>NC_051154.1:52317965-52945126 GCF_013339745.2 Dermacentor silvarum | reverse complement strand
CCGGCGCCGGCGTCGTCATTTAGAGAAGCGCAGTGGCTTCTTCCGTAGGCGCTGTACTCGTAACCATGGCGCTCGCGATGGTCCTCGTCATGGGCTTCACAGTATCGAGGCGCCTCCGCCGGTTCCAAGAATGCCGGTGCTTGCAAACAGCCGTCGCCAAAGGTCTGTTGGTCGTGGCTATCGGACAACAACCATATCTCCGGGTCTAGGCGGTTGGTCGGGGTGAGGAAGCTCGGTCTTGCCTCGCTGTTGGCCATGGCGTCTTTATGAGACGCGTTCGAATGGTCTTTTGCGTCTCCTTGCGGGCACGCGACCCGGCGCCTCAGACGATAATGATGATGGTCCTCTTTTATGGCTCGTGCCCACAAAGATTTTCGTTCTTAACCCAACTTCGTCTTTCACGGAGATAAGTAGTAGTACTTATACAAGAGTTGCCGGGGCGGCGTATATTGAAAATGTATAGAAGGCGTATGCCTTAGCAACCGCGGTTGAACGCGATTGGCTGAAACGCCACCGGTGACGCTCTGATGTCAAGCTAGGAGTATTATTGCCTTTGCGTGTCGTCCACGATAGGTTAGGTTAGGTTAAGTTAACGTAAAATGCGACAGGTGGTGCGTTGTACTCTCACAGTGGTTGCAAAGGCCGTCGAGCGTCACCGGCGGCGTTTCAGCCAATCGTGTTCAACCGCGGTTGCTAAGGCACGTTGCCTTCTAGGTTTCAATATATGCTGCCGGACGTGTTGTTGCGTCTTAGTTTTATTGCGACAGCAATTTTATTGCGACGCAAGTAGTGCATTTGCGCTGTCGATGTTGGCGTTGGCGTCGTCATGCTATCCTGCTATCCACGACGTATGCGGGGCCCGAACGTGGTGAATTAGCATGCCTCCAGAAAGTCGAAGTGCGTTTGGCTCTAAATGACAAGACGACGCACCGTCCCGCGCCACGCAATCGGCTCTGTCGGAGCCGCGACAGCATTTCTCGCTTCCAGTGTTGTCATGAGTGTTCTGCGCACACACTATAGTGTTCCTGCTGAGCAGCTCTGGCATACCACGCCGTGGGGAAGTTAAACTTGTGTACCCTTTCTGTGGACGCTGATAAATGGCGACGGCTTTCCTACGGTCTGATCTCGTACACCTTGGCGCGACACCTACAACGCCGCTGGTACTAGCCATTCTATCGCTGACAGAGTGCGCTATTTGCCCAGAGATCTTTGGCGCCCGGTCGCGTGTGACATTAGTGGGGGGACTGAGATGCCACGCCGCGCGTGCACTCGCTACGTTAAGCGACGCTGTCAGCCTACCTATTATGCTCGAATGTTACAGCAAATGTGTATAGCTCTACCTTACAATGGGTCTTTCATGTCCGTAGGCAAAACCTCGGGAGGGGCGCGTGCCGGGTGACCGCCGGGTTCCTTGCAGCACGAGCAGATGGCGCTCGCTACCGCGGCAGCGACGGCGACAGCCGTGCGGGGGAAACATTTCGCGCATGGGTGTAGCCAGAGGGTGGGGAAGGGGTTCAACGAGCCCCGCTCCCCCCCCCCCCCCCCGGATTTTTTTGCGCACCCCCCGCCCCCCACTTAAGGCCTGTACACACTCGCTCGAGCCCCCCATCGCTGCAAGCCGCACCGTACGCGGGCGGTTCAGTGGCGGCGGGCAGTCGGCGGAACCATGCACGAAATTTGATGGGTGCGACTGTTTTCGCAACAAATCCGTGCAGGAGCGGGGCCTCGCCTCGATGACGTATCACCATTTTGTTTTTTCTACGAAGACGACGACGCTCGAACGCAATCATGTGGTTGGCATGAATGCGTGCTCCGGAGGCGTGGCTGTATGGCATAGTGGTTACGACGCTAGAAGCGCCGCGTAGCAACACCTCAAATAAATGAATACTGCCGCAGTCAGGCAGACTGCTCCCTTCCTGATAGTGAGAATATATTTGGATCATCAAAACTGTGATGCGTTTATTTAGGAGTAGCATCCATCCCTTAACAGCAGTCACAGTTGTGCCTAGTCACCAACAGACCAGCGTGTTCTTCGTTCCAACGCCGCCAAACAGAGAGGAAGAAAAAAAAATGTCACAGTTTCGCCCTAAGGGCGAAGCAATGAATGCGATAGCAACACAGCAATGTCATACGAAGTAAGGTGAGCGGCTTTGGTAGCAATATGAATTGTAGTAAACATGAGCTGATTAAGTAAGCAGGTGTGCTGCGGCGTAAGTAGACCGAAATAAAGCGAGACTCGATGACCACGAGAAGGCGCGTGTGAAACGGTGGCGTTGATGAGAAGCGCTTCCCGTGGGCAGCGCGCGTGCGAAGGGACACACCTGTAGCGCTGCACTGCCGATCCGGGCAGCATTACATGTATAGCGTGCGTTGGAAAATGTGGCCCGACTATTACTAACTGAATGAACAAGCGTGGTGTGAGCGCGCACAAACATGAATAGATCACACTGAATGACTGCAGACGACTGTCAAAACGCTGGCAGCAAGCCCATACGCTGCAGCGGGCGAAGGTACGTGCGGCCTATCGCTTCAACAGAAACTGAGCGGCGAATGCACAGTGCATAAAGGTCAGAGCCGTGTGGAGATAAGAGACGGTGCGGCGAGCGACGAGCGCGGTTGTTGGCAGCGTAGAAGTGCGCCCCCCCCCCCCCCCCCCCCCCGCTCCCTCCGGCGCTGGCTTCCCGCTTCGTTGCTTGCGCGTGGGAGATTGAGTGCGTTCGCTCTCCGTGATAGCGCGCGTCCCCGCACGCTTCCGCTCGGGCATACGGCGCGCGGTGAAGATTTTATCCATACGGAACCTCATGGCGACGGCGACGGCGACTACGACGGCAGAAATCCGGTTGAAGTGTCCATATAATTGCTATCGCAATAAAAAAAGAAAATGGTCATACGTCATCGAGGCGAGGCCCCGCCCCTGCACGGATTTGTTGTGGGGCGACATGCTACTCCGGTTGGATCTGCGTATGTCGCGGCTGCGCTCGGTCGCGCGGCCGTATCTTGAGAGCGATCTGCGTTGGGGCACAGTCTAGGTGCGTTGGCGGCTCGTAGCTTTGTGCGTGCTGTGTGTTCTCGGCGCTCAGTTTGCGCTGAAGCGAAAGATCTCAGGAAGGTCGCTCGCTGCTGCCGCCGCGTTTCCTCACGCCAGCGTTTTGACTGCAAGTGTCCGCGGTCTTCGAGTGTGATGTGCTGATGTTTGGTGTGCGCGCTAGCACCGTGCTTCTTAATTTAGTTAGCAAGCGAATGTTTAGAAGTTGATGCGACCGACAAAAGTTCTATCCTTATTTCGTATGGCTCTCTGCTAATTTACTATCGCAATTGATACTTCGACTTTCAGGCGAAACTGCGCCTTTTTATGCCATCCACTCAGTGGGCGAATATAGCGTCATCATCATCGCCATCGATCATCATTACTCGTAATTTTGACCACCGCCAATCCCGTGAGCTCGCCTCTCGAGCCACGAGCAAGGAGAACGCGCTCTCAATCTCGGCAAGGCTGGACGCTGAAGCCGCTGCTCTGCTCGATCATTTACTTGCCAGGGACGGCGACACGCCACATCGGCCTCCTTGACATCGTTCGTATACGAAGTTCATCTGCTGCTTTGGTCAACCAACTGTGCTTGGTCAGCGCCGAGTCAGTGGGTATGCTGAGTGCTGGTTCACCACTTAGCCACGTCACTACTCCGATCAAGCGAGGCCGGCCAACCTGATTGCCCTTCCGGCCAGCGGTCCTTGACAGCTTCATGCTGGGACATCTGGAAACTCCGCCTCTACTCGGAGTTTCACCTTGGACGCCTGGAACCTGTCACGAAACCCGTCGTGGAGCTGGCACGGTATCGTGTCGTAATCCGGGTGGTGGCCGTCCGTTGGGGCTACCACACGCGGACGGGCTGCCTGTACTCCGAGCTCCGTCTTGGACGCCAGGATCGCCCCTTCACGGGACCCGCCGTGGAGTTGACGCGGTATCGCGTCGTAATCCGGGTGGTGGCAGTACGTTGGGGCTACCACACGTGGACGGGCTGGGCTGCCTGTACTCCGAGCTCCATCTTGGACGCCAGGATTGGCCCCTCTCGGGACCCGCCGTGGAGTTGACGCGGTATCGCGCCGTAATCCGGGTGGTGCTCGTCTGTTGTGGCTATACCAGACGCGGACGGGCTGCCTGTACTCGGAGCTCCATCTTGGACGCCAGGATCGGCTCCTCACGGGACCCGCCGTGGAGTTGACGCGGTATCGCGTCGTAATCTGGGTGGTGGCCGTCCGTTGGGGCTACCACACGCGGACGGGCTGCCTGTACTCCAAGATCCATCTTGGACGCCAGGATCGGCTCCTCACGGGACCCGCCGTGGAGTTGACGCGGTATCGCGTCGTAATCCTGGTGGTGCCCGTCCATTGGGGCTACCACACGCGGACGGGCTGCCTGTACTCGGAGCTCCATCTTGAACGCCAGGATCGGCTCCTCACGGGACCCGCCATGGAGTTGACGCGTTATCGCGTCGTAATCCGGGTGGTGGCCGTCCGTTGCGGCTACCACACACGGACGAGCTGCCTGTACTCCGAGCTCCATCTTGGACGCCAGGATCGACCCCTCACGGGACCCGCCGTGGAGTTGACGGGGTATCGCGTGGTAATCCTGGTGGTGCCCGTCCATTGGGGCTACCACACGCGGACGGGCTGCCTGTACTTCGAGCTCCCTCTTGGACGCCAGGATCGGCCCCTCACGGGACCCGCCGTGGAGTTGACGCGGCATCGCGTCGTAATCCGGGTGGTGGCCGTCCGTTGGGGCTACCACACGCGGACGGGCTGCCTGTACTCCGAGCACCATCTTGGACGCCAGGTACGGCCCCTCATGGAACCCGCCTTTACACGGAGCTCGACCTCGGGCTGCAGGAGCGGGCGCTCACAGAACCCGTCGTGGAGTTGGCACGGGTACGTGTCATCCGAGTGGTGTCCATGCAGAGGTGCTCGGTATCATTGCGATTCTGCGTATGTCATCCAATCTGGGGACGCGTATTACCTGCCGTTCATGTGCTTGTCCCAGCCACCCACCTGTGCCTGGGGATCTCCGGCCAAATGGGCAGCGGGAGCTGCGTCGCCCTGGTCACTGTAGATTGCCAGATGCTGGTGCGGTGCGTTTGCTTGGATAGGAGACGTCCCTACTCGGATTAAGAGAGACCTGCTCACTCGGTGCCCTTGGACAGTGTGCAGCTGCTCTGCCTTGACATTGGCCATGACTCTGGCATGGCCCGCTGAAGATACTCTTCAGTTTATTAAGCGGATACTTTTTCGATAAAATAAATGCCAATGATCGCCATGCTTCTTTCTCCCTTGTTTGTGCTATGGCCGGCTGGTAGTCCCAACCGGCCATACCACAAATATTTTTCTTTTTTGGCGCGATGACATTCGCATTCATCGTTATTGATATAGACGACCGCTGACGCGCACTTAGCGCAAGAATAAGAAACGCTATAGAGCGCCTGCTTTGCGAAGCCGCGTCTCACGGAACGGAACCACAGCTCACGGAACCATCGGCACCATGGCTGGCCTGTATACACTGGCCGCGGCGGCTTTCTTTCAGTCAGCCTCCACAATTACTATTTTAATCGTGTTATATTCAGAGGTAAAGAAGGGTCGGCAGCTTGCTTGGCACTGCTCCAAACATGTTGCCCGTATTTAGAGTCCGCTGCGTCGGGCGCTATTCACGACAAATATCGCGAAAGTGAAATCATCCTCGAAGGTGATCATCCGGAAATGGGGGCCTATAGGTTTACTCGTAGCGAGGGCGGCGCACAGCCATGTGAACTCGGTCCCCCAGCCAGGAATGTGTTCTTATGCGCTCGTGCAGCGGTGCCATTTCATCGTTCATGGCCGTTGTACTAACTCGACGCTGGGTTCATGGTTCGATCTCTGGTGTGAATATACACCTTCAACAGCTCCCTGTTTGCCTTTTCGTCAATGTCGTCGAAAGTGGAGCGGGGAGCAAGATAAGGGGGTCAGTGGGCGCTTTTATTGTCCGGTTGATGATCCTGGCCGGCCATTGCAGCAGTGAGCAAGCAACTGTTGCCATATGTTCCCCTTTTTCACCTCACGCTGCAAGCATAATTTGACGTGCCTGCTGTACGTTGCCAACTGACAAAGCGCCTTGTAGATACTATCGTACCTATCGCGTATTTCTGATCCATATAATGCTACAGTGCGCAATACGATGTCAGGCTTCACTGCGGATTGCGAAGCAAAGCAGCAGAGGAAGCTGACTATGTACTTGTTCCGCTCGTAGGGCTGCGCGAAGTACGTGCTGCAGCAAAACTTTGCTGACTGTTAATTAGTGGGGACGTGCGACGCACAGTGGATAAGTTTACTTGTCGCGAGGACTCCATTATTACGGCTGTTCATGACTACGACACCGTGCTGCGCAGTCGAAAAAAGTAGCCGTCATGACCGCATTTGAATGACCACACTGCACCATGTCCGCTGGCAAGAAATATTGGACTTACTTTGATTAGCAAGAATGAATTTCCCATTGTGTTCCACATTTTAAGACGCATCCACTTCACTCACGATAAATGTCGTATATTCGCCTACCAAAAATAGCAAACAAAGAAAAAGGGTGTCGATCGGGGTTAACAGTTGTAATGATGGTGTCTCGGACGCAATTTATACACAAGGGTGGAAGCTTAGACGACGGGCTTGCTTACATTTTATTGTGATAGCAATTTTATGGACACTCCAGGTGCATTTCTGCCGCCGCCGTGAGTTTCGGTATAAAGTTCAAGAGCGATAAAATCGTCGCCGTGCGCCGTATGCTGTATGCACGAGTGAAAGCGCGCGACGGTGATCTGGCGATCGCGGCTCAATCTCGCGCACGCAAGGGAGGAAAGCGGGAAGGAAACGCGCCGTGTTCCATTGAGCGCAACGCTTCGGGGGGAGGGTATGGAGGCGGGGGGGGGGGCGTTCTACTCGGGACGGCCCGCTGTATCTTCCTGACTCCAGCGTTTTGACAGTCGGAGTTTCCGCGGTCATCCAGTGAGACGTCTTCATGTTTGCTTGTGCTCGCGTGACACCATGCTTGTTAATTTAGTTAGTATGCCTATGTTTACAAAGTTTACGCGGCCGATAAAACTACTATCCTTACTTCGTATAGCTGTCCACTATAATTTGCTATCGCAATGGATGCTTCACCTTTCGGGTGAAACTGCGACTTTTTTCTCCCATCGACAAAAGACAGAGGCAGATCAGAATTATATCGAAGAGCCTTGTTCACAGGCACGCTGTTGACTCTCTCCCCGCACAGTGTCGCTGGTGATCGCGCTGGCGCTGTCGGCGGTCTACCTGCGCTACAAGCGCGAGCTGAAGGTGTGGCTGTGCGCGCGCGGCGTGTGCCGCTCGCTGCAGTGCATCAAGGAGGACGAGCTGGACGAAGAGAAGCTGTTCGACGTGTTCCTCTCGTTCAGCAGCACGGACGCCGGCTGGGTGCACGCGCAGCTGCTGCCCGGCGTCGAGGCGCTCGGTTTCTCGGTCTGCACCTACGAGCGGAACTTCAAGGGCGGCTTCCTGCTGCAGGACATCATTCGCGACGCTGTGGCATGCTCCAGGCGCACGTTGCTGCTGCTCACGGGGTGCGTATCAACGGCGACCAATGCACCGGTCAGTCATAGGCCAAAAACGCAGCGCCAAGTGTCATGCTTGCGCCGGCGAATCGCCTCGCCTAAGAATCTCGCTCCTTCCTTCATGTGTATTTAATTTCTCGTCCACGTGCACTCGGTTTCCTCAGGCGCTTCTTTGTCGTGAAACGTAACACCGGATTTTTTTTCTTCTTTCTCTACGCTCGTGATGTTCATTTGTCACACAAAGTCGTTCGCCCTAGGGTGCATCTGCTCGGCAATGGCCCACACCCATAGACGGGGGAGATGGGGTGGGGAGTTGGCAGCGGTATTCCTATATTCAAACGACCCGTTCCTGCGGTGAGTTCACTTCTGCGTCGCCGCTCTTGGCTAATTTGGCTGTTAGTGCGTGCGGTGCGTAACAACGGCTTACTCACAGTTGCTGAACTGTGGAACTTCCGCTTCGCCCGGTGACACCCGTAATTTCTTGAAGGAGATGGAGGGCAGGTGCATCAACGTTTTTTATTGGGGAGGAAGCCTCTGCTTCTACTCTTACCTTGTCACTGACTATAGGAAGATTGACCAGACAAGTCAATTTAGGCGACATGCGTCCCTCTTTTACGGGCGTGACCAGACAGGTCAATTTAGGCGACATGCGTCATTCTTTTACGGGCGTGGTCTAGATCAGTGAAATGTTCTGCCTTACTCCACTGCCCCGGGCCTGCGTAAAGTCGGGGGGCACGACGAGTCTGCGACTGCATTGGCCAGGAACGTAGACATTGAAGCTGACTGTTCTGATTAAACAGGTGATATTACTTCATTAAATTGCCAACAGTTACTGCGCGCTATGATTACCAATGTCGCGTGCGGCAGACATTAAAAATAAATCGACTGCAGCTTATCAGCCTGCTTCACCGGGAGCTAGAGAGAGAAAAGAAAAGGAAAACCAAGGAGGTTAGCCAGCTGCCTAAAGGCGGAGGTCTGTGGGTTGCATATGTACACTGCATGCGAGCATGCTTGCCACTCTTGCCACTATATAGTGACGACATGAACAATTCCCATGTCATCGTCGTGACGTTTGCGTATATATAATCGTTGTGTATATCTGCCTAACCTTTCAACGGTAATGCCTGAGTGAGTTGGTGAAACTTTATTGATAGAATGCGTGTGGTGTCATGTCTGCAGAAACTTCATGGAGAGCGAGTGGTGTCGTTGGGAGTTTCGGTTGGCGTACTAACGGGCCCTGAGTGATCACATAAACCGGTTGGTGATCGTGCTTGTCGACGAGGTGCCTGCTGACTCACTGGACGAGGACCTCCAAGGGTACGTGCGGGCCACGAACTATGTACGCTGGGGCGAGCCGAACTTCTGGGACAAGCTGTTGTACTCGCTGCCCAAGAAGGACTCCAGGAGAAAGCTCATCACCCACAGAGTCGAAGAGCACTCTCTGGCCTATATAACCGACGTCGGTTAATATAAACGGGCCTTGACGAACCACGTACATGGTGTGATTAGGAACTGGCCCAGTGGGAAAAATGGCTGCGCCGTTGTGCTGCTCGTCCCAATGTCCTGGTTCTGGTATAGTCGCATGTTCGGGTGAAGAGTGTCTTCGTCGAGTTGATAAACTGTCATGACGCATGTGCAAGTTGAAGATGCGTGGCGCGAATCGGTAACGATGTACCCATCATAGGGCGTCCATACGAAAATAATTTCATTGCTTTGAGCATACTTGCGTTTTTGGAACACGCGAAAAGCTTCGAGGAAGAGAATCCTGTGATTGTGCAGGATCAGGCAGATTGCAGTTTCGTGCAGTATTGACAGCCAGCGTGCGCGCTACTATATAATACCTGATGTTAGTGTGTCTCACGATGAATATAGAAGGTGTACTTAGTAACCCAGGGTTGTTCAAAATCTGCGAAAAAGAAACGTTTATTTCAGCTCATTCTGATGGGGATATATGTGCGATTAGGGATTCAAACAGAAACAATGCCTAGCCTGCGCCGTGCTGACTTTGGGGAGCTGTGGTCGGCATTGGAGAAATAAAAACTGAAATGTATGACGTATAGCCATAAAATGTCCCCTTCATGGGAAAACCAATATAGGAGATAATTACAATTTATTTGTGTAGAAAGAACCTTCGAAGGCTCAGAGAATAAGTGCCAGCCCCCTCCCCACAAAATGTATTACCGAAATACGGTTACAATGGCGAAACCCGCCGTGGTGGCTTAGCGGCTATGGTGTTGCACGGCTAAGCACGACGTTGCGGGATCAAATCCCGACCGCATTTCGATTGGCGCGAAATGCAAAAACGCCCGTGTCCCCGTGCATTGGGTGCAGGTTAAAGATCCCCAGGTAGTCAATATTAATCCGGAGCCCCCCACTACGGCGTGCCTCGTAATCAGGTCGTGGTTTTGGCACGTAAACCCCAGAATTGATTGTTACAATGGCGAAAACGTAGGAGAAAAGCCATCGAAGCAACTAAAGCGCGCTGCACTGCTCGTGAGCGTGCTCCATACAATAATGTATAACAGACGAGGTGATTTATTCAGATTTGCTCTCACAATCCATCAGAGAAACGAAAAATGGGTTATACCAAGCTGCACCCAAGTTCTTTTAGTTCAATAAACCTTCACTTAAAATTATCGCCTTGTCATGTGTTTCTTTTGTACGTATACCTGCTGTACCAGCTACTCACCAAGAATAAAAGAAATATGTATATAACGGAAGCCTTTTCGCGAATTAACGGCGATCACTGCGTGTTGATGGACATTTTTCATGCTAGTCAGGAGTATTTATTTTATTTTGTAAAAACAATTATCTATATTTGATCAGCTATTATTTAGTGAACTTACCGAATCGATAATGAGCATCAATAAAAAAACACATAGAGAATTACCGACCAGTATCTCTTACAAAACTTCTCATCATGCAAAACTTTAGAGCATTTAATTCATAAACATATAATAGGTTTCTTAGAAGAGCACAAGGTACTTACAGATGTCCAACATGGTTTCAGACATAGCTTTTCTACATGCACTCAATTAGTTGAGACTGTGCACGATCTCGCTCAGGCGATTAATGAAGGGAAGCAAACAGATATTGTGTTCATCGATTTTCGCAAAGCATTTGACAAGGTGTCACATAACAAATTAATGCATAAATTTGGGTATTATATAAAAAATGACCAGTTACTTACTTGCATCAGAGCCTACCTTACTAACAGACACCAATTCGTCACCTTAAACAATACTTCTAACAATGCGGAGGTTGCGTCTGGCAGTCCCCCAGGGATTTGTTTTGTGACCACTTTTTTTTCTATTATTTATTAATGACATTGTAGCAGAACTTTCAGTTTCCGTGAAACTTTATGTAGATGACTGTATTTTGTATAAAATATATCTTCTGTTGATGATCAGGTGCGTCTAAATAATGACCTGGCAAAGGTTGTTGCTTGGTGCGAACAATGGCAATGTCTATTAATTTTGAAAAAACTGTTTTTATGAGAATCACACATAAGAAAGAACCTCTTCAATTTGCATATAGTGTTGACAATGTATCTCTATTAGAGGTAACAGAGTACAAATATTTGGGGCTATGGATAACCAATGAGCTTTCCTGGACGAAGCACACAGATACTGTTATTGCAAATTCTATGCGTAAACTGTTTTTCTTGAGGCGTTCACTAAAATCATCTACGTCTAGTGTTCGTTTATTGGCGTACAATTCCTACATTCGTCCGTTGTTGGAATATGCCGTAATTATTTGGGACCCATTCACTTTAACCCATATTAAAAAACTGGAACGTGTACAGGATAAGGTATATAGTTAGGTTTGTTTTTAATTCATACGGCCGCGCGTCTGTTAGTGAGCTCGTAAGACGCAGTGGATTACCCCCGGTGACTGTGCGCAACCGTATCTGCCGATTAAAGTTCCTCTTTCAACTTGTAAACGGCCATTATAACATTAAGACTTACAAGTTCTTCACTTACTCATCAGGCTATAACACAAGACGAAGGCACGCTTTACCAATAACCCCCTTGAACGCACGGAATAACGTTTTCAAATATTCTTTTTTTCCTAGGACAATAACAGACTGGAATAATGTTAATTCTGAAATTGTTACCCAGAATTCCTTATCAATGTTTGAAAAATGCTTGCAAATGTTATGAATTTATGTGAGTTATTTGCTTGTATATTCGCTTGTTTGTTTTTTTATGTATTCTTCACCAGTGTCTGAAAAATGACTGCATATTTGATGAATTTTGTATGTGTTTACATGCTTGCATATTTCTATGTATACCCACACTGCTATGATCTGATTTCAGATCGCAGTATAAGTAAATAAATAAATAAATAAATAAATAAATAAATAAATAAATAAATAAATAAATAAATAAATAAAATAAATGCAAAAGTTGTGAAGATGTCGAGAAATGACCAATACGTTAACAGTGCTTAAAGCAACGGTCTTGTGTGACGCTTTTTAACAGCGGATCTGTTAGAGCCGGCCGTAATGTGTGCCGCCTGCCACTGCGTTGCCTAGCAACCACCTCGCGAAGCTTCGTGCGCTATGATCGGGAGAGAAAGAGAAAATACGAAGGAGAGAGGGAGAGAGAGAAACAAATTGTAGCAGCACCAACGAGGCAGGTGCTGCCGATGCCATCCGCGCTTCGCCGTTTCCCCGCATTAGCGCCAAACGCTCGCGGTGACCGTGACTGCAGGAGGCGCCTCTGGCGGCAGCTTGGCCGATCTCCCACCAGCTGCGCGCTACTGCGCATGCGCAGTGACGTCATTCCGGCGTGTCGTCTGCTGCGCGCCGCCCGCACAATGTGCATAGCTTTCGCCCCACTTCCCCTACGTGTGCTCGGACTGCAAGTACTTCGCGAGGCGTTCCCCGATGCCACGGACCACGAGGAAAGGCTTATATACTTCGTATAACTTAGCATCACTTGGCATTACTTCGTATAGCCAGAACCAGCTAGGAACCGCGATCAGCTCCGCTGTGTCTTTAGCCTTGCGCCACTAGTGCAAACTACCTCGCTTTTTGTCGATAACAAAAGAAAGTCCTGCAGTATGTTGGGCGCGCGTTGGTATACTTCGATAACATTTAGCACTGGCGAACAAGGACAGAGGGTAGACGTATAGACAGCTAGATGGGTGATATGGGAGTTCGTGCATCGTGGTCTCCCCTCTGTCCTAGTTTGGCAGCTCTAAAATGTTAAAAGAAAGTACACGTGACAACGCGTCCGCGCGCCAGTGATAGCTAATTAAACTAAATAATAATTAGTATTGCCAAAAAATAATAACTAGCATGAAAAACGCCCATTGACATACAGTGTTCACCGTCCGTGTAAAACCCTACGCGATATTTTTTTTAAATTCCTGCCGACATTTATTGCGATAGACCTGGTGTCGCAATTGCTGTCATGATCAATATTAAGCAACTCTCCCGCGGATTCATCACGGTATCCTAATACCCCGCTGCTGCAAAGCTCTGCAGCCCTTCAACTTATTCACAACGTGGCAGCTAACTACTGTCGTTTCTGTATTTTGTTGCTTTTTTCTGCACAAGCCTATTTGTGGTTAACATAAAGGTAATGATGAAAGAACATAGGAAGGAACAAAGGACAATGATGGAAACTGACGGCGCACTACATTCCAGAGCTACACAAGGGCTGTGAACGACGTAACGAAGGGCTGCAGGATTCACTTTGACCATACCTGATGTTCTCTGGAGTGGCCCTTCAACACCTATCACCCAATGACCATAACAATTTTCTGCTTGTTTTAGGAATTTCAGTGCACCTGAATAAATCATGGACATATTTGTCCCCAGCACAGGGTAGCGAGCCGGTACCTACACTGGCTAACCTCCCTGTCTTTCCTTCCCTTTGTCCCCCTCTCTATATTTCTCTGCTTCCCCTCACGTATCTTAACTGCATGCGCGTTGGCTTGGTGCCATTGTAGAACGTGTAACGTCCGCGACACTCGGCCACGTGTACCTAATCGTGATACGCACTTTCTATAGTCGTCTTCGTTGAAGCGCCTGTCAGCGTGCTCTCCCACTCAATCAAGCACGTCAGCACATGTCTTTCATGTGCAATTACATAATTATGGGCACCTTGACGCAAATATGTCCATGACGTATTCAGGTGCACTGAAATTCTTTAAAAAAGCAGAAAATTGTTATTTCAGGGACCCTTTATCGTGCAACGAAACTTCGGTACTCGGGCATCTTTTCATACGTTCCGGGGTTCAGGCCACCGCTGTCGGGAATCAAGCCAGCCACCCCATGCTCCGCGGCACAACTTGGCACAACTGCGGGTGTCACATGTTTATGCAGAACGCTGTCACCGCTAAAGCCACTGCGGTGCGTGTTATTGCAATACGAGAACCGCTGTCCTTCCGAACAGCTGCTGCTCGGTACAGACCAAACTTCCGTGCATTTTGATAACTGGCAGAACCTAGGCAAAGCTGTGTAAGCACGCGCCTGATAAACCATTTCCTCTCTCTTTTAGGCCGTTCCTTCGAACGTGCGGGGGTGCGAAAGCGTGCAATGAACCATTTCTGCCATGCAGCGCACAGCGTTCGCGCGCTTAAAGCCCCTCTATCTTTCATAGTAGCGAAAGGTTTTGATCTAGCCGTCGCGCCCTGCGATAGGCCGGTTGGCGACATATGACCATTTTCGCCTTCGCGCCCCGCCCAAAGGGTCCAGCAGCGGTCACTGCGCCGGGGGAATGTACGAATGTCTTTGTTTTCGAGCGTGGAGTTTGACGATTTTGGTACTTCACGCGTCTCTGTTGCATTGTTGTTGCAAACTAGAAAAGCCTATGTATCTGATGGTTGAGTGGACGCAGGAATTATGCGTTTGAATTCAACGTTTGCAGCGTGGCGTGCTAGTATGCCGGGCTGCTGTGCCTTCGGTTGCCGGAACTGCGCGGATGACGAACAAAAGTTATTTTCCCTCCCAGCGGTGACAATAATATCAGCAGAAGAAAGGTATGGCTCCACAGAATCGGGCGTAAGGATTTTGTGCCCACTGAAAACACCCGGCTATGCGAAGTGATTTTGGAATGTTTAAAATGTAAACAACTGTCATAGGCCTAACTTCAAGCAGCCTTTCGCCTGGCAGGCGTGCTTTTGTTCGTGTATGTGCTGTTGCATGTGCATTATCTCTGCAACGCTATAATTGTTTCGGCTTTCTTTATACTGTAGATTTGTACGTAATAGTCATTGTCGTTTCAAGCCGCGTATTTCTCACAAATAGCTCGGGATTCCAATAAAACGGTGGTCCTATGATATTGCCGTGAGGGCTTCTCACGGTTGTGTTAAGGTGACAAAGCTTTATTATTAGTATTAAATCGGCAGGCCTTGCTATGAAGCGTCTATAAATGACAGGTGTTTGCTTTCGTTTATTCTGTTAATGCTGTGATGTACTGTAGTCAACATGGATATTTGCTATTTCTGCAGGTGATCTGAAACCGTAATTTTTTGTTGTTTTTACTCTTGGGTGTGCTTAGGTTCTACGCCATGCTTCATTGCTCCAGCGGCTATAAGAAATCATAAGCTTAAGAATATTTATGCCTCTGGCTTCTAGTCGAACATCAAAAAGCTGTTTTTGTTGTTGTGTTGGTCAGTGGAGTGCTACATGACGCTGTGGACAATGGTGCTATTTACTAAATGCTGTTTTCTTTTTTCTTTTTTTAAAAATTGTATCCTCCTAGAGGCTTGACATCGCCCGCCACGGGCGACGTCTAGCGTCAGAACGTGCTATGCCGCCATTTTGGACTGTGGGCCTTGCGAGAGCAGGCTGGCCGCACTTCGGCTGTGATCTTCGCCGAGAATGATTTCGATTGTTTTTCTTCTGCTTCGCTTGTCTTGCGCTGCTTGACTTGTTACATGTTTCACGTGCTCGCGTGAGCGCTCAGTGTGAAGTGCAATGGCAATAGAAAGCCCAGCCAGTGTACGACGTATGTGGCGTTTCGTCGCAGCCGCAGCCGCGTCTGCTTCGTCGAGACCTAGCGTGCTAATCAGCAGCATTTTAAGTGCGAAACACTTTAGGGGCCCGGGCTGTCGGCGTCAGTTGCGCGTGAGGACGCCCGGGCTGTCGACGTCGGCATCCGTCGCGCGTTTAAGTGCGAATCACTTTAGGGGCCCGGGTTGTGGGTGTCCGTCGCGCGTGATCACGTTCGGGCTGCAGCGCTACTACAGCACCGGCGTATCACATGCTTCGCCCTTTCCCAGGTTTCACGTTGGTGGAGCTGCATTTCTTACCCCGCTCTTTATGCGCTCGAATGTAATGTATATTTTTTCTCATTGTTATTGCTGCGCACATTTGACTGTAGTCGATTGAATGTGATCGCCATTACGTTTCGCGATTGAAGGTTACCTCATTTAGCCAAAGTAGGCACGTACGTAGCTGTCCGGCAATGCTTAGAATCAGGCGCCGGCGGCCAGCCGACGCCTGTCAGCGGTTGGTAGATATGCGGTGGTTACTCAATACGCTTTCGACGCAACTCAAAAGCTCAGTCATGCAAAATTTATTGAATCTGGTGCAGCGCAGGGTGCTTGTAACCAAATGTCAAAGCAGAAGCGTAGCGCTCGAGATTCGCGGTATACCTGCGGCGAACTGATACAGCCCAGGTGCTAGATTTTGAAATTACCTTTATGTGCAGGGCCGCGCAGGGCGTGTGTGAACGCAGAGACAATGTTTTCGCGGACACAGGGGCTGCATGCATGTTCCATAGGGCACGATTTTACCAGATCGTTGCGAAGTGTATTTAGCGACTAGTTCTCTTGCAGAATGCTTCAATTTGTCTCATATTGGTGTCACCCGGCCACTTTTGATCGCGATCGAGCCCAATCTGTGTCGGAATGTTCGACCACGATTGGCTCCCTTCCGCAGATTGAGCAAAGAAGCCAATCGCGCCCGAGAAATTCGATCCAGATCGGGCTCGATCACGATCAAAAGTGCGCTGTGTGACCGCCGTATTAGGCACTGGAATGAAGTCGTGTTTGAAAGAATAACAAATGTAGTCTCTACCACTATACATAAGAGAAAACATTGCATCGAAGAGCTGACAATTCTCGCAAGCTATTGGGAAATATGCGGAAAAGGGTTTACCAAAACGCATTATTTTACTGATTTGTGCATTGGTTCACATTAGACTGAAATGCCAATTCCTCAGGTGAAGCAAGAAACCGGTGAAGCGTGAACATACGACATCGGCAGTGGTCTCGCGGAGTGCTGTGCTGTGGACACACTTAGTCCCCAAAATCGTTCTTTTCCGCTGGTTGTTTGTGCACCCATAAACTACACAGTGCTGGCCTGTAGCCTTTTCATGAGTATATATGCCATTATTTACGAGCGTAAGTCATTCGTCAAAAAATAAACGGAAACATCGAAGGAAAGCTACCACTCCGCAATGCAAGCGCAAGGCAAGCTCACAGTCCAGACCGAACAGGCACCACTGGCACATACTCTCCACGCCATACCGTCGGAAGCGCCCTCGTGAAAACGTCTATAGGACATGTTTCAACTCATGATACAGCAAGCATATCAAAGAAAAAGTTTGTTATGCATTCCAGCAATAAAAGAAAAAAGTTTAAATCAGTGTTCCTACATTCGCCCGCATCTCTACAAAAAACCACCTAACTTACCTTTTCTGTCTATAGTCAGGTTTTAGAGACTATACATGTAGAAAAACCCCGAATTTATTTGCAAGTGCATTGGGTAACATTGCAAACATACCTTTATATCTTGCAAAGGTACAAGGGGGATGGAGGCGGTGGGGGTAAAGAAGGGCAAGAACTTGGAATAAATGCATTTCTTTAAAAACAGATAAATGTTGAAACTGGTGCCTCATAGACACTAGTAGGCATGCTAGATTTCCTAGTCCTTCGAAGGTACTTTGGTTGTTGATATTCCAGAGATACAGTGCAACTCTTTCTCTTAAGCAAAGCCTTATTAGAGTATGATATAAACAAAATAACCTTAGGTGAAAAATACCGTGTAACCGAAGAAATAATGCCGAACACAGACAAGCGCAACAAAACTAATAGCGCGTATTATGCACTGCGCACTATTAGAGCGCTTGGTGCGCAATGACGTTTCCGAATGGAGCTCACAACCTGCCTATTTTTGCGAACTAGGAAACAAGCACTATCAGCTGACACAAATATCATCTCTACTTCAAGTTACGCTGAATTAAGCGTCCTCAAAAAAAAAAAATGTCACGACGTTCTATCGGAAACATACTTTCGTCATGACAGTTTCACAAGGGATAAATTCCCATACAACGCTTCAAAGGGCCGAATAAACAAGCGTGCGCATTGATTCTAATGGGGCGGCAGCGAGCCACTGGAGGGTTCAGCGCCGCGCCGGCCCGGTGAGGGGGAGAAATCCGAGGAGAATTGAGGAGGAAAGCGCGCGGGGGGGGGGGGAGGGGAGAGTGTCGCTACTTTCTAACATCAAGGGTTTTTACCATTGCGTAGGCAGTGGCGCCATCTATGGGCAGTTGGCATGCTGGCTTGGGCGAACGCCCGTGTTGTATTCTGTGGTATACGCTCGGCGGCAGTTTCTTGGGGATTTATTCACTCTCCCGCGGTCTATTTAGCATGCAATGGCGTCTTATATGTGGGGAACGGTCCTGTGAGGCGTAGTGAAGGAATTTAAGACTGAAGTAATTAAGCGGCTGGAGTTTCTGCTGGCGTTAGGGGGGAAGGAGACACCCAGCGCGAGGTGTGCGCGTTTGAGCTTACAATCAGCCTCGAATATCAGTTAGGTATTTCTGAAAATTAGTTTCACAAATGTCACCTTATTGCGGCATTCTCAGCACTGTAATTCTAAGCTCTGGTTTAGCTGCAATGAGTAGTTACGAAACATTTGACGATCCTAACAACGTGGGTACCGTTCTGCTAGCGAATATGTTGTGCTGTTTACTTTGACAAGCGTTCAAGTTGTTATCTGTAGATACACTGGGCGACTGCCTTGTTTGTTAGGTAAGATTTCCGCCCAGAAATAAAATAATTTGGTTAATAATAACCGCTTACCGTACAGTGTGAATCAAAGTTTTCGAGTGGTCGAACGACCAGCTGCAGACTGCGCGAGCGTCCGAGGCAGTACTAAACGCTGTGTTATAGATCTGTTTGACTATATAGCGCATGGTCCAAGTGGTCCAAGCATGCGGCACGACCATGCGAAGTCTTATTGCGTCGTTATCCCGTGTTCTGTTTTATTTTGCCGCAAAAGGAGGACATATGAACTCTTTTTTTTTTTTTTTCGGTCTCGTAAGTTGTCATCTACGACGCATTAACCGATCTTACGGAAATTGTGTCCTTACAAATAGCTGTTGGATTCTCTTTATGCGATGCCCTTTGCATATTGTCCCTTACAGGGCAAAAAGTCAATGCCGATCGAAGCACGAAGCTTGTCTGTATCATGTTGGTTTGCCAATCGCAGTGCTCGCTGGGTTGAACAAAGCCTTCGGCCTCTTGCAGGAGGATAACGTAGACATAGTGATTTGAAGTCTACTAGACTTAAAATGAGTGAGAACGTTGCCGGTGGCTGATGCAAATGTTTTACAACAAGTTTTCGTCGAATGACAACCGATGCATCCAACATAGTCGACTATACACATACACCGCGGCTGATGATGCGCGTCGCATTTTTGCACATCCATGAGAAATTTCCTGATACTGTAGCTACTGCTGCACCTAAAGGCTACTCAGTGGTTGTTCGACGACCTCGTAAGAACTAACATCTCGTAAATTGCACTCAGAACTAGCTAAAACACCTCCAAATCGTTCGGCAGCGAGCGAATGGCAACACATTCAAGCCGCGCCGCGGCAGCTCGCACAAGCCAGAGAGGAGGAAAGGCTCGTCGCGCGCCCTTTCCTCCTCGCCCGATGAAAAGGTCTATACATAAGAGAAAATATTGCATCGAAGAGCTGACAATTCTCGCAACCTATTAGGAAATATGCCGAAAAGGGTTTACCAAAACGCATTATTTTACTGATGTGTGCTTTGGTTCACATTAGACTGAAATGCCAAGTCCTCAGGTGAAGCAAGAAACCGGTGAAGCGTGAACATACGACATTGGAAGTGGTCTCGCGGAGTGCTGTGCCGTGGACACACTTAGTTCCCAAAATCGTTATTTTCCGCTGGTTGTTTGTGCACCCATAAACTGCACAGTGCTGGCCTGTAGCCTATTCATGAGTATATATGCCATTATTTACGAGCGGAAGTCATTCGTGACAAAAATAAACGGAAACATCGAAGGAAAGCTACCACTCCGCAATGCAAGCGCAAGGCAAGCTCACAGTCCAGACCGAACAGGCACCACTGGCACATACTCTCCACGCCAGACCGTCGGAAGCGCCCTCGTGAAAACGTCTATAGGACATGCTTCAACTCAGTGATACAGCAAGCCTTTCAAAGAAAAAAGTTTGTTATGCATTCCTGCAATAAAAGAAAAAGTTTAAATCAGTGTTCCTTCATTCACCCGCATCTCGACCAAAAAAAAAAAAAAAAAAACCCCACCTAACTCACCTTTTCTGGCTATAGTCAGGTTTTAGAGACTGTACATGTAGAAATACCCCGAATTTATTTGCAAGTGCATTAGGTAACATTGCAAACATACCTTTATATCTGCGGGGCTTGCAAAGGTACAAGGGGGATGGAGGCGGTGGGGGTAATAAACGGGCAAGAACTTGGAATAAATACATTTCTTTAAAAACAAGGACAAGTTAAAACTGGTGCCTCATAGACACTAGTAGGCATGCTAGATTTCCTAGTCCTTCGAAGGTACTTTGGTTGTTGATATTCCACAGATACAGTGCAACTCTTTCTCTTAAGCAAAGCCTTATTAGAGTATGATATAAACAAAATAACTTTAGGTGAAAAATACCGTGGAACCGAATAAATAATGCCGAATACAGACAAGCGCAATGAAACTAATAGCACCCGCCGCGGTTGCTCAGTCAGCTAAGGCGTTGCGCTGCTGAGCACGAGATCGCGGGATCGAATCCCGGCCGTGGCGGCCGCATTTCGATGGAGGCGAAATGCAAAAACGCCCGTGTGCTTGCGTTGTAGTGCACGTTAAAGAACCCCAGGTGGTCAAAATTAATCCGGAGCCCTCCACTACGGCGTGCCTCATAATCAGAAGTGGTTTTGGCACGTAAAACCCCAGAAAGAAGAAGAAGAAAGAAGAAGAAACTAATAGCGCGTATTATGCACTGCGCACTATTGGAGCGCTTGGTGCGCAATGACGTTTCCGAATGTAGCTCACAACCTGCCTTTTTTGCGAACTAAGAAACAAGCACTATCAGCTGACACAAATATCATCTCTACTTCAAGTTACGCTGAATTTCAAAATATGCAAACAAAGAAGAAAAAAAAAATGCCCTGTATGACCGCCGCTGTTGAAAACTAGGATGAGCTGCATGCTTCGGAAACGCACGCGTTTTATTTCAACGTTTCATGTGCTCCTGGCTCGTTCAAGCTGCAGTCCCCGTTACGCGGTTCTAGCGCGCACTCTTGCTGTTTCAGGCGTCCGCGGAATGCACGGGAGCGAGCGGCGCGTCGTCTGCATGCTAGCACTGCTCCTTGGACCCCTCGTGAGGGCGCGCGTGTAGTTGTCGCTACCTTTGAAATATTTGAAAAATGGAGGAGCCTTACGCGGGGCGCTGCGCAGTGTGCGCCACCTACCAGCTTGCCCGTTCGGCTATCTGGCGCGCCCTATCTGCTTTGACGTTCTGCCGGTCTCGTGGCACTGACGTAATCCTGTGCACCAGGCCAGGCTCGCTGTCGGAGCGTAGTGAGCGTTGCCAAGGGCAGCCGGCAACTCTCAGCGGTATCGCTCGACGCCATCCGCCGGAATCAAATGCCGTCAAACAGCATGTCGTCGTCACCACTACGTGTTCTCAAGACGTTCGCTGCGTCAGGTTCGTTGTGTGCGCACTGTTCACATTTGTACTGCGCTTCAATACACGTGTATGCGAACGTTAGACCTGTGGTCTCGTGGCGGCACAGTTACCGCAACGAGTGCGAAGTGTGCCCGTAGCGCCTACTGGAGCCACATGGCACGCGGTGGTCCAGTTGTTTCGAAGTTCATGCAGACGATGGGAAAATGTGTTCGCCACGTCGTTCCCCCATGAAGGTTGTTATCAACGGTGATAACGACGGAATGATAATGAGCCATCATATTTCTGCTGCTCGTTCTGTGTGTCCTCGTCAGCACAACTTTGGTTTAATCTCCTTGCTTTTGTTTGCCTCTGTTCTCTCTGTGGGCCTCCAGTGATGGCTTTGTGTGTGCATATGACAGAACCGCGCAATCGAGCTGTGAAACGCCAGTCAAAGTTTGTGCGCGTCGCCCCCGGCAGAGTTGGATCGCACCCGATATGTTGTCATCTACAGCGAAAACACTACGCCGAATAGATTGGCTGGCGTTCGTGCTCGTAACGTGCACGTACTGTTCGTCCGAGGCCAAAGAATGGCGCAGAGCGAACGCCACCTGCCCAAAGCTGTCGCATTGCCAGTGTACTGTCGTAAAGAAAGGGGCTTTGACCTCGTGCAGGAACGTCGTCAAGAGACAAGAACTGGACGCAGACATGGCCAAGTTAGCGGGCATCGTCCACTCGAGACTCACTTTCGATGATGTCCAAATCACAGAGCTGCCAGCTTCGTGGTTCTCCAACCATTCAGTAATCATGCTAGTCGTCAAAAACTCCCCCCTTCGCGAGATCGAAACGGGGGCCGTCAGCGGCATCGACAGGCTATCGCGCCTGCTGCTGGAGAAGGACCAAATCGAGGTTGTGCCGTACGATCTGAGTGCAGCGAAGCGCCTGCGCTGGCTTTATATACGAAAGAACCACATCAGATCCCTGCAAGGCATGTTATCTTTGCCCGAACTGTTCGAATTGGATCTACGCTTCAACGCCATTGAGACGATAGATGAAAAATATTTCTCGGGAATGGCTAATCTGCGGAGTCTTCTGCTGTCTTCAAATAAGATACAGCACCTGCCGCGTATGCTTTTCAAAGATACGAAAAAGTTGAAGTATGTGGAGTTTCGCAGCAACCGGATTACAATGATCAACGCCTTGTTCGACGATCTGCGCTACCTAGAGGTGAGAGTCAGTTTTTTTTTAATTGTCCATTGATTAGTACTGAGAATAAAATAAGCACGTGTAATTAAACTTATTACTGATCAGGGCCCGAATTCACAAAGTTTTGCGTTACTAAGTGCGGTTTGCCAATGGCGAGCCACCTTCGCAGCTAATACATACAATATTACAATTTCCTGGCTTCTGCTCTTAAGAACAGTTCTATAATAAATTCTTTCCCTTTTTTGTGTGTGAATAGAGACACATGCATTCACACTGTTGGTTTATTTAGGATAGCTCCGTTTTTACCTCAAAATCGACATACGAGTACACTCTGTCGAATCGTTAGCCCCATCACTAAAGGTAAGGTGTGTGCAACGGGTCGTGTGTCGCCCCAGTTCCTAGTGACTCGCTTTTAACTAAATTTGACATATATCCATCGAATGCCCTAAAAAGCTTAAAATTGAAGAAATTTTTAGGTTCACACAGACGACCTAATTTCTTCAGAGCGACTAAATTGTATTTGTGTCTGATATTTTAACAAAATAAGCACCTCTAGGACTAATGCACGAATTGCCATAAATGACCAGATTAGGTTTTCTGACCTCAAACTTGGTATGCACGCTGACCATACGTGCTGGGTGTTCCATCCTCGCGGCAGCAATCCACCAGCTCCCTTTTAGTTCTGCGCACTCAACAACCTCACCAGTGGCACATGGAAATTGTGCATCAATGCCTTCGAAATACATTGCCAGCACAAGATGACTGAGGCCTTTCAATAGAGAGCTTTAGATTAAGGGGACGCAAGCGTAGGGGCCCCCTAGCGCTTGGGGCTGCGGTACTGCGCACGCGCAGACCGGACAGCGCGTGCGCAGTACCGCGGCCCCAAGCGCTAGGGGGCCCCTACGCTTGAGTTCCCCTAATCTAAAACTTTCTAATAGCACTCATTGCGTTTGACAAATGATGGTTACCTTGTAAGCTAATGGGGCGTGACGTGCCGAGAACAGATTTCCAGAAGCACATAAGTGAATTTGTTGAGTGTGTGGAAAACGTGTACGTCATACACCTTAGATATGGCATTCTGTCGGGCATACTGACCACTGCTTAATTAATGATAGATTAAGATAATACAGAGAGCGAAAGGATGTATAGAAAAGCAGTGAGTTTAACCAGAGATTACCAGAGCATACAATGCCAAGCGTACACACGAAGGCTGGCTGTCAGCGTATTGAAGCACGTGCCTTTTGAGCAGTCACAGACATTGTTTAACAGGAGAAATAATTGAGGCCCTAAAGACTGCAAGTTCAAAGGATGTCTTCGTCAACACCCCTTCGATTGCTCTATCAGAAGAGGAGGTGCGATTTCTTAGGCATGAGAGTAGATAGCCTTTTGTTAATTTTGATCAAACTGTCTTTCTTAATTTGATTTTTTTTTTTAAATTTGCACATGACGGTGCGCTGGCGGTGACGGCGGTTTCTTGTATATGTTTTCTCACGCCCAGCCTAATCTTGTTGGAGGAGGGAGGGGCTTGGTGCTAGCTATAGCCGTATTTATCCTTGCAAATCAGCGATTGCTCCGCCCGATCGTCTTCTTTCAGCTTATGTGGACCTAAACATACCCCAGCGCTAAATGTGGTGTAAGTATGTCGCTTATCACTAACGCTGCCAAGAGGGATAAATAAGGGAACTATATAGGCGGAGCGAAGGTAAGATGTCTCCACTCCATCAAGTATACAGCTCACACCCACTGACAGTCCAGTCTTCCTACATTAAGCGATTGGTGACGATTAGCAAACAACGCTAAACGTCGCCACTCAACTTGATAAATTAGTGTTATTAATAAACTTCAGTAGGAGGCGAATCACCTTCTGAAAATTCTGTCTGTCTGTGGACAGACCACGCAAGTCCTCCGTGGTTGCGCATGGAGCCGTTGTACGTTTCAACCCACCCAGGGGAGCCTTTCGCTCTTCGACAAACTCTGGGAATAAGTAATGTTTTACGTCACTATGATCGTGACGTAGCGAGCACAATGGTGATGTTGATATGCTGTATAATGTGTAGCCAAGCCGAAGTTCGCGCTGACAGCGTGCGTATATGGTGCAGTATGGACGTTTCTGATCGGCTGGATACCTTGGGCAAACAAGGATTGGAACAGTGCAAACCAGGCAGAGCGAAAGTAGCTCACGATACCTGCTCTGAGTAGTCGCTCGGTACTTTGAAGTACTCCCACCGCTGGCCTGTACGTCAGTGCTTCGCGCGCAATACTGTCGGCAACTTCATTTTTAGACATACCTTAGACCATATGGTCGCTTAGTGTAAATAATGAAGGTTTTTCTGGGCGAGTTGGTTCATGGCAGAGAAAAAAATAATAGCGGAAAAGGAACAAGGATGAGACGAGAGTAGACCACGCAAGCGCCAGACCTGTTCTCGTCTCGTCCTTGTTCCTATTGCGCTACTGTTTTTTTTTTTTTTTTTCTCAGGGTAACATAGTTTGAGCCCCTTTTGAAGTCAGAAGCACAGAGCAAAATTAGTTTCAAGGAAAGCCTCAGGAACACTGATGATTAGAAATGAGCAGCTATACAGAGTGCGCAGATATGTGTTCTCGAAAAGCGCGGGCTCGGAATGGAGAAAGAGGTCAAGAAATCTGGCAACCAAATGCACAGTAACTGAAAGCGTGAATAGCCAACCCGGAGTCCTCAAAAAGAAAATGAGAGAAACAGAGACCTTAAATTGGATGCAGAGGATGGAAACAAAAATGTTCGTGGTTTTTTACCAAGACGGAAAACAAAAAATAGGGAAAGAAAATTTCTACGATATAACACAGAAATCAGCACGTTGCTTTTTGAGGCCCGATCTGGCTGCCTGAGTACGAAAACATAAACAGAAGCTAATATTCGCAACCGGGTAAGACCTGTGTCTGCTGAAGAAAACACCCAGCGACTATGCACCTTTTCGACGAGAACGCCCTGGGCGTCGCCATAATGCGCTCCTCGCGCAAGAGCATTGCAGAAGCTACCACGCGTGCCTTTGTACGCCCGCAACTCAGTCCAGAGAGGAGGTTTTCGCTGTCAAAGATGAAAACGTCTATAATGGCCACAAATTAAATGGAGCGCGAAGGAATTCACCTAGCCAGAACCGCAGGGAGCGTCCAATTTCCAGAAGCCCTGAGCTGTTGTGAGCGTTAACTGGTCAGTGGTGCAGATAAACAAGAGACGATTGCAGTATTGGTGGGCGAAAAAAGCAAGGAAGAGATGGGGACGGAATTGTTACGAGCATACTTTACGAGACAGAGCGTACGGAACACGAGACATCGTACTCTAGTATTCCGTACGAGACAGGTGCACGGAATACTAGAGTACGATGCGGAAGCGCGCAAGTATGCATAGGTCACACAGGCTCGGTGAGTATTTGTTGCCACCCCGCGATACAAAGGGGAGGCCATTAGCGTTGATCGTCATCATCAGCAGCTTTTTCATTTTGTCTCCGGCGGCGACGGCCGCAGCGTATCCCCCTAAATACTTGAAACGCGCTGCTGCGATCTCTGTTATATTGCTCACGATGGTACTGCGGGTTTCCGCTACGATTTGTTTCCTATTCGACAGAAGCTATATTTTTACCGACCAAGCTTCATATAGCGGCGGCGTTCTTTGAAGTTGCAGGATAATCGTCAATACGATTACTACTTAACAAATTTCAGTAATTAACTTTTAATTAAAGACTTTATGGGACAGGTTGTAATTTCAGTATTGAATTCACCCAGTACTCAAAACATAGCCTTCTGCTAGAAGCTATGTGCCATGCACTAGTATCGAGGATTCTGTATTGCAGTTACCGTTAATGTGTTTCCGCACTGTGGAAAAATGCAGTACGGAAAACTGTTAACTGTTACAACCGTGCATTTCACGGTAAATTTTGATTCAGCATATATTTTAACAAAAACACACATTTGTTACCGTGTACTCTTGACAACTGTGTTGGAACTGTGCTATAGTTTGAACACCTTCTCAAATATTCGTTCGAACGTTTAAAATTGCGAGATAGAGCTCGGTTGTCTCAAGGACCATGTTTACTGAGTGCACAAAGCGGTTCAAACATTTCCATGATTCCCACAAGCGTCATTTATTTGTTTACTTTTCAGGTCCTCGATTTAAGCCGCAACGTGATCACAGACATCGACGATTTAATGGCATCCAGAATGCCTTACCTGAAAACTATTAATCTCGAGGATAACCGCATAAACGTTATCCCTGAGATATCAGCGTCCAATGCAATGATTGAAAGAGTTCTTCTTAATAGGAACCAAATTAACGAAGTAAGGCACGGAGCCTTCGCGTCACTGGAAGCAATGTCTCGTGTCGAGATGAGCAACAACAGCTTATCCTCCTTGGACAAGTCGGTTTTCCATGCGGACTCAAAGTTGGAACATCTTGCACTGTCAGGAAACGACATAACCAGCATACGAGGGACGTTCAGAAATATCCATTGGATTAAAGAATTGGTCTTGGCCTTCAACGAAATAGAGGACATAACGGATGCCTTCAAGGAACTTGCGCTACTAAGGGTGCTTTCGCTGAGGAACAACTTTGTGTCCCATGTTCGAGATGGCACTTTCAGCGACAACCCTGGACTTGTTGAGATAAATTTGAGTAATAACAAAATACAGTGGATCGGAAGAAACGCCTTCAAGGGTCTTGTGACGCTGAACAAATTGATTCTCCATGGCAACCAGTTGCTGTCCCTCAACGGCTCTGTAAGTAATCTGCTCTTCGTGCAATATCTGGACGCCTCGTTTAACGCAATACAGTCCTTGGAAGAGGGAGAGTTTTCCAACAACGGCCATTTGACTTACATCCAACTAGCGTACAACAACATCAGCGGCGTGCGAGGGGCATTCACTGGAGCCACAAGCCTGGTGGGGCTCGTGCTTAGAGGAAACCAAGTGCGGTTGCTACGGCGCACTGACTTCACCGAGCGACTGACTACCAAGCCGACTCTCACTCTTGACGGTACGAGCTCACTTATTTACTTGCTTTGTTTCTCTCGCTGCTAAAAATTATTCAAGATAGCTTTAGGCTTTGGACGAACCACTGAAGTTCGGCAATATGTGCCTTTTAGCAGGGAGTCCTGTAACGATGAATGAACGTTTTTATTTATTTCTCAGAGAGATAACGGCTCATATTAAGTTCTCAGTGGTCGCTTTTGTCACCCTTCTCTAACGCTCTTTGTCGGACGTCTCTTGAAGTAAGCAAATTCAGCGCGAAAACACACGCCATCAGTAATGTAGCGACCATTATGTAAACATGTATTAAAACAAAGGAAACGCTGTTGTTATATAGAACACTGTTGTTATAGAATCTGGCGGCCCCTCGCCAGATTCAGGCATGGCAAACAGACAAGCGCAGTGCGTAGATCATGCGATGACGATAGTGTATGCAAACTATTACCCTAATGCACGCCGCGAAAACAGCTGAAAATTGAAACTAAAGCGCGCGCGCCCTTTATTTTTGCGGCCGCTCAGCCCGCAAATAGCGATGACGTCACAGGAAGTGACCTCGGCGTGTAGCGCACAAAAAGCCGGCAGCGACGCGAAAAACTCGGGGATTCCTGTGAAAATCAGAACACCATTAACTCCTACTGCCGCGCGGAAGAAATGAAGGGGAAAAAAAAAAAAGAGGCTTGGAATCATGCCGCAAACGTAATATGGGCATATTGCGTTTTGCCGTATTGGGCCTTCGGCTCCAATATGGCACAAGCACAAAAACGGTGGGTTAATTTCGTTCGCGCGCTGGTCGCGACAGTGGCCGACAGCCTCTGCTATACAAGGAGGGTAGCTCACCTCCTCGCACCATCGGCTCGCGACATTTTATTTGTTTTCATATTCACTATTATTAAACGATTTGTAAAATTTGTAGCGGAAGAAAGCTCCCCGCACGTATTTTTTTTTTTTTTTTACAATTTCCAATGTATTACCAACATTTCTTACCGATCCTGTTCGAGGTATTTTAAAGCTGTTGACTCTCACCGCTTATTCTTATGAAACGATGGCCGGCAAGTACTACTGATGGTTCTACAGAAGCGTAGCTTCGTACCCCTATCGCTGCTGTGGGACATTTATTGTTTAATGCTTGCCTCAAGGGCACCTCTCTTAAGCACATCGCAGCACGGCATAGCAAGTCGTACTTTCTTCCTCTAAGCTTCGTTTGTTAACGAAATAATGGCGCGAAGAGTGGGTGATCGAGAGTGGGCACATTTGTGCACGTCCTATACATTTCGGAAGATAGAAAACGTGCATATCTATACGAGTAAGTGGAGGCAGCTATACTGTGTGTGTCTACAAACTACAAAAAAAAAAAAAACAACAACAAAAAAACACGTAGCGTATAGCGCAATTTCTCGTGTTCAAATGGATTACCTGAAGAGGCGGACTTTACTTGCACAAAACATCGCAATGTCCATGTGGCTAACTAACAAAGTTTGCTAACTGAATTTTTAATTGTTCACTTAAGGATACATGCTGAAATTGCGAAATTAAAGCCGTATTGCAGTGAAGTCATCTCTGCTAAGCAAAAATCCTAGGACAACACCACTTTCGAGATATGATGCTAGGTACGTAAGTAACGTTTCACGCCGACTAGACATCTTATATCTCAGACAACTCCTGCGATAGCACTGACGGGCTGAAGTATCTTGAACTAACGAAACAACATATAGCCCCGATTGGCTGACCGAAAAACTAGTACCAATAAGCTAGCGCACCTGCGTTCTGCTATTTCGCAGAACACAGGTGTTCTGTCTCTGTTATTCGTGTGGGGCTTTTACCTCATAATAAACAATAAATCACGTCCATAAAACATTTGCAGCTGATGTCGGCTCATAGGAATCTCTAAAGCACACAGCTAGATCTCTAATGGAATAATGCATCATACTGAACCGCCTCTTTGATTTCCTGATATTTGGGCTACCCGTTTCTTGGTCAACTGGTTATCCATACTGCCGGATGCTCCAGCTTATATGACACGGAATTCTGACCCGTGCCAGTGAGCGCATCTCTGTTCGGCGTAATCAGACAATATATCACAGCATAGTAGTACATGTACCCATAGTGTCACTTCATAGGTATATCCAAAGCGCACAGACCTCGTGATCAAAACAGCGAACAAAACGACTTTATAGTTTTATTATATTTCTTATAGCCGCACCATTCTTGGGCCCCGGGTATGTGCCCATTCTTGGCCATTTCCCCCGGAATGGTCTATGTGCCACTGGGACACGAGGGTTGTGAAGCCATAAATGTATTTAGATATGTGTCGTACTTCTCTGTGCGTACACCTCGCATCAACATTCCTCCCTAGACAAGCATCATACATCGGCTGAGCACGTGCCATCAACTATACTGCTGCTTCCTCGCAAACTCAGACAACATTCGCGTCATTTAGATTCCAACGTTGCGTTGAATCCGTCTTGTTTCTTTTTCAGCCGATTTCGAGAACGGATATATCGAAATTGTGCTAGTCTTTGAATTCTCGGTAATGACGTCACCAATGCACGGCCCAAATTTCGCATATTTCTACACGTGTAGTGAAGTGAGGTAATTAGTGACTCTTTTTATTTAGATGCCTGATTCCATTGCGATTTACGATGCGCAGGCAAGTTCCGCCTCTTGCATAATTCTACCTGAAAAAGGCGGAACAGCGCTTTCTGTCATATATACGATATTTAAAAATCTATTCGAACTAAACAAAAACAGGTAGCACACCTCAGCATTATCTGCTGGTAGCTGTAAGACAAAAGTTGCACGTTTCTTCGAGCCCGGTAGGCGACGTGCCTTTTGACTAACAGCGAAGAACCGCGCAGTCGCGGACATCGACGAGCACGGTGTACCTCTTCGCTTTCATGTGTGGTCTCTATCGGAGTTTTACTGCAATGTGATTTAATAAAATGCCTTCGGATGACTAAGCATGCTTGTGCGCCACTGCCACCAACATTTTCTAGCATTTTTCGTGACAAAGGCAGGAAATGTGAGGTTAGCGAATTTCATATTTTATTTTTGCCCTTTCTAGACAACCCTTTGATGTGTGACTGCAGACTGGCTTGGCTCCTGGGACGGAATAGCGAAGTACGGACGCGAAGTTACCCGAAATGCGAGAGCCCGCCGTGGCTGAAGGGAACGCTGTTGCGTAACCTTACGAGGCAACAGGTGATCCGGTGGCAAGACAACTGCGAGCTGGGTTGCCGGTGCGACTGCCGCGAAGACTCCCTCGGTGAACGAACCATCGCCGTCGACTGCTCGTCGGCGGCACTCAACCGCACGCCGCAAGCATTCCCAGAAGACACGACGCGGCTGGAACTCCGCGACAACCGCATCGAAGGCCTTGACGACGCTCTCATCAAAGGCGCGCCACGCCTCGAAGTTCTATCGCTCAGAAATAATCTTCTGACCGGTCTCAATGTTACCCAGATTCCCGAAAGTGTTCGCTCTCTCGACCTGAGTGGCAACCGTATGAAGCGGCTCCCCTACGATCTCGTGACGGGGCGCAACTTGGTGACTTTGAGGCTGTCCGCCAACCCTTTCGTGTGCGAGTGCACCGACTACCCTTTCAGACAGTGGATCGAAGCTCATGGTCACACAGTAAGTTTTTCAGACGAGAATATTAGAGCAAGTCTAATTTACGAGGCGATCTGTTCACTTTTCGGAAACTATCTTTTCTCCATTATATTGTCGCCTGTATTTCGACTTTCTCCAGGCATTTATTTGTAAACCCTGTTTAAATGTCACTCTTTCTTTCCACCAGATTTTGGATGCTGGAGACATTGTGTGCGCGGAAAACCCCAATTCACCGGTGTCTTCGAAAGCGTTCGCGACTCTAGGACAGAAAGAGCTTTGCCCGGCAGCTGTACCAGGCGTCATAGCGTACCTGCTACCTGTCTTGGGTGAGTAGCGTGTGGAATGTGCGTTAGCAAAGTACTAAAGTGCGGTGAAGTGCGACAAGAGCATGCAGCTGAAGATAAGCCATAAGTCAAACAATGTTGGGGCGATATCGGTCGATAACGGCCTCAGGCGTGCGCGCTGAAGAAAAGAAAGGACGCCTCGATTAGTCCTCGTTGCACGTGTCTTGTAGTACTGTACGTGGCCCGGTTTCAGGGGGCACGTGCAGACGCTCCTTTAGGTACTCACACTGCGCGCACAAGTTGACTGCAACACAATCGTGCATGATATCTTCCGCATTCAAATGAGAATTATTTTAACAGCGAAGCTGTTTAAGCCAGCCGTAAAATCATCATCATCATCAGAATCAGCATTGGCTCGAGCGTCGTCGTCTTCTTCCACAGCTGGCTGCGTGGCCGCTAATCATTCCAGCGTGCAATTTCACTTCTCTTCTGTCGTTGTAATGGGAGGCAGCTTGCACTAGGCCGCGCAAAGCTCGAAACACAATGAAGCTGGCCGATCGATTGCGTCTCCTGGTATTTGCGTCTCCTAGGTTGAATTTGGTAGCAGCTAGGTTCGGCCTTGGTTATGCCTTAGTTGGGCTTGGTTATGCCAGGTATTTCTTAGGTTATGACGCAATCGATCGGCCAGCTTCGCTGTGTCTCGAGCTTTGCGCGGCCTAGTGCAAGCTTTGCCATTAAAAAAAAATTAATCAGATTTGTTGCACCCGCATAAATTTCGCTTTTGTGGTTATTTCATGTCGCCATTGCGAGAGCTGTGTGATAGAACTAAAATTGTTTAACCATTGTTTTACAGGTTCTGGAGGGGGGAGGGGGGAACCCACAACGTCATGTGGGTTGCGTGGCAGCGCACCTCTGAGAAATATGAGAGAAGGCAGACTTTGTTTTCAAACAACAAATACTAGTATCGTGTGAATTCCTTCCGGGCATGTGAACATGTACCAAGTTGCTCTCCAGCTGAACATTTCGCCTCGCAGACCATACAGCGTGTCTCATCGAAAACTTAAAAAAAAATTAATTGCCTGTGGCAGCTAGATATCACAATTCTTGTCCATGAGCTGGTCTACTCGAAGAGGCGGACATTACTTGCACAAAAAAAAATTGAAATGCATAATCGACAAATAACAAAAATTGACTAATTGAGGTTTCAGTAATTACCTTATGGCACATATTGGCATTTACAAATTCTAGCGGATGAGACTGCAAGGCATATCTACTATAAAATAATTGTGTGGATAACACCATTTACGAGATATACGCCGTGAACTTGCACTAAAAAATGCACTGTCGTTCCACTTACTGCATAAATGCATAAAACGTCGTTTTATGTATTGAAGCACAAAAGTAACTGGAACGCCAATGAATTTCGCCGCAAAGTTCGCGAATTATCTCGAAACTAGCGTCATCCTGAGAATTCGTTCCAAGTGGGATAATCCGCCTCGCAAACTCCACGGCTAGAATTTGTAAATTGCAATAAGGACGATAGGGTAATTAGTTAGAAATCTAATTAGTGAATTTTTGGTAATTAGATGATTATGCATTTCAATTTATTGTTGTGCAAGTAATGTCCGCCTCTTCGAGTAGACCAGCTCATGGACTAGAATTGTGCTATTTGGCACAGGCAATTTTTCAAACTGTTCGCTGAAACACCCGGTATATCGAGCCACTACGGCCGCTATGGCCTCTAGAACGTTAATTTGGGTATTCCCTATCACATTGCTCTCGGGGTACACAAAGTATGCGGTTTATGGCGATTCTGATGCTTGCTTTTTCGCTTTTATTATTGCGACAGCAATTATATGGACACTCCAGGCGCACATTCTGCCGTCGCCGTGAGGTTCCGTATAAAGTCCAAGGGCGATAAAATCGTTGCCGCGCGCCGTGTGCGCGAGTGAAAAAGCGTGCGAGGGTGAGCAGGCGATGGCGGCTCAATCTCGCGAAAGGGAGGAAAGCGGGCACGACGTGCACTGGCTTCCATCGCACGCGAGGCACCCAATGTTGCGAGGCGGGTGCGACTGTTTTCACAACAAATCCGTGCAGGGGCGGGGCCTCGCCTCGATGACGTAGCATCATTTTCTTTTGTTTGTTTTTTCCCTCTCTGTTTGGCGGCGGGAACAGAGAACATGCTGGGCTGTTGGTGACTAGGCACAACTGTGGCTGCTGTTTTTCTTCTTCTTTCTGGGGTTTTACGTGCCAAAACCACTTCGGATTATGAGGCACGCCGTAGTGGAGGGCTCCGGATTAATTTTGACCACCTGGGTTTCTTTAATGTGCGCTACAACGCAAGCACACGGGCGTTTTTCCATTTCGCAAAATGCAAAATACGAATAGCCGGGGGCGGGATTCGATCCCGCGACCTCGTGCACAGCAGCGGAACGCCTTAGCTGACTGAGCCACCCCGGCGGGTGTGTGGCTGCTGTTGAGGACTCAATGCTATTCCCAAATAAACGCATCACTGTTTTTATGGGATGGGATGGGTAACCTTATTGTAAGGTCCTGCGGGCTACGGGGCGCAATGCCCCATAGAGCGGGCTACTTCCACGTTGGGACCGGGAGTTTTAGCTCCCTGGCCACATCGTTGGCTCGCTGGACGCCCAGAGCTGTTCGGCCAGGTTCGTGCTGCGTAGTGCTTTTTGAAGCCTGGCGGAGTCTTGATGCTTGTTTGCGGGGGTCCGACCACACGGCCAGAGGAAGTGATGTACGTCTAGTGTTCTAAGGCAATTTTCGCAATATGATGTTGTGTATAGCTCAGGCATGTAGTGATGTAGTCTGTTCGGCGTGGGGTACGTGTTGGTTTGAAGCATTCTGAAGGTGATGGTTTGAGGCCTGGTGAGCTTATTGTTTTGATGATCCAGATATAATCTCACTATCAGGGAGGGAGCAGTCTACCTGACTGGAGCAGTATTTTTTTATTTGCGCACCACCTATCGCCTCGTTTTGGTACTCTCCATGGCTTTAATTCCCTGTAGAAAAGAGAGTGACAGAGTAAAGAAAACAAACAAAAAATCTTCGCAGAAAAAGCTTTAGCTACCATACTTGGGCTATCCAAATCACAATCTGAGCAAAAGAGGTTAAAGAAAAAGTTTTTCTTTAACCTCCTTGGTTTAACCCAGTCAAAATATGGCGTCTATGACATCACATCCCATCACTTTATTACCTTCGCAAATGCTTTTGGTATATATGCCATGAAAATGGTTTCGTGTATGTGGGTAAAGCTGCACTTTCTTTAAACCACGTTAAAGATAAGGCGACTTCCCACACTACCTACACTCGTGCAGCCGGTGAAGGTAAAAAGATTAGCCCAAACTTGGCAAAAGCATGGCCTTCGAGATTGCCTTTTGTTGCCCCAGATAGAACCGTCGCTGGGGTGTGAAAAATTTACTCTCTAAGGCCATGCTTTTATGCACTGCAAGCGCCGAAATTGGTAGGTGATACCCAAACCCGAGGACCATGAGTGGGCGGTCTGGCGGGACAGGGCCATTGCCGAGGATCTTGGAAGATTTTTCTCCGGCGATGGACCCCTGGCAACCTAGCCCCGGGAACCAACAGCCATAACCGTTGGACAAATAATGTTTATTCCTATTCTCCCAAAACACAGCGGCTATGGCGAGTTCCAGCTCACCCGAAGGCTTCTGGCGTTTGCAAGGCAGAAAAGCATTGCCGTCGAGTTTAACTTCCGTTATTCTAAGGGAGCTCTTGTTAGCGGTGAGATTTGAGTCAGAAACACATGGCATGTTTTGGACAGCAACCGTCGGTGACTATGACGCTTTTCGTATTTGGAGCCTGTAGTGCACAAAAAGCATGGCCTTCCAGATGGTTACACCGAGGTAGCCATCGCCCAGTCTTGCGATTCAGGGTGGCTCTAGAAGGGGGGAAAAAGAAAAGGGGGTGGGGGAGTGCCGCCCCACCCCCCTAGAAATTTTAGACCCCCTCTCATTACAGGTATTCTGTGCCTTCCCCTCGTCGCCGAAAGCTGGGTCCTTCAAGGGGGCAGGGTTCCTCTGGTGCGGTTTTGCCCATCACGTTTTTCGGCGCCTGCGGTCACTTCTGGCGTCCGCTGTACGAACAAGCATGGCGCCTGAGCAAGGAAAAAACGAAACCTTCGAGACTGTCAGCCCTAGGGAGCCGTCGCTGACATGAATGAAGGAAGTTTATTTCCTTCCTCCACGGTCGCTGGGGGTTGCGATGCGGGCACGACCTGCAATGACCTCAGCTTTTTTTCCATTTAAAGGTTCCTTAAGAGAAAGCTTTAGCTCGGGCCCAACTCCGACAGGGCCTATTCAAGTACATGTAAAACGCAGAAACGCTTTTCTGAGATAACCCCTGGACCGATTTTAATTGAATTTGTTGCATTTGAGAAAGTTAAATTCTAGTGACCGTTCGAAACAGAATTTCGATTTAGGGCCTGATATTTCTTTTTCAAAAATTCGAAACTTCGAAAAAAATAGAAGCACGCACTTTACAAATTAGTAGCGCTGCATCAAGAACAGCTATTGGGATTCTGTTATTAGATTATTCAAAGCGGACAAATTCGATATGTCAATTAATATCTTACGTGAATTCTGTTACGTTGTGTACAAGGGTTCTGCAAAAGCTGCATTTCCATATTGTTAAATTTTTCGAGTTGATGTGTAATATAACAATTTTGTCCGCCTTATATGCACTATTACATGCAATGCACAGAATTGTGATATCTTTCGTTGCTGAGTTGTAAACTTGATAATTTTGTTTTCTGAAAATTTGCGACTTTTGCCAATTTTTAATAAAAAACTGACTACCTAAATCGAAAATTCGGACCCAATAGTCGCCAGATTTTCAGTTTTTCTTTCAATAAAACAAACCTCCTCAAATTTGCTGTAGTGGTTGCCGAGAGAAACATTCTCCTTTTACATACATTATGATAGGAGCACCCGAGCTAAAGCTTCCTCCTAAAAAGTTCCCTTAAGTGGCCGGGTCTGGCTAGAGTGCCTCGATGCACGCGCCCGGAGCGCGCGGGTGTCAAGACACCCTAGGTGTGACCATTTCCAACTTACAACCCCCCCCCTCCCCCGCGAAATATAATATATAATGTAATAAAATAAGAATAATAAGAATACAACACGCATAAAAACACACGAACGAGCTTTACGCAGCTTCAATCGGTACTACTGGTTGGGCTTACACAGTCGTGCGCTCCAGCACCGTGTCATGTTATCATTTGGCCGCAGAAGCACTTCCCTTGTTTCAATAATATGGTGGTTTCCAGGCACGTCAATCTCCTTGATCTTCACTCCAGCTCCGATTCCGGCCTCTGGAACCACCCACTGCACCCTCGCCAGTCGACGGAGCACACTAGTGAGATCCTTAAACACTACACGCTTTCGCTCGACCACGCGGCACGCCACCGTGCGGATCTCGGCCGCATACTCCTCCGTCGGCCAGTTCGCCTACCTTGGTTATAAAGCTAAAGCACCTACTGCTTCGCTTCCTCATCACCGTACAGTGCCAGCACGTAGAGAGCCGTTTGGGTGTTCAGTTTGAACAGAACGTCTTCCGGCAGTGATGCATCACTTGTAACAGCAGGTTCGGGGCCGACGGGCAGAGACCTGGGTCGCTGGTCATCCACCGAGGGGCTCGTTGTCACGATAGACACGTCCGACGAAGCGCACGTCGTCACGACGCGGTGGCGTGCCTGGGACGCTGTGCCTCTAGTGGGAAAGTTCTCGTTCAACACGATCACATCGTCGTCGTGTTCGTCGTCGTTTCCAATTCCCGGCGCTGTCGATGGAAAAGATTCTGTGTCTCGCTCGCAGTCCATCTCGCTCAACAAAGAAATGACCGCTGTCTCTGGCTCGCAGTCCACCGCGCTGGTCAAAGAAATGACCGAAGAGCAAGGTCGCGCTTCGCGTTCATCTTCCTGCTCGAACAAAGCGGAGACGGTTGGAGCATCGGTTTCCCGATTTCGGTTCGCCTGGCGACTAATGAAGGTCATGTCGGTGTCGGGAAACGAAGATTGCAGCCCCTGAATAACCGCGGACTGTGGCGTCTTTCGGCGGACAGACAAATGGGGCCTGAGGGTCAGTCGGCACGGCATTTCTGTCAAAACTACTAGAGGGTCCAGCTGCTGTGCCAGAACCCTTTATCTAAACCGTCTTTCTCTTTGTTGTCGTCGTAAACTCTGGTTGAAGGAACGCGACTCCGTCGACCGCGTAAGCTTGCATTGCCTCTGAGGTAATTCGACTGTTGTCAAGTAGCTGCGTCTAGACCAGTGTTGATAACTCTCTGTGTATTCTCTTCATGAATCTTGGGGGAAAGAGAACACGGCTTCTCGAATCGTGAGGGCTTGCTTTGTGTCGGAGGGATTCTTATGGATCCCAGACGAAGGTTGAGTAGGACTGTAGGTATCGAGACTTTGAAAGCATGTAGGCGGGACAGGATCGTGATCTTATGCATCGTCGACATCGCTAGCAGCAGACTGCAGATGTACATGCTCGTCATACAGCTTTGGAGTCTGGAGACGTATAAGTCTTAGCATGTTTGCAATAGCAGCTTCCGCTTCTGCGTAATCCGAAGTGCTCGTTTCTTTATCGGGCTGGTGTTTAGTTCCTTCGTATGGACGAGAGTTAGTCGGGGCGTCAACCCTTGTGGCCAGTGCCAGGGAAGCCTCCGCGTTCTGCGTGCATAGCGAATTGTCGCTCTTGTCACTGGTGCGGACTAGCGCCGATTGTTGTGCTGCGCCACAACCAAGTTGATTTCCGTGACCTGCAGGAACCCTTCTGTTATGACTCGTAAAAGGTTGGCGCCTGTCACCGCTGGAAGTCTGCAAGAACGCATTATGTCTATCGAGCTCGTTTGGTTCCTTCGAAGCAGGCTTGCCTTCGCCCTTCCAGTGTTTGTCCTGCAAGGTTCGCTTAGGGAAAGCGCATGGGTCAACGTCTGAGGGATATTTGACCTTGGATCTGACCCTCACTTCTTCCTCAGACCCGGTATCGGTAGCCTTCCTTTTAGAAACTTGTTTATTTTCCGTCTTCGTCTCAGCAGTAGCTGACTTGAGCATTTTGGACAGCTTGCCTTCAGCGTTGCTATCGGATGAGCCGGGACGCTTTGTTCGGAAGTACGTCTTGGTCACGTCGCTGTATGCGCCTCGCAAGCTGCCTCTGAAGCCGTATGACGCGTTCGCGCCTCTTTTTACCCCGTCTGCAGCAACACCGTTGGCAGTGCTCGGTCTGTCTCTCGACTCGCATGGACCACAAGGCCCTGCTTCTGCACGGCGTTGTCCGTCCCGTTTGCCGCCACGTTCACGACATTCGTCGTCAGCAGACCTAAACGAGTCATGACGAGTCGTCTCGTGCTGCATGTGCTGCCCGCTCTCCATCTCGTCTCTAAACATCACTTCATTCGGCAGAAACGAAGTCTCATAGTGAGCCCGGTCTGCCGTGGCGGAGCCGTCGCCCTGTTGATCCGGCCGGTGGCGTTCTTGTCTGTCTTGCGCGTCCGCCGAAATGCCGCCGCAGCTGCGTCGTGACTGGTGTGGTACGTACGGGGTGCTGCTGCCCGCTTGCTGGTTGTTTACCCAGTCGCCCTGAAGGCGAGGAAGAGGTCGGTTAAGGAAGCCGCCCCGGCCGCCGCGTCCTCCTCCGAAGAGAAACGGTGTCTCCGCAGGAGTTCCACGCCTGTGGAATGGCCTCCACTGCATCGGATGACCGCGAACGGTCCACGGTGGCGGCGGTGTACACTGCAGCAGCGGCGGCCGCTGCCAAGGGCTGATGCACGGACTCAAGCCGCAGCCTCCGCGGAGCGACGCGTTGCCTCCGTCTACTCCACGCGGTCGAAACGGTCGCCTCCTGTCACGGTATGGCACAGGTGGCCGGGGGAGGCTTCCGTAATTGCCGAACAGAGAGTAGTTGGGTTCGCAGGAAGTCCCAACGGCGCCGGCGTCGTCATTTTGAGAAGCGCAGTGGCTTCTTCCGTAGGCGCTGTAGTAACCATGGCGCTCGCGATGGTCCTCGTCATGGGCTTCACAGTATCGAGGCGCCTCCGCCGGTTCCAAGAATGCCGGTGCTTGCAAACAGCCGTCGCCAAAGGTCTGTTGGTCGTGGCTATCGGACAACAACCATATCTCCGGGTCCAGGCGGTTGGTAGGGGTGAGGTAGCTTGGTCTTGCCTCACAGTTGGCCATGTCGTCTTTATGAGACGCGTTCGAATGGTCTTTTGCGTCTCCTTGCGGGCACGCGACCCGGCGCCTCAGACGATAATGATGATGGTCCTCTTTTATAGCTCGTGCCCACAAAGATTTTCGTTGCTCACCCAATTTCGTCTTTTACGGAGATAAGTAGTAGTATTTATAGAAGAGTTGCCTGGGCGGCGTATATTGAAAATCTATAGAAGGCGTATGCCTTAGCAACCGCGGTTGAACGCGATTGGCTGAAACGCCACCGGTGACGCTCTGATGTCAAGACAGGAGTATTATTGCCTTTGCGTGTCGTCCACGATAGGTTAGGTTAGGTTTAGTTAACGTAAAATGCGACAGGTGGTGCGGTGTACTCTCACAGTGGTTGCAAAGGCCGTCGAGCGTCACCGGCGGCGTTTCAGCCAATTTCAGCCAGACGGCGTTTCAGCCAAATGCACTACGCAAGTAGTGCATTTGCGCTATCGATGTTGCCGTTGGCGTCGTCATGCTGTCCAGCTATCCACGATGTATGCGGGGCCCGAACGTGGTGAATTAGCATGCATCCAGAAAGTCGAAGTGCGTTTGGCTCCAAAAGACAAGACGACGCACCGTCCCGCGCCACGCAATCGGCTCTGTCGGAGCCGCGACACAATTTCTGGCTTCCAGTGCTGGCATGAGTGTTCTGCGCACACACTTTAGTGTTCCTGCTGAGCAGCTCTGGGCATACCACGCCATGAGGAAGTTAAACGTGTGCACCCTTTCTGTGGACGCTGATAATTGGCGACGGCTTTCCTACGGTCTGATCTCGTACACCTTGGCGCGACACCTGCAACGCCGCTGGTACTAGCCATTCTATCGCTGACAGAGTGCGCTATTTGCCCAGAGATCTTTGGCGCCCGGTCGCGTGTGACATTAGTGGGGGGGACTGAGATGCCACTCCGCGCGTGCACTCGCTACGTTAAGCGACGCTGTCAGCCTACCTATTATGCTCGAATGTTACAGCAAAGGTGTATAGCTCTACCTTCCAATGGGTCTTTCATGTCCGTAGGCAAAACCTCGGGAGGGGCGCGTGCCGGGTGCCCGCCGGGTTCCTTGCAGCACGAGCAGATGGCGCTCGCTACCGCGGCAGCGATGGCGACAGCCGTGCGGGGGAAACATTTCGCGCATGGGTGTAGCCAGGGGGTGGGGGGGGGTTCAACCAGCCCCCCTCCCCCCCCTCCCGGATTTTGTTGCGCACCCCCCTCCCCCCACTTAAGGCCTGTATACACTCGAGCCGCCCATCGCTGCAAGCCGCACCGTACGCGGGCGGTTCAGTGGCGGCGGGCAGTCGGCGCAACCATGCACGAAATTTGATGGGTGCGACTGTTTTCGCAACAAATCCGTGCAGGAGCGGGGCCTCGCCTCGATGACGTATCACCATTTTCTTTTTTCGACGAAGACGACGCCGCTCGAACGCAATCATGTGGTTGGCATGAATGCATGCTCCGGAGGCGTGGCTGTATGGCATAGTGGTTACGACGCTCGTTTCTTTCGTGGTATCACCATTTTCTTCTCTTTTTTCCTTTCTGTTTGGCGGTCGGTTGTTCTCTCTTGGAAGCGAAGCGGCGGTCGTTGGGGTGTTGCGGAGCGCCGCGTAGCAACACCTCAAATAAATAAATACTGCTCCAGTCAGGTAGACTGCTCCCTCCCTGATAGTGAGATTATATTTGGATCATCAAAACTTTGATGCGTTTATTTAGGAGTAGCATCCATCCCTTAACAGCAGCCACAGTTGTGCCTAGTCACCGCGGCTCGTAGCTTTGTGCGTGCTGAGTGTTCTCGGCGCTCAGTTTGCGTTGAAGCAAAAGACCTCACGAAGGTCGCTCGCTGCTGCCGCCGCGTTTCCTCACGCCATCGTTTTGATGGCAAGTGTCCGCGGTCATCGAGTGTGATGTGTTCATGTTTGCTGTGCGCGCTAGCACCGTGCTTGTTAATTTAGTTAGCAAGCGAATGTTTACAAGTTGATACAACCGACAAAAGTACTATCCTTATTTCGTATGGCTCTCTGCTAATTTACTATCGCAATTGATGCTTCGACTTTCAGGCGAAACTGCGCCTTTTTTATGCCATCTACTCAGTGCGCGAATATAGCGTCATCATCATCGCCATCCATCATCATCACTCGTAATTTTGACCACCGCCAATCCCATGAGCTCGCCTCTCGAGCCACGAGCAAGGAGAACGCGCTCTTGATCTCGGCAAGGCTGGACGCTGAAGCCGCTGCTCTGCTCGATCATTTCCTTGCCAGGGACGACGACACGCCACGTCGGCCGCCTTAACATCGTCCGTATACGGCGCCATTACTCGACGTTCATCTGCTGCCTTGGTCAACCAACTGTGCTTGGTGAGCGCCGAGTCAGTGGGTAGGCTGAGTGGTGGTTCACCACTTAGCCACGTCACTACTCCGATGAAGCGAGGGCGGCCAAACTGGTGCCCTTCCGACCAGCGGTCCTTGACAGCTTCATGCTGGGACATATGGAAACTCCGCATCTACTCGGAGTTTCACCTTGGACGCCTGGAACCTGTCACGAAACCCGTCGTGGAGCTGGCACGGTATGGTGTCGTAATCCGGGTGGTGGCCGTCCGTTGGGGCTACCACACGCGGACGGGCTGCCTATACTCCGAGCTCCATCTTGGATGCCAGGATCGCCCCCTCACGGGACCCGCCGTGCAGTTGACGCGGTATCACGACGTAATCCGGGTGGTGGCCGTCCGTTGGTGCTACCATACGCGGACGGGCTGCCTGTACTCGGAGCTCCATCTTGGACGCCAGGATCGGCTCCTCACGGGACCCGCCGTGGAGTTGACGTGGTATCGCGTCGTAATCCGGGTGGTGGCCGTCCGTTGGGGCTACCACACGCGGACGGGCTGCCTGTACTAGGAGCTCCATCTTGGACGCCGGGATCGGCTCCTCACGGGACCCGCCGTGGAGTTGACGCGGTATGGCGTCGTAATCCGGGTGGTGGCCGTCCGTTGGGGCTACCACACGCGGACGGGCTGCCTGTACTCCGAGCTCCATCTTGGACGCCAGGATCGCCCCCTCACGGGACCCGCCGTGGAGTTGACGCGGTATCGCGTCGTAATCCGGGTGGTGGCCGTCCGTTGGTGCTACCATACGGGGACGGGCTGCCTGCACTCGGAGCTCCATCTTGGACGCCAGGATCGGCTCCTCACGGGACCCGCCGTGGAGTTGACGCGGTATCGCGTCGTAATCCGGGTGGTGGCCGTCCGTTGGGGCTACCACACGCGGACGGGCTGCCTGTACTCCGAGCTCCATCTTGGACGCCAGGATCGCCCCCTCACGGGACCCGCCGTGGAGTTGACGCGGTATCGCGTCGTAATCCGAGTGGTGGCCGTCCGTTGGGGCTACCACACGCGGACGGGCTGTCTGTACTCCGAGCTCCCTCTTGGACGCCAGGATCGGCCCCTCACGGGACCCGCCGTGGAGTTGACGTGGTATGGCGTCGTAATCCGGGTGGTGGCCGTCCGTTGGGACTACCACACGCGGACCGGCTCCCTGTACTCCGAGCTCCATCTTGGACGCCAGGATCGGGCCCTCACGGGACCCGCCTTTACACGGACGGAGCTCGACCTCGGGCTGCAGGAGCGGTCGCTCACAGAACCCGTCGTGGAGTTGGCACGGGTACGTGTCATCCGAGTGGTGTCCGTGCAGAGGTGCTCGGTATCATTGCGATTCTGCGTATGCTATCCAATCTGTGGGCGCGTATTACCTGCCGTTCATTTGCTTGTCCCGGCCACCCACCTGTGCCTGGGGATCTCCGGCGAAATGGGCAGCGTGAGCTGCGTCGCCCTGGCCACTGTAGATTGCCAGATGCTGGTGCGGTGCGTTTGCTTGGATAGGAGACGTCCCTACTCGGATTAAGAGAGGTCTGCCAACTCGGTGCCCTTGGACAGTGTGCAGCTGCTCTGCCTTGACATTGGTAATGACTCTGGCATGGCCCGCTGAATATACTCTTCAGTTTATTAAGCGGATACTTTTTCGATAAAATAAATGCCGATGATCGCCATGCTTCTTTCTCCCTTGTTTGTGGTATAGCCGGTTGGTAGTCCCAACCGACCATACCACAAATATTTTTCTTTTTGGCGCCATGACATTCGCCTTCATCGTTATTGATATAGACGACCGCTGACGCGCATTTAGCGCAAGAATAAGAAACGCTAGAGCGCCTGCTTTCAGAAGCCGCGTCTTACGGAACGGAACCACAGCTCACGGAACCATCGGCACCATGTCTGGCCTGTATACGCTGGCCGCGGCGGCTTTCTTTCTGCCAGCCTCCACAATTACTATTTTAATCGTGTTATATTTAGAGGTAAAGAAGAGCCGGCAGCTTGCTTGGCACTGGTCCAAACATGTTGCCCGTATTTAGAGTCCGCTGCGTCGGGCGCTATTCACGACAAATATCGCGAAAGTGAAATCATCCTCGAAGGTGATCATCCGGAAATGGGGGCCTATAGGTTTACTCGTAGGGAGGGCGGCGCACAGCCATGTGAACTCGGTCCCCCAGCCAGGAATGTGTTCTTATGCGCTCGTGCAGCGGTGCCATTTCATCGTTCATGGCCGTTGTACTAACTCGACGCTGGGTTCATGGTTCGATCTCTCGTGTGAATATACACCTTCAACAGCTCCCTGTTTGCCTTTTCGTCAATGTCGTCGAAAGTGGAGCGGGGAGCAAGATAAGGGGGTCAGTGGGCCCTTTTATTGTCCGGTTGATGATCCTGGCCGGCCATTGCAGCAGTGAGCAAGCAACTGTTGCCATATGTTCCCCTTTTTCACCTCACGCAGCAAGCATAATTTGACGTGCCTGCTCTACGTTGCCAACGGACAAAGCGCCTTGTAGATACTATCGTACCTATCGCGTATTTCTGATCCATATAATGCTACAGTGCGCAATACGATGTCAGGCTTCACTACGGATTGCGAAGCAAAGCAGCAGAGGAAGCTGACTATGTACTTGTTCCGCTCGTATATAGGGCTGGGCGAAGTACGTGGTGCAGCAAAACTTTGCTGACTGTTAATTAGTGGGGACGTGCGACGCACATTGGATAAGTTTACTTGTCGCGAGGACTCCATTATTACGGCTGTTCATGACTACGACACCGTGCTGCGCAGTCGAAAAAAGTAGCCGTCATGACCGCATTTGAATGACCACACTACTGAGCATGTCCGCTGGCAAGAAATATTGGACTTACTTTGATTAGCAAGAATGAATTTCCCATTGTGTTCCACATTTTAAGACGCAACCATTTCACTCACGATAAATGTCGTACATTCGCCTGCCAGAAATAGAAAACAAAGAAAAAGGGTGTCGATCGGGGTTAACAGTTGTAATGATGGTGTCTCGGACGCAATTTATACACAAGGGTGGAAGCTTAGACGACGGGCTTGCTTACGTTTTATTGTGATAGCAATTTTATGGACACTCCAGGTGCATTTCTGCCGCCGCCGTGAGTTTCTGTATAAAATTCAAGAGCGATAAAATCGTCGCTGTGCGCCGTAGGCTCTATGCGCGAGTGAAAACGCGCGACGGTGATCTGGCGATCGCGGCTCAATCTCGCGCACGCAAGGGAGGAAAGCTGGAAGGAAGCGCGCCGTGTTCCATTGCGCTCAACGCTTCGGGGGGAGGGTATGGATGGGGGGGGGGGGGGGGGGGGTGTTCTACTCGGGACGGCCGGCTGTATCTTCCTGACTCCGGCGTTTTGACAGTCGGAGTTGAACATGTCTGAGAATAAATTAGGGACAGTTTAAAACGACGGATCGACTAGGAGCAGAGACCAAATATTTCTAATAGTTGTTTGTGTTCCTGATAAAATCAGTTTGTGCCATCGCACTATACTCCTGTTAACACAAGGGTGTGCCTTTCGCAATTTGTGTGTATTTCTGGTGGAATGAAGCGTTGTTAATTACATTTGCAAACTATGACGGACTCATGAAGGCTCAGCTTCATTAGTTTTAAATTTCGATTAGCGATCGACAGACTTCAGTTCGCTTTTATTTCTCCCATCGACAAAAGACAGAGGCAGATCAGAATTATATCGAAGAGCCTTGTTCACAGGCACGCCGATGACTCTCTCCCCGCACAGTGTCGCTGGTGATCGCGCTGGCGCTGTCGGCGGTCTACCTGCGCTACAAGCGCGAGCTGAAGGTGTGGCTGTACGCGCGCGGCGTGTGCCGCTCGCTGCAGTGCATCAAGGAGGACGAGCTGGACGAAGAGAAGCTGTTCGACGTGTTCCTCTCGTTCAGCAGCAAAGACGCCGGCTGGGTGCACGCGCAGCTGCTGCCCGGCGTCGAGGCGCTCGGTTTCTCGGTCTGCACCTACGAGCGGAACTTCAAGGGCGGCTTCCTGCTGCAGGACATCATCCGCGACGCTGTGGCATGCTCCAGGCGCACGTTGCTGCTGCTCACGGGGTGCGTATCAACGGCGACCATTTCGCTACACATGTGCAGTGTACTAGCGTGCTTGGTACATTGCAAGGGGCGTTTATAAATTTCGTATTCGTGTCACGAAGGAACAGAGAGGTTAAGCGATGAGGCTCGGGTGGGAGCATAACATGAAGCCATACTCACGTATAACCTGCTCCCGTATTTGTCCAACAGTTATCCGCCGGTCAGCAAAGCACCAGAGCCCCCACTTGCGCATCAATTTCTGGTTCACCATCGAGCGCCGGTTGGCCGCTCCGTTATTCGTCGTCGTGGCTTATTCAACCGCATTGAAATCACCTGCGCTATTTCGCAACATTGTCATATGCTGGGGCATTTTCACTGTACACCGCCACCAGCTCGGCATTAACTCCTTTGCATTGGGTCCCTTGAAATGCAGAAAGCGGATCACTAATCGTGCTTCAACTTTCCCGATGGAAGCTGGCATTTTCGGCAGCGCTCATTGGCCATATCTGGTCCTTGCGCCACAAAACACCACATACCATCATCAATATTTTGTTTTGATGTCTAGGAGTGTTCCGTGGTACTATATAGAACAACATTGTTATATTCCGCTGAAACTAGGGAGACGTGCGCTCATTTTGATACCTATAGTGTGCGCCTGTTCCAAATGTATGGTACCGATAATGCGAACTTTATGAACGCCCTTCGTATATTGTTGCCTGTAACCTATAGCTCGGAGCCGAAAACCGTGCCGCTGCATGATTCCACGTGCATTAAGAAGCTGAACATCTCCGGAGCCTCGTTGTCCGTGCAATTCGCCGCACTGAGTCATGAAAGCTGCTAAAGAAAGTTATTCTCAAAATTCGAAGCTTCCGTCGAGGCACGTAGGCGCGCACGATGCTGACTACGATGCATGCCGCCTGTAGGCACGGCAGCAAAACTGACTCGTCGGTAACTGCTAACTCTCGGTGGCGCAGCGTTGCGCAGGCAAATTGGAGATATTTGTTTTATTCTGCACCAAATAATTCTTCTTTATTTCGCTGTTTGCTTAGTTTTCTTTAGTTTCACGTGATGAAGCCAGAATGAGGCACAATTAAAGTTTTAATGCGAAGCATTCTTTGCCACATACCAGGCATGCACTTTACGCAGATAAGTAGGTTCCTGTTGAGCCTTGTTTCGGGACTCTTTAATCTAAAAAAGAAAAGAAAAAAAAAAAGAGGATATTCAACGTCTAGTTCAAGTCGATGAAAGACAATTCTTCCCGGGCGAGTTGGGGTGAGGAGAATGCGGTCAATGAACCGCATAATTTATTGCGAGAGCCGCAATAGAGCGACAGCGTTTGATCGACGTCAGCTATGGAGGTTGAATCGCCTTCAAACTTCTTGTCGTCAGTTATAATAATAATAATCGCCATCATCATCAGTCATCGTCATCTGTTTTGTCACATTTTCAGACTGCACTATGTGTTCGGTATCGGCCAACGACAGAGGCTAGAAACAGACGTTAGAAACAGACACACCTCACACGGGAAAGTGGCGGCAACTCGCCAAGGATGTCATCGTTTTCAAAATTGCCTGTCCGATGATGGGAGTGAACCAGGGTATCTCAGCACAAAAGCCCGAATCTCTACACATCAGGCCAGAGACGTATATACCCATATGTATATCGTACCAACGCCAATTAGACGACGCGTGCGTCAGCTCGCATAGCAACAAATTGCTTTAATGAATGAAAGCACATGCACGTGTGCCAGTAACGCGTTACCTTTTTTGTTAACTTAGTAACGTGCCCGTTACCTTTTCTGAACTGTAACGTCACATCACCAGTTACTTCTAATTGCAGAACCCCCCTCCCCCAAACAAAAATAAAAAGATAAAATTAAACAAACAAACAGATAAATAAATAAATAAATAAATAAATAAATAAATAAATAAATAAATAAATAAATAAATAAATAAATAAATAAATAAAACAACGTAGATCACCTGAACTAAAGTGGTGTGGCAAATTAACAAAATTTGCGGGTGCTCTCGCCGACCCTTCTCTCGCCTCGCATGCATGCAACAATACACGTGCCCTTGATGATGCAAGCAGCAAACCTAACTAAAAAGTACAAATTACCCATCAAACATTAACGCGCGCGCGCACGCGCGCCGGGCGCGCAAATATTTTCTTTAGAACAATGTTATTTATGCATGTCGTATTTTGTAGCTAACGTGTGGCGGTAACGCGTTCCATTTATTTGATCGAACGTTAAGACTAACGTGTTGTTTGCACCTTCTTCGGTAACGCTTACAACACTGCGAGCAGCTATAGCGTTTTGAGACGCGTTCGGGATAGGGCCCAATTTCTCCAGTACTTTTTCCACTTGGCAGCTAGCACATTGAGACGCTTGAGACGTAATGTGACTCGATGGGACCAGCTCAGGTCATAACGGAACAGGTTGCTCGAGTCACTGAATCTACTTTACACAAGCATGTTGGCCCGTTTGATAACGCTTTGCAGAACACCAAAGATGCTGGATAGCCAGTTAGTTACTCGCAGTATGCTTCGCATAACATCGATTCCCTCAGTGCATGAAATGAGCATAATGTCTTTCAAAAAGCGAAATGTGAGTGAGACCAAGCATTCGTTTTTATCGAAAACTGTGTATAAAGTATAAAAGTGAGTATTAAAGTGACTAGTAAAAGGAAATCACATAATAGCGTGTCCTTGCAAGAGTACTTGCGACCGTGTCTGTTGCTACTGCGAACCTGAGCGTGTCATATGTGCGTGCTTCGCACATCTCCTCCACACCGGCTGCAGGAACTTTTTGGAGAGTGAATGGTGTCGCTGGGAGTTCCGTCTGGCGTACCAGCGCGCTCTCGACGACCACGTCAACCGGTTGGTGATCGTGCTTGTCGACGAGGTCGCTCCCGGGTCACTGGACGAGGATCTCCGTGCATACGTGCAGGCCACGAATTACGTACGCTGGGGAGAGCCGTACTTCTGGGACAAGTTGCTGTACTCGCTTCCCAAGAGAAACGCCAAACGGAAGCTCATCGTCGACAGGCGGCAGGAGTACCCCGTGACACATATCACCGGCGCCGTACAGGAATAGGAATAAAATGTGCTTCGCTAGTCCACAGGTTTGACGCCACTTGTAACCGACGCGAAGATACAGCGCTTAGTAAGACCTTGCGGACGACTCCGAGAGAATTCCGAGCTGCGGAGGATTGTGGGGGTTCTTAATAAGGAGCGTACCAAAATGAAGTAAAACAGTATAGGCGGCGTCGTATCCACACGCCAATATTTTATGTACATTTAAAAAAAGAAGGGGGAGAAAAACAGGGTGGAGGTTTACCACAGGGTTTTTTTCTGCGTTTTCACTTGGTACTCTACTTAAGTAATTTTAACTGGTGGTTTTTGATGGAGAGGTTGGAAGCAAATAGCTTCTGGAGGCACCATCTCAACCCCCCCCCCCCCCAAAAAAAAAAGAAAAAAATTGTAAATTCGCCCATGCAATCGGTCACGAATGAACGAAAAGTTGTTTCAATGAACGTCAGTTTCTGCAGGTAGTGTTGACCATGCACATCTGAATGAACGCACGAAGAACGTCGATCAGATTTAGCCATGCGCGAAGAGTCCGGTTTTTGCAGCCGACCCAGAAATGTATGGATTCGACATTAAAATGTTCGAGGATATTGCAAGTGTCTCAAGGGAAACAGAAGCACCGCTACGACCTGAGTGTGCCGACGGCAGTATAGTGCTATATAGTGAATGTGCGAGATGGCAGTTTAGAGTGATGTTCCAATGGCTGCGGAAGACTGACTGGCTCGAAACCGTGAAGAGCACAAGAGTCGTTAGCTTGTGCACGAGTCAGCCTGTTAGATGCGCGAGAACCAGAGCTCTCCTTTGCTGATCTTCAGGATGAAGAAGGAGAAGCCAAATTGTCGTAAGCACGACATGTGCTAAAGTCGCTGGCGGACCTAACTGTGTGAATTCGGTCGTTTCTCAAACCCAAGTGTCGCTTCTGCCCTGTCCAGACAGCAGCTCTCTCCCATATGTGGAAATGCTCCATAAAGTACCGTCCCCCCCCCCCCCCCCCGGAACCTTAAAACCATTAATTAGTAGCGAGGAGCTGTGGGAGACTGCCCTGCGCAGCTCCGATCTCACCCTGCAGGACCGAGTCCTGAGGTGGGCTGAGGAGGTAGCGGAGGCCTACCACGACTGGTAGGCGGACGTCTGGCAGCACAAGGTGCTAAGACTGGAGCACACAGGCCTCCCTCTCTCCCCCCCCCCCCCGGACCCTCCCCTTTCTTAAAAAGGGAAATAAAAGTTCATTCATTCATTCAAAACGGGTAGCTGGCCGATGCCGTCATCCGCCTCTTAATGCCGAAGAGGTCTTGAAGTAGGGAGTAGATGTCTGATGAAATGTGAGCAATGTGTTTATTTTACATATTTGCAGGAGTTGAGGAGGATACCAAAGACTATTGAGGCTTTTTCTTTTAATGCAATGACTTTATCTAGGTCCCTAGACCAGGGAATCTGGTGAGGTGATGCAAGGCCATTGAGAGGGGCCGTAATTGCCGTATAAGACACCGCCTACTAAGACTCTTCCCGACCTAGCCTTCGAAGTGGAGAGACAGTGTAGCATCACCCGCGCTGCCCCGGTGTGCGAGGTGAAGAGCAGGTGACGCAAAGCGCTGGCTATCACTGCCGGGGCTAATCCTGTAGACATACACAAATACCCAAGAAAGTGAAAGGGAAAATGACCGCCGTGGTAGCTTGACTGATGAACCACCGCCCGCGTAATGCGGGAGATGTTGGTTCGGCTCGCACCTCCGGGGAGTTGTCGTCCACTTTCACTTCTTTTTTTTTTTTTTTTTTTGCTTACACATTTCAGTTAAACGTATCTGTTAGTTTCTAAATGCTTTCTCTGGCTTCGTTGTTTTTCTTTATGTGGTGGTTGATAACAAAAAATCGAGGCTCTCGAATCCCCTTATTCTTCGCGCTCGCCGTACCAGTGTGCGAGGTGGAGAGGGCAACACTTAACGTCAGGTAAAGACAATGATGTAAGATTGTTCTGCTCAGACTGAACTTTATGAAAACCACGTGCACAGTGTTTGCACTTGACGTATAGGAGCTCCTAGTGGAGGCTGTGACGGGCAATAAATATAATGTGGGTCTGGGCCTTCCAGTAACGTTGCTGTTCAGGGTATACGATAATAGCGATGTTCTGTTAATTAACCAATGGATGAAAGATAGGATAATGTTTGAACTCGCCGTATTTTTCTGATCATAGACGAAGGGGACAGCATCATGAATTACATCGGCAGATCACAGGTCAAAGCTCGGGTCACCCAAGCGACATGCTGCGTTGACTGTCAGATATCTTGGTCTACGATGTACCATCGGCAGATAAATGACGACAATGAATGAATGAATGAAATCGCATGACACTGCAACAAAGACAGATTCAGCCTCAGCGATAATCTACAAAGAGCTCAAGAATTGATTGACAACCCGCAAGTCAAATACAGACAAGAAAACGATGCGGCAAACTGACGATGTGCACAGGCAGCTTGGAAGGAGGAGGAAGAATGTTGCTTGATGCATGCTGCAGGCCGACCTTGCCTTGCAAAAGCTGCCGGCGATTGCTCCGCCTGTGCGCCACTTATCAAATTCGGTAGGGTCTGAATCCCGTCACAATACACTTGATCTGGTGTGTAACATAACAGCATCTGATAAAACAAGGAAGTACTAATGATGAGGACGAATTCAAACTGTGGCGCAACATCTAGACTGCACGCCATCCACTCCAAGTCGCCCTGCTATTCCACACACACGCTTCACGCTCCGGCACCACACCGAAAGCGGCTACAGACTACACATAAAACGGCACTACGTCACGTTCGCCTACTCAAAGTTTCAGCGTTCCATTACGACGGCGACGTGATGCACGCGAACAGCCAATGCCGGTGTTGCACGAGTACAAAAATGTAGCAAATGAGTGAACTTGCTGTGTGACTGCTCTCGTGGCCCGACCGCTCAACCCACGCCTCGAAGCACGACGGCTCGAATTCAGCGTCTGTTTGGTTCGTATAATTATTTGCCGTACGTTTCAAGGTGCATCGTGGTACCCCCTTCGAGGATTCTCTGGCGCGGGCGGGATATAGCCGGTTCCGCTCGTGTTCCCCGAGGCGGATGTGCTCCGCGAGTTTCTCTTTTGTTGCGTTCCGGGCGGTTCGCGCGCGCGGATTGCTGAGCACCGCGGACGATGGCTCTCACGCGCTGCTGCGCAAATAGCGGAACGCCGCACGAGTGCCGCTGCTCCGTCCGAGTGCGGCGACCATGCGTCCGGGCCGGGACTGCCGCGTTCGGGCTGCAGCCAGTCCACGTCGTCCGCCGGAGGGGCCCGTCCGCGCCGCAACACGGTGAGCATAGCCGCCCGCGTGGGCGCACCGGGCGCCACTTCTCGGCGCGGTCGCGCCACGTGGGTCCACGTGCTGCCGTCGCTTCCAGATCGCTGCACGTTCTTACCTGCTAGACCTACTCGAGAGAGTGTTCCCGTAAGCTACGCGCTGTTGTGCACGCATATGTGGACGCCGGACCTATCTATAGGAGCATATAAACTCAAACGTGAGCTACAGTCGCAAACGACTCGAACGCGCTGTCGTGTTTCCTAATTCGCTTGTATTTGTAACAACAGTGGCTTAATTTTCAGACTTGAAAACGTGCACTTGGTACTACTACGTGCTCAAGAAACAGGTTACCCAGCGTTTACACGCTCAACCTACGTGTAAGATCAGTTTTTTTTTTTTTTTTTTTTTTTTTCTGTTGGCGTCCACTTGTTGCTGATGGATACATGTAGTATATGGTATATGCCACTATTGGTACCGTTGTCGCATAGTGATAATCATCATCATTTTTGCTGTCGTTTGCCTTATTTAGATCAGTGTACGTTCCTGTGAGGGGCGCTGCACTTCATAGGGTTCCTGCCACGAAGCGCAAAAAAAAGATGACGGCGGCTGTCCTTGTGTGGCAAAATTACACATCGAGGGCTGTAATATTTAGAAGGATGAATCTTACCATCATCATTCATCGCTCTTTTTATCCCCCCTCCCCCTTTTTTTTCCCCCAGTGTAGAGTAGCAGGCCAGAGCAAACTAACGCTCAAGCCGACCTCTCTGCCTTTCTGCAAATAAACCTCTCTCTCTCTCTCTTTCTCTCTCTCTCTCTAGACATCCGTTAGCGACTGCTAGTATATTTGCGAAAGAGTTGAGCGTGTACAATACGGTAACGATATTCTGCCACACGCTTTTATAAAATGGCTCAACGAAGGTGCACCAAGGTGAACGCGGAATTGGTTCGAGATTTCGGTAACTGGTGCCGTATATAACTCCTACATGTATATACCATATGCATGTAGCCCCAATGTCTGCGTTCGGATCAATGAGATGAAACCAAGTGCTTCATAAATGCATAGTTTGCTATAGCGTACGCCTACATAGCGCGTAACCATGCAGTGATGAGCAGACGCGCAGACTAATTTATCTTATCACTCACAGTGACCAATGTTGTGACCTTTGTAGATGCACGGTTTAAAAAAAAAATAATTCACCTATCGTGCATGTACAAGCAACGCAGTGCTTCTTCATTGCTTGCGGTGGTAATTGCTATGACGTAAGCACTATAGCCAAACGTGTATCTTTTGGGGCTGACCTTCTCCACACATTTTTCTACTCGTCGCACTGTGAGACGGTACCCTTTTGCACCCAGCTAGTGCTTGAAGTTAGCATGATTGAAAAAAAAGGTCGTCCTTTTGTAAGCGCTCATTTGTTACCGATGTGTTGCAGCACCTGACCTCGTTTACAGAGCGGCAACGAAAAGGGGTCGCGTCCGTGACCTTGCCGGATATTACGCTGCTTACTTCGGTAGCGGCGCGGGCTCTATATAGGAGTCTGCATCATGTCGGTATCAGCATAATAATTCTAACTCATTTTCCCAGCACAGGGTAGTAGCCGGTACTTACGCTAGCTAACCTCCCTGTCTTTCCCTCCTTTTTTTTCTCTCTCTCTAACGAGATATGCCTGAAGCATGCCCTATTCGTTCGCAGCAGAAATACGCGGAGTCATGGTCAACATCAACTACGTGGTCGAGAACAACACCACGTAACGGAGATGCAGACGCGCAGCGGTGAATGTAAACTGACATTGAGCTGACAGTTTTCGCCTCCTCACTGATTACATTACGGGACAATTTCTCGATCTCAAACTTATACCCACTCGCTCAGTTATCGGTTCTTAAAAAAATCTCTACTGAGTTTTAATTCAGCTTATATTGACATTTCCCCAAAGACTGTATTGTGTGTAAATTAAATTTTTATGAAATTTTCTTAGTAAGTTTCATAAAGAGATTGACCCATCGTGTTTTAATTAAATATGTTTTTTTTTGTATGTCAAAGTGAACACCTATTGAGTCAGTCAAAAGAAGCTTGTAGGTTAGCCTCACTCTAAAAAATAGAGTGGCCCTTGCTCTGTTTAGGGAGAAACGGCGATGTCTCCTATGTTCGACATTAATAGGAGTAATTTACCTAATGTCACTAAAGCTCGAAAAAAATTCGGAAGAATCTTTTTTTTTTTCAGATTTACATCATGAGCCAGCCTCAGGTCACAGTGTCACCTTTTCAATGAAACACATCCCACACAAACAACAGATCAACCCCTGCACTGAACACAGAGGAGACACATTCGCATTCTAACACCACTCGCTCTACTACACTCAAAGCCTTTCAACCGATATATACAGCCCTGGTGTTTCGACCTACAACGTAGTGCCATTGGGGGGGGGGCATCGTTCTGCCACGCAATTGACAGTATGTTGACAATATGTTTATAGTAACATCCTCCCAGATCTACTCTTGACAGTATGTTTATAGTAATCCAATGTACAACTCACAGCACACAATCACGTTGAGGCCAAGTCAAAATTGCAATTTTTTTTTCGAAATGTCAATTTTTTGTTTTCCGCTTTTTTGGATGACGAATTTATCCTCCATCATTTTGCTGAAAAAAGTATCTTCCTATGTAGTTTCTTTCAAAAGATACATCAAAAAATGTAAACCCACCCCGCGTCTACGAAACCGAAACTGAAAGTGCCAGTTTTCTGTGGAACAGAAAAAATGCCCTGGTTTGCAGTTCTTTGCTTGTTGTTTAAGAATCGTATCACGTAAAAAGTGTAGCAATGCCATAATAGAATTTTCAACATTTTATTCATCAATTAAAATAATAAACGTCTCACCAGGTGGACGTGCAATGTTTTGCACGTGTTGTTTACGTTCTGGAGGCTGCACGCACGTTAAAGGAGCAGCGGATTGTTTGATGGATATGTTTACTCTCTGTCGCTTGCTTTTTCTTACTGGCAGCCACAGAATGGGGAATATTAGAGCGCAAAGACGCACAAAATTAAAGTTTGTCGGCAATCAGTAGAAGGCGACGGGCCTGGAGACGTACGGCAAATACCTGTAATACTGCAGAGCAAGCTAGAAAAAAAAAAGGGGGGGGGGGGGGGGGGGAAGCCGAGGTGGCCACACGAGCAAAATCAGACAAGAGCAAGACCCAAGACAGAACTGGCTACAAATATAGGGGATTTTAGCTCTCCTGATCATCTTATGTAAGCGCTATGCTTTGCAATCTTTTTGTTGATTTTCTCAGAACCCATCTTTTTGCGATTTCTTCAAACGCAAACATTCATAACTTTTTCCCTAATAAAGATTTTTTGTGAAACTTGGCACAATTCTTTCTGACATTATTGGGTGTGCAACGAACCTCAACAAGTACAATCGTGCCACAAGTTTTGATATGGATGCCTTTTACACCAAGGCACACCCAATGGAAGCACACATGTTTTTGGTTAGTTCATCACTATGCTTCGATAATTTATCTGATCTCAGTAATTTTGGTTCACTGCACAGATCAAAGCTTCTCCTATATCACTGCCAAAAATTATGTTTTTTATCGAGTTAAATTAGAGTTATGACTGTTGGCGTGAGACCCACATTTGATTAAATTTTTCAAATAATAAAAATATTGCAAAAATAATGCAAACTTTAAAAGGCTCACAAGGGCCTAAAAAAGTGTGCTTTATGATGTAGACCAATAATTTGTATTGTTTATCCTGTTTTAAACCTTTTTTTTTCCCCAGCACTTGGCCTCATACCTTAAAGGGACACTAAAGAGAAACAGGAAGTTCAGCTGGAATAAAAGAGGGACCTTCAGGAATGCATGCAGTTTTTGTTGGGTGCAAAAATATGAGTTATTAGCGGAGAAATTCGTAAACAAAGACCAAATATCTCTTCCTCAATTTCTCTCACCCCAGATTTGGCGCTGAAGCAGTGTCGTCACAGATTTCATTGCTCTCGGCGAATCAGAATGCGCCATGATACGTCACCGCTTGCGTAAACGGCCGAGGCACTGGATGCATCATGGCTGCATGCATGGTCGCTGCGTTTGCGTTCGCCGCGATGGATACCGTTGCTGCAGATGAACCTTGCAACGAAGAGCTCGCCAGGGAAGCAGGACTGCATTTCAGCGATATTCAGTGAAACGGAGCGCGAAATGATCCTCTGTGCTCGAGCGGTATAGGTGTTTCCGCGTGCGATGGCGGTGAGCCGCCGGCCGCGACGGCGGAGAGCTATGTTTTCGTCGACGGAAGGCGAAGCGTCCGGTCCGCCAGGCGACGATGTTCGCGACAGAACAAGCGTAGAAAGTTGTGCACGTACTCGGTATGGTTATTTCGTGGCTTTATTTAATGACATTCAGCACTCACCGAGCAGCCAGTTTGCTGCTGCAGGGGCACCGGAAGGGGTTTGATGAAGGCCGCATTGAGGGAACAGCTGCTCGAGAAAGGACTGGCCTCTGGGGCACGCCAAGATACTTTCCGAGGGCAGGATTATACACATAATCCGAGGGCGAGAAATGCAGAGAGCACACCATCGGTTTCTCTGGCTCTTTCGCCGTTTTATCATCGGCAGAGCACTGAGCCATTGCGAACGCCGGGGAGCCGGGGCTCACCGCGCGACACCACATGAAAGGACACAATCGCATCAACACTGCCGCTGCCCCTGAGCAAGCGCCTTGGGTCATTTATACAGCCCTCAACACTACACACACGAGGCATTTTCTGGCTGTTTCCCGCGAAGTCAACGTTTTTTGAGCCACGCAACACGCAACCAAACACCGTAGAGCGGAACAGGCGCGCGCGACGATGCATTGACCAAAAACGAAACTACGAAACTATCAATACCGGATGTATCGCAATGCCATTTTTTCTTATTTATTTAATTTTGTGCTATAATGGTACTTCCTCGCTTGAAACGGTTTAAAAAGTTGGCAAATGCTGTTTATGTACGTTTAAGGTGTATTTCATTTTGCGTTTTATTAACAGCGATAAATCGCTCTCGACCAATCGCGACCGGCCTGCATTTGTAATCTCCGACGTCAGAACGTGTAGTGCGGGAAATTCGAAGGGGTGTCAGCACCTATCCTTCAGTTTTTCGCTATTTTCTCGCCTATTAAACATCTGTTTGCAGTAAGAATGGTATGGCTGTGATCGTGAAAGGATAATCTACCATTTAAGCTTAACTTCCGGTTTCTCTTTAGTGTCCCTTTAATATAAGGTGTCGTTATAATGAATACCTTTCTATTAGCGACTAGAATTCGAATACCTTTCGATTTCCACATTGTCAGAGTGTTCAATAACTGGTCAATTAAATGTGTAGCAAGTGTGGCTCAATTGACGCGGTCTTAATTTTCGTCAATTAAATGTGTGCAGACTGGGACTCAATTGACGCCTTCTTAACCATAGTCAATTAAATGCGTATCGAGTGTGAGTCAGTTGACGCTCTCTTATCTTCAGTCAATTAAATCTCTACCGGGCGTATTCATTGAAAATTGACGTTGAATTCATTTTCTACAGATTCAAGAAGAACTTGGTATGCAGTCAACTGAAACTCAAAGTACTCGTACATTTGTGAAGGATTAGGTGAACTCGTCTGATGTTCAAAAGAAATGACTATAGTTCTGAATAGTCATTAGGTAATTACCCGCCGGGGTGGCTCAGTCAGCTAAGGCGTTGCGCTGCTGAGCACGAGGTCGCGGGATCGAATCCCGGCCCCGGCGGCCGCATTTCGATGGAGGCGAAATGCAAAAACGCCCGTGTGCTTGCGTTGTAGTGCACGTTAAAGAACCCAGGTGGTCAAAATTAATCCGGAGCCCTCCACTACGGCGTGCCTCATAATCAGAACTGGTTTTGGCACGTAAAACCCCAGAAAGAAGAACATTAGGTAATTAATTAATTCATTCATTATGCAAGGACGGGCACTGCTTTTGAATCATTATAGTACAGATAATCTGAATATATATATATATATATATATATATATATATATCATCTAAGAAGCCAGCAAACATTGACACCAAGAACAACATAGGGGAAATAACTTGCACTTATTAATTAAATTAATGAAATGATAAATTAATGGAAATGAAAACGGATGAAAAAACAACTGTCCGCAGGTGGGGAACGAACCCACGTCTTCGCATTACGCGTGCGATGCTCTCACCATTGAGCTACCGCGGAGCCGTGTTCCCATCCGCTTTCTGGGGTATTTATGTTTTACAACTAGAACTAACTCTGGGAGTGTATATATACAGTATATATATATATATATATATATATATATATATATATATATATATATATAAAGAGAGAGAGAGAGAGAGATGAAGAAACAAATATGAAAGAAACCCATCGCAGGTTACATAAAGTTCGTGTAACGTGCACCGAAGATAACAAGGAGTTTTATCTGAGTGTTTACGGACCGCTCTGTGTCCTTACAATTTGCGCACAGCTGCTCAGCGGGGACGCTAGTGCGCGTGCGCACAACCCTCCTGCCGTATGCGGAAGGTAAAACGCTACCCCCGCTCCGCAGCCGGGGCGGTTGATCGGAGCGTGACTTGGACTTCTTTGACGTTTGGATTTTGCTTCCTTGACATTCTGCAGCCAAGCTTACTGAAATTCATAATCAACTCAGTTCTCTGAGCGCCTGAGCGCCTGAAACGGGAGCGGAGCGAAGTGTAAGGCGACGCTCTGCTAAAACTGTCTAACATCTTTCTATCGCAATTCACAGCGTATGATTGTGGAAGTCAAGCGGCTTATGCACTTTTCTTCCCTTCAGAATCAGACCGATGAATTCTACTACAATCTGTATTTGAAAGTTAGCTGTCATTAATTATAAGTGTTCTCAGGTTAGAATCATATCATTAAGAGAGAGGAAGAAGGGATAAGAAAAACGCAGGAAGGTTAAACAGGCTGAGCCCGATTGGCTACCCGGCACAAGGAAAGGGGAACTGTAACACATGACGTAGTGCAAATTAATTATTATTATTATTATTATTATTATTATTATTATTATTATTATTATTATTATTATTATTATTATTATTATTATTATTATTATTATTATTATTATTATTATTATTATTATTGCATTCAGTAGAGCAACTACAGCCATTCTCACTACAATAATTTCATAAAGACTAAATGATGTTACTTATTGTTAGATTACCTAGTTTTTTACTCCCTTCAGCAACATGTAGAAATTAACTATAGAACTGTCGCAGTAATATTTTAGACTTGTGCCTGTCAAATGTACAGAATGTAACAGTGTCGCGCACTGGCATTTCCCTAGTTCATTCTGACAAGTTTCACTGCCCGCTTAATATCCGCGTCCTTGTCAGACTTATGCCATAATGGTTCAGATGGTGTCAGTAAGTTCCCCCGCTTTGCTTTCAAATCTGGTGACAATGTTGGCCTATTCAAGTTTTTCTCTATAGTTTGATTGGTTTCTCGTGCCTATAGTGTATGCGACGTCGACGAAAACGTCCATCGGTTCACTGAAATCGCTCTGAATGGTATGCATACCTACCTATCCCAGTACAAGCCCAAGCGATGTAAATTTCCTCATTGGTTCTCCGCGTAACTTAGAACGCGTATATAAAGAACCTGCCCACAGAAAATCCAACAAACCTGAACCTAACAAATGGATAGAATAATTCCGCCTCTAGCTTGCGTACCCTCTGTAATCACCTGTACAATAAGCGGGATCACGAGTATCACATTTAGTCATCGGAAAAGAGACACTTCCGTATGAGTTTCAGCAAACGTGAAGATCGTATTCGTCTGCTCGACTCCTGTGGTGGAGAAATGCAAGCAGTCGTTGATTCTTCCGCTGTTAATTTTTCCTCTCTATATAAACCGTCACCTGACAGCACCGCCCACCAGCCACGCTCTTCTGCTGGAACTTCCAGCTCGGTACTCTTAGACGCGAACCTCATCATCGAATGCCTCAGGCGTCTTAGGCCATCTTTGTCTTACGGCCCAGACGGCATCCCGGCCGTCATTGTCAAAGCTTACGGCAGTATCTTTGTACCTGTGCTGAAATCAATGTTTAGTAACTGTCTGAATAATTCCGCTTTACCGCATGCTTGGAAAATCGCTCGCATTTTTCCTGTCTTGAAATCCAGCGCCAAAACGGATGTCGCAAACTGTCAGCCGATTTTTCTTCTCTCTGCCATTTCCTAGCATTTCGAATTAGCTATTCACAGTGCATTGTTGTCTAGCGCAAAAATGTTCTCATTCCAAATCAGCATGCATTTCTTTTTCTGATCGACGGCCACCAATCTTGTCAGCTTTATAATGCGTCACGCAAAGGGGGCAAGTTGATGATGCGTACTGCAACCTCAGCAAAGCCTTTGACGTATACAGTCTATCATTCCCTACTTATCGAGAATCTTGCGCACTACGGTGTTGAAGCTGCTATTGCACGTAGCTCTGCTAAGCAGATATCTCCTTGATAGGTCCTGCTTCGTGAGCGCCGATGATCAATCTTCTTTGTCTATACGGTACCGTATTTAGTGGTGTGCCCCAATGTTCCGTGTTAGGTCCACTTCTCGTCTTAATTTTCATCAACGACGTTTCCGTAGCAATCCGGAAGTCTTCATTTCTCCTCCACGCTGAGGACATCAAAATATTATAGGTATACACAGTATTGAGGACTGCCGCGCTCTGCAGTGAGACCTATCCTCATTCTCTGAATGGTGCGAATTAAAAGTGCTCGCTCGAAATTAATCCAAAACCAAGATTATGTCATATTCGCGTAAAACCCATAATATTGTTTTTTCCTTCTTCTGTTGATCATGCAGTGTTGACCAGGGTTGTTGAAGCAAGCGACCTTGGTGTGCTTTTTGATAGTGCGTTAGGCTTCCCAGTCCACTCTAAACGCGTAGCTACACGAGGCTTGCGCATGCTCGTTTGTATATGCAGACTTACAAGAGATTTCCGTACCTCACTTCCCTTCCTCAAGTTGTTTACATCCATATGTCTTCCATTACCGTGTACATAAAGCCCTGCTTTCCGCGAAGAAAATTCAGTTGAAGTCTGGCGTTCTTGCTGACATTCTCTTCTCGTCCGTGTTTATTTGTGCGCTAGAACGATGTTTTATAATGCTCAAATAGCATATTAATCGAGCGTCTGCAGAAAATGTTCACGAGTGCAAATAAAAATCGTTTCCTTACCTCGCGCACTAACAACTTTTCAAGTTTGAATAATTATCCTACACTTCCGTCACTTAACTGCATAAGTAGTCGTATACCGACGACTTCTTTTTGTATAAATTAATTCGTGGAATCATTACGTGCACATACTAGCTTCTGTTTCACTACGGGTTTCGCAGAAGACTATACCAGGGAACATGTAGACCCTTCCAAGTTCCCGCCTCTGTCAACAGACACTCGCCTCTCCACAGAATGCAAAGTATACAAATGTCATTTTTTCCCCATCTTGATATCTTTCGAAGCGCGTCGTCTTCTTTCTGCAGAAGTGTATGCATTTGGGCTGGTTGGTTCATGACTTGAGCGGAAACAGCGCAAAAGACAGGACGTAAGAAAAGGTTCTAGCTGGTGAGGTTCTATAGCTGCGTATTCTTTCCTGTCTTCTCGTAGTTTCTCTCTCCTTCCGTACATCGTATGTACTCTGTCTCTCAATTTTGTGTTAATTGGTTTACCTCTTTACCCTTTTTTTGTTTTTGTTTCTCTGTGCGCCAGTATTTAGACCTCCGGTTGTTCCTGGGCACATAAAATAAAGATTGATTGATTGATTGATTGATTGATTGATTGATTGATTGATTGATTGATTGAGCAGGCTCAATGCAGGCATGTGTCGTATTCGAGATATACACATCACGGGAGAAGCCGCGACTGTGGGTCAGTAGCTATGACCTACTGCTGAGGCACTGGTCGCGGATTCGATTCCCGGTCGTGGCGACTGCATTCCGACGGTGGCGGTATGCGTCTCTATAGTTCCTGTGTTGAATAGCTACTTGCTGTACTGACAGCGTGCGATTTTGTTTACCACGATACCCCTTAGATAAAGACTGTTGATATTATGCAGGTCGCGTGAAATGAAGTTACGTGGAAAAAACCCGACCCACGAGCACGTCTCGTGCTGCATAAATATACCAAACGTTCATTTTCGCCCAATAAAATTATTTAAATTCTTGCGAAGCACAAACAATGCATTTATCTGTATATAGCGCCCATATATGCAAAACAAATTTTGTTTTCTTTTTTTTTTAATAGAAATGTATAATGGCAGGATAAGTGAACGTCTAAAAAATGAGGGAAGGCGAGTTTTACTTAATGCACCGGAAAAAATTAGTGGGGTGGCACTTCGGCAACTGGGACTTTACAGGTTCATAAGCATGTACATTAAGATCTTCGCAAACTGCGATATTTTATTTATAAGAGGATGTAGAAAATTAGCCCTGTTTAATTAGACCAAGTTCTGGGGCGATGATGGCACATGGCCACTCAAAACCTTAACAGCTTTGCTAACTTGAAAATGTTAATCATGAAATCGTTGTGTGCTGAAATCGTCACTTGGTTCACTGCTCTTAAACAATATTAATTTTTTTTTCATTGGACCGTTTACTAGCCAACTGGCTATAGGTCCAAATATTTTTTTTATTGTAAACAGTTACAATGTATCAAAAAGCTTCTTCAATCTTCTTCAGCAACAGAGGTATACGAGCTGTGACGCAAGGTAAAGCTTGCATTGGCGTTCCAAATCATTTTGTGCTTCAATGCATAAAACGACGTTTTGTTAAGAAAGTAACTGGAACGCCAATGCATTTCTCCGTAAAGTTCGGGAATTATCATCTTGAAACTGGTGTCACCCTGAGAATTCGTTCCAAGTGGATCCGCCTAGCGAACTCCGCACCTAGAATTTGTAAATTGCAATATGGGCCATAAGGTAACTAGTTAAAAACGTAATTAGTGAATTTTTGTTCATTAGTCGATTATGCATTTCGATTTTTGGTGCAAGTAATGTCCGCCTCTTCGAGTAGACCAGCTCATGAACTAGAATTGTGCTATCTGCCACAGGCAACCTTTAAAAATTTTTGAAAGTGTTGAAACTCCCTGTATGTTAAGATTTTGTGTCGGAATTCGTATTTTGATTACGCAGGACAGAGGTGCGCTTACTGCCACGTATCGGTCAGCATACGAGGTTATACTTGTATGACCCCTTTTGTCGGTACTTGCATTCGGCGCACATTTTCGTCACTGCCGTTGGTGGAATATATATATATATATATATATATATATATATATATATATTTTTTCGGACAGGAGATCTTCATATGGTAAAAGGCAGGTTTTACCCGAAATACGAGACGGCACCGCCATCGACTGGGAGCTGTGGCTGTACCGCCATCAGTGTTAACAGTTCAGCAGATTTTGCGATAGATTCAGTGGATTCTAGGCTCATATATATACTCGCATCGACAATAATGCGCTGAGAGCAGACTGTTGACCTGATTCCTCTGCCACCATATGATAGGAACAAGAGGACGGCTTCGTATCCGATCTCAAGGTTTGAATAAATATATCTTCTTTCTCTCTCTCACTCTCTCAAACGATATTTAGCAGATACTGGCTATAATACGTATGATTGATCAATTCTTTCTTGCGCATTTCGAGTTAGTCTTAGCAGATAACAGAACTTCCATCGCCTAACAAACGTTAAGGAAGAGAAAGAGATGTACCTATACCTTAATACATCCTTGCGAACTCAATAAGCTTTATTCAGAAAACCCTCGGCTAGAGGTAGCTGAAACGGCTATCTATGGCCGAGAAATCAGCGCAAGGTAACTCTGAGTCATCAAGTGATGTGTAGCGAACCTTTCTTTCTTGTTTCTTTTATATTATTATCATTACTACAAAGCGCGCAGTGATGGTGGTGACGTTACCATTCGCTTGTGCTTTGAACATTGTGACGAGACGAACTCAGTGAGTATAGCTCACACGGACGGTGGGCGTTATTTTCTCTTTGGTATTTACAGCGTCGCTTTGCACAATACTTGGGCTACTTACAAATGTCTGCTTGCTGTATTTTTAGCTGATTTTAAATAGTGTTCCAGGCAGAATGTATGAAAGAAAAATGGCAGCGTTCACCATCATATCTATGCTGTACACACTTAAGTTATCGCAACGAACAATTTACTTTCTTCAAGTACTTAGTGCTTTCGGCAAAAAAAGGCAATGTGCAGAGGCTCTGAGAAAGCAAATCATTCATGGCGATTTTTAGTGGGCAAGCAGGATCTCTTGGAACTGCTTTGAAAGATCTCTTGTCAGCGTTGTGCAGCGAGAAACGAGGCGGTTCGATTTTCGGCCACCGAAATCGAACTTCTGGCAGCGGCGGTTCGATTTACGCGGAGGCAAGCAGGCGGTAAGCAAATGCTTGTGTTCTTAGATTTTAAGTGCACGTTAAAGAAATCCAGTTGACTAAAATTAATCCGAATCCCTCACTTGAATCATCAATCATAATTATTCATGCCAGGGCTCCAAGCCTCGCGCCATCCTCGATGGTTCCGCCGAAAACTTTTGGTGCAGTTCTATTCGAGCGTTCCTGTTCCATCCACGGTATATAGCTTAGTCGCTATGACGTCGCGTTGCTGAACTCGAGGTCGCGGCTTCGACCAGCGGCCGCGGCAGCCACATTTCGATGGGCGAAATGTAAAAACGTTCGTACTTTCATTTAGGTGCCCGGTAATGAATTCCAGTTGGTCCAAAATCAACCCGGAGCCCCCCACTACGGCGTGCCTGATAATCAAATTGTGGTTTTCGCACGTATAACCCCAGATTCTTTTTTTTATTTTTTTGCTCCTGTCCGCCAAATGGAAAGCTCCTTCAGAACGACTCTACAAGAAATCTCGAAGGCGCATACCCCCTTTTTTTTCTCTCTCTCTATTCAAATAATATATACGGGCAGTATACACCCCCATTTCTTTCTGCGAATAGTTTAAGTGCGATGCAATTTATTAACCAGCTGCACTGTAATACAGCTTAAAGTCGGCCTCATAAATTTAGTTATTCGGGACACTCCGCTGTTTTTAAAAAAAGTTATTGACTTTATTTTCAGCGGCCGAGCAATAAGAGTGGCTTAAGACTAGCTGTATCACCGAAACTTCACTAGTAGTGGGAAAAAAGAAACTCCAGCAGTCATCAGGAACGTGCCATTTTGCTGACGCCTTTATATATAGTACGTATAGCTGTGTCTGCTTCTTCAGGGCTTGCCTTTAAATTTAAATGAAAAAGAAAGCGTAATCATTGCACGAGTCTGAGGGAGGATCAGTGTGAACTCGGAGCAATATAAATAACTATAATGTTGAATATTCGCGAAGAATTTTGTGAAGGGGAACGTGACGGTGTACGAGTGCTGACATTTTATCTTCAAGTTGAGGGCAAAGGCGAGAGAAGGCTAATGAATTTTGAGAAGTGAGGCTGAGGACAAGGCTCCAACTTTGGCGGTAAGGCAGGAAAACCGAAAATGAGGGCGCCCTGGTCGACATGGCCCTTTCCGCGTAAGAAACGATCCGCTCTGTGCCCAGCCTCGTTTCGCTTCGACGACCGCAGGTGTACGTGTATTGTTCTGTGCTCCATTAAAACTGCGATTTCCATTGCGCTAGTGGATTCTGCCGTGCGAAGACCGCGCTAGATGCTACGATTCCACATCACCGTGCTTTCTTTTCTCAATGAGCCGCCATTGTTCTTCGCCTGGGACAACAAGGAGAAATGGCGCGTCGGCGGTATGGCTGTGGCTGAAGCATGAAACGCATATAAGAGTCACTGAAAAAAACATCTGATCTGACGGACCACGCGTCGGAAAGATGGCTGATCTGCTTGTCGTGAACTGTAAAACCTATAGGAGTCTGTCGGAAACTTGCTGGATGTTGTTGGTGGGACTATAGTTGTATACGTCGGTCGCGACCAAACAATTCGCGACGTGGCGCAGTGGCTAAGTGGATATATGGTGTTCTGCTGCTCAACAAGCAGTAGCAGATTCGGTTACAATCGAGACGGAATGCGAGTCCGTTCGTATAATCAGATGTTGGTGCACGTTAAAGAACGCGTTTTTTTTTTTTTTTTTTTTTTTTTTTTATAGGCAGGAGAGACATGGTACGACGCTGTGCCCGATACGACTTGCGACGCGTCTGACCAATGCGTGTTGGAAACCTTATGGATACGGTTGTTGGCAAAGCAGGTCGTACGAATCGCATGCGAAATTGTACTGTGTGCCTCCTTCTTTAAGTTAACCGTCAAATAAAGCATTCATTCAATCAATCCCAAATCTACCCAAATGAAGACCAAAACAACAAGGTGGTATTGTTTCTCAAGAGAAAGACCAACAACAAGAGGAAGACACGCGCGCGCGCAGGCTCGCTCCTAGCGTTTACTCGAAAATATAATAATATGTAAGCCTGCAGCTACGCCGCACAAATGCTGCTTATATTCAAAAGGAACTAACAAATATAACAACGATCTCCACTCATAATGATACACCTGAATAATACAACTCAATTTAGAAATCCAAGCAAGACAAAAGGTTCTCAAGAAAATGGAGACTTGAAGTGATGGGAGAACAAGAAATGTCTCAGGTTGGAACTTGAAGCCGAAGTATTGGACAAAGGGACTTGTCTTCGCCCTGATGAATACAAGTCCCCTTGTCGTTACGTTGGCTCCAGGCCGAAGCTTCCCTTGTTCGCCTGCTATTGATCACCACTCACTTTAGCGACACACGCCACAAATATATGGAAACTTTTTTATCTGCGACCTTGTCGAATCACTGCCATCGGTAGTTAACATCTCAATTTGCGCCGGCACCTGTGCTGGACATCTGTGTCACACGTCTCGAATTGCATGGGAAGCTTCGGAAGGCGGCATTGCTGACGTGTACGTAACTTTGGAGACAAGTTGTAAATGTCTCAGTGCGAAAATGCGCTTTAGTCACACTCACGCGATAATCTGTGGCGCCCTACACCATGTCCACCAATGGTCGAAAGATTTCTTATATAAAACGAATCAATTTTTGAGCGTCATCGTCTATGGCGAACTGTCCAGGAGCCCTCAATTGGCTCAAATATGAAAAAGAATTACAGTTTCGCCCATAATACCGAAGCAGTGGTGCGATAGCTGGGGGCGCCATTACAATGGTTTCAGTATATCTTGCACTGTGTTGTATTGTATCGGTTGGATTAAAAATTCGCAGATGCGCGCGAGCAATCTGCTTTCCATAAGGAGAACACTATCTGCAATATCGACTTTAGTTCACGTCGTCTTTGTGGAGGAGACGCTGCTCGGCGGTAGAAAAGTGGACAAACATATGACCTTCTTTTTTCCTTCTCTTTCCCATCATGCCTATCGCTTCTTACTGCACGTTTCGTTTAAGTCCTTTCAACTCAATGCTGGTTTATAAGTAGATCAGCTGCACAGCGTGCGGTCCACCATTCATAGTTCTTGAGCCTGCATTATTCTTTTATGTGGTAGCATTGGCAGGAGCGCAATATCATGCGCAGTAAGTCTTGCAATTTCATGCGGTATATCGGTTGGAGTAAACATTAACAGATGCGCGGCGGAACACTCTCTCGTGGATAAGAAAACTTCATTCATTGTGGCGGTGGCACTCTCGGGGTTGAAGTGGAGAGACACGGCTATTTCTTCCTTCTTTTTCCTATCCTATAACCTTTCGCACTTTGCCGCTGGTCTCATTCCATTTTTTTTTTTCATCTCGGTGCTGACTTACAGGAAAACTACAGAGCCAGGTGTCAGCCAATCACAGCAGCTAGCTGCGTGACCGCTATCCAGACGCAATATTCTTCTCTGTTGTACAGCATCAACGGAGCCTCTGAGAGGTAAAAACTCCGACTGCCACTCTGTCGGACCGGAATTCGTATCCACTCCGAGCAGTTTCTGTTTTTTTTTACGGGCGCGCCCTAAGAATGCGGCCTAAGAGCTGCGCGCAGCTCTTAGGCCGCATTCACACAGCCGTCAAACGCCCCGTCCCGTCACCGTCACGGCACCGGCGTTCGTAATGAGACAGCGTTTTCTCGCCGATTTCTCCTCAAAAATAGCACACCGGGGACCTCGGTTGATGCTCCTAAAGTCGCCGGTGTCCTACTTCTTAATAAAAACCGGCCAAAAATTACGTGATGGACGCCGGTGCCGTCACGGTGACGGGACGGGGGTTTGGCGGCTGTGTGAATCCGGTCTTAGGCGCCCGTTCCTGCGGCGAGCGTCGGCGGCGTAACCGAGCGAACGAGCACAGAGAAAGATGTGAGCGAACGCGGCGCGAAGCGGGTCATGAAAAAAGCGGCGAGAGTGAAGAGGCGTGAGGAGAAAAGTGGAGGAGGAGGGTGCAGCGGAACCATGAGGCCGAAAGCAGAGGAGGGTATGGCGAAATCGTGAGAAGAAAAGCGTAGTGCGGCGACGATGGCTACTACGGCGCCAGAGTAGCACACGCCGTCTGGGATGTCGGTCGGCGGCGGCTTCTGTGAATCGCGCACACGCATAACCCACTCGCTGGCTCTCACAATCTCCAGATTAGCGAGGCAGTCGCGCCACACTTCGCTCCGTTCGCAACGTGCCGCACGAGACCGATTGTCCACGCCAGCCAATATATCGCGAAATGAAAACACGTATAGAGCTGCGCTCACATTTCGCATTAGGGAGTATCGTAATCGTCAGTGAATGTTTTTAACAGCGGAGCTGTTTAAGCTTGGCACTATTCCGGTGGGCCACACTAAATCTGGTTGAGCGAGGGCGCCGCTCCTCCTCGCGCGCTCTTCTGTCGCGAGCATAACGCGCGCCGCGCGCTATGCTTGCGAGGGAGGAGCCTGGACATTGAAGTCATATATAGCTGAGCACGTGTTCAGCAGAGTCATGCGACCGCGCTAATGAAAGCGTGTGCGTGGCGACGCCCGGGCATTTCTCCGCTCTACCGAGATATGGCTCGGCCTAAGCGCACCTTGACACCGGAAGAAGAGGCTGCCCGACGAGAGAAGCGCCTTCAAGCCACGCGGGAAAGGAATCGCTGTCTTCGTGCCGATCCAGCTTACCTCGCCAACAAAGCCGCCGAGATGCGACTCGGCGATCCGGAATACCGAGAACGCGAGAATTAAGCCAAGCGTCAACGCCCAGCCTTGTCACGATAGCCTAGCCTTGGTCTGATAGCCCAACCTTGCCTAGAAAAAGCCAAGTTAAGCCACGTTAAGCCTACATCAACTAGTTGCTAAGGAACGTCGCCCAGCTCTGCTGTTTCTTCAGACTTGGCACCGCTAGTGTCAAGCTGGCCGCACTTTTTTATTGCGATAGCAACTATACGGATACTGGAGGCACGTTCGCGCCGTCGCCGCCGCTGCCGTCGCTCTGTTGCCGTACACCGCGACAGAGCGACAAACAGCGGCATGCACGGCCCGCGCTTCTCCAGAGACACGCAGTGCGCTTGGCTGCAAAATCTACGAAGCCAAGTGGACGCACCGTCACACTCCACTTAATTGGCTCTGCCGGCTCTGCCGGGGACAGGTTCTGACTGCCGCTGCTGGCATTACCTCACACATTGGCGAATACCCTCTGTGCCAGCGCGGAGACCACGCGCTACATTTTCCAGTATTGTTGTATGCACACAGTTCCTCGCTTACATCAGGCTTCACGCCGGCTACTCGACCATGCTTCGTAGCGATTCAAGCACCACAAGGCATCTTGATGTATGTACGCATATCTTGATATTCCTGTAATTCGAAAGAAAGTCAACTTGCCGCAGTTAGCTCTCGAGCAAGCCACTATATACCAGTGCTCCTCATACTTTGATTGTGGCAAATATACACAGAAGCTTCTTGCTACTGCAAACAGCTTGGCCGGTACGACGATCAAACCACCTAGATTGGTTTCTGTCAAGTTCAAGTTACCTAGCACCACGACGTCGACGGGATAGAATTATCGGCTCTTAAATGGATGCGCTGTTGAAAACATCGCTCAACAACCACCTATCTGGTGGGTCATTGTGATTCTATAGGTATTCGTTCCAGGCTTAAAGGTCTTCGTCTCTATTAACAGCACGCAGGTTTACCATCGTGCAGGACATACGCCGAGGTGCGGTGTGTCTGGCTCTAGCCGAGCGACCGACACATTGAAATGCCAGTCGCTGAGGGCGCCGCTACTGCATTCGGTGAGTTCTCCATCCCTCTCTTTGCTGCACACACTTCTGTACTATAGTCATTTTGGTGTAACATGCGGGCGTGTGTACGTGCGCCCATAAACAACCAGAATTCCTGGACAACCTACACGTATTCCTATTACGAGTGAAAGTAATGAATTTAATGCAGTCTTGTTTTCACCAAGTTCAGGCTGTATTTCTCATTTCCGAGCATCATGCCTGGAAGGCCGCGGATTTGATTTTTTTTTTCTCGGAACCTGGGGTCTGTATACTGTCGCTCACGGGTGTGCGCACGTGTGTGTGTGTGTGTGTGTGTGTGTGTGTGTGTGTGTGTGTGTGTGTGTGTGTGTGTGTGTGTGTGTGTGTGTGTGTGTGTGTGTGTGTGTGTGTGTGTGTGTGTGTGTGTGTGTGTGTGTGTGTGTGTGTGTGTGTGTGTGTGGGCATGTTGACAAGGAGTTGTTGAGAGTCCCAAGTGCGCTCATGAAATCTATTAAAGTGTACGCAAACGTGGGTGAGGTATTCTACGTGTCGGGTAAACAACACCACCAACAACAAAAACAACAATAAGAAGAAGTAGAAAAATATGTAGGGATCATTATATGAAGGCTATTCTCTGCGTCCCGCTCTTTTTATCTATCTCTTTTCCAGCGTCCATCTTCTACGGCGAAAGGCCCCTGCCCATGAACGTACGTACTACATGCCCGAGTGTCTGACTTACCGGGAGGCGCCCCGTCTCTTTAGCACGCGCGCACGCCTCAGGTGTGTCGCGACTCTTTTCATTTAGACGCCGCAGCCCTGCGAGCACCGCGACGGTCCTTGAACCGTTTCATTGTGTCTTCTTTTGTGCGGCACAGTCATTCGCGACTCTTTCTTCGTTCCCTCACTGCGCGAAGAGATCGCCGCCGGACAGAGCAGATGTGACCACTGGGCAGAATTCCTTTGACGCGGCGACATTCAACGCACAAGCAACCCGCTCGGCGACTGCTCTCCGCGTGACGCCGCTTCAAGTGCCGTCGGGTTCATGTGCGTTTCACCCCGCGCTTTTCGCACTCCGCCTTAATACCACGCAAGCCATCTCAGCCCCTCTTTTCTTTCTCTCTCTGTTTGATTATCTTTTCTTCAGCACAAGATGAAATTGTGCGGGAAACCTATCTAGCGTATTTATTTCTTTTTTTTTTTTTTTTTTTTTTTTGCCTTATCGGATCACAGCTTGTTTCCTGTTGGGGTCGTCGAAGCAGTTGTTCGCTTGTACGGTTTGCTTTGGCCCGCGTTTATCGTTAATACCCTCTTGAAGTTTTTTTTTTTCTTTTTTTTTTTTTTTTTCCTCTAGTGTGGCTGAAACGCGGCGTTGAAGCGACGCTGCTTTCACGCTCCCCTTGATTCCGGTTTAGCGCGCATGCTAGCTGCGTGCATTTCTCCGCGGCCGACATTCCTGACTCAGCCAACTCAACCGGCCCCCTTCGCGGAATTGAGCATTCCTTTAGGAAGCTTCTGCCACTCAAGTAGGTCGCCCGGCACATTTTATTTGGGCGTGTTCATTTACGGTAAGATATTTAGCTACAGCGACATGGGTCATTGCGACATGCATTTGGTTGCTTGTGTATTGAAAGAGCGTAGCAAATGGTTTGTTTGTGTACGTTAACTTTCACTTCTAGTCTTTTTTTTCTTCTTCTTTCTTTTTGCACACTACAGTTCTGTAAGGCTAGTGGAGCAGTGTGTCAAACAAAAGATAAGAACCAAATAACGGCAAAGCACAGACAGAGAGTTAGAGAGGGGGGGGGGGGGTTATGATTGAACAGCGGAGAAGTCGATTTTAATCGAAATTCTGGTCAGCTACTCCACATCAAGGAAAGGTAATGACAGTAAAATGAGAATGAGGGAAAAGTGTTGTTGGCGAATGATGAGGGCGATAATGGTGGCTTGAATGAGCATTAACTGTTAAGTATATTGAAAGCCTAAAATCGAGAGCACTATCGTGCAGGAATTTGTTGATAGCCTTTGAAACATCTCGCCGGAGACGAGGGTGCGGTCAAGGCCCCAAGAGAACCTTTTCGGACAAAGGTGGATTGTTTAAATTCGACAAAGATCTTTCGGTGATTGTATTTCCGCTGCACAACGCGAGCAAATCCACAACACGTGCTCTATGAGTCTATAGCCTCAGCCTGCGGCTTAAAACACGTCTCTCAGGTATGCACCACACTCTTCGCAGTACGGAATGTCTGCATGCGTGGCCGATAAGATGTAGGCAGCGCCGAGTGAGCGCTACTTATTGTCGTAACCTGCGCAGCAAACTTGCGTGGCTTCTCTTGATGGTGGGCGGCAACCTCAGTCGCATGTCTGGGTCAAGTTCGTGAAAACTGCAATGACCGTGACTCGGCTACGCCCAGTATGTCCGGTATTTTCGCCCGTTAAGGTATAGCCTGTAGGGCTCCGTGTTTTCGGAGTTTATTTTTCTTGAAATTCGGAGGGTGTTTTTCGGAGTTTATTTTCTGTCGGAAATTCGGAGATTATCGGACTTTATTTCTCGTAAATCCCCAATTCTCCGAAATTCGGAGTTTAATTTTGCATTATTCTCAATACTCCAAAATCTTAGATGAAATGATATCTGCGCGCGAAAACATCAGAACACACGAAACGTATTTTTGTTGTCTGCAAGGTTTGAACGCACAAACACATATACAGACAAGCACAAATACTTGAATACAAAACACCTACGTTTGCGCGTATTACAAGCTTAAATCTTGTTGTAATAGACGCAATCATACTTTACGAGGTTGCTGTCACTGATGGAAGCACGCTCCTTTCGATTGATGATTCGCAGCTTTAAAAAAGTTGTCGCAGTTTCACCTGAAAGGCGAAGCATCAATTGCGATAGCAAATTTGTAGAGAGATATACGGAGTAATGATAGTAGCTTTATCAGCTGTATAAACTTGGACATGCAGCAGCACCGGCAACACGCTGAACTGTTGTCGACGCCATCGGCGTTTTGCCCGCGTTCGCACAAAATGCGTGCGGCGTTGATGACTGTTGCCGGAGCCTCTGATATAAATAGGCACTTGGTGCCGCAGCTAAACGTCCCCTCCCTTCCTTCCCCCTCCCCCCCCCTACGGCCTTTCGTGCGTCAGAAGAAGGCGCGTTTGCTCTACATATATGGTGATTGTAAAGGAGGAAAGAGACGCCTACTTCTGCAGCCCTTAAGGAAGCACGGCACAGAACGCGCGTTTGTTCTCCGCCGTGCGTTCATTCCCCGTGAAAGCGCGCGTCCCTCGCGCCTTTCACTCGCACATACAGCGTTCGGTGGCGCGCGGCGATGATTTCATCTCCATTGACGTCATACGGAACCTCACGGCGACGGCGACGGCGACGCCGACGGCAGAAATCTGCTTTGGAGTGTCCATATAATTGCTATCGCAATAAAATGTCCTTTCAACGATTGTGCTAGAAGACTAAGCGCGCAGCGAGAAAGCACTGGACAGTGTGAAGTCTCCAAAGCAACAGGGGTTCAAAAATGTTACTGATTAATTAGCTCTGATAGTTCGCAAAATCACTCATGAGTTGACTCATGTCGTCAGTTTCAAGAAACACTAACTTTAAAATTGGCGCATAGGTTTCGAACGCGCGGGGCAACTCATGCTTCACATTTAGATTCACAATTTGAGCACTATACCAAAACGATTCACTGGTGTACTGGTGCATCGAAAATGTTCCTCTCAACTGTCGGTCTCTACTTTTCAGCGACAGCAGCGTAGTATCCATGAAGGTCTGCGACAGTCGTTAAGCGGTCATACGTCTCTCGCTTCATGCGCGACAAGCCCTTTGTTAAATGTGCGATGGGTGTGGTCTACGAGATACTGTTGACGTGAGGTAAAGTCGGCCAAACCATCATTGATACATCGGCCAAACCGGCTGATGTATCAATGATGGCTTAGAACATAGAATAGAACTTTTGATATAGAACGAAACAAGGCCATATTGGCCGTTAAAATCGGAGTTTATCGGACAAATCCGAATTGTCAAAAATTTTACCGGCGAGTGTTTATCGGATTTTTTCGGATTTATCTGAAAACACGGAGCCTTGGGTATAGGTTATACAGCATTTGTGTCTTGCTGAGAAAAATGGCACAGACAATGCTATGGCATTGTCGCAGGTCATCTTTGCCTCCCCGTCGACGAGCTCATTTCCGTCTGAGTCACAGTGCCCTGGTACCCATTGAATTGTGATACGATGGAAATTTCTCAGTGTGAAAGCGTGTAATTCTCACACTTCTTTTAAGTGAGGATGAAGACAGTAGGGTTCTTGTTTAAGGGTAAAATATCACTTACTCGTAGCTGTAGTTTCATGTCGAAAAGTACATTCGAGATCTCAGATATGAAACGGACAGCAAAACTACATGTCTGCCACCGTTGATGTAGTTTGGTGTTCTAGATGAACACGCTTCTAGATAATCAAATCGGGCATTGCGAATGCCGCTGTGGAAGCAGTTGGCAACACCGATCCATCATTACAAACATGCACAGAAGCGGCATATTCTGCAGATACGGTATATGTGATAGGGAGAGTGGCTTAAGAACACCTGAGAACATACTCGATTTCTTTGTAGTTGCCGGAATATAGAGATGCGCCGCATGTTTTGACAAAATACATGCTTGGACGCACGCTACTTTCTTAAGGTCGCTACTAAGGTAAAGCACAGGTATGAAGAAATTAAATGAAGCTCGAGGGCAGAAGTATTAAAAAAATGGCACAGTTTCGCCCTAAGGGCGAAGCAATGAATGCGATATTAACACAGCAATGTCATACGAAGTAAGGTGAGCGGCTTTGGTAGCAATATGAATTGTAGTAAACATGAGCTCATTAAGTAAGCAGGTGTGCTGCGGCGTAAGTACACCGACATGAAGAGAGACTCGATGACCACGAGAAGGCGCGTGTGAAACGGTGGTGTTGATGAGAAGCGCTTCCCGTGGGCAGCGCGCGTGCGAAGGGACACACCTGTAGCGCTGCACTGCCGATCCGGGCAGCATTGCGTGTGTAGCGTGCGTTGGAAAATGTGGCCCGACTATTACGAACTGAATGAACAAGCGTGGTGTGAGCGCGCACAAACACGAAGAGATCACACTGAATGACAGCAGACAACGACTGTCAAAACGCTGGCAGCAAGCATACGCCGCAGCGGGCGAAGGTACGTGCGGTCTATCGCTTCAACGGAAACTGAGCGGCGAATGCACTTAAAGGTCAGAGCCGTGTGGAGATAAGAGACGGTGCGAGCGAGCGACGAGCGCGGTTGTTGGCAGAGAAGTGCGCCCCCCCCCCCCCCCCCCTGCTCCCTCCGGCGCTGGCTTCCTGCTTCCTTGCTTGCGCGTGGGAGATTGAGTGCGTTCGCTCTCCGTGATAGCGCGCGTCTCCGCACGCTTCCTCTCGGGCATACGGCGCGCGGCGAAGATTTTATCTATAGGGAACCTCACGGCGACGGTGACGACGACGGCGACGACGACGGCGACGCCGACGGCATAAATCCGGTTCAAGTGTCCATATAATTGCTATCGCAATAAAAAATTTAAGCGTAGACAGGAACGTATACATTGAAAAGCGAGAAAAGCAACTACAAAGTTATCAGCAGAGGACAGGCAGCAAGCATATGCTGAGAATTTATCCCAGGCAACAGATAGTACCGGGTAATCAATTTCAAAGGTCAATTGGTCGCAGAACAAAAATATTTTTCCTGAATCTGAAAAACGCGATTCCTTTTTACGCACGCATTAATGCATGCTTCGGGTCGAAACCTACTCAGCAAAAGTACCCATTACTTGACAAAGTAATACCCTTCTCATAGCTCGTCCATGCTGCGAAGTGAGACGTAGATACCGATTCCTTTTTCATCCTCACCCCCCGTGTAGGGTAGCAAACCGAGCTTCTTTTTAGTTAGCTTCCCTGCCTTTTCTCAGTTTCTCTCTCTCTCTCTCTCTCTCTCTTTGATGAAATTAGTACTGCTGCTTAAAGGCGACAACAGTCGTACGATAAGTATAATACAGAATATAAAGTAGGTATTAGGCATACGACAAATTCAAGGTCTGTGCAGCGGACATGGACTGATACATAAACATTTTTCAAGAGCCATCACGCACAAAAGAAAGGAAGCATGCAGCACTCATCTAAAGTGGGCCGTGCTTTTTCCACACTTTTGTGTATGTGAAGTTCTCTCCTCTGGTCGAAATACGTGAAGCAGAACATCTGAAGAAGCACATTATTGTGATCTAGGATTGAGGCAAAGTGAATAAGTACCGTGATATGTTGTATTTTCGTAATCTAGGAGATGTTGGGGCTCGGAGCCAAACATCTTCGCGAGTCTCGGCCCCTATCCCCAAACCAGATCGTGGGTTGGAGAGGTTCTTAAGGACAAGCTCCAGCCAACTGTGATGATCAGCGAAGGAAGCTGGCCAATCACAAGCAGCTTTTAAAAACAAATATGTTTGCAAATTAGGCCCCTGACCCTCACATGAATTACCGACGCTGAGATTGAGTGTATGGCGGAAGCACATAAACTGCACGTTCTTATGTCGTCGAAGTACACATGCCGCTTAAAAGGCACCATAGTCTAAGTGACAGAAATACAGCAAGCCGAATTTGTAACCAGCCTTTTTTTTTATTTTGTCCTTTCCAGAAAGGTTACCCCCGTATTCAGAAATGCATCTTAACTTGAAGTTCATGCTTGACTTGATCTGAATGGCGCCTTTCGCAAACGTGCCGAAGGAAACTCCATGAGTGTCCTGGGCACGTTCTCGCCAGGCGTCATTTAGATCAAGTCAAGCACGAGCTTCAAGTTAAGATGCATTTCTGAATACGGGGGTTAGAGGTACAGGACAGGGAAAAGAAGCTTCGGGTAAGAAAATTAAGGTCACAACAACACCAAAATTTTTCCAGACAGCTCGAAGGTGCAGAATGACCCTAAAGGCAGCTTTTGAAGTGCAAAACGCGGTGAACAATTTATCTTTGGGCAATGTCGTCGTATCATTTGACAGCCGTTTCTGCTCTTTGTTATGGACCATGTATTTCTGCGTAGGTTATAGACGGTTTTAATAGGGACGCGATGGTTCATCAGAAGTTTTGCCTATTGCTGTATTTTAATGCAGTAACTTTCATTTGATTATCGCTTCAGATCCTTCTAGTTGATCACAGAGAAACAGCGACAGAATACGCCGCAGGTGCATCAATTCATGTATTGGAAGGGGAACACATCCTCGAACTCTTACTATCGACGTTTATCTTACCAAAGATTCATTCTCTTGAGGCAAGTCGAAGTACTTTGCTCACAACATTGAGCTGGCATGACCTAAAACGCACTGTGCTGAAATGTTCGGCCATGCATCATGGCGTTCAATCTGGTTCATGGATCGTTCCTCCGCAAGCTCCGATACCTCGGCTATAGCCTCAGATATTGGGGCAAACTATATACAAGAAGACAGATTGCGATCGGCCTTTGTTCAAACACATCGCGCGCTCCGATATACGGCGGCAGGCATGAGATTCGCACGATGGTTTTCGAGCGGAGCGCACGGAGGATCGTGACGGTGGAGCACCTGCCCGCCATCCGATCACGAGTTCCGACGCCAGGTGCACCACTCTGGAGCATGGCGGCGCAGTATGCAGTGCGCGCGCAGGGGGTCCACTGTAGGCTCAATTCGGCACGCCCCCCCGCCTCTTCCCTGTTTTTTTTTTCTTTTTTTTTTTTTTGTCGCTCTGCCCATACTCGCCTAAGTCCCCGACTCGACTGTAGCGGCTTGGTACCAGGGCTGCCCACTCTGAGGCAGGCAGGACGAGATACTGTGCGCTAATTGTTACGCAGTGTGGCTTATTATTGACAGTGGCCATCGAAATGCACCCGGGTGCCAAAATATGTGCCCAGGGCTACGGTCCAGACACACAAATCAACCGGTTCTGGTCGATCGCGTCCATGCAGGCAAGGACATAACGAGTTACTATATAGCACGAAAATACGGGAGCAGAAAGAGCGCCAGCTCTGAATCAGTGTCTTGTCGTCCTTTACTCAGTCAGCCAGGAAATCTAACGAGCTAGACCAAAGAAGTATTGTGATATTGAACATTACGGTACAGGCCAACGACAGCGCTGTTCAAGTCCATAATCTGGGGTGACCCGCCAATTGCTTTGTAATTTAATGCTTGAGGACACCGAAAGGGCGCTTCACCCGTTCGTCTTTCACGCCATAGTAAAAGGACTCCGTATAGCACGCAGTTTCAATCAGGGACCAATATGACAGAGTAATCCTATAATTAGAGGAAAAATACAATATTGGTAATAGTTATAAAAATAATTTGAAATTACCTATGTGGTAATGACAATTTAGGCTGACAGTGAAATATGAGGCTCTAATTATTGTGCACAGGGATATTAACGTATTCGTTCCCTTTATCAAGAACAGTGCAGCCGACTATGCGTTACGAAAACGCACCGTCGACGCCATTAAGGAACGCATGCACTGCCGCGAAATAGATTCAGCGCACCTCGCCTGAGTGACTCCGGTTCAGATGGAGAAAAAAAGACCCCCCCCCCCCCCCCCCCCCCCCCCCCACACACACACACACAGTTGTGAGTAATGATAAAAAGAAACAAGAAACCATATTTAGAATTCACGTATTATTCCGCGAACTGACGCCCTGATAACCCTGCTATGCACGAGCGATTCCTGATCGGTGAGCTCGGTCGAACGTCCTTGTTGCAAGTCTCCTGAGGGCGTTGCTCGTTCGCATATACCAATGAATTTAAGGCGCGAGAGGCGTGAGTAATGTCAAGAGCGCTCGTGTAATTCGCAAACGCGTGAACGACGGCACTGTTTATTTTATTTCGTGTACCCTCAGGGCCAGGGGCATTAAAGAGGGGAGTGGTTACATCAAATACAGAAGAAAAAAAAAGTACATCGCAGCAAAGTGTTAGTAGTACAGTAGAGTGGTTAGTAGTACAGTAGAGCCAGGAAGAAAACACTCCTAAACAGCAGCAAAGACAAAAAGTAAAAGTCATAATCATCGTCCTATTTATCTTCACTGCAGGACGAAAGAGTCTGTTTGATCGATCTGCAGTTGCCCATGTCTTGTGCCCGCTGACATCATCCTATGCCCGTGAAATTTCGTAATCCCATCACACCCCATAACCCTCTACCGCCCTCAAATGCGTTTCTCCTCTCTCGACACCCCATTATATATATATATATATATATATATATATATATATATATATATAATGGACCGCCGGTTATCCAACCTATGACTTACGTGGCCTGCGCGCGACTCCATTTCTTTCTCTTACTCTCAACTACAATGTCGGCTACCCCATTTGCTCTCTAATCCATATCGCTCTCTTCCTGTCTCTTAACGTTGCGCTCATTATTTTCCATTCCATCGCTCGTTGCGCAGTACTTTACTTTGGTTTCTTTCTTTGTTATCCGCCAAGCTTCGACTCCACAGAATGCAATATTATAGAATGCAGTGTTCTCTTCAGCGTTAGTGGTAAACTGCCGTTCATGATTCGAGATTCGCTACTGCGTGCATTCCAACCTATTTTTATTCGTCAGGAGATTTTTTTTTTTTTTTTTGTCAGGGTCCTGAGGCTTTTTGACCTCCAAAAGCGTCAGGGCTTCAAGAGGCTGACACTAGATTCCACATTGTCATCTACCCCACAATTGAGCTCAGCTAAGCCTCGATCGTCGCTATATGAGCCACAAAAGAAAAAGAAAACACCTTGCTAGCATCGCAGCTTTAATAACTTTTTAACGAATAGCTGCATTCCGTCAGATTATTGAGATCAACCTTGATCTCGTTCTTTGTTGAATATTCTAGGCTCCCCTTTTTCCTACCTGGCTGTATACATTTTCCCCTTCATTTTAGCAGATGTCTTCACGCTTAATTCCACTTTACAGCTAAGATTATTTTAAGCATGGCAGCGTTAAAACGCTCGTCATCGTTTGGTTTTCTGTCATTGTATTTCAATGTATTTCATGTTACTGTATTCCATGTAATTGCAGTCTGCTCATTTGGCAAGTAGCCTAATTCATGTGGAAACGCCGGAAACACTAGCTGCCAACATTTCCAATACAGCCAAATAAATCGATCATTCAAATACCGACAACCTCTTCGCAAATGTTTAGTGAGCTTCACCCTTTTAGGCTACTATAAATATACAGTATACATGTTTCCCATAAAAATCACGTCATCACGCTTCTGATAATTTGATGTTTTATGTATAATGATGTTTTATAATTTTGAAACACACACACGTACAGACACACACACACACACATTTTGCGCGCGCGCGCGCCAAATGAGTATAAATTAAGGCGCAACAAACGCACAGAAACGTAAGCACGCACGCACGCATACACATGCTTAGTAGAGGGTAGAATAAATCTTTGTCATAGCCGTGCATTTTATGTTCTCTTTTGTGAATTGAGCTCGAACTTAATCTGTGTTTGTGTTTTCCATCCATGTTGGTACAAGAGCACAGTTAGATGTTAATTGAGCGCTCCGTCGTCGCAGCCTTGTCTTTATTATTATTACCTTTAGTGTCGTTTTCTTTCTTCTTTTTTTTTTTGCTTTAAAGTAGATATAAGGGAATAGTAGCCGAGGTATTTTCAGCCTCATTCTATCGAAAGCAACCCATTTAAAGCAGAACAGAACAGAAGATAATAGCCAGATATTTCCTTACCTTCTCATGCAGTAGGTTACCTAGCACTTCCAATCGAATGCAAGGAAGAAACATCGAGCTCACAGAGCGAGCAAGCAATAGCACGTTTGTGATTTCGCCAACGATGTATATATATATATATATATATATATATATATATATATATATATATAATGCAGAAGCATCCCCCCCCCCAATCTGCCTGTTAAAGAGGGCAACGGCACTAACGTCACCGCTGGCACTCATTTGAATAGTCGTGCTACGTTAAGTCGACTCACTAATTACCATGACGTGCTTTGAAAATGCTCGTCAAGCACGTATAGTATCTCTGTTTGCCTAATTTCGTTTCAAAATCAAATAGCCTTGCCAGTAGCGCACCCAGGATCTCTGCCAGGGGGGGGGGGGGGGGGGGGGTTGATAGTTTGCCAATACCATCTAAACAGCACTAATTTCGATTTCTTCACGGGAAATTGTTTTAGAAATGCGCTTTTTGCGAGTGTGCAGACGATTGCGCGTCTTACATCTTAGTTGCAGTACTCAAATGCGTAAGGAAAGAAAAGGGGTTAAACAAAAGGGGGGGTTAAGTCGGCCTCAGGGGGGTGGGGGGGGGGGGTCCAACCCCCGAATCCCCCCCCCCCCTCCCCGTCGGTGCGCCACTGAGCCTTGCACTTTTAACAACAATGTGCGCATTGTCGCCCTGAGTTGCTTTTTTGCTCTCCTTGAAGCTATGAGAAAATAACTGAGAAAAGAAAAAAAAAGTTGAAAAAAAAAAAAAGGAACATTAGCAGTGGCTGTGGTGGTGGTGCAGCCCCGATTGCTATGGTAAATAAAGGAAGAGAGAGAGAAAGATAAGTATAAATGAAAGGCAGGAAGGTTAACCAGGCTGAGCCCGGTAGGCTACCCTGCACTGGGGAAGAGGGAAAAGGGGATTGAAAGAGGAGAAAGAAGAGAGGAGTTCACACCCTGCACAGTTACACAGTCAAGCGTTCATCGCTGAGTTAGTCATACAGGCCGGTGCACCTCAAACAACGCAGCAGCGGAAAAAATACGTTTGCCAGTGATGCAAAGTATGTAGCGAAAAATGCAGGACCCGAGCGCTCTCGCGAGCTGGCTGTTTTTTATGCGTCGTAGGTACGTTACACGTCATTCGGTTCGCCGAGGTGGGGTGGGCGGGTCGCGCCCCGCCGGACGCGCAACGCATTTTCTCCGCGCGCGCAACCTTGGAGGAGCGCGCATTTAGCCTTCCCGCCAGCACTTGGGCTCGCGCCATCGCGAAGACATCCACATCGGAAAAGGCGCGCATCGCCTTCCGCGTCGCGAACGGCGCTTGCGAAGGCTGGCTGCTGGGGCCAACGTTGCTATATAGTCGCGGCGTCCTCTTGCTTGTATCATACGCCGTCGCGACCGCGAAAGCACGTGCCAAAGGGGGCGCGTCGCAGCGTCGATCGCGTCGCTGCCTTCTCTGATAGGGCCACGCGGCGGGATGCAGGCTCCGACAATGGGGGAAAAAAAAAGAAATCACGGCGCCTGTAGACGTCCGTCCGATACGGTCGGCGGGGAGGTGGAAACTGGAAGCAGCGTGCAGGTCACTCGCTATACCTGTGGGCCTGGATTTAACGTTTTTCCTATCAATGTTTTTTTTTTCTCTCTTTCTTAATTATTTGCGGTGCACGAGAAACGTTTGTATATTTAAGCGGAGCGTGGTTGCAGGCAAGTGTCCGTATTATAGTGATTTGATCAGTACGTTAGTGTTTAGGTTAGGTTTGACGTCGGTCTTGTATCGCGCTGCTCAGAATCGTTCTGCATGCCTTGCGGTTTTTTTTTTTCTCTTTCTCTTTTCTTTATTTCGTTCTTTCTCTTTAACTACAATGGTATAAACGTGATCTTATGGCAGTGCAAACATGGAACCTCATCGCAGGGTTCTCAACTAGACTTTGGGGACACTTCACGTGAGTTCACGTTGTCCGTATTAACGAGACGTCCATGTGTATGAGCAGCGAGAAAAGAAAAAAAGAAGCACTATCATACACAAGTTTGTAAGGAGGCAGATACATTCATGTTTGCCTTCGGAGGTACAGCTTTTATTCGACTTTCTGGAATTGAATAGCCTAGCGCGCACATTAAACGTAGGAGCTGGCATGTCCTGTCGGCGAAAGCTGTAGCAACGTGCGGAGTATTCTGGCCTGTCATTTGCAAGTGAACTGGAATGCGAATTCTCACTTTCGAATTCTGGCGGAAATTAAGGACCTGGCAGTATTATTATTATTATTATTATTATTATTATTATTATTATTATTATTATTATTATTATTATTATTATTATTTCGTACGTACACGAATGAAATAGGGAGGAAGCAAGCGGACAACTGCCACCGAGAGGGGCACAACGTCCGCCTACACTTTCAGGAGGAGGGAAGAGAGGAAATGAAAATAGGAGGAAAGAAAAGAGGAAACAAAGAAATGGCGTAGACACAGATAGAACAAAACAAAAACACAAATAATGTCTATAAACGGGAGGCCAAGTCAGTATCCTTCAGAAAGGTTAGCAGTGCTCGATGGGCCTGGTCACGTCGAGCAGTGCACCCCCTTGGAAACAATCAATCGTCAAGGGTCGCACAAGTCCAATAAGTCTATATTCCTTAATTAGCAATGCGCGCTCCGCAACGAATGCGAGACACTCTAAAACGAGATGTTCGAGTGTCTCGCAGGAGCCACAAAACGTACACGACGGGCTGTCCACACGTCCTTGTCGGTATAGGCGTTCGCACACCAACACATATCCAACACTTAGCTCGTATAAAAGTGCTCTAGCACGACGGGTCAAGCCTCGAACACGTACACGGGGAGGGAACGATCCGTTTGTAACACGCTGGTCTGGATGCTGCTTTAGGAGGTGTCGGCATATCAGAAGACGAGCGTTTTCAAACATACAGGAAATTTCAGGGCAGTCACATTCGTGGTGGGCACAACTTGAAGCGATAACGATCAGCCTGTTCACTTCCAGCGGTGCCCACGTGCGAGGTATCCACTGGGCAATGAGGGACACTCCATTCTTCGTGTACGTCATTCAGAGAAACATCAATCACTGCCAGTTCTGCAGTTGTTGATGAGGTTGGATGAAGTATTCTAAACGCCCGTCTGATGTCAGTCGAAGGGCAGAAGAAATCATGCGAGAAAACGACATTCATGCATGTGCAAATCTGACGCAGGCGCTCACGAAGGTGCAGTACATTCTCGTGAACTTGCGGACTCATCGAGGTAAATTCGAAAACAGAGCAGTGTATACTATATGTTAACTCGAGAATCTTGTTTAAGACAGTTCTAGGTTGATTAGAGTACAATAAGGCAAACTTTACAAGGCTATCAATTAGCACAGGGAATATATGAGCCTAGAAGGTATTAGTGCTACCAAGATTTGTCAGAAAAAGCAATCTAACCGCAAATTAAAAAAATTACTCATTCATTCATTCATTCATTCATTCATTCATTCATTCATTCATTCATTCATTCATTCATTCATTCATTCATAAATAAAAAAATAAATAAATAATAGATACAACCCACAGAAATCGATTAACAATTGAAATGGAATGAAGACTGAGTAAAAGTAGGTGCTGTTGTTTATACCAGCGCATTGGAGACTTCTAAAACTCAGCACAGAGGTGGTGGCTCCCGAAAGGCTTCTGCACACAATCTTCGCTGTATGAACACAGAGAGCGCAGCACAGCTTCAACGCAGCGCCTGCCCGTTTGCTTTCTCCCTCTCCTTTTCATCATCGTTCAAAATATGTCGATTCGCGCTTTGTGTTCCGTATACGTTATATGCGGTGTACCCATGGCTTAATTGGGTGTCAGCATACACATCCCTATCACGAACAATGACCAATCCCTCCTACTTTAGGCTCACTTGGGCTTTTTGCTTTTGCCCGAGTCGCTTGAAACCGAAAACGATAAAAATAAATAATAAATTATGGGGTTTTTACGTGCCAAAACCACGATCTGATTATGAGGCACGCCGTAGTGGGGGACTCCGGAAATTTGGACCACCTGGAGTTCTTTAACGTGCACCTAAATCTAAGTACACGGGTGTTTTCGCATTTCGCCCTCATCGAAATGCGGCCGCCGTGGCCGGTATTCGATCCCGCGACCTCGTGCTCAGCAGCCCAACACCATAACCACTGAGAAACCGAAGACGATAATTTGATGCGTATTCCTGCGTCCATGATTTCAATGCATGGAAAAGTTTGAACGTAATCCGGGACCGAATTCACGAAGCTTTTCGGTCAAGCGCTTTTTGCTATTAGTCGGTCGCGTTCGCTAACAAGTATATCAGGATTGGTTAGAATTTGCTCTTACAAACATTCCTAGCGTTAAGAGCCTTTTGTAAATACGGGCTCTGTATTGCACGGTGTGCTTGTTGAAAAGCATAACTTGCTGGAAACGAACAGTGCAACACACAAGCTATCACTGCTTAGCGCAATGTTAGATTGCAGTTAATGAGGACGTGTGATTTTTGACCACTTATTCTCAATATTAAAGACGATAGTCTTTCTTGGGGAACTTAAACGCTGAAAATTTGGTCTGTCTGTCTGTCTGTCTGTCTGTCACCCGATTCAGCCACCCGGCCAAAGTTGGACCACTTGCTTACCGCCCACACTACTTAAACTGGTACGGCTGTTCATACTTGTGAACGTTATCGATCACAAAGTAAATATTACGCATATCTGAGGCGCAACATCACTAGGTAAGTATTAGGAGGTGTGTTCCTTTAATAGAAAATACATAGATACGTAACTCTAAAGACCCTAGTTTCTTAAGCTGCGCTGAAAATGCCATGCTATGCGCGCCGACGAACGACGTTCCCCGACTGCGCGCCGACGAGCGCCCTCTGCCTCCATATGGAGGAAGGAAACCCTCTGCACAAGCTCATGTTTCCCGATGTATTGCCAGATGGCGTCCATGTCTCACGCAGCGCCTCCTCAATTTTATCAATGCCAGCCAGATGCGGCCGATTCAACATAAGGAAGCGCTGTCTGAGGCAGGGCAAAACATAAATGGTCGCTTGATGAAATAATGCGGTAAAATGAAATCTGTTCAAACAAACCTTCATGCCAGGACGGAAATGGTACGAGAACAGCATCACGGGTGGCCGCGGATCAGACCAGCACTCATGTAGTACGGCCGGCAGAAGACTATCGTCTTTCGACGACATTTGCAGCGAAGCACGCAGATACGCGGCAAATTTTTTTAACAAGTTCGTCCATCTTCAGAAATATGGAGGGAAATATCACGCACAAAGCGCACTTTACGCTGAAGCCAACATCATTTGTATAAATAGATTCCTTTGATGCAATATTACATTTGCTTTTGGCTATAATGTTATTAGAGATGCCGTGCCACTTATTTGGCCTTGTATTGATAGGCCGATAGCCGATATTCTAGTTTACATTTAAAAAAATGGAGCTGGGCAACCATGCAATGCGTAGGGCAGATAACCGATGAACCATTCGAGTTACAAAATGGGTGCCAAGGGAAGGGAAACGCAGTCGAGGACGGCAGAAAATTGTGTGGGGTAATGAAATTATAGGAAATTTGCAGGTGCATGCACGTAGGAATCGCTGGGACAGGCCTTCGTCGTGCAGAGGACATGAAAACATGATGATGATGGTGGTGATGATGGTAGACCTATTTGCTTGTTGGTCCAAATTCATCACGTCCTTCCGCATCGCGAACAGGGAGGACAGGATGACGGGACCTTTATCGTAACCTGAAAGCCGTTTCAAGTCCGTCTCGCTGGTTCCACGGCATGAGCTTCTCCTTTCATTCATGCCAAGCAGTTGCGGTTCAGTCCTGGCAACACTTCGGCAGTGAGGTGATGAGAGAGAGAGAGAGCGGTGTTTTGTCTGACGCTATCGCAATGGCCCCGGATGAGTCGGCTGTCGCATGCGGCGCGCTTTTCGCACAACGGCCATCGGCTGACCGCGCACCACAAGAGCGGAGGACTGTTTGCGAGCGAAGAGCGCTGCTGTCCAGCAGTATATACCGCAGTAGCTCTGTATATACGCGGCGTCGTGCCCAGAGCGGGAGGGCGGTCCGTTCGGGCGCCCAACTGCGAGCAGCGTCCCGGAACCGAGAGAGCGCGCTCCTTTTGTCTCTCCACCAGGGGCCCATTACGCCTCGGTTTCCGGTGTTCGCGCGGACTCCGGCGAAAACAGGCTATGTGCGGCTGAATTCCAGCGCGGAACAACGGGTGCGTGGGGTTGCCCCATCCGGCCAGACAATGCCTGGGAGGGTCCCCTGGCGACTGCTTTCCCACGCGGATCGCGCAGTGGAGTGACGACGGAGACAGACGCGGCAGCAGACAGGCGGCATAAATCTCGTTGCATGTACTCATGTCACAGCCGGACGACGCCTTCACCGATAAGGTGTGCCAGGAGCCGTGCTCACGGTTATAGCGCTGATTCGACGACGCATCTCATGTGTCGAGTGTCACCTGATAAGTTGCGTGGCTGCGGATAGTCGGTATCTCTAGACCTAATTACCTTCTATACTGATCATGGCTGAAAACAATGGCATGCTTTTCTCTAGGATGAACTGTTGACCGCCGTTGGCAAATGGGCGAAATTTATCTTTTGATTCCTGCGTGCACGTTCGATGAGTTATCGATAACACAAAAGACGTTTGCTGATTTTCATGTTTGCGTCTATACAGATATGGCACATGCGCCCAGTAAAGTGTGTTGGCAGTTGTTCATGGCGAATGCAAAAAAAATATTAACACTTCTCTCTGTATTTTGAAAATGAAGATGACAAGTAGAAACAGAGGGTATAGCACTCATTGTTCACAATTTTGTCTAGTTTTCGCTACAGGGCTACAGGGTATTTGACAGAGCGTACGCAATTAATGCGCATGACCTGATGAGTTAGCAGGGTGTCCACGGGCAGCGGGTTATATTTAACTGTGGCAGCGGATGTTGCGTCGTGAGTGCTTTCTGTCTTCGCCTTTTCGAACCGTGCACAGTTCAATTTACGCCAAGATGTACTGCGATCAACTCTCCCTAACTTCTCTTTCGATATGCATACGCGAGACCATCAAATGCGCCTGTGAAAAATGTAATGTAAGCATGAGCGGAAAAAACACCTAAGGGTGGGGCGCTACCAAAAGTACAGCAGACAAAAACACAAAATAAAAATAACCCAGAAAGGTAAGAAATCAGGCTATATGATGTTGTTTTTTCCGCTTCTGGTGGTATTGGCCACCTGTCAGCCTTCAAGGTGAAGGCCGATCTCCTGGTAGAAGTTTGCCAGTTAGTATTAGCTCTACCGGACACCGCTGCTGAGGAATGCAGATAGCCCCCAGCCGCGCTATACCACAGACTTGTAAAGGGAATTTGAAAGAACGCAGAGAGGTCGGCATAGGCCAGCGCGCCATAGCCTGCTACTTTGCACAGGGGTAGGGGAAAAGGGGAGGCAAAGGTGTGATGAAGGATGCTGACGACCGAGAAGAGGGATATGCACAGCGATTGTGCAGGCCAGTGCAATCCTGTGTTGATCATTCAGAAATATGCACCGGTACACACATCTCCACAACAGTAACATATGTTTTCATCAGTGCACTGAACACCACGCGCCGTTCATCAGGACAGTTGCCCAGAAACAGAGGCCAACGTCCCTTCTGGCACTGCTTTGTGCACACAGCGGCGAAGCGATATGCGACCTATATCACGGGGAACCACCCTGGCGAAAGGTCTGATGCAGTGAATCGTTGATGGGCAAAGCGTGAATGCACATTCAAAAAAAAAAAAAAATGGAGTGATGGAAATTCTATTGTCCGGGAGTAACTGCATGCTTGTCCATTTCTGGCAGTTCTTATACTCCTCGACAGAGTATAGGTTTACTCTGCTGGCGACAAATCGGAGAGAGCGTATACTTTACTGGGAGGTAGGAGAACTCTCGGAAATGTAGTTAACACGGGACAAGCGGTACGTTACCTCCACAGAATGAGTTGCCAACGCTCCCTTCGCTCTCCCTTTGGAGTGCACGATAAGTGCATCGCAAGGCATATTGCGTGATTGATAGAGGACGAGGTCACGCGATCAGCAATCCGATTCATTTCACGCATTTGTTCTAAAGTCACCGTTATCGCCAAGATCGGTGAATGGTCGTTGCGGACGGTAGGAATGAAATAAAAGCATTCTTGCGTAGAATCGACGCTGATATTTACAAGAAATTTGTTAAAACGCGAACAATTCGTATCTCGTATGCTTGGGCGCAAGTAATAATCACCACAAACGTAATTACAAGGAGAGAGAGAGAGAAGAAAGGAAAGGCAGGAAGTTTAACCAGATGCACGTTCGGTTTGCACTGGGGGAGGGGATAAAGGGGCGAAAAGAGAGAAAGAAGAGAGGAAAATAGCACTAGCTGCGCGCACACGTAAAGATGCACACGGAGTGCATAAGCAGTCGCAGCAACCGCAGAAACTTGAAAACATCAGGAACTGCAGTTGCAAAGAAATGTCTACGTGGTTAGTATTTAGCTGACAAAAACCGCTCCTTCGACCGCACCCACAAAACAATACGATAACCGCCCTCTAAAAGCTATAGATGACACTGTTATAAGCTTGAAAATATTACAATTATTGGAGCGCTAGGGCAACTTTGGGACGTTCTGCCTCTCCGGTGCCAGCGCCGCGCTGTTATCAGTTCTCATCCAGCGCTCGCCGTTTGTTTGCGCTCCCCTCCCCCTCCCCCGCTTCTCCTCCTTCCTTTTGTCACAATATCGCTGAACAAAGGTATAACACAGGTGGGCAAGTGTACGCGCCTCCAGTAACCATCACGGTTCCAGGAGGGAATGTGGCTCCATCCTGCGACGTTGCTGAGAGTGGAGACAATCGCCGTCAAGGGAAGAATGAGAGAGGAATTCGTGTCGTTGCGACGCTTCCTTCTGGATGTCTATAACGATAAGATTATTGTGCCAAATGCAAAATGTCTCTGCTGCAAGCCGCTACGGGGCAGCACCGCGTTAACATTCAGTAAAGAGTCTTCTTCTTTTTTCTGCGGTTTTACGTGCCAAAAGAGTCGGTTCCCCTTATCTATACGCCCGTGGCTGTGGCTATGGCGTTTTGCTTTCCGAGCACGAGGTCGAAGGTTCGAATCGCGGTCACATGGCCGCATTCCGATGGGAGATGGAACGCGATAGTCTTCGCGTACTTTGAGTGCACGTTAAGGAAATCCAGATGGTCAATCCTTCACCACAGCCCACTGTGCGAAATTTGGACCATAAGGTATGAGTGGTTAGGTGTTATTACACGGTAGTAAATCCCTTTCTACGGGACAGGCACAGATGATAACGTGAAGTCTGTGTGACGCTTCACTCACCGCAAAAGAACAGCGTTGTACGAGTAACGCGAAACAGAGAGAGTAAATAGGTGAGTGTGCTGGACGTATTGCACACAGTGCCCTTGTGGAGCTTGCGACAACTCAGGTAACAGTGTGTATAAGTGTAATAAGCCCTTCCAAAAACGTGCAGTCATGCGCCGATCCCATCAACAAATTGCTTTGGCTCAAGCTGAACGGAAGAAAATTGAGGGTAAAAAAAATTGTCGGCGAACAAACAAATAGGGTGCGGAGCTACGAAGGGAGATAGAGAATTTACACGTAAATTTAAGAACAAATAACACTGTCTTCAGTGCTGTTACGTGTCCCATCAGGTGAGCGAGACGAGTTCGTGATGTCGGTCGTGGTGATCGAGAGCTGCCACTGCTTCCGCACATGGCGTCCAGAACTTGATGGATGAAACAGCGTGCATTGGGCTGTCACGACGGTTCTACGCACGGCCAGACGTGCTGTCTCTGCTGTTGCTGTTCGATTTTGCATCAATCGAACAAAGCAAAAGCGGATGCGACTTCCTGTTGTTTCGAGGAGGGATCGTTGCCGCGCAGCTTGGGTGGCTGAAAAGAAGTTAGAAGAAAGCAAGTGTAGCCGCACATGGATATAGGGTGCGTTTCCTTAGCTCAGGGTAAACTATATGTATGTATGTATGTATGTATGTATGTATGTATGTATGTATGTATGTATGTATGTATGTATATATATATATATATATATATATATATATATATATTGACCCTTTTCGCGGAGCAGTTTGCTCTACAGGAACGAGATGGCGCTTTCGGCCGCGCGCCATACGTTGCCTCAGCGAATGCACACAAATACGAAACCATTACTGCTTCTACCCTGCTACTGTGCGATCAGCTGGCGAAAATGCAACTGGGTGTGCGCTAATGCACTATGCCCAAATCAAACTGCAAAATGTGTAACGGTAAAGGGAAGACGTGTGCGGTAGTTCGCTGCAAAAATAGTGATTCACATATTAATGAATGGAATCGACCTGTGTCGCCGCTGCCACATAAGGACTGCCTGTGTTGCCGCCCTTCGCGAGGCACGGCTTTCCTTAAGGATACAAAAATATAATTCAACCGCCTGCGCTGCATAGATAACCTCCAAAGAAAGGACTTCAACTCCGGAACGTCGGCACATAAGAGGGAGTACCGCTCGTTACAAAAGGAAGTAGTGCCACTTACTGGCATAGTAAGCTTCCCGCACGCTATCTACACACATCCACCCTTACTCGCACGAAAACTTACGCCCACCCTATCGCCAACGTGTGAGTGAATAGGCGCGCACTTGAATCAGTGTGCCGAAGCATGAGTGACGGCGACTACACCGACAAGACACGAATGTTGGAAGCTGAATGTTTCGTGACGGTCCACAGAGTAAGCGAGGGACTAGCGATAATACGTGTTTGCTACGAGCTACCACAAAGTACAGAACATTTAAATTCCAAGCTTTGTGCACAGCAACAACAAATTTATCGCAGCAGAGCACACCCGCGAGTGATTACGCTGAAAATAAACAATCAGATAGTGGCCGCACCGAGGAACTTTACTGAGTCAGAAATATGACTAGCCGCTGTTTCAAAATGTTTGCCAAATAAAGAACGCAGAGCGCACTGATCCCGATTTAATTCATAAGCGGAAAGTTTGGACAGTTTGGAATACATTTCTAGCCCCGCTTTTAGTACAAGCACCGTATACGCTGCTCACGCCGTTCGGACAAGGCTTAATGAGCTCTGAAAGCACTTACATGTCCTCTAAAGCTGTGGTCAAAGCTTCGTGTCGTGCACGCACTCACCGTCTACGATACGCGTCCAAACAGCGGTTCCGGCGTCACGCGCTTGCATTGTAAACGCGGAGGCAACGGAGGCGGCTGAGGCAAGCAATGGACTAGTCACCACGTGATCAAACATGGCACCGCCCACGGGAGCGCCGCGAAAAGGGTCAATATATATATATATATATATCACTATATAAAGGCAACAGACAATGGAGAAAAGGAAATATATGGCTTTATATGGTCATGATTAACACCAAAAATCGAGCCATTCGGTTTCCCTTCTCTCGTTCACACACACACACACACACACACACACACACACACACACACACACACACACACACACACACACACACACACACACACACACACACACACACACACATATATATATATATATATATATATATATGTGTGTGTGTGTGTGTGTGTGTTCACTAATTCACTAATTAAGTTTTAAACTAATTACCTGATGGCCCATATTGCAATTTACAAATTGTAGCTGTGGAGTTCGCAAGGCGGATCCACTTGTAGCGAATTCTCTGGATGACACCAGTTTTGAGATATTAATTCCCAAACTTTGCGGAGAAATGCATTGGCGTTCCAGTTAGTTTCTTAACAAAACGTCGCTTTATGCATTGAAGCACAAACTTAACTGGAACGCCAATGCATTTCTCCGCAAAGTTCGGGAATTATAATCTCGAAACTGGCGTCATTTTGAGAATTAATTCCAAGTGGATCCGCCTTTTGAACTCCGCCATTTAAATTTTTTTTAATCCATTCGTAGACACTCGGTTGCTGCAAGACACTGTTCCCGTATTGTGCCGAAAGTCTTTGATGGATTGCGGCCCCTGATACACCTTCCGACCACAAAAACCGGATCACTGCTTGTTGGTCCTCTTTGGTGCAAACTTCTAATGGAGCGGCCATGATTATCTACGACAAAAGGAATACAAATGGAAGAATTAGGATCAAACTTTCATAGCATGACCACAACAGCATAACAATAAAATAAACAGGGACGCAGGTCAGCACGAACAATGTAAGAAGAGTTATGTCAAAATTGCGGATAATTTTTTACTTATCCTCGTGTATATATATATATATATATATATATATATATATACATATATAGCATAAGAAGCCAACAAACAATGACACCAAGGACAACATAGGGAAAATCACTTGTTTCCATTTTCATTTCCATTAATTTATCATTTTATTTAATTCAATTTAGTAAGTACAAGTAATTTCCCCTATGTTTTCCTTGGTGTCATTGTTTGTTGGCTTATTATGATATGATTAATAATAATCGGGCCCCTCGGTTCCCTTTCTTCTCGTTCATATATATATATATATATCAGTGAAGGATAAAATCACAGGATCCGGCAGAGAAATAATTCAAAGAATAGAAGCACAAAGAAAAAAATAACAAAACTTGGCTGACGTTTCGGCCACGGGACGAAGGACGGTCCCGCGAGTGATACGGCAGTGTGAAGCCCTGTTATTTTTTCGTACGTGCTTGTATTCTTTGATATATATATATATATATATATATATATATATATATATATATATATATATATATATATGCTAAGTTGAGCTGTATTAGTAAGTTACCCTACTACAATACCGAAAAGCGAAACACGGGTGGCGACGCCGCCGTGAAGTTCCCGCACCAGCTTGCCGTGACGTCATGGATTTCGACGGCGGCTGCTCGAGCCTATAGTCAAATTTTTATCGGGTAAATATGGCCTATACATTGTATTCTACAGGAGCCACAGACTGAACTTTGCAAATTTCGAGCACGTTAACTCAGCCACAACGACCCGAATACGAGAAAACACTTTAAGATCTGTGACGTCACTGACGAACCGACGCTGGCGTTGCGGCGCGTGCAGTTAAAAAACAAAATGGAAGTTCGGCCTTCATTTTCTCTTTAGCAATCGACCGCCTACCGCCAAAATAATGAAAATGAGTTTTGAAAGACACTTTATCAGTCGAAACTGATTTAATGTTTCTCTTTAGTGTACCTTTAAGCTTCGCAATTAAAGCTGCGCATAATACTCTGCGTATAAACGCATCCGTATATTTATCAAGTTTCCTTATTTTCGCAACGAAAATAACAAATAAAAGCGATGAGAGCTAAAAGTGTTCTTCAGCATGTTGTACAGTGCTACATCTGTGGGTTAGGTGCGTTGGATGGTCCTGAACGCCAGTATATATCTGAAATGAACCGCGAAATTGCGAAACTAAGGTGAATCAGCCCAGCCACGTGCATTAGAATCAAGTGCCGCGGCGTTTTGGTTGCATGTGCGAGCAAGACACTCCGAGGCCAGATTCAATCGTTCAGCCGCATCACACTTTCTCCCGCTTCCTCGCGGGCACCTCCATCGAGGAGGTACCGCAGGACCGGTCATTACCGTGCACACGCGCGCTCTCTATGCGCAGGCAGCACAAACTGTGCCGCTCCGATCGGACCAGCCCTCGACATACCGTGCCCAGCGGAAGCACCAAAGGTTGGCTCCCCTCGAATGCAATAAAGAAACGAGTCGCGAGGTGCGGTGCATGTGGAGTACCCTCGGCAGGCCGCTGGGGGGAATCCAAAATCGGCGCTCCAGCAGCTGCGCATGCGTCGTGACCGGCGCGACCTTGCGCCTGGCGCGCCGCGCGGCGGACGCGTGGTCCTCCGCGACCCAATCTCCCGGCGGCGTCCGGGCAGCCGACAAGCATCGCCGCCGACACGGGTCCCAGTTTGAAAGTTGCCCGGCAGCTCCTCCGCGAGCGTGTTCTCCTGACCGTTGCTCCTCTTCGCCGTGTTGCTTCTCGGCGGGCGCACGTAGCAGGCGCTTTTTTCCTCGCGCGCGCGCGCGCGTTGTGTGTGCGCAGAGCGCTGTGTTTGTTATCTCCGACCGCTCTTGGTGCGAACCCGGGACCCGGCAAAGTCCCTCAGCAGGCCAGCCCGCGGTTGCGGGGTGGCGAAATATGGTCCTGTGCGGCGGGCATGTGGCAGACGATGACGGCCGCAGGCTGCTACGCAGCACCGAGCAGCTCAACCAGCAGAAGCAAGGCAGTGAGTATACACCGAATGAGAGGGAAGGCGTGTGTAGGCGCGCTCGGGGATTGCATCGACTGCACGGCCGCCGGACCCATCCTCTGCCTCCCGGCGCGCGCGTGTGGTCGCCGCGCACGTGGGAGCTTCGGCGGCGAAGTGGCCTTGTAGGAGAGACGCTTATTGCGAGCGTCGCGCAAGCGTGTTGCTCCATGTCTGTTCCGATACACTAGTAATTACAGGCACTTCGAAAGCATGGCTGGGAAGAATGGGCGCATAATAATAATAATACCGTTGACGGTGGACTGGGGGCTGCGGGTTCTTCGTTTCTGATGTGCGACACAAAATACGAGGCAGCAATCGGTAGTACGTATAGCTAGCCGAGGTATTGAATTACATATGCTTATCATGCTACTTGGTGCGCTTGGAATATGATGGCATAATTCGTCTAATTCGCAACCGCCCGTTTAAGAAGTGCTCGGTAGTTTCTCCGCTCAAAGGCGTGAGAGCACAATAATCTTGGTAGATATATATCGAGGTTTAATCATGGATGGTGCCTGGAGCTCCTCTAAATACTGTGGTTCTTTTAATACTTGCGGTCGCACGAGCGTACGCGAGAGCAAGTCTCATTACAAGACACGACACTTTCGCCGCATACGACATTAGGGATACTATTAAGGCTGTGTGAATATTCGAGAATCTCGAATAACAAATAGAAAAACTGTACCAATTCGACTAGGTATTCGCAAATACGAATATTTTCAGAATAGTTTTCGAGTAGTTTAAATACTGGTTAAATACTGTGCGCAATAAAGCATAAAATTGGAGAAAAAGTCTGGTAACTTTTATCCCGGCGGCCATATATAGTAGACATAAAACGCGAGAAGTTACGTAGTGGAGCAAGCTATACCTCGCTCAGTGAGCCAGATGTATCATTCCAAACCGCGATTATTCGCACTCTCCGAAGAGGCCTGGGTATATGCGAACAAACTGCTTATTTGTTCCGAATGCTCCATTTGGATTTATAATTAAAAACGATTCATAACGTACAATGTTATGGCAGAAACTTGCTAACATTGTGAATACTATAGGATATGAACATCGTTTTAGATTAAAGATGAAAACGGCTGTTTTTTATCCTAAAGTTATTCGATTAGATTCTGGCACCATTCAATTCGTATTCGATTCAGTCTCAAAATTAATATTCGAATTTTGCACGCCATTATAAACAATATGCCTGGGCCGGTTACGCTATGTACTGATGCTACATTTTATTCCTTTCATTCTTTCTTTCTTTCTTTCTTTCTTTCTTTCTTTCTTTCTTTCTTTCTTTCTTTCTTTCTTAACGGCTGCAGGGACTGAAGAAAATTGCAATGTAAACAAAGATTTAGTACTTTTGTCACACGAGCGTATACAAACCTGCACTTTCATGACTCGGGAAATAGCTGTCGCTCTGTGTGTCAACTGATTCGCATAAGAGTCAACCGCACCCTCTCTGCCACTCTTAAAATTGGAAATGGGGGACGGTGCACTAATATAAAAACTATATCTGCACAACCCTCGGTCTTCTATTAAAAAATGTCGCTATATTTATTTACTCTTTCGCAGTGAGCAAGGAGTGACGTTTCTAAACCAGTCGTGATATCCGGCAGGGCAGCTGCGTGTACAGCACATGAGGGTTGCTTACACATGCTTGCCCTTTTACTTTTCTGAATGTATATAATGCACTGAAAATTTGGGACGCCAGCGGTTTCCTCGCACATGCTGTGCGCGTGCAGCTGCGCCAGCCACGACAGGCACTTGTAGCCCGTGCGCGCGCCATGGAAACGGGAACGCTTCCACGGGGGCTGCATCTGCTGCGCGGCTGGATTCGCGCGCTGCTTTTATCCTACATTCAGGTTACCCTTCGCGAAACGGCAGTCGAGGAAGCTTCCGTATAACTCCGTGCAACATACCCGTTTCGTTAGCCTTTCTTCTGTAACGGTGCGGGAGAGAGGCTTACGCACGATTACGCTGTATGTGTTATATAATGTTTGGCGAGCCAAATGTATACGTACACTGCAGCATTAAAAAAGAAAGAAGAAAGCCAGGCAGCTATGTCTCAACGAACGTATGATGGCGAGAAATGCTGCCGAGTTATTAGACAGTTTTAGTTTAGCGTAGCCTTCCTTCTGTAACGGTGCGGGAGAGAGGCTTACGCACGATTACGCTGTATGTGTTATATAATGTTTGGCGAGCCAAATGTATACGTACACTGCAGCACTAAAAGAAAGAAGAAAGAAAGCCAGGCAGCTATGTCTCAACGAACGTATGATGGCGAGAAATGCTGCCGAGTTATTGTATAGGATCGCGTAGGTATGCGCGATGGTGCAGCCCTCGTTTTTATAGCTTCCTGCGTCGAAGGAAACGCCCAGGATGAGCGATTCGGGGCGGGAGGTCCCCCGCAAGAAAGATCTATGACGGAGAGTAAAGCTATGCGCTGCGAATACGTTAATATGTGAGTGAGCTGCGAACGATCGTTGCGGTAGGTCTTAAAAGATATACAATCAAACGCTTTTACAACAAATAACTTGGGATTTGCAAAATCTTTCGTTATGCAGGTCGCTTCGTTGTTCAACAAAAGAAAAAAAAATGTTTAACATGAATTAAAGAGATACCTAGTGAAATAATCGAGAGTTCGACGGAAGTCCGTCTGGTCGGGGTGAAACAAGACAAAGAAAGACGTACACCGTCGAAATACAACTTTAGAAGCAAGATGTGTCTGCTTCCATACGGAAGCCTCGTTCAAAGGCGACGTACTCGTTAGCAGTCTCGCCCGCTGCTGTGTTACAGCAAGCAGCATACGTATTCAGCGCTTTCTGGAGCAGTACATCAGGACTGGGATACTAGCTGACACCGGCACGTTCGTCAAGTGCGTCGCTAGCGCCTCCGTTAGCGCAGAGCGCAGTTCAGGCCAGTGGCGGCGTCACTATATACGCGTAGAGTTCGTTGTATACAGCAACAAATCAGCCGTCGGGGGGACTGCTATATTCCTTCTTTGTACAGGCAAATTCGTTGCAGTGATGTTCGTTTGTAAAGGCGTTCACAATGCATGTGAAAGATAGGAATTCCGCCGGGAGATAAGCATTCCTTCCTTATGCAGCTCATTTCGTTGTAGAGGCGTTAGTTGTATATAGAGGCCCGTTCTATACTGCACTTAATACACATACCGATTACCTTCATGCACGATCTAAGGCGAACGCGCCCAGATTCTAAACGGAGCGATATACGCTCGGAATCTTTAACTTTGCTGCGTGAACCACGAAGGTATAGCTGCTGTAACCCTCGAATCTGTTGGCCAGGATAGGCTGGCGTTATGTATACGGCTCAAGCACCGAAGCTATGTAGGGTTTTTCAAGAAATGCGTTCGAAATTGTTTAAAATATAGGAAAGGTAGGATAATTGAACGATTTCCTCTGGATTGCTTTTAGCACAGAGACATACATTTGAGATGACTCAGTGCAGTAATTAACGAAGTAATTATGCAAGTTCGACTAATCAAATTTTAACTAAAACAGCCATATGCGATTGATACCAATGGAAGGCCTGAAGCGCGCCATCCCAGGGGCTCATAATGGTTTCCGGAAGCGCAAGAAAGTTTACAGTTGCTAATTTTTAGAGCGCGATGAATTCTGCCCAATGTGGCACATAAAAGCGAAACTGGGCCACTATTCTGTAGCGATTCCTTCCGCTCGATTCTATGCCAGTCTTATCATCCATCGCTCACGGCCGGCTGATTCCGTTGATAAAGCGGGCGGAGCGTTGCTCTTAGACTGACGAAGCGCCGAAACGATATTAGCATCGTAAAATGCATCGCTACAAAATAGCGGCCCTGAACAGCCTAGGAGCGCAACTGTCACGCCCATAGCGAACGCCCGTGAGTGACGTGATCGACTGCCCGCGCCTCACCGGTGGGCGAGCATCAAGCGAGAGTCCTTATCAAGCCGCGATCTCACTCGCTTCACGCTCGCCCGGATGTGACCTGCTATGGCACTTACGTCATGCATGAGCGTCTACTAAGGGCGTGACAGTTGCGCTCTTCGGCTGCTCAGTTTCGCTTAAGTTCTGCTTAAAATTGGCCGGGATTCATCATGCAGGCTGTAAAAATTAGCAACGCCAATTTTTTGCACTTTTGAAAACGGTTATGAACCCTCCTGAAGGTGCGCTTCCAATCTTCCATTGGGATCAATCACATGGCTCTTTTGAGTAGAAAGTTAATTAGTATAATTTGCATAATTACTTATCTAATTACTACACCGGGTCATTTTCAAATGTATGCCTCTGGGGTCAAAGCCATCCAGAAGAAATCATTCAGTTATATCACATCTTCCCCGTTTTAATGGACTTCGAACGCATTTCGCGAAACACCCGGTACACGATTTCTGGTACGGTGCGACCCTGCGAGTCTGACCCTTTCTCGCAGCGTCTTCCCACTCAGTTTGCATTGGCAGCGTCTGGCAGTGCAGACAACCGGTTGGGCGGTGCGAGGACACGTTGGCCCGAGATTCGCTGCTTGCGATGAAAACTGAGCTCGCGAACGTAGTCTGACTAGTGGACGACCATAATATATATGGCACGTCTGCCCAACCTTTTCATTATTTAACGCCTGTTACATTCTTAAATTATTGCGCTCCGATATTGCCATATATATTTGAGACGCAGTGCATGATTAGTAAAACCTGTTTCTTTTTATCTGTACCTCACTGAGAGTCGGTTTCTCGCGCGGTGCGCCAGTTAACTTGCTGTACCTCTGTTTCGCTTCTTCTGCAGAGTAACCTGTATAAGCTAAAATACGCCGGTAAAGCACTGTTTTTACATGAAGATCCTTCTTTCTTTCCGGAACCAACGATAAGAAGAAAAAAAAAATGAAAGGAAGACGCTAAAATGCAAAGTCTCTTCTTCCGCAACGAAACGACTGAGAAGCACCTTCAAAAGACCGAGTGCGTCAGGCCTCGGAAGTTATGCTGGCCGGGCGCCACCATATAACTTTTCAGCTATTAATCGCGCTTAATGAAAGCATGCGCGGTCATCACATCGCACTCACATAAGGGTGCATAAGGGTCCTACAACCTAAGCGTCTTTCTCCCTCCCTCTATCTCTCTCTCTCTCTCCTTTCGATCGAAGAATACGCATTATTAACCTCTAGTGCCCTTGTTTACACAACGCCTTTCATTTCCCTTTCCGTTACCTTTCCTTCTGCAGTGACAAAGAGTTGCAAAAAAGATTATGAACGTATACGCACATCAATGTGGAAACCCAATGCACCCGGGAAATTATGGCGATTTTTGTGAGGCGAGAAAGGTGTCTTCGAGCGTCGGTTACAAATGATGTGTGTGCGGGCTGCGATCATGCAGGCGTGGGCGCAGCATTGGCTTTCTTGCCTTGGAGTTGCCTTGGAGTTAAGTTACCAGTTTGGTCGTATCTTGTCCATTACTGTTTTCTTGAAAAAAAAAAAAGGAATTCATTTGTGAACGTCTTATTTGTGCACTCGAGGAGAGGTTATGGAGACGCACAACGTATATGTACGCATTCGAGCGCTAAGACGCTTCAATGTGTGCCTCTTGATGAATACACGCGAACCAAGAGCAAGAACCGGAAATTGCACGTTTCCAGTTCGCGGATATACGCCAATGGCAAGTTCGACAGGTCGTTTCACTGAGCTCTCGGTGTGATGCGAAAGTAGATGTGCTTCGCGAATGGCTGCATGCGTTCTCAAGCTTCATTGTCGCCGTTGAAACCCATGCAGTTAATGAACTATTCTTTTAGTGCAGCTCGTTGTTCTGTACACGACATATGTGGCCTTGCGAGAGGGCTCTGTAACAGCCAGCAGGAGAGAACGTAAGTTTCAGCCGAATGCAGGAATATTCGACCGACACAGCGGCGACGCGTTGCGATTACTGCGACGGCAGCCTTCGGGGCTAAATGAAACACTGTAGTCGTCAATTGCCTTCCTCGTGCTTTTGCGGACAGATTTCCTTCATAACTTCTTTTGCGCTCATCTTTTCTATCTTTTCTACTCTTTCGCTCTCTCTCTCCCCTCTCCGGTGCAGGGTAGCCAACCGGACAGTTATGCTGGCTACCCTCTCTTCCTGTCATCTCTTATTCTCTCTCTCTATTCACGGCTTCAATTTTGCGCATGGCATTTTGAAAGCGTTCCCGCCGCGAGTATGTGTAGTACGTCCAACAGGCGGGGCGGCCTTTTTCCTCTTCGGTTCAATTTTGCTCTGGCAGGCCTTGATGGTAGGTGGCAGTCAGTAATTACTTCGACAAGCATTCGTGGAAACTGGCGAAACACTCAACCCTGAAGGCTGGTTTAACAAGTCGGCTGAGTTTCCTGAAACACGGCGAAGTATACACACATGGCTGAAGGCTCACTTTGGCTGCGGTTGCTCTTATACCATGAGCAAGCTGTTCTCTCCCGCTCCGCCCCCTATCGTTTTTTTTTTTTCTTTTCTGTTATTTGGAATTGAGCCGGTATTTTCAGGATGCTACACCATGTTGGTAGTTTCATAGTGTAGTCGCGCAGTCGCACCCTTCAGCGCGGCCAGTTGTGCTGCAGGCATCGTGGCGGGCATTGAGACAGTGCAGCTTTTGCGGCGCACATACACGTACACTCACAGGTGGCCAACGTCGGGCCATAGTTCGCACCTAAGGAAGATGAAAACACGCTCTCAAAACTTTTCATGTATTTCAAAAAGACTCTGTCGGTGCACACACATGCATAATTGTGTAGTTCTCGTGCGTGTCGCCTCTGTCCATCTATAGATCGACGCGTCGAGCATGGAAGATGCTGCACTGTGCGATGCGGACGAATGAAATTCAGCCACAGGTCGGAGCTCTTTTGGAGTCGGGCAAACGACCTATACGAGAATACTCAGTACGACTTTAATTACGCAACGCTTAAGTTGCTTATCGAGCGAAGAGGACCTTTCTTCCGATTTATAACTGCGTAGCTTATGCGCTCGCGGGTCCAAAGCGAACTGTTTCGGTGGGATTGTTGTTAGTGTTGAAATGCGGTTTACTGAACATTCCTTCTTGATTTTCGGCGCACTACAAACATTACACTCACGCGTGTGCAGATAAATAAATAAATAAATAAATAAATAAATAAATAAATAAATAAATAAATAGGTGAGAGAGAATGTAATTAACATTAAGAAAACAGAACAGTAAGTTGTTTACTGATGCTCCAAAGGGCGAGTTCCCAGATATCTGGACTTTATAATCGTAAATATTTGTTGTACGTAAAACGCACGGGAAAAAGTAGATCAGGAAAGCGGCGTTGGTCGGGCACGTGGTCACTTGAGTATACGTGCAAGCAAATGCGCTGAAGGAAAGAGAGAGAGAGAGAGAGCGGCGACAGAAACGCGTGAATGGAGAGCGAAACGAGGGCGACTGGATGTAAGTACACTCGTCCAACGGGTGGCTCGGTATTATTCACTCGCGGCACCTATATGTCGGCGCTTGGGTCGCACGCGGCCGTCCACCGGTGAGCCCCATTGACGCCGAGGGAAGCGAGAGCGGTTACGCCTGCTCCAAGTCGCCACGGCGGCTGTCGGCTGCGTGACAGATATACGGGGATGCATTTGACGCGCCTCGCCTGTTGCAGACGCCTTTCGCTGTGACCGCGGGGCACGCTTCGCTCTGCCATCGCTGGTGTTGCCATCGGACAGCGCGTGTGTGTGCCCTGCCTCACCTTGCCCCCGCCCTCCGCTCACGCGTAGAAAACAGAGGGGTGGGAACGGCGTTCACCTTGTTCGATTTCGCGCCGTGCACGGACGGATGTGGAGCTGCATGGAGCGACGGGCGCTTTCTGCTGCACGCGGTATAATGGGCATCCTATTCAAGACGTCGCACGAGTTTATAATGGAGCGTATACCGTCGGCGGCGCCGTCTCATGTTTTCGTCTGGAGCGCGTTATCCTGCAGATTATGCGTAAGGATGCGTAGAATGCAACTAAATTACGCTGGCCTCGCAATAATTTCGTTGCTATGCTAGCGTGAAAGTATCTGTAATACATAAAATCTCCATAAAAACGATTAAACAACGCAAACTCCGGGCAGTGAGAGAGAGAGAGAGAGGCGTACTATTGTTTGTATGAAAGTGACAAAAAAGCTGAGCAACGTGGTCTTGTTTTTCAATAAAACAAGGGATGAAATCACAAGGCGCCAATGAAAGCGAAATGACGTAATGCTGCGTATCAAGAAGTTACAAATCTTCGAACCAGAGTATCAAACCGCAATTGCACCGAAAACCGAAAAAATAAAAGCATTATATTTGTGTCCACCACTGTCGTTGAAAATAAAAGTGTACAATCATCGCATTCTACCGGTGCTAACATATGGGGAAGAAACTTGGAGGCTAACGAAGAAGCTCTATAGAACAAGGTAAGGACCGCATAAAGAGCGATAGACCGAAAAATGTTAGGCCTATAACGTTAAGAGACAGGAAGAGAGCGGTGTTGATCAGAGTAGAGCACTGCACGGGCCGATTTTTTCAGCCCGGGCCCGGCCCGGGCCCGTTTTTACGTTGGGCGGCCCGCCCGAGCCCGATCAAAACTTTTATGGTGAGACCCGGGCCCGGCCCGGGCCCGGAAATAATCTACGTTACCTGCCCGGCCCGGCCCGCCACCCCTTTACCTTAGGCCGGAGCCCGGCCCGAGCCCGACTCGAAACCGGCCCGAACCCGGCCCGAGACCGAAAAATAATGTTTTTCAGAGTTGAGACGCCCGAGAATAACTCGCTGCACGTTACATGCACACCACCAGAAAGCCCGAGCCCGGCCCGGGCCCGCGTCAAAAAACCCGAGCCCGGCCCGGGCCCGGGTCAAAAAGCACACGCCGTGCCCGAGCCCGGCCCGAGCCCGTGAAAAAACTGTTCTACCCGGCCCGGTCCGGCCCACGGGCCGGGCCGGGCCCGGGCTTTCGGGTAAGCCCGAGCCCGTGCAGTGCTCTAGATCAGAGAACAAACGGGGATAGCCGATATTCTAGTTGACATTAAGCGGGAAAAATGGAGCTGGGCACGCCATGTAATGCGTAGGGTGGATAACCAGTGGGCCATTAGAGTTACAGAATGGATACCAAGAGAAGGGAAGCGCAGTCGAGGACGGCAGAAAACAAGGGGGGGGTGTTGAAGTTGCGAAATTTGCAGGCGCAAGTGGGAATCAGCTAGCGCAAGACAGGGGTAATTGGAGATCACAGGGAGAGGCCTTCGTCCTGCAGTGGACATAAATATAGTCTGATGATGATGATGATTTGTGTGAATCGGAAGTGCATGAACCGGAATTTTAAGACTCTTTTTTCCACTTTGGAACGAAACCGAAAAGAAAAAATAACTGTTTTCGATTCAGGTTGTTCACCTTATCTGGAGCTTTTCATCCATGCATTGCCTGCGCTTGTGGATCAACCATTCTACCTCATTTATAAATGCACACCATGCAACCTTACTGTGCCGCCTCTGGTTAGGAGTGGATTTTACGAAAACCTACTCATTCTTTACTGGAGTGTCAGACACATCAATGTGTGATTCATGCGAAGAGACATTCGACACATATTGTGTTTTTGTACGAAGAATGCTACGTTCTTCGGACTGTGTAGATTGTAGACCATTTTCAGAGACACATATTATTTGACCATAGTCCCATGCGTCGCAGGCTTACAAAGCAACGCGAGCATTACTACATTACACTTTTTGAATTCGACTGGGCTGAGTGACCGACTGTAAGCGTGATGGGCAGACGTGTTCGTATACTGCTAGTGCATTCCTAACTCTCCTTTCTTTCTTTTCATCCCTTACCCCCTTCCTCCAGCGTAGGGTAGCAAACCGGACGCTGATCTGGTTGACCTCTCTACTCTTCCCTCCTCCTTCACACGAGCTTGTTTTAAAAGAAGCAGGCATGTGAGCGTTTGAAATTGCTGACAGTCAAATAGTTCTCCGGGAGTGGGAGACCTATATGTAATCGCTAAAATGAAGAAGCGCTTCCTAGCTAGGCGGTAGCTTTTGATCACACTAGAATGTAAAGTATAATCTATCCCCTTTCTCTCCCACTTTCCCCTCCCTGTTGGCGCTGAGCCGTGCTCCCTCAAGGGCTGCAGAAGATAGCGTCAACCTTTCCTTTTCCATAAGAACCACTTACTACTACTAAAGTATAGCAGGTGCGTTAGAAATGACGTATATATTGCTTCTGAGGCGTGCTTCCATGATGTGAATTTTTTTGTAACTGCTCGTAGCCTGAAGAACGCACACGCACCCTTCTTTGAGTATTTCCGTGCAGCTCAGGTGCACCGCCGATATATATATATATATATATATATATATATATATATATATATATATATATATATATATATATATATTTGTACGAAATAAATTTGTGTTGCTTTCCTTCCTATAATCCTTAGCTTATGGAAACGAACGTAAACCGGTTTGAACAGCCATTTTTTTTTTCGCTTCGGAGTTGAATCAAAAGTAAACCGTTTTCGCTGAACCTGAACGGAATTATTAAAGCTCATTCGCGTTAGATAGAACTCCCAAGCAAGAAAACTGAAGCGGCAGGCAATATGTCCTTTTGGTTATTCCTCCCGCTTCCTTATCCATCTTTCGTCAGTGTTGTCTGTACAGCAAGTGAAAAGTTTGGTTACCTCATTATGCAAATATATCCACGCCGAAACAACAAATGCGTCCGATCGCTGCACAGAAAGCGCTTGCACAGATCTGCGAGGCCATCAATGCCCACCTTGGCACAGTTATACCTAACGCGAGTTTGTTCACAAAAACGTTTAGGTATGCAGCAGTTTGCGCTTAGCTATGGACGCTCTCGTTTGAAGGAGGCGCCGTTTAACATAGTCATCTTTGTATTTTCTGTACGACTGATCGATTAATTTCCCGATGAATCGACTGCCGCCTTAATCAGCCAAGCATACGCGCATTAAAAAATTCGCGCGTAGCTATCGGCAGTAAGTTTCCGTGTTCATTGTGCTATCCACTGTATAGGGCCGCCCTGGACGTGCCCAGTGATTGTTCAAATGGATCTTTGGTCGTGCGCATCGATCCACTTCTACTTATTTTCACCTGCATAACACGAACGGCATCTAGTATATAGAGAAACGAGGTAACGCTTTCTAGCTCTGTAGCTCCACAGTATATTCGCTATAACTATCTAATGCAAGATATGTGGTAGGGTTTTGTTGTTCCGATAAATATTACACGGAAATCAATGTATCGGATGAATTGTTTAATTAAAGGGTCAAAAATGGCGATTATTCGGTTCAAAATCTTTAATTCGCGCCCAGCCCTAGACTTTTATTATATGATTTGCGAGAAACTTGTGTACTATTTATAAACATTTCTGTGGGCCTCATGTTCTTGACACGGTGCATGTTCAGATCAAGCCAAGGGTCCACGGTTGGCAGTAAAACTCGCATATGATGAACTGCAGGATAAACGAATATTTATTCGTTTAACCCAGCCGTTCGATATAGGTGAAACCGCTTATAACGAAGTTTTGTTACGCGGTTTCGTCTTACAAAAGCGAAATACAATAAAAATCTTTGCAGCTAGCTTTGGTGGTTGCGGAATCAAACGTCGATGCAATAAACAAAACGCGTACGCTTGTGAGTTGGAGTTCAGATGATGCTAAACAGATGACGCTAAATGAGAATATAGCGAAATATGTATATCCACCATGGGCGAAGGATGGCGGCTTGTTTTAGAAATCTTCAACTGCCACCCTCGTGAGGCACACGTTATATTGGTCAGACCGGAACGTGCCCAAACGAGATGCGCATGTTGGCAGCAGGGCCATGACATGTAGCTAATCAATGTCGAAAGTGTCAGTGTAGCCTGCTTTTTGGTTACGCATGCACGTGTTCTACGCCAGTGTAAGTCGGAACCTAAAATATTGGTCTTCGAGGCATTTAGCGCAAAAAAGAAAGAAAAGAAAATGTTGTAACTGCATTAGGCACCGCTTCTTTTGCTATCACGAAGAAAGAAGTGGAGTGCCTCAGTCTCAGTCAGAGGACCAGTGCCACGCATGCGCTGTAGTAATGCTGTATGTTGTGACTCTCACCTGTAGTGTAGCCTCGTGTAGACTTCCGCCTTTTAATACTAAATTAGCGTACTGAGTGTCAAATTTGATGATAAATATATTTGAACACTAGCGCTCTAGAACAATCAAACAAAATAAGCTTGTCTTACTACTTCCCTCCTCCTTTCCTTTCTCCCAGTGCAGGGTCGCCAACCGTGCTTTGTCCTGGTTAATCTCCCTGCATTTGATTTATCATTTTGCTCTCTCTCTCTGTGTGTGTGTGTGTGTGTGTGTGTGTACCTTGAAATACGATTGTGTTCAAGCTTATCATATAAAAATAATAAAGTTAACACACACATGCGCACGCGCACACATGACGCAGTAGGGCTCCCTTATGACGTGTAGGCGGCATAAAATGAAGGTTCTCCATACCGCGCGGTCAAGCGGTCTGTCTCGTCCCTGCTGCTTAAGTGTCTGTGTACGCGCCACAATGGGGAGTTGCGCAAAGCGCCGATCGGAATCAGCTCGTAGGAAGAAAAAAGTGCGACTGCAGCTTCATTTGCGCCACGCTTTTACGTCACACAGGGGTTGGACAGAGTGCTGCGCTTCGTGGTGCCGCGTGAGTACTCGGGTAAATTGAACGAATGTACCTCTACGCTAGTTATTTCGGCTTACAAGGCCCCTTCGAAAAGGGGGAAAAAAAACGTAACTAGACTATTATAAGGACTCTCTTCAATTGCCCCTTATAATCATGTGCCGTAAAGTTTGTAATGAAGAAATAATGTAATTAGTTTAATTAGTGACCGAATTGCTTTAATTTTTTTGCAAACGATGTCTACCTGGGTAGATAATTCATCTTTAGTGACGTAATTCGTGTAAATTTCGTAGGCTTTCTTTTATAAATGTTCCTACAGAACCAACAAGCGATATATCGTGCCCATTATACGACAAGAGACGCACTGCAGATTTCAGTGACGAATGTGTCCGTCAGCCACCATGGTGGTCCTTTCAGAGAAAGCGGTACTTTATTCAGCATAAAACGTGTTTAATCACAACACACGACGTGTTTGACCTTGCAGAAACACGCCACGTACAACGCTACAGTACGGGGAGAGACGCGCAGCGAATTTCGGGGACGAACGCATCCTGTAACTCCTTTCTTCATCGTCAGAAGGTGCATTGTTGCTATAGCAACGCGCCCAGCGCTCCAGGCGTATCAAGCACTGGCTTGCGGGAGTTTATTCCGCGGGGGCACGTATTCGTCTAATGGTTAGAGCATCGAGCTCCTGTGCTGGTGGGCCAGAGTTAGAAACCGGCAATCGGACATTTTTATCTGTTAATTTATTCCTAGTGGCAACTAGTGACATCTAGTCACTCAAGTTGGCTACAAACGGCCGGAAATATGCTAACCGCAAAGCGTGGAGAAGAGCCAAAAAAAGCTACGCTTTAAAATGTGTTCGCCATAGAAAAAGTACCCTCGCTATATAATTTAAACACGCGTGCACGCAGCTATAAGCGGACAGGCTCCTTTACATCAACATCCGCTTTCAGTATACATACATAAGCTCGATGCTATACACCTCTACTCTCACGCCAAAACGCTCCCATCGGCTTTTGGTTTCCACGCGTTCTGCACTCGGCCCGCTCCTTCATCATCTCGATTGTGTGGTTGTAAAGGGGACTCAATGACGTCATGAAGGGTCAAACCGGCACTTCGTCACCGCGTCATAATTATTACCGGTCGGTAGCAAGCAAATGCCATTTCAGGACGCGTGTTTAACGATATCGCACGCCCCGCATGCACTGCTGTTGCCAACAGCCGTCGTCTGGGACCTTCGGGAGGCGTTATTCACCGATCGCACCGACGCGTGAAGCGAGGGCTTGGCTGCAACGCCGCAGCCCTGCGGAGACGGGCAGTGCGTCGCACCTGCGTTGCGTCGTCTATTTCCTGAATCGAGGTGGGGTCAACACACGGAGCGCCGGTGACCACACGGTCCCAGGGGCTGCCGTGACGACAGATCGATGGCACAAGGCGCTCCTTTCTTCTCACGGCCTCAACACGCGAGCGGGATTTTAATGTTTGGTAGTTAATCGCCATGACAACAACGGCTGCCTTGGAGACACGTTTGTTTTGGAAACTTGGAAACCGTGGACAGTGTGTAGCGTCCGTGCGCTTCAGAGCGACCTCCACTCACATTTGACTTCGTGTGCAAACGTCGCACGAGCCGTATCGTATTACGTTCGTTAAAAAAAAAAAGAAAAAAAATGAAAAAAGAAAGAGACTTTCCTCATTTAAGCCATTTCATGCGCGACCTTTCCGGCAGAAGATTGCTATATTCCTTGGAAACTTTACCTGTCAAAATCTGTGACGGAACTTTCGTCATCACTGGCAAACAGTGAATCAGTGAGGGATATTTAAATAGAGAGGGGGGGAAAAAACTGGAGACTTGAGCGATTCCTTTGGTGCTGGACTCATTTAACTGCGACAGCAGTGAATGAGCAGCCGGCTCTCTCACAGCGGACACCATCATCTTAACATCTTCGTAGAGATGCTCACAAAGTCGTCCCCGTCCGCTGTTGTACTCTCCGAAATACGTGCACAGACGCCACCACTCTCAGATTCCGTGTGGTGCACATCACCTGGTACAAATTATTAAGCGCAAATGTTGTGCGATAGCACAGTGGCCAGCGCGACCCGCTGCTCCCGCTCCTTTAAGATGATGCCACAGATATATGCGATCGTATCCGAGTGCCAGTGGTGGGCAGCTTAATTTTAAGCGTGCTTTCCTTGGCGCGTTTTGTCGACGTAACACCGGAAAATGTTAAAATAAAGGAACTGTTGAAATATCATGTGCTATTCTAGTAGCAGGAGTGTGTGCTTTAGGGAACACACACACACACACACACACACACACACACACACACACACACACACACACACACACACACACACACACACACACACACACACGCGCGCGCGCGCACACGCACACACACACACACACACACACACACACACACACACACACACACACACACACACACACACACACACACACACACACACACACACACACACACACACACACACACACACACGCACACACACACTACTATACAGGGTGTTTTTCTTTTATTTTTAGACCACATAGATTTTTTTATTAAAATAAGTTATAAGTGCAGCGGACGTGGCGTTCTTGCAAAGGAGTTTCTAGGCGAGATTGACACACTTTGCCGCTAATAACGTGAGCTTCAGAAGATTGATGAACAAAAATTCTTTAATTAACTTGTTTCTTTAACTTTTCAACAATTGTCTTGGGGGCAGTTGTTTAAATTACGAATTTGGAGGCAGTGACGTTTAGTGCACTCCCTTTTTTTTAACATCCTGAAAATCGCATTCCATTATAGATATTCATCATCAAATTTATAAGCGTAATCGAGGCGATATCGAAACCGAGCGCGTCTCGCTGCACGTCAGATGGGAACGTCCCGTAAAGAAGTGCGTGAAGATGTTTAAATGGTGCGCATGTCACGGCGAATCCAGACACGACACACAGCCGCTCATGCTTGCCAGCCAAAGCATGCCTTATCAGAACCTGCCGCGACTGGTCGTGACGTTCAATTTCAAACTACGCCGCGCACTTCGTCACGGGGCGTGTCGTTTCGATATGATAGCGGGGCCGCCTTTACTGCGCTCCCGGCATGCTCGGTTCCGATATTATTGGATTTACCATTGAAATTTGATGATGAATATCTCAAATTAAGTGCGGTGTTCAAGATTTAAAAAAAAAAAGAAAAATTATGATGCATTTAAGAGACTGCCTCAAAATTTGCCATTTAAGGAACTGCTCCCAAGGCAGTAATTAAAAAGCTAATAAATACATTTTGTTATTTATTATTCTGACGCTCACGTTATTAGTGGTAAAGTATGTTTGCCTCAATCAGCAACAGACTTGTACGTAATGAATTACATGTAATTAATTACTTGTAATCAATTACGTTTTTTTTGGTAATTTTGTAATTTAACGATTATTTGGTTTACTTGGTAACGTTCCCTGTAATTCAATTACATTTTTCAGTAACCAATTTCATGTGACCAGTTGCATTTTTTGACGAAACAAGCCCTAAAAGGGGACGCAGCTTCGAACACTTACATTTGGTGGGAACCAGATTGTCCAAAGGGGTGACAACATGCCCACATGGTTTGCCTCCTTCCCACTATCAGAGTCCTACAGCTAGCCCTCCATCTGAACATGGCAGGCTTGCAGATTTGCACAGCTCCTTTGGAAATCCGACTTAGAACTTTTATTTTATAATATTTTTTTTCCTGTCTCCCCAGAAAGCGATTTTAAGCGTCATTTATATGTCGTATGAGCTGCTTCTAAATTCTTCTGCGATTAGTGCGCTCTATGACTTCTCTGATATAGACATAATCATTTGGCCGTTAAACGCATATGTTTTGTTTTTGTTACGTGATCCATATACACCCATTTTTACGATTGTAACACACGAATAGTATTTTTAGGGCTGAATAGTATGCAGCCTTATATTAAATTACATCGCAGATTTGGCCACCTTTTCAAATAACGTAAACGTTCGCTCTTGTCCATTACATTTAGTCGTTTAAGTCCAATGGCAAACGAGTGAAGGGCGCCGGGGGGAGGTCCACCATGCAGATATATATAGCCCACAAATTGAAACGGCGCTTCTGTGGCCCAATAGCGATGATGCCAGGGAATCACCTATAGACAATTTCTCAGTTTTTCACTGGCCTTATCACTGGCCTCCTAGCCCGGGCAACGATGAAGCGCCGCGCTTGATAGAGGGCCCAGACGTGAGCGTCACGGCATTGAGTAACCACAATCTTGTGAGTAATGTGTTCGTACCTTAGGACGCTGCCCTTATCTCCAGCGTGTACATCAAGCGAGTTTGTTAGTGTCACTGTCAATGTTTTCACAAGAAAACAAGGGATGGTTACCGAATAAAATTTTGAAAAAATAATTCTTAGTTAAAATAAACAACGTGTGAAGGGCTATGCAGAGAGCGCATGCATTGAAATATCCAAGCCAGCTCGTTCTATTTACTGTGCAATTTGTGCAATGTTAATAAAAGTAGGGAGGGAAGTAACGTTAAAATAATTGGTTACTTTTTAGCAATAGCTCAATTGCTTTTATGGGGCAGTAATTCGTAACTAATCAATTACGTTTCTGAGAAAAGTAATTGTTATTGTGATCGGTTACATTGTTTTTTTTTTTGTAACGTGTTCGTCTGCATAGCAAAACCTCCGCATAAACGCCGCGTTCGCTACACTTATAAGTTTTTTTTTTTTTAATAAATAAATCTGTATGGGCTAAAAAAAAAAATTGCACCCTGCATATACAGATGTATCACGTTGCAATTTATTGTTTGATTTCGCATAATAGATATGCGCGCTCACTGACACTACTTTGTGGCTTAACATAATATACCATAAGCCGGTTTTCTGTGGCTTCGATTGAGAAAAGTGCAGCGGTGGTGGGCGAAGTTTTCTTTTTTTTTTTTTTCCTCGCCTTATGGCGGCTCGACGACGACATAGCAATGGCGACTAGTCGATGGCGACTGCTATAACGCTGAAACATTCCTCGACGGGTCTCCACAGCCTCGTCGACATCGACTTTCCGTCCTGGACTAAAGCGTATGTCGAGGAAGGTTGATCGCGTGATGATAAATACTGCACTCGCCTAGAAATAATGTGTATAACAAAGCAAATGATGTTAAAACGAAATAAAAAGGTAACAGTGCAACTCACATAACGTTACCTTGCGGTACCTTGAAACGATAATTACCGGCGCTTATTTTCTTACGGGAAAACAAAGAAAAGATAAGCCCAAGTCGCACGCACAAGTACTAAAATTATAACTGTAACATAGGCGTCCGTGATGGAATGGTTAACTTTCTCCGCGAGAAAACTGGCTTTCGGATGGCGAGGGGAGCATCATTTTGAGGAGGACTGCGGCGCCGACACACGCACGCTTGTCGTAATGCAAAAAAAAAAAAAAAAAAAAAAAAAAAAAACTGAGTACTCTCCAGCTAGATTAGTTATGTGCGCTCTCGAAATAATAGGCGCCCGAGGGAAAGTGGTTGTTCGAAAAAATGATTGTAGCAAAAGCTAGCTGGAAATGAAAGTGTAGTTCATTTAATCGACAAATCAAAGACCCACGTTATAGAAATGAGATAATTCGGAAAGTCGAGCAATCACGGCGCGCTCAGATTGAAGAGAGAAGGAAAACAGGCGAATTGATGGGTTGACAACAGCGCGCGTATACGTCGTCCGCTCCTCCTGGGCGTGGCACCCGATTCGACCTTCCGAGTTAAATTCCTGATCGCTTGCCAACACTGGGCTGGTCTTTTCAGTATCCAGGCGTTCGCTTCTGCAGCGTGATTTCCTTTCTCTTTCGCGAGGAGTGCCTATGGTGGGAAGTACACGCCGATCTTTCATTTTTTTTTTTTAACGCAAATCTGGCCGCTTGCTGCAACGCCGGGTCATTGGTCGTTTTATGTATATATAGCATGTGCTATTGGGCAAGTGAGCAGGGTGTAATTGTCTTGAATGCGGCAGTGAACAGTGCACATAGGGAAGGGAAAGAAAGACACGAGTTGTGTCACCTTCTGTTTAATTTGTCTTACTTTCCTTCATTAGTTTCTGCACCACCCCCCTCCCCCTTCTTTGGTGTTTAGTATAAGCTATCCAAGGAAAATTTAGCAGTGCCCCGTGGCTGCGTTCAGCGCCGCTAAAATTCCTCGGGACTTGCTTGCACAGCTTATTGGTATGTCGTGCTGACTACAACGGTCGCGCACAACATTCGTTGTTCTGCGGATGTTATCAATTGCAGCTTACGTGATATCATTACTTCAGTTACTTGATTTCTGCAAGAGTAATATGGAGGAACGGCTCAAAACGCGGAGCACGCTGACACGTTCCCCGTTCATACGTTTTCCCGGGTATAATGTCAAATAGGTTACTGGTAAAGGCCGGAAAAACCTACATGTATTATGTGATTACCCTTTCTCTTCCCTCTTCCTCCCCCTAATATTCCCGGCAAGTCGTCATACCACAGCTTTCCTGCATGATCCATCGCGAATTTGCCGCTAAACAAAATATAAAGTGTACGTCTGAAAAGAAAGAACACACTTAAAAATAAAAAATAAAGAAAGAGCCATCTTTGTCACCACCCTCTGTTAGACAACTGGCCTACGAAACATACGTACGCAAAAAGCTAGAATATGCTGCATGTATTTAGAACCGCCATCAAATATACCTCATTAACACCATTGAAGCATGCAGTCCAAAACCGCGCAGCGCGATTTATATGTTCTAATTACGACTACAAGCACAGCATCATAAAAAAAAAACTCCCTCAGTCTCTCTTCCCTATAGCATACTGACGTCGAATTGCCCTACTCTGTTTATTTCACAGGTTATACTACACATTTCCGCATTTACATGGATCGCTCCTTCTCCCGCCAATCCGCACTTCTCGACGTCTTTTCAATTCACTGAGCGTTCAGCGTCTTCACCTGTTCTACTAACGCCTTTAACTCGTTTTTGCCTGTTGCGGAATGGAATAAACTACCCGAATCGGTCGTCCTTGAACGTGATCACGTAAAATTTCGTGATTTATTATCCACACAACCTATGTAATCCTTATATTAACTACAGCTCGCCTTTCTTTCTGTTTGTTTGTTTCAATCATGCTTCTTTAAATTTTGATCCTCTGTATACCAAGTGTTCTTGAAATGTATTTCGCTCCGCCGTGTGTATTCTGTGTAATTTGCTTTTTCTAGTAAGTCTTAGTGATCCTTGTTAAACCATGTCTACCCTGTTTTTTTAACTGCTTTTCATTAATTGAATGACTTCTCATGTGTTTTCCCCGCTTTGATATTTTGATCACTGGCCAGCTTTAGTGTATTTTGTATGTGTACTCCACCCCCCTCCTTATGTAATACCCCAAGCAGGGGCCTTTAAGGGAACAATAAATGATGATGAGAACGAAACGTGAGCTGCGTCGACTGCGCATTTCAGTGGTGCCATCAGAACCACGAAAACGATAGGCATCGTTATGCCGAACATTATCGCTGTGTTATGGCATTCTGCGACACAAAAACTGTTGTAATTTTGTTGGAGGTGTGGAAGAAACGCCAGGCGTCTAAAAGGGTTTTATTCTTGAAGAAATTTATTAAATAAATGAATCGGGAGAGACCGCGCTACAGCTTCCCATTAAGCAGTCCCATAATGTTTCTCGAGCGCTCCCGTATTCGTGGATGTAGAAAGCGCTTCTTTTCTCTCTCTCTTTCTCTTTTTAGTATTGTCTTTATTTCGCTTTATTTTATTCCTTTGTCTTTCATTCTTATAATTAAGAACAGCATATCGGGCGTATGGATAGACTAAACACTCCACAGTTCTAATTAAAGTCACTCTCATTCATCCCCTCGCTTCGGTAAGATGGCTTGTGGTTACAATGCACAGTAATCGAGTGGTTTCTTCCAGAAATATGGAGTTTGAGAGAATTAAGTCAACCTTTCGCCGATCTTGACGCGGATTCCCTATTGCCCCTAGTTCTGGTCAACTGCTTTTGTCGCTCTGTCACCGCAGACACTGCTGTCACCGCAGACGACGCGCATTTCTGATTTAGACTCGACGGCATACGCAAATGCTAACTGGCCCACAAGGCTGCCTGTAAATTTCTTCAGATAGTGAGCAGCCATGCATGTTACGAAGTTCTGAGTATGCGAACAAGCTTCTGATTTCTTATGCTCCATTAGTGATCTTTTTTAAATAAAACGATGTCTCAAAATGTACAATGTAATGACAGAAACTTGCTAACCTTGTGAATACTACCTAGGATGTGAACACTGTTTTATAATAATGGTGAAAAGGGCAGTTCATTGTTTTGCAAGCTATTTGAAAAGTATTCGATTCGATTCGTATGCGATCTCAAAAATTACTATTCGCACACCAGTGGCGTAGCCCGAACCTTTCTCGGAGGGGGGTTGCTGGGAACGCCGCATGCTATCACAAAAAATTCGGGGGGTGGGGGGGTGGGGGGGGGGGGAGGCGTGCCTGCTGTTCCACGTCCTGGCTACGACACTGTCGGACGCCCCTAAATTGAAGTGCCGAATTCAGAGTAAAATTTTTTAGCTGTTATCTTCTATATTTCAGTTTTTATTGAATACAGTGAACTCTCAAGAATTGAAAGACGACGCCATGTTATGCGGCGAAGAACAGAACATATGTAGACGACTACCTTACTCTAGAGGAAGTAATTCCTTTACCTGAAATCCTGAATGGCTCCTGCGTAGCGAATTTCTTTAACTATCAATTTGTATATGACTATATACACGCGCGTGCTTATGTGCTCATGCACAACCCTCAGATATGAGCTTACTAAAGCACGCGGCTTCCAGCATGACCCGGTAAATTTATTCACCCTAACTGATCTTGATGAGATGGTAACTGATAACGATGAGATGGTTGCAGTGTTGCATTGCCATAAGTATATTCATCTGCTATGTGCTGAAGTGCTGTGAGAACCTGCGCTCATATTCGCCTTGATTGCGAAGTTCAATTCACGCTTAAAACAGTGGCAGTGAATTATTTGTCAATGTGCGAACCTTCAATAATCCACTCTTATGCAGTGTTCATTCGAGTTCGAAATGACATTTATGCGACTATCATATAACAACGATAAACAAAGAAAATGGACACAGCAGGAGAACAGGAGCGACAGCGTAGCACGGGGGGGCGACGAACCTACAAGCAGCATAAAAGGGTCTCAGTTGCCCGAAAGACCCCAATCGTTCCTTCGTACAGGTGCTCCTGCGATATAATAGCTGTAGAGCACTTTCGTTTTCATACATTCCATTATTCACTTCCCTCCGCCTTCCTTTCACCCCTCTTCTTTTTTTTTCCGGTCTTCCACGTCTCGCCGTAAAAAAACAGGCGCGTGTCGTCTTTGTTCCGTCTTCCCCGTCGAGCGAGGCGCGCGCCGCAAACAAACCGCAAAAGAGCATTTGCCGGACTCCATTCGGCCAGCGCACTTTGTTGGCTTACCCCAGAGATGCTTCACCTGAGCGCGCCCAAGACAGGTTTTGCGACTCCGCTTCTGCCGTGTTCGACATACCGGACGTGACGTTGCTGCGCGTCGAGCGGAAACGCGACGGGGTACGCATCTCTGGCGTTGGCTCGCGGCGCGCGTTTTACGCGAGCTGCACGGTTCAGTTTTTGTTGCCCGGAGTCTGTGCACTTATTTTTGACAACTGATTCGCAATATCGTCGGCTGATCGTTTCCTGGCGCAGCCTGATCTAGCAGCCTCAAAATGGGTGAGTCCTCTGGTCCGATCCGCGCGTCCAGTATGCCGCTCCGACTGGCAAACATACGCGGACGGGATCAAGTTGTACCCCGGGGCGGGGCTTTGCTATGTGACGCGGCAGGCTTCTTTCGGAATTTCGTTGCAAGTGGTATTTCAGCTGATGAAATTGTTTCACTTGTTGGTGAGGGTTGAGGTTTTTGTGTTCGACGAGTGCTGTGATGAGGAGGGAAAAAAGAAAAAGAAAAAAAAAAAACTTTTACGCCGGGGAAAGCAGCGTGCTTGTTGTTGCTGGAAGCGGCGCCGTTAGTGTCGCGGGTGCAGGCGCGTGCTCCAACAGGTGGGCTCGAGCGTGGACTCGGGCGTGAATCGCTTTGCCTGAAACAAGTAGTGTGAAATTCAGAGAAGGAACTGGCAACTGTGCCGTATCATAAGGGCGCTGGCAGAACGGCAGCGGCTGTGGAATGAGGTGGTGACCCCAAAATCAACGCGACAGACGCGCGCTTCCCTTCAGCTACGCTAGAAAGTATGCCGTTGCAATATCGCAGTCGCTTGCGATGAATAGCGCTGAGGCAGTCGAATCACGTCAGTTATTGCCCACGCCATGTACGTTCGGCACGTGTGTTGTGAGATAACTGTTCGTATTTGTATATTGAATCCAGGCAATCCTCGGTCGGGACCGTTGCAGCAAACCGGGCTTTTTCAAACCGATCAAATAAGAGGTGGCTTCGGAGTCATCATGTATGCGGAACGTTAAGTCGCTTCTTTTGACTTCGAGCAGCTTTGTGGGCATGCTGAAGCTTGTATCTTATTGTATTAATTTATAACGTAGTAGATATTCTGAGGCGTGGGACAGGCTAGTTCATGAACCCCTCCCCTCCTTTCTTCCCCCTCTTCACCTGTGATAAAGCATGAAAAATATCTTTATAAACTCAGTCTTTGAACCGCCTGTTTTATTGTATGCTTCAAATATGAACTGTCCTTTTGTGAGGGTAAAATATATTGTTGTTTTTCTGCTTGTTTACAAAGTTGGTATTCAATACCAAGTTCTTGTTATTCGGTTTCCTTTCTCATTACTCCAAAATACGTGATTTCTTTGGTGTGCTTTATCTAAAAAGAGCTGACTCGGATTCCTTCAGTATTTTAGCTTATAATAATAATAATAATAATAATAATAATAATAATAATAATAATAATAATAATAATAATAATAATAATAATAATAATAGGAAAATGAATGCGACAGATTTTGCCTGTGTGATATACGGCGGCTCTCTGCACCGAATTTGCGGTCCGGTTGGCCGGTTAGGCAGGATTTCGTCTCTGCAGCACTTTGTTTCTATCTTCAGGCCTCTAAAGTAGTTGGTCACTCACTAGCAACATGTAAAAAATTATGTTTGCATGTTGCTCGTGCCGGTGTTATGTGTTGGCGGCCACTCAATAAATATACGTTCTGCAATCCTGTACGTAAGATTTGCTGTGAGCTATTGTTTTTGTTTCTTCTTTTTTTTTTCTCCTTATAAAGCATATGAAATGACATCGTTACCTTGGTGAACACATTCCTTCTTAATTTAAGGCAAGATATGCATGGTTGAGCTCTTATTGTCTGTAGTATAACAACGTGATCCAAGGTTCTTTGTTGAAGGTGGAAGCTGCCTGCAATTCTTTTGTTTTGTGGACCAGACCTTTATATTCCTAGGAGAGAAAAAATAAATGACTTGGTGTCTGCAGTTGTCATTACGTTGCATTTCGGAAAATATTGCATTTGATTCTGGATATAAAGGGAGTCTGGTGATTGTAGCTTTCTTTTGTTTCGAGATTTAGAAAAAAAAATTGTTCTCATGCTTTTTTATATAGCTTTGTTCGTGTGTTGTGGTAACACTGGGTGGAAAACACCGGAGCACCATGAAATGCAATCAGTGCACTTAGGGTAGCTTCTATTAGGTGCAAATAAAAATGGGAGTTAAAGGCAGTAGACATTTTAGAGAATTGTCGAAGAAGAGTGAAGAAGAGTCCTGCTTGATAGCCTTGAATATCTTGCTCATGGGCATCTACTCAGCTACATGTGTGCTACATCGTACGTGTATGCATCGAAATCTCAGTGCATACTACTGGACCAAATAGGTCAAATAATGTGAAGTCAATTTTTAACGTGTTTCTCTTTGCTCTTGAAAGAGTATACTGACACATAGTTTGCGAAGTTATAGAAACTACCAGTCGTTTCTCAGACGTAAAAATATCATGGTCCGTAAGTATGAAAGTTGGGTGAAATTTGATATTAAAGTCAGGTCTTCGAATCCCAGATCTGACAGCGTTGGCATCATGGCGCAAAGCAAAATTTGCTGACGTTGGGTAGCAGTAAGGCTAGTTATGATGACGTCACGTTAAAGAATAACGGGAGTGCTATGCGCACGCCGTCTGTGATCTTGTGTGGCAACCACAGCAATTCCAGGAGCAGAGCTGTCGACCGTCGAGCCCGTGTAACGTAGTATGGGTACAGACATTGAAGGTATCGGGTCCCGCACTCATTGTCGTAGGAACTGCAAATAACAATAATAAGGAAACGTCAAGGAAGTACTACTAGGCGTTGCCAGCGGCATCCGTTGTCACAAAATTATTCGCTACCGAGTTGGGACATGCCCCCGGGCTAGGTCGCAGCGACACGGTACTACACAACACCGACGCCAGTAGTAGGTCGGATTCCACGGCAAATGTGTGTGAAAGCCCATGCTGTGATATTAGGCCGACAAATATGCCGACTCGACCGACGGGTAAATGTTGTCGCTTTGCGACGGCCTTTCGTGCCTATGATACCGGTGAGCCCAGTCGTTCGATTGGTGCCCGGGGTGGGCCGTATCGGCCACTGAACGAAAACCGCATTGACAGCGCCTCTGTCACAACACGCGCACGTTTATTTGTAATAGAAGTGCTCAAGATTAATCGCAGCAAGCTGCCAAAGCTTAAATGTACTATGTGCATTCGGCAGCACTTGACAGATGCCCAGGACATCAGTCGATGTAAGACTTGCTCAGCGGAAGTTAAGCCTATAGCGCAGCCGCTGAGTTAGTGTACGCGCAACGGACTCTTTTATTGTCCCATGTTTGCAAATTACTAAGTTAACAAGCTGATTAATTTCATAGAAGCACTGTTTGCGTCATCTGACGCACGAACAATCAGCCGTTGTTCTGTTCTCATGTGTCAGTGATAGCATCGGCGCTTTCGCGAGAAAACCACGGCCTTTAAGTGAATGCTTATCAGCACAGCGTGTTTCTCTAGTAATAGCTGTGGTAATACTTTAGCGTACACGCAAGCTTTGCGTGTTGAGGATCACGAGGCGCTATCAGCTACCGCAAACGGAAAGGTCGTTGTGCAACAAGTTCCTGAGCAGTCGCACCAGCGCGGCCGAGCCCAGAGTGAAGTAAATAATTAGATGAACACTAAAGGAGCAACCCTAAATCATTTTAGACAGCTAAAATATTTTTACAAAAAACTATATTCTTTCAATTGGGGGGGAAAGTTTATTATTACTGGAAAGAACGTATAGACCATCCTTCTATTTCTTGAATTTCGCGCCTAAACCTCAGCGCCGATACGTGTAGGACATCGCGGATTTCAAAGTACTTCCTTGTACTTGGGTCGTGTTGGCGCAGGAAAAGTTCTCGAAACTTGCTGGGGTGTTATTCTTGCTTCCTTTAAAAAGTCCGTCTTTACCGGCCAGACCCGAGCAGACGCTGTCAAAATACATAACGTCATGGCGAGCTAGTGCGGTAACTTCGGGTTGGCAGCGCCGCCTCTCTTTTGACATTTCCCCCTCCTAATATTTATTGAATTCAATAAACGTGCTACGGTGATGCTGCACGGCCCTACAATATTAACATTTGCTTTTACCGTAAGGGGAAGCCTGGGAAGTTCGACTCTTTTCTGGCTTCCCAGGCTTCCCCTTACGGTAAAAGCAAATGTTAATATTGTAGGGCCGTGCAGCATCACCGTAGCAGAAAACATATATCATTATCATCATCATTATCGTCAGCAGCAGCCTATATTTATGTCCACTGCTATGATGGCTAGCCACCATAGCAGGGCGATGGCCTCTCCCTGCAATCTCCAATTACCCTTGTCTTGCGCCAGCTGATTGCAACATGCGCCTGCAAATTTCTCAACTTCATCACCCCACCTAATTTTCTACCATCCTCGACTGCGCTTCCATTCTCTTGGTATCCATTCTGTAACTCTTATGGTCCACGGGTTATCTATCCTATATATATAGTGAGTGCCAAAACATCACGATCAGTCAAGGTGTTTGCTCCCACTTGACCTCCCTCTGCATCGGGACGTCATAACGCATCCGCCTCCTGGGCATAGTTTCTGGCTCCTGGGTACCAGTACCGAGGTTGGTTCGTAGGAAAATATTATAGCAAACTATTAAGGGCACTCTGAAACTTGCCAGTATTTTTCCTGTGGTTTCAGGCCTTGGACTTTCTTTTAATGCAGAGGGAGGGCAAGTCAATACACTGGCGTGCCAGTACACCTATTTAGGAAATCTTACGCTAGTTTCAAGTGTCATTCACAGACACTAGCATCAAGGTATGAAATACCAGAAGAATTCTTACTTGTAGAATGAAATTTATTTTGCAGCATATGTTAATAGTTTGTGGTAACCTCTCCTGAAAATTTGGGGATCTTTTTGTTTCTGTTGTCTATGTTTGCAAAGGCCATCTTTCTTTCTTTTTCAGCTGCATTTCAGCATGTCAGGGAGAACATTGAGGACCTCAATGGGCGTGTGGGTGCTCGGGACACTGACCTCATCTTTCTTAAGGGTCTCATGGAATCACCTGTTATGAACTGCTTAGTGCAGGTATGCATGGTTCTTCATGTTCAATGTTTAAATGATCTAATACAAAGCTCCATTGCATAAACACATATATAGCTACTTCTGCATGTTTTCAGTTTGCCTGCAGTATGGTAGTAAATAATATGTAAAGCAAAGAGGGCTAGAAAAGCCTTCTGTTGCACCTTGTAGATTGCAGTTTTGCAGATTGAAAGCTTTGTAACTACAAAGCTTGCTATTGCTTTACACTTAAATGTAGACTGTTGGAGTGGTTATTCTTATGAAAATTCTTTAAGAATGAGCAGATGTAACATTTTCGTAAGCCCCATCACATTGTGTTCATTAGTACGTCCAAATCATTTCAATATAGGTACTTTGTCAATTACTTAAGCAGTTTTTATTAATTTTTCTCTCATTGCTTCAGCTTTATCAATTAAATCCACCCCAAACACAGGTGCTATCACGAGGTGCAATTGGCATATGTTTAGGTAATAGTCATGGTCTGAGCATGCAGCTGGCATTGCATGTAAATGGTGATATGCAATACCAGTTTTGTGCTAGTGATTGACAAGTTCTGTAGATGCAGTAAGTTCTCTCGGGGAGTTGTAGGATCAAGTTAATTGTTTATATCTAACTTGCATTTTATATCTTACTGATACTGTGTCACTGCATTTTGTGTTCAGGCATTTGGTATATTTAAATGGAATTTATATTTTAATATATGTTTCTTGGCTTTCAGGGATTTTACGAGACGTGCCTGACAGCAGTAGGCAATAACACTAGGCAACTTATTACTTTACAGTGATTTGACTGTTCTGACTGATTTACCTCATTTTGCTTTACAGTGAAGTGAGGTTTAGTTCACTGAGCCTCAGGCTGTTAAGCAGTTTCGAATGCTAAAATATCCTAAAAGTCTGTGGGACATCTTATGCGGACATTTGGCTCTGGCAATAATAATCACCACAGCTGTGGCATTTCTTGATTTTTAGATAGTAAAGATGTTGAAATTTTGCTGATTTCAAGTTATTTTAAGGAGCTCAGTTTAAACAAATTAAATTCAGTTATGAACAATAAGATGCCTTATGTGCTGGTTAAAAATGCTTGCCGTATGTTGAAGCACTGGTTTGTTGGACTAAAATGAGCAATGCTGACTGCAGATACGCATATCCAGTATTAACCCTTTTGCTACTGAGTACTCTGCAAAAACGACCTGGATATATCGATTGTCTTTATTGGGTCAAGCAAATGACCACACAAAGAAAGAGCCAAAAAAATACTATGGAATATGTTTATTTCATAATGAGGCTGTAAAAAGTATATTGTGGGCCTAGAAAGGTGACGTTGAGTTTGCTCGCATCTATTGTAGGCCGAATAAAGTTGTTTCACTCACTCACTTGTAAAAAAAATAAAAATAAACTGAGATTTTGTTGAACCACAGTATTATAATACAAAATTTACTGCAGAGATTCAAATCTCTAAGGCTAGCTGAGAAGGTGTGTTATTTGCACTAAAATAGAGCGGTACTATTACTTTGATGAATGCCTGTATAACCTAAGCCCGAACTAACTAATGTGCGATGTGAAGCCGAACTTGTGTTTGCAGGTTTTAGTATCGATGAGCCCAGCTTATCCACGGTAGGAGCGGTACGTACTTGAATGACTAGCCTGGCTCGCCCTCAGTAGGGAAAGGGTTAAGCAATAATTTAAAAAAAAGCTGTATACTTACTTGCAGCCTCTAGTGTAATAATTCAGTTACAGGGTTGATTGGCTAGCAGCATTTTGATTCAAAGGGCCAGAATGGGGGTATCTATCGTGAATAATGTTCGAATCCAAAAAATGACAAATGCTTAAGTAATATGTTCTTGCTGTAATTGACATATATGATACCACTGATTTCACTTTTCTATTTTTGGTTAATAGGTTCAGGATCATCTCGAAGAAAAAACTACAACATTCAAGCCTGTCTCTACAAACAATGTAGAACTTCTGCGGGATGTCTGCCAGGCTTGCCGACGGGTCAATAACCGTGACGCCCAAGAACTTGCCAACATCCTTAGTGGTCCTCACTTCTCAGTATGACCTTTTGTATTTTATAGCAAATTATTGATTTATTGGTATTTCAATGTTTTCACTTCTGATGCTGAGTCCTTTTTATTTAAACTTAGTCAACCATACTTTAAGTTGCCATCCTCTTGTATGGTCTTCACTTATGTGAGGAACACCGTTTTTAGTACTGGCACCACATGTTGGCAGTTCTGCTAATTTTTGCTGTATAAGTGTCAACAGGCCTGCTGAGTCAATTGATGCAGGAGGAAGTTTACTAAGGTCAAAGAAAGACCTTTAAAAGAATTATCTTTATTTTGTGCTCTAGTGTTAAGTTCACAGTAAAAGTGCATGGTAAAACTTACAATGTGGTGATGAATAGTACAAAGGTGTAATGAACAAAGGAATAGAACAACACAAGTGCTGACTGTCCTATAGCACTGAAACAGTCAGTGCTCGTGTTGTATTGCTCAGCTTTGTTGTCGTGTTCTCTTGGTTCATTCAGCCTTTCCTTGTGCATCTTGGCAGTGGCTCATACAAACGGGGAGTGGGCAAGGAGGTACATTGTACACGGATCAGTGAAATCACCCTACTATTTATGCTCTTAAATGCTGTTCGCTGTTATGCTGTTAGCTGCCTTCGTCGATTTGGCTGTTGGTGCATGTGGGTGTGTGACCACAGCATGCTCATTCTTGTTGAACAACAGGGCTCCTCCTCTTGTGGCTGGTGTCATCTATAAATGAACTATTTCTCAAAACATGGAGAAATAGATGGCAGACCCCTTGCACATTTTGGGAAGGAGCATATCTACCTTGTTTAATCTGAGCATAGAATAATTCAAACCCATTCTTTATGTATTTATGAGATTAAATTAATGGAAGTCAACTCTAGTCCATTCTGTTCACTATAGTTTAGCAAGCACTTTGTTTTGCCATAGTCTGAAACACGTTGCAACTTCCTTCATTCTTTTTTAATCTGTCTGCTCTTCTCTATTTCTTTATGACAGGCTTTGCTCAATTCCCATGATGCTGTAGCTACGAAAAGCTATGAACCTGCCAAGTCACTGGCTCTTGAGAAAGAAGCGCCAGCAATGACACCCGAAACCTTGAATGACACTATCAGAATGGTGGGGATCAGAAAGAATGATGATGAGCCCTTGGTGAGCTCTTGCTGGATTTCTGGCTTACTTTCTTTGATGTTCAGAATGTGTTCTTGACTAAGGTATTTTTGCACAATGCTTTTAGGGCATAACAGTACGGGTGGAGAATGACAACTTGATCATTGCCCGCATCCTTGCCGGTGGCATCATTGACAGGCAAGGTGAGAACCAGAGCAAGCCTTTCATATCACAATTGCTCTGGAACAGATAAAATACACCTTGCAAGCAGATATCTCCTTACATCCTGAACATTGCTGTTACCTCTCTGTGCTTGCTCCTAGCATGACCTTGCTCAAGTGCGAGATAAACTTTGTGACCATATTTAAGCTACGTGGAGGAGCCTGCTTGCAAAGTTATTGCATGTTATGTATAGAGCGGCATACTTGTGAAGCTTATATGCCCGATTGGGTTTTTTGTGCTACGAACTTCCATCTGCTACAGGGCTGGTTTGTTGTTTCTTTGAGAAAGAGCTTTTATTTATTTCGCCAAATTTTCTCATAAACACTTTTACAGAAACAGTGGTGTCTGTTAGTCATTAATCCTCAGTCTGTTAAATGATCCATATCAGGCCGATTCTTTCGTTTTCCAGAGCGTATTGTGCATTTTTAGGCATTCCTTAAATGCTTGGATTCTGCCACCTGATGTCACTGCTTATTGCAGGAAATGTCTGGGTTTATATATAAATTAATGGTAAAACAAGTTATCCTATAATTGTTTAGTTTTTTTTTCAGCTGATTAATCCACACCTATTTCATTAGTGTGGCTGAATCATTTCATTAACATAACTAACAATGTTAACATGTTATGGCCACATTTCTTTGAGTGGAATAGTATGTTTGCAATGGAACATGTAATTTCTGCATCCTTGAGCACTTCACTTGGAAGGACATGTTAGCATATCTATTTATTGGTACATCTCGAGTGAATGTGCTTCTGTGCCCTGTAAACTTTATTGTTTTCTTTAGGGCTACTGCATATTGGGGATACAATCCTGGAAGTGAATGGTGTACCAGTCCACACACCTGAACAGCTGCAGCTGCAACTGAAAAAGGCTCAAGGCAGTGTTGCATTCAAGATACTTCCCTCTTATCAAGACAGCCTTCCGACTTTTCAGGTAAGCCTTTAACATCTGCAAACTGTACATCTTGGCGTGCTTTTTAAGTGCATGCTCTCACTAACTAGCAAGCTTACTATGCATTTTATGTAGTTTGTATGTAACTATAGTATCAATTAATGCAAAAACTAAATGCTTGAATTTAGCATCTTTAGATTTTCATGTGACATTATCCAGACTGCTTTAACCAGCACTTTGATCCACACATCTGCAACACTGGCTGATCATAATGTATTCAAATAATGTAATATTACCCGTGGCATTCTTGTCCCACAACCTGCATGTGAAGGTTGTGGCAGCATCCCATCTGTCGCATACATTAGACATACTTTCAGTGTCCCTATGCCATGTGGTAACACTGTTTTAACAGCGGGGCTGTTTATGCCAAGCGTGTCATAAACAGAAAACTCTGCGGAGCGATGACGTCACCTCGCGTTGCCTAGTAACCGCTGGCGCAGGTGCGCGCTTGCTTCACCCGACACAGACACGGCTCCGCCGAGCTCCCGCCATCTGTGCATTACTGCACATGCACCGTGACGTCATCCCGGTGCATCTGCGTTTGCCGCCCGTACACTGTGCATAGCTTTTGCCCCACTTCCATTATGACTTCGCCACCAGCTGCACACTACTGCGCATGTGCCGCGAGTCAGACGTGACATCACGGCCAACTGTGCATGCGCTCCTTCGTTCTGTATGAAAGCCGGTGCGCGGCGGCGGCACGCCAGACGTGAGCATGGGGAGACCAAGAAAGGTTCGCACTGCCGAGGAAGAAGCTGCTTACCAAGAATCGTGGCGCACTGCTAAGCGAGACTGCCAGCGTCGACGCCAATTGGACCCAGAACAGTTTGCCGAAGAAGCCGTTGCAAAATGACGACTTGGCATTACTTCGTATAACTTAGCATCATCACTTCGTATAGCCAGGACCAGCTAGGAACCGATCAGCTCGGCTGCATCTTTAGCCTTGCGCCTCTAGTGCAAGCTACCCCGAATTATAAACACTGATTATAGGTATTTTTCAGATTTGCATTTACTGTGGATAACCTTTACTTATAGGTGCTGGTGTGCATGTAATTATGTTTTCTGAACTACAGAAGAGTGTGCTGGACACCGTCTTTAGTTCCTGTTTGGTGGCATTGACAACAATGTGGGAATCAGTGGGAGTCAACACTGGTTTCTATCTGCTGTTTCACTTGACTGTTTTTATAACATACTCCTGCATGGTCAGCCGCACGAGAGAGATGCATGAATTGTACTCGTTAAAAAGCCCCTCATCAGGCCCTGTCGAAAATTTTGGTTATGCGCTGGAAGTTTTGTTATACACCAGAGAGTACTCCACCACAATAATTCTTAAAAATGATTTAATTATAGTGCAGATGGATGCAAATTAAATGTTGCGAGCTGATGGTACGAGGAGCTACCTTGCAACCTAACCTGCCCATAGCAGAGCCTCTCTCCTGTTGCATAGACCAGTGTGCACAAGCGACACCCTGTTTTATTCTATATCGGAGCCAAACCATGTGACATTTATGTCGCAACCCTTGTCTCCTTTGTTTTCTCTTTGCCTTGCTGCGCTGCACATTTTCAGAAGCTTTTTTTTTTTCACACTTCGCACTTGACTCCTGGCAATACCCCTGGCTGTACATGTTGAGAAGTGTTACATATAGTGTGTTATTGAAATTTGTGGAAATGTAGCAACATTTTTTAACATGGGAATTCTGGTTTCATTTTTAGTGTTTTGTGAAAGCACTGTACACATATGAACCATCGAAGGATACCCTCCTGCCATGCAAAGAAATTGGGCTTGCCTTCAAGCAAGGTGACATTCTGCAAGTGCTCAATCAGGAGGACCCGAATTGGTGGCAGGTATGTTTTTTTTAATAGGTAGCCCCAAAAGTTTTTTTTTTTTTAATTTTTCAGGAAAACTACTATGCTGAAATGAATTTGCTAGTGAAAAATGAAGCACCAAACTACCCTTTCACGGCTTTAGTTTCCGTTTTGAAGATTTTTGAGTAGAAGACGTAGCTCAACCTCGCTTGATGCTGTGACTAGAGCAAAGTTTTGGCTGCTCTTACTGTGTACATAATGTTGGAGTTCTTTGCAACAGTGCAACATTAACCCTCTGCTACCACTAACCAGCTGGGACTGGACAGCTGAGAGATCAGGTGTTGCGCATTGCCTGGCAATGTGCTGATGCTCTTATTAAGTGTGAAGCACTCGTTTTGTTCATTAGCAATTGTATCGGAGGGGGGGGGGGGGGGTTATCTCTACTCCTGACTAAATGTAATAGAAATCCACTGCAAATCAGTGGGATACAGACCATGTGATGGGTAGATCTCTACTCCTGACTAAATGTAATAGAAATCCAGTGCAAATCAGTGGGATACAGACCATGTGATCCATTCACCATATCATATTAAAGAAAACACTGACTGCAGAGTTCAATAGCTGACAGTCTCTAGGTGTTAACCACTGAGCTGTCATCTGCTTGCATGTAGCAGCATATTATGCTGGGTGATGTACGTGTGCAGCACAATTTTAGAGAGCTGTGTTGTGCATGCCTGCATGTATCTCTGAGGCAATGACAGACGTCAGCCATCCAAAAATGCAGGCACTGTTAACAGCATTTCATGAGCCATGAAATTAGAGTTGCACATCATGAAGTCAGCAGGATAAGAAAAAGAATATAATCTTAAGAAGAACGAGACCCCTCAATCTCACTGTCTTGACAAGGGAATCAATGCTGACACCCATGCAATAGTGAAAACTATTGAGATACTGATCTTTCTAGAGAGATGACCCATTCCTTGGCAATGCCATGATGCCCTACTCAAGATGCCATATGAGTAGGTTTTCAAGCTGCGGCCCATATTCTCAATAATTGTGTTATGTAGAGTGTTTCCTCATTGGCCAATGCTCGGGAGCCCACCACACCACTCATGATAGCGATCAGTGTGATAATGACACAATCTTAGCGTTGTGGGCTAGTTGCTGACTTGGCTCGTGTAAGAGAAGTTTTATGAACTTGGGCACAGATGTTTGCAATGTTGTCCTTGATGTGTGCAGTGATGGTTCTAGCTTATTTTGCTCGTAATTGCAATCCTGTTCTGAAGTTTTGCTGCCATTGTATGCTTCCTATGCAATGTTGTACCTTGTCTTGTATCTTGTATTCGTTAAATTGTGTCAGCTTTGCATAAACCTCACTGAAAAACTGGCAAAGGCTATAGAGGTGCCGTAATAAATTCTTTTTATTGTTAATAGTTTGTAGAGATCAGCATCGTAAAATAAGTAGATTCTTGTGTCCCTCCCCAGCACCTCTTTGTGAGAAATGTTCTTGGGGACTAGAACAGATTAAGTAGTGTATAAATAAATAAGGGTAAGCATTTATATTTTTTGCTAGCCGGTGCAGTGCTTCGAACAATGGTTGGTAGTATTTTGATTGCTGTTAATTGTGTCAGTATCTGTCTACATGTATGTCAAGTGCACATGTGTAGTTCGTTGCTATTGGGTCAAGTGTATATGTTCATTGTTTTGAAATAACTATTATTGACATTGTACAGTATAGACCACTTATAACGTAACCGCTTATAGTGCAGGACCGGATATAGTACAGTCTTTTCAGACTCCCGTTAATTTTCTCATAGCACTCTATGTATACGCATACCGCTTACAGTGCAGCCTGCACTGTAAGCATTATTATTACTTTGTCTGCTTCATGCGAAGATTGTGGGTACTTGGACATTAACCTTTCAACGTTCGTAAATTTAAACGGATGCAAAACTCCCAGTCGCATGCTTCGATTCTCGGATATGCGTGGCTGCTTGGTCTACATGTTTTGCATATGTGCAGGGCTTGAAAATCGTTGTTTTGGTTATAGTGCGGTACCGCTTATAGTGCAGATATTCACGACTCCGGCGACTTACGTTATAAGCGGTCTACACTGTAATTGTTTCTTAGCTTCCTTTGTTCTTTTCTGACAAAAGTGCTTACTTTGTAACATTTGCACTAGTAAGTTATTAATTTTTACATTTTTTCGTAAAAGTGTAACCATTGTCTGGCTTCTTTTTATTTTTTACATTTTATCCTATTTAAAGGCATCTTACTTCATTAGCATGGAGTGAACTTTCATTCTTTATTTTTCACAGGCCAGAAGGGTCTCTGCCTCAGGTCCAGCTGGCCTTATTCCATCTCAGGAACTTGAGGAACGAAGACGAGCTTTTGTGCGGCCAGAGTATGACTATGCAACAAAGACAAGTATGTGCGAGTTCCCGCCTTGCATCATAGAGATGTCTTCATGAGTTGAAGATAAAATCCACACTCACATATAATGTGAGCATGAATATACTGTGAAGGAGATTTTGCAAATGCAAAACGGGGGGAATAAATGGATTTTGTCTACGTAAATTAGGAAAAGGAACACTAACTTTAGTTTCATATTTCTTGGACAGCACCTTGTACAATGGTGCCTTCCACTCTTTCTCTTTTTCTTGTCAAGTACATAGGAGAGTCTGTATTGAGTGCAAAATTGCTCTGCTACACATGAAAGGAGCTTTCTTCTGTCATCACAAGCCTTGAATGCTGTCTTTGGTCGTCCTGAACTTTCCTGTAGGACTATTGCCGATGGTCGTGGTTTGTTTCTTGCCGAGGTGAAAAATTGTCCCTCGTATCAGGTTAATTGCTGAATGAGTTTTAATTAATGTTATTAGGGCTGTGCAAATTAAAAATTTTGAATACAAATCGAATAGTCTCTGCTATTTGATTCGTATTTGATTTGAGAATTCATTGAATATTCGAAGTCCTCGAACATTCATTTCGTTTGAATACTAAGGCTTCTTGCAGTCTAAATGGAGAAAGACTGGTGCAAATGGAGACTTGTTTGAATGATTTTGGTGCAGCATAACTGTGGTTGTTGAGCAGACAGTCCATTTCCTGAACAAGCGCGTGGAGGAGGTCACTTATGCACCATAGTTACCAGTCGTTGAGTAAGCATGTCTGGCCTTAGGCAGCCTATGAATTCACTGTCTCTTTTTAGACAAAGCATTTGATTATATGGCCATTCTCACCGTGTTTGTATTCCTTCAAAACAATTTGCGGTGCTGTGGTATTACCCTTAGCTCCTCCAACGAGCACTGTATTCTAATACATGCATCTGGAACATGCTGTTTCTTTTCTTCATTACGGTCATTGTCATCATGCATCCAGATATGATCATACTTTCCTTGGTTTCTGATTTACAAGCTTCTCAGTTGACCTGACATCCAGTTAAAGGCATTACATGTATCAAATAATGTAAGCAAGTCTTTTGTTGCTGAACAGACTCCACAGAACTTTTCATTTAACTTTTTTAGAAATTGGGAATATTCAGCATTCGACTTGATGTTCGGAGGTTGTTTTCCTTGAATATTCGAATTCGATTCGATTAGAAAATTTTTATATTTGAACACCTCTACATCTTATGCAATGCCAATACCTTACCATGTAAAGGAGTGCTGACACAAAATTTTTGTGTCCTTTTTTTCCACCATTTTTTAGGTAGCCGTTGACTCCGTACTTATGCTATGAAGCCTCAATTCCTTGAGAGCTCTATAATTAAATAGTGCACCTTTTATGCGACCCATTTAAAACACGCACGAAGTGCGGTGTAGCTACGGTGTGAAAACTGAGACTATTCATGCTACGAAAATTGGAGGTGGTGGTCACATGGTATCACAAATAACTAAGGACTGTACCAGACAGCCGTATGGGGTGGTTGAAGGCCATACAATGACTGTGCCATCGAAGCTGCCAAATTGGCCCTTCCAATTGTGCGCTTCTCTTGGAAATGCAGGGAAACCCACTCTCTCCTCTTGTCTCGTCAATTGCTGAATGGACTCTGCTTTCGAAAGCACATCATATTGTGCGTGTGCGCATCAGTGGTGTTGTACCACAAGATGGCCACAGCAGGTTTCGATAACATGTTTAGTCTCTTTTTTTAATGTCTGAACCTACGCTGCCCTTGCTTGGTGCGTGTTTTGAACTGGTTGCATTAAAAGGTAACATAATTAAGTATTTGTTGCACTCTCGGGGAATTGAGACACCACAGTGTAATTACTGGGCTGACAGCTAGCTATCCATGCGTGTGCGCATCAGTGGTGTTGTACCACAAGATGGCCACAGCAGGTTTCGATAACATGTTTAGTCTCTTTTTTTAATGTCTGAACCTACGCTGCCCTTGCTTGGTGCGTGTTTTGAACTGGTTGCATTAAAAGGTAACATAATTAAGTATTTGTTGCACTCTCGAGGAATTGAGACACCACAGTGTAATTACTGGGCTGACAGCTAGCTATCCATTAAAGAAGTAAAAACGAGCCAAACATTTTCTGTCAGTACTTTTTTAAGGTTATGTTTATCATGTCACTTGTGTCATTTTAGCTGGGTAAATATATGGAGGACAGCAGCTTGGAAATGATTGCAGGTTTGATGTGCTGTTACTTTACTCTTCAGAAATGTGCGGCACAAAGATTACAAAGAAGAAGAGGAAAACAATGTACGAAAGCAAGGCATCAGCAGGTATGCTTGCACTTCTGCTTGTTTTTTTGGTATCACATGCAGAGACCAAAGTTGACTTGTTACTGGTGCTTAATATTTCCAGCTGAACCTTGTTACACTGAACTGATGCTTGCTGCCAGAAAGTTCTTTAAATCACCTGGACATATTGTAGGTTGAATTTTTGGTTTTAGCTGTGTAAATATTATTCTGGGATTTGAAAGTGCATCTTTTGGCTAACAATTTGCTTATTTGTGGTAGAAATCAGTGATGACACAAACTTGCAAGTGATTTATGTATGAGAAAATCCCGCAAATACACGCAAAATAGCCGCACGACTGGCCGCTCAAGGCACTTTGCGTGTATTCACGGGCTTTCATGCTTGCAAAAACACTTTTATGTAGCACATATTGAGCAACAGAAAGCTGTATCGGGAGTTTTTTATGTGGCTTTACAATTTTCTCATTAACACTTTTCATCTAATCATAACGTTTAAGAAGTTAATTAAGAGTTATTATGTAATTAGGCGGAATGCAAAAAATAATCTGAGTATTGCCAAGTGACGGCAAACAACATAACCTTGGTTCTGGCCAGCTACGTGGCATTTGCATATTTTTAAAGTTTGGGTCAAGTTATGCCATGGCGCAGTGCCTATAGGGGCGCTACTGAAAGCCGCGTAGCGGCGGCCGTTGGAACCGCAAGTGGGCCTCGTGCCGGAGATGCCTGCTTTCACTGCAAGCACGGCTGAAGTGCATGCATGCGATTTGCCGCTTGTGCGCATCTTGGATGGTTACTTCTGCAGTGACAGTGTGCACAAGGGAATCGCACTATATGATAGTGGACATGTGTTCGACGTTACGGCTGTCTGGGACGACATTGTCTCCATACGCGCCAAGTGTTTGCTGCAGACGAGCATCAACGAGCTTGCCTACAAAGTGGAGCTCATCCTAAGTATGCCGCTTTCATTATAACACCCCAGCCGCGAATGGCTTCATTTGTTGACCCATCAACCAATATTCTTTATGCACACACTTGCTTCGTTTACATGCCGTGTATTTTTATAGTAGGTTGAGGGAATTCCGTTGCACCTGCAAATGGTGCGTACAGGTGCGGCCATGTGAAAAGCCAGCGATGGTCTCGCGTATAATACGGACCCGCATATAATGCGAGGTGTTATTTGGGGATAGCAATAACAAAAAAAAAATTTTCATCCGCATGTAATGCAAGCAAGGAAAAGCCACAGAAGGCATTTACAATCTACTCTCGGTAATTCGAACACGCTTAATTCGAACTGACGCTGTGGTCCCGTCAAAGTTATGTGTAGTCCTATAGGCGAAAACGCCCACTAATTCGAACGCGAAAGCATTTGCGATGGTTAATTCGAACATACGGTGCACCGATAATGTCCTCAGCGGCGCTCCAAATCACGTGGCGGCGCCTCCAACCGGCATTGCTCCGACACCGCCATAGAGCAAAAGCTTAGGATAGACCCCTCGACGCCACACGGAGAAAAAAAAAATGAAAAGAAAAACGCGGCGGCAATTTCACTCTCAAGTAGCAAGGTCGCCGTTTCACCATCGCACCGGAACACGCGAGCATGAGCCGACGTCTCGACCAACTTCCCGACAACGGCAGAAAACGAAACTTCAGGGAAAAGGCTAAGTTGGCGCTGTGCCGGCGGGAGCGGCGGTGGGCGCGCACGGAGCCTGTCGAAGGTGGGGGGAGCTACGAGGGAGTTGAGAGGGATGGCGAGGGGAGCCACTGCCACCGAAGCGACGGTGTTGCCCAAGGCCAAATGCGCTTCTCTTCCGCCGTTGCAACCATTGAATAACGAACCAACTTTGCAACTGGGATGTCATCTGAGCCATGAACGCTGCCCTCGGTGACGCCTAAGTGCCGTCATGCGGCGCAATTTCCGATGGCCCTCGGCAGCTAAAATAACTTTGCTTTTAGAGGCAGCTGGGTACTACTTTCGCGGTCCCGACATCGTGCGAGATAGACTAGTGAACATGCCGATTCTTAGCATGGTCAAAATGGCGCCCGTTGAAAGCAGCAGCAGCCTACCGACGCCACCGCAAGATGACGCATACTCCGCTACAAGTCATGATGATGATAGCAGTGAGCAAAAACGATCTCGAAACTGCAAAATTTAAGGCTGAAAACTTTGGGGTCCGCATATAATATGAGGCAGAAATTTTACATGGTAAAATTTAGAAAAACACCTCGTATTATATGCTGGTTTTTACGGTAAAGCTTGCGAACCAGCACGATGAGCTTGAGAAAAATAGCAAATATAAGACTTCGGCAATAATTAAGGGTTGATCGTTTTTATGCTTGCGTCTTATCACTGCCTGCACAGCTCGGATTTCATGTGTTCCGTCGATAATCAAGCTTAGCATTTCGATGATTTTACGGAAGCATGCGAGTGAGATATTAGAAGAGGCCATAGCTGAAAGTTTGCCACCCTGGTTAGCCAAGAGCATATTGCTTTTATATTTTATGTTATTTTTAGTATCACCACCATTTTTACTAGCATCACCCTCGCACCCAAATGTAGGATTAAAGCGCATGTTGTATCGCCTGTTGTAGTGCCCCAAGTCTGAATACCCCTTGGAAGTGCCAGGCTTGGTACGTCTGTACACGCTTGAAAATATACTTGTAATGTAAGCAGGACTTCTCGGATCACTTGATCTCTTGCCATTCAGAAAATGTTGGCTGCAGATCCTGCTGTTTTTCGTAGGCTCCCAGGGGCTCCCATCCTCTCTAAAAGACCATTACTCCATTAGATTACAGAAAGGTGCAAGAACCAAGCAATTTGTTAAAAGAGTACATTGACGCAATACGAAGTTTGAAAGCAGATGCAAAGCACGGTGTTAAATATTGCTTGTAAACCACATGCTACATTGAAATCATTTTCAAAGCAGAGACAAAACTACAATGAAGCAACATGAAGATATATTCACCCACTTAATGCAAAAGAAGAAAAAGAAAAGCACTTGCTAGCACCACTAGCAAGAATAAAACAAAAAACAAAAAAGAACATGAATGTTTCAGAGTCAACCACAACACATGACACAGCTGTGGTACAGTGAATATGCATTAGTTGCAGACATCAGGGCTTTAAAGTTCAGGTGTTTCTCATTGCCGCAAAGTCATGTTAAGAGGCATTAAAAACAAGGTTGAATGCCCTGTCAAAAGCCTTTAATGCTCACAGAGAGATGCCAGGTTCTACAGTCAAAATGCAGTTAGTGGAGGCGAGCATACACCAAGCATTCTACGCTGCAGGTAGCATTTCAGTGCCATCGATAGTATAGAGCAACAGCCGATTCCGTGCAAGGCATGGGTGATTGCGTGACACCTTTCTGAAGGCGCCATCACCTGCTTTTTAACACTGACCCCTTTGTTCAAAGTGTATAAACGCAATGAGCTCTTCACAGCTTCACTCCGCATTCTCTGGCTTAGCATTTCGATTCATTTGTTTTTCAAAGGGGTGCATCGCGTCTCATCAGTAACAACAACCTAATGTGTATTGTATCTTTCAGATTGTAGACAAAGCGACCAAGTTTAAATGTCAAAGCGTTCACTGAAAACGCAGCGACATAAAGCAAAAAAAAAAAAAACCCCACACTAATCGCTCTAACACTGCAGTAAACAAAGCGCTATTGCTTATCTTCTGCATCGAGCAGCCGCGATCCACCGCCGCCGTCGCTCTTGCTCGTGAGTTCCTGGCAAGTTTTTCTATGTGTTAGAGCAGCGAACTACGCAGCAGTTGTTTTAAAACAATCGCTGAAGGCTGACAGAAGCGTTAAATCATGATCAAGTATGCAAACATGACAGCACGCACATAGACGCTGATGGGAACAGTGCTCTCCCGAGCCCGCCTATGCTTCGCAGCCTTGGTGACAGGCGGAGTTGTTGGCGCGCTGCGCATGGCATATATAGTGCTGCTCATATTTTAGAGGGCCGACAACTGCCCAGAATGTGTCATGAGATTTTTATGGAAATGCAAAGACCATGATTATAATGGTATAATCAAGCACACTGTTTACAGTTGCACTAATACTTATAATTTTTAATTGGCACATAAAATCTCAAAAGATGGTATGTCGTGCCACTTTGTGGTAAAACCTTGATACTAGAGAAAGCGGCTTACCACGTAAGCACAGATTACTGTACGTAAGTCGGCTGTTACTAAATGCACCATATGTACTGTTTAAAATCGTAGTCTTTATGTTATACAGGCGTTTGCGCTTTATTATATGCACATTATGATCTAAAAAAAGTTGACGTTAACAAGCAGTCCTGCATTTGCATCATCGAGTGGAACGACAGAACCGTGGTGAACTGTGGTGCTCTTCATTGCATGGCAGCACACGAGTGCTTTTGTATGCGCCCGAGTTCTGTGGTCTCGCTGTGAGATACAAAATGACTATTTGTGCCAAGAATGGGGGCCAGCACTACATGAATAGCACTGTACTGGCATATCCTGCCACTTCCCACCAATGCTGGCGCAGGATCGCAATCACACTCATCTATTACTGTTTCCAGCATGCGACTTCACAACCACGATCGTGACAGCAGACAGAAAAATTCAGATAAAAAGGCTCCACAACATTTTCCGCATTATCACTGTACAATTTGACACTGTGACCTGTAGCTTTATGTTACACTGAAAAAAAAACAGGTACCATAAAAATTGCTTTTTGGTTCCTTAACATGGCATGTTGCAGAGTGCCCTGGTCTGGTGCCATGAAATGGCCCTTTACTGTGGTTTAGTAGCCCATGATACATTCCTCTAGTGGATCTTGTATGCACATCTAACCGAGGCACCTGAAATGGGCATTTATTCATTCATTCAGGCTTGAATGAGGAGCTCTGATGCCATATTATTGCGATAGCAATTATATGGACACTTCAACCGGATTTCTGCCGTCGCCGTCGCCGTGAGGTTCCCTATAGATAAAATCCGTCGTCGTCGCCATCGCCGTCGCCGTGAGGTTCCCTATAGATAAAATCTTCGCCGTGCGCCGTATGCCCGAGCGTAAGCGTGCGGGGACGCGCGCTATCACGGAGAGCGAACGCACTCAATCACCCACGCGCAAGCAAGGAAGCGGGAAGCCAGCGCCGGAGGGAGCGCGAGGGGGGGGGGGGGCGCACTTCTACTCTGCCAACAACCGCGCTCGTCGCTCGCTCTCCCGCACCGTCTCTTATCTCCACACGGCTCTGACCTTTATGCGCCGTGCATTCGCCGCTAAGTTTCCGTTGAAGCGATAGACCGCACGTACCTTCGCCCGCGGCGGCGTATGTGCTCGCTGCCAGCGTTTTGACAGTCGTCTCCAGTCATTCAGTGTGATCTATTCATGTTTGTTTGTATGCGCTCACACCACGCTTGTTCATTCAGTTAGTAATAGTCGGGCCACATTTTCCAACGCACGCTACACATGCAATGCTGCCCGGATCGGCAGTGCAGCACTACAGGTGTGTCCCTTCGCACGCACTGCCCACGGGAAGCGCTTCTCATCAACACCACCGTTTCACACGCGCCTTCTCGTGGTCATCGAGTCTCTCTTCATGTCGGTCTACTTACGCCGCAGCACACCTGCTTACTTAATCAGCTCATGTTTACTACAATGCATTTTGCTACCAAAGCCGCTCACCTTACTTCGTATGACATTGCTGTGTTGCTATCGCATTCATTGCTTCGCCCTTAGGGCGAAACTGTGACATTTTTTGGCAATTCATTTTCACATAGTAGTGCCTGTCGGTTACATGCCGCTGAGGCAGCAGAATTGCATGGTGGTTTTTGTTAAAGTGAGGCACTCTCTTGCTGAGAGCAAGGTCATCATTTCATGTATCACCAATAGCAGCCTCATTGTGATAGTGGTGGATTACAAAAATGCTCAGATACTGATTACTCAACTCAGTGCACGTATGTTAATGTGCATGAGATATGGGCACATCTATTCAGAGCCATTGTGCCCCTTGTAGTCCAGTTGTATTTTTGGGATTCAGTTGCTCGATAAATAGGAACCACATTCACAGTCAGCATTCCATATCACGGTTCATGTGTGTTGTGCTCACATTGGAATAAGCTGCATGTACTAAAATGCTGTGCTTTTTAGAACCAGACCACATTATACCAAGGTGGCCTAGCTTTTGTTCTAGTGGTTGCACTCGAATTAGACCATACAGAAAGGATTGTAACCAGCCAAAACTTATTGTTAGTATTATCATGTGAGCAATTATTTCCTTAGTTTACCTTAAGTCCACTGTACCTTGTACTGTAAGTAGTTCAAGTCATAACCAGTTGCCTTAACATCTTGGCAAAAACTTTTGCAATTAAATTGTGTGTAACTATGTACTGAACATTCTTGTGGTCTTGTTTCGTTTTTCTGGTTCAGAGTTTGAAAAAGCTGAGCTGCTGCTGTATGAAGAGGTTGCTCGGATGCCACCATTTGAGCGCAAGACACTAGTACTTGTTGGAGCACGAGGTGTTGGCAGACGTTCACTGAAGAATAAGCTGATCAGCTATGACCCTGTGCGCTTTGGAACACCACTTCCCCGTAAGCAATTTACTTACTACAGGAAAATGTTTCATTACACTGTTAGAAGTTAGAGGAATTAATGCCAAATACAGTTGAACACCTTTATAACTAAGTGTTTGGGGCCTCCGAAGTTATTCATTATACAGGTCACTTTGTTGTAAAGGTACCACAGCACACCACTTACAGTAGAACCGGGACAGAACTATTCCTTCATTATACAGGTAATTTTGTTCTGGAGGCGTTCATTGTAGAGGCGTTCGACTGTAGTATGTGTGGGCAGGCGTTTTGTAGGTGACTGATGTTGGAATAATGCTTGACACACCATAAAGTGAAGAATGACTAGATTTGCCATGTAAGAACTTCATCCAATGCTGACCCTCCTTTTTTTCTTTTATTCGTGCTTGCATGGTGGTCTGTAATTATGTGAATGGGGATTGACGCAGATGTTCTGCAAGTTGACAGCCACTTTCGAATCTAGCAGTGTCTACCTGATCGACTCGTTGCTGATGCATGACCATGGTCCCACGCAGCTGGGTGACACAGGCGCATACGGTTAGCGATGTGACCAATATATTGAACAAAATTCTGCTGTGCAAGTGACTTGCTACATTTGTGTGTAAAAAATAAAATAAATAAGTAAGCTTTTGTGCTTCCAATACGGCCTTGGAAAAACAAATTGGTAAGTTCCACCTTGTCATTGTATCAGGAAACTGTCCGAGATGGGCAGAGTTTTCAGATAGGCTTCAGATAGGCATATGTTATATTTCAAATTATCGACATATCAAATTATCTTGTGATCTCTTTAGAGTTCAATATGTAAGGGATTGAATGTATATGGCAATCGCTTTATTTGGTTCTTTATACCGTGTTTTTATTTAACTACTATTGAATTTATGTTTGGCTGGGGTAGTCAGCAGTGTCTGTAACGTAGTAGAACTTGTAGTTGGGCTAGTTGGTGCATGTTTTTGCTATACAAGTTTAGCGTGAAGCAAATGAACATACATACAAAGCACTCATCCCATGCCTCTTTGTACGTGTGGTTGTTTGGTTCGCACTAAACTTTCTCTAAAAGGAGTATGGTAGTATTAGTAAAAGCTACTAAAAAAAAGTTATGCTCTGCCAACCCATGTGATAGCTTGAACACGCGAAGCTCCATGGGCATACATGGTGAACAAAACAGCATTGTTCTCCACAGTGGGCCCTATCTTAATGACAGCTGTCATTGTTGATCTATCACTTCAAAAACCGTGTTCACTTGCAATCTTGAATGAAATTGCTGAAACAGCTGCTGTAGCGCTTGTTAGCAATTTTAGTTGAGCATTTTAGTTATACAAGCGGCCATCAGCAATGATTGTGAGGCTTCAGCTGAGTGCTGTAGTTGGAGAAAAGAATGAATGTTTCTTGCCATTCCTCTGCATCTTCAAATTCTTACACTTTTTGCATTTTGTGTGCTGCTTCCAGTCTGGTGCTCCTTACAGTCAGGCCCATTTTAAAGTTCTGTACTCATTGCTATCCTTGTTCTTTTATGCGTGCCCTTTCTCCCTGTTGTGTATTCGTATGAGCCAGCCATTATCTTTTTCTGATGAGCCCAAGCAACCAGCTTGAGCATGACTGAACTTGCGCTGCACATTGTTGTCTTAATGCTTAATTTTCAATGCATTACAATTAGGTGCACTGCACGAGTTGGATTGCACAGATATTTGCAATGAAATATGACTTCCTGGCTTTGAGAAGAGTGGTGTCTTGTTATACTTCGGTGCAGACACATCTCGACCTATCCGGGAGACAGAAACGGATGGCAAAGTATATTATTTTGTATCACGAGAGGTGATGGAAGCTGACATAGCTGACAACAAGTACCTTGAATGGGGCGAGCATAGTGGTCACCTCTATGGCACCAAGCTGGACACCCTGCGTGCTGTCATCCGCTCCGGAAAGATGTGTGTAGTGGACTGCAGCCCCCAGGTGTGTGTTCCTTCTGTTACACTATAGAGAACGCCTTCCAACTGGTGACATTCCACTTACTGTGGTACCCCCACACTCTCCTTCTGCATTTAACTCTTTGTTTCTCCTGCTGGACTGTCTTTATGGTGCACTGATGTTATAATAATCTGTTTTTTTATGTGCCAAAGCAACATCTCGACTATGAGATACTGTAGGAAGTTGCTCCACATTAAGTTGGACTACCTGTGGTTAACCTTTTGTAGTTGTGGTTACAACGAGTTAACAATCACTGAAATCTTATTACAGTGTAGACCGCCTATAACGTAAGTCACTGGAGTCGTGAATATCGGCACTATAAGCAGTACCGCACTATAACCAAAACAACGATTTTCAAGCCCTGCACATATGCAAAACATGTAGACCAAGCAGCCGCGCATATCCGAGAATCGAAGGGTGCAACTGGGAGTTTTGCATCCGTTTAAATTTACGAACGTTGAAAGGTTAATGTCCAAGTACCCACGATCTTCGCATGAAGCAGACAAAGTAATAATTAATAAAATATGTCTCAGTTTCTCCGGAAAGGCGAAGCATCAATTGCGATAGCAAATTAGTAGAGAGCTACAGTGGAATCTCGATGATACGAATCTCACGGGCTCACGAAAAATATTCGTATTAGCCGAAATACGTATCATCGAAATGCAGTTAAAACTAGCCAAATTAAGGGGGGACGCGGGGATCAGATTGCGAAAATCGCGAGAAAAGTCGATTTTTGAAAACCACGCATTTCGGTATCTGCAACGCCTAATCTACGCGTATCAAAATGGTTTGGCTGAAAACGCACTAAAAGTGCCCGAAAGAGATTAATTCGTCAGTGCGCAGGGTGAGAAAACAGCTTTAAATCGCGCAAAATCACCGCAGTTCACGGAGACATATCTCGTATTTCCCGCCACCAAGCGCCGCCATCTTGGTATCGTTCGAAAGCTCAATGTTTCGCCGTTCCTTTAAAATTTTGGACGAAGCACGCCTTCGGAATAAGGAAGCGCAAGCCTCCTACGGCAAGAAAAATACGGCGATTAGCGGGAGAAGCGGAGGAGCACCGGACTGAACGTGCTGTGCTATCTTGCACCATGTGACTCCGGCAGCGAAACAGACAATCGCCCTGTGTCATCGACACCGATAACGCAGTCGACGGAAGACGCGCCAAGGGAGGCTCCCGTGCCTCGGTGTACGGCCGTGCGAATCAGCCGAGATCGTATCTCGGTAGACATAGCTCGCTGCGACTAGGCAAAATGGTGCAAACACAAAGAACTAGGCCCAAAGCACAGCAGCCACTCCGTCCGGCCGATGACATGTGGAAAAGGAGGAAAAGCACAAAAGCAACAAAAGCACCACCGCTTCAAACTCTTCGCGCCCAGTCGCGGCCTCCGCGCTGTCCGGTGCCGCGTCCGCGCCTGCGCACCAAAAGAGAAAGGGAGAAAGCGCCTGACTGCACGCTGTTCTTTTTCGCTGCTGTTGGTGGGGCGGCGTTTATTCGTATGAACCGACGCGGGTCGAAAATCGATTCGTAACAACCGTTCTCTAGCACGTTGCAAAGTAATGGGGCTCGGCTGGGACCACAGAAAAATTTGTATCATCCGGAAATTCGTATTAGCCATCGAGATTCCACTGTATAAGGAGTAGGGATAGTAGTTTTATCGGCTGCATAAACTTGACACATTCGCTTACTAACTAAATTAACAGGCATGGTGTCAACGCGCACAAGCAAACATGAATAGACTTGATGACCGCAGACAACCTCTGTCAAAACGCGGGCGTGGGGAAATGCGGCTGCTAGCGAGCGAAGGTTCGTGCGGTCTATCGCTTCAACGGAAACTGAGCGGCGTAAGCACAGCGCGTACAAAAGTCAGAGCCGTGTGGAGATCGCTTTCAAGATACGGTGCATGTGACAACACCGGTAGCCGGCACAGGCACGAACGCATTTGTTTGTTGGTAGAGTAGAAGCCGCTCCACCCCCCCCCCCTCCCTCCCTCCCGTGCTGCCTTCCCGCTTTGTTCCTTTCACGTGGGAGATTGCGTCGCCAGTTTCCCTTGCGCATGGTTGCAAGATACGCATTTGGTGCCGCAGCACAGCGTCGCCCACCCTCCCTCCCTCCCGTCTCCCCCACGTCCTTTCGTGCGATGGAAGTCACCTTTGCTTTCCACTGTGCGTTCGCACTCCGTGAAGGCGCGCGTCCCCCGCGCACTTTCACTCGCACATACGGCGCGTGGCGACGATTTTATCGCCTTTGGACTCATGTTCCACGTCTCATGCTCCTCCTCCGCATCGCCCCCATTGGTGGGCGCACCTCGTTGAGAAGCGTGCTCGCTACTGCCCTTGTTGGGGAGATTTTCCCGCGGAAGCCATAGCACTTCCCCGCAGAAGTGCTATGGGAAAATTAACGGAAGTCTGAAAAGACCGTCCTATAACCGGTCCTGCACTATAAGCGGTTACGTTATAAGTGGTCTGTGCTGTATGTGGGTGTTTTGCATTTGGCCCCCATCAGAATGTTACTGCCTAAACCAAAAATCAACCTCACTTCCTTGTGTTCACCATGAGAATGCCATAGCATCTGAGACACTTATACAGTGGAACCTCGATGATACGATCACGGCTAATACGAATTTCCGGATGATACAAATTTTTCTGCGGTCCCGGCCGAGCCCCATTACTTTGCAATGTGCTAGAAAACGGTTGTTACGAATCGATTTTCGACCCGCGTCGGTTGATACGAATAAATGCAGCCCCACCGACGGCCGCGAAAGAGAACAGCGCGTAGTCACGCGCTTTCTCCCTTTCTCTTTTGGTGCGGAGGTGCGGACGCAACGCCAGACAGCGCGGAGGCCGCAAATGGGCGCGAAGAGTTCGAAGCGGTGGCGCTTTTGTTGCTTTTGTGCTTTTCCTCCTTTTCCGCGTGCCATTGGGCGGAGTGGCTGCCGTGCTTCGGGCCGCGTTCTTTTTTGCACCATTTTGCCTAGTCGCAGCGAGCTATGTCTACCGAGATACGAGCTCAGCTGATTCACGCGGCCGTACGCCGAGGCGCGGGAGCCTCCATTGGCGCGTCTTCCATCGGCTGCGTTATCGGTGCCGATGGCACAGGGCGATTGTGGGTTTCGCTGCTGGAGTCACACGGTGCAAGATAGCGCGGCACGTAATCCATGGTGCAAGGTTGCGCTCATTCAGTCGGGTGCTCCTCCGCTTCTCCCACTAATCGCCGTATTTTTCTTGCCGTAGGAGCGCTTCCGTATTCCGAAGTCGTGCTTCGTCCAAAGTTTATTCGCCAACGAGCGACGATCCATCACTAACCTGGGAGTTCTCAGTAATCCGAATTCTGTGTGTCAAGTGAAGACGCCGGCTTGGTTTATGAAGCAGACAACTGCGGTTGCCATCTTGCTCCTGCCACAGCAGCAACCAATGGAGAGACGCCTTTCAGCACGGCAGCCAATCGGAGGCCCGCTTTTATCAGAGGGCCCGTGTGACTACCTATCGCAGACCCGCGCTTCTTTGGTGTTTGTGCGTTTGTTACAAGTTGGCGACGACGGACGAGAAGCAGAACGGCGAAACTTTGAGCTTTCGAACGATACCAAGATGGCGGCGCTCGGTGGCGGGAAATACGAGATATGGCTCCGTGAACTGCGGTGATTTTGCGCATTTAAACCTGTTTTCTCGCCCTGCGCACTGACGAATTAAACTTTTTCGGGCACTTTCAGTGCGTTTTCAGCCAAACCATTTCGATGCAGCGTAGATTAGGCGTTGCAGATACCCAAACGCGTGGTTTTCAAAAATCGATTTTTCTCGCGATTTTCGCGATCTGATCCCCGCGTCCCCCCTTAATTTAGCTAGTTTTAATTGTGTTTCGATGATACGAATTTCGGCTAATACGAATATTTTTCGTGACCCCGTGAGATTCGTATCATCGAGATTCCACTGTAGTTAGTGTTCGCCAATGTGAGTTAAGCAAAATAAACTTTACCAGGTAATGATTCTTGAGTCGGCAAATGTCATTTTGTAATTATGAAAATGTCTTCATGTGCTCTTTTCATAGTCAACAGAAATGGTGTCTGCAGTTTTGTGCCATTTTTTTTTACTATGCACACACTGTGATGTTTTGAACTGCTCTAGGAAAAGATGTGACCCACCTCACGCATATTCTGAGAATGCACTTCCGTTGCATCACAAATAATTGGAATGTTTTGGTTTCCACTATCTCCTTGCAGTATCTGAAGATCTTGAACACGCCTGAGTTCATGCCTTATGTTGTCTTCATTGCTGCGCCTCAGCTGGAGCACTTTCGGCAGATGCATGAATATGGACGTCATCATGGATATGGAAGCAGCCGCAACCTGACGGTAGGATTACCATACCGTATTTTCCGGTGTACAAATCGCACCCTCGTATAAGTCGGACCGCCCCTAAAAGCAGCCACTTTTGCAGAAAAGTTTATATATATGTTGCACCTTCGTATAAGACGCACGTGTTTCACGCATTGTGGGTTCGCACGCACATATCCGCGTCGCGAAATGCCGTACTTACCCAATTCTGACGTGCTCAACTACTGCGTACGCACCGGTGATGTAACGGAGATTTTGGCCAACCAAGGCATGAGGCAGCCTATATCAAAGGTGAGCTAGGGGTGATATCGGGCAAGCATCTCACTCTCCAAATGTTCGCTTGCGCTCTCGTTATCTCTCGTGGTGGGCCGGCACTGTGCTTTCCTCAGCGGTTGTCAGCACGGCAATGCAGGCACGCAAATTGAACATCGCCTACTCAATGATGTGGGAGCCAAGACAAACGTTTGAAAAGCGAGATTGCGTGGTCTCACACCATGGGCAAAATATTGGAGCAGGGGCCAAAACTGCCGCGTTTCGACGCATACGACCTATTTCGCACCGTCTGCTCATGCATAGGCGCGTAGAATGCGAGCTTGCGTGCATCGGCAAGCACGCATGCTCCGAGTGCTGCCGTGTAACACCTGCCTCCTTCAGTAAATTCGCTATATAAGTCGCACCGTTGTATAAGATGCACCGACGAAAATTTTTTGGGGAAAAATGCGTCTTATACACTAGAAAATACGGTAGTAGTAAAGCGATTGTGCAAATGCTAGAAAGTTGGTACAAGCAATGAAAATGGCAGGGCTTTTCTAAATTTACATCCAGTGCAGTTTGTGTGAGTGTCTTCTGTTTGTGGTGAGTAATACTATATACAAAACATGTGCATAGGAGGTTGACGTGAATATGTGGCGTGAGTAATGATGCTGCTAATGCCTGAAGCAAGAACTGTGTGTTGTGTTTGAAGCCATAGAAGTTTGGTGACGGGACCCATCATAATTATGGTGTAGTTACCTCCTGCTTTGCGCTCTTCTTTTTTCACCAAAGAAACCAAAAACAATGTTGCTGCTCTACATAATTAGGAAAGTGCAAATGTTACTGCTGCTGTTAATTCAGTATTGTATAACCTCAAACCTTTTTTTTTTCTTGTGGGCTGTTATGAATGTTGACGTTACCAGGAACTAGCAGTACAGGTCAGGAATGAGAGCGTTCAACACTTGTGTACCAGAACATATTCTCTCTTGTACTATTTTACCTTTTGATGATTTCAGTAGCAGAATTGGAGGCCTGGGACGTCACTTTGAATTACTGGTACCACTAGTGCTAATGTTGAAAATTTTTTCTCTTTCCCTTTCTTCAATAATCTAGTTTGACCGAGCCATGAGTCGACATGGTTCACGACGGGCAAGAACACTTGAAAGCTTGGCATCTCTCCAGGAGGTAACGCACTGCTTTATTTTTGTACAAATGTGTTGCTGTAGGTAGATTTCTGGTTCATCATTGCCATAGACCATTAAGGTAAAGTAAACCTTTCAATAACAGGGCTTGCTGCCTTAGAAGAAAACATGCGAGCTACTTATGTTGGAGGGCTAGAGGTTAACTTAATCACATTTTTAAAAAACTTTCTTGATATATCATTGTATTGTTTTGTAAGAATACATGGCAGTTGGGATTGAACCAATGCCTTATAAAAAAATGATGAACACTTTAGCCAGTGTACAACCTACAGTAGGTATAGTAAAGAAGTTTTTTTTTTTCTGTTACGTCTACTTTAGGTTCTACAGTACTTTTGCTTACTAGGTTTATTAAGGAAGTATATATATATATATATATATATATATATATATATATATATATATATATATAATGATGCTTCTTGGATACTATGTATGTTTTAACTTTTTTGTCAACTGTGCTGGCTTTAAACAAATGCTGATTGTCTTGATAAAACATAAGCAGATAAATTAGTGCTGGTGACCACAATGTAGAGCAGTTATCTGCATGGTGTTGCTGGCAACTTTTCTGTGGCTTGTGCCAGGCTTCATCTCTATTACCCTGAGAAGTATAAAGTGTTGGTAGCTATGAAGTATAATTATTTGCAGTAAATAGAGGATGGTACATACAGAGACTAACGATAGTGCTGGCCAATGAACTTTAAATGGCAATGCTTCTTGTATGTGTCATTCTTTACATATTGTCTGTTTATTTAAGTTGTGATACAACTAGTCACGTTAGCGCACAATAACAGAAATAAAAATTAGTCCACCTGATGGATGGTAAAGTAATGAGAAATGTAGTAAACATTCACAGATGTTTTCGTTCCATCATATTCTCTTATGAGGCTTCCTCAAAAGCTAGCATACTATATATTACAGGAAACACTCGTTGGTTCATGTTTCATTGGACCAGAAAGTAATGCAGAATTATCGGGTTGTCAAATTACTGCGTATCAAAGAAAACCCTCTGAGGCAAGGTTTCATACACAACTCAGTCTTTAAAAAAGCTCAGTTCATAGCCGATGGTTCCATCTCTGCCATCCGCTAATAACCACCGGCACTATAGGTGAGGGTACACATGTATGCCACTAGAGCCTGGTGGTCATTGTTGGGCCATGTCCATCTTAGTATGGGCATGAACAGTGGCTTTTGTGCATGATTGCGCGATCTCAAGGTGTGAGGACTAAGGGCTTGTTTACATTCTGATGTGGTCAACATACTTGGCATTTATAATTGGTGATTATCTGACACTGCAAAATCTGGTGCTCAGAAGTAGGGGAAGCATTTGGTGTGTTTATCATGACATGCCTTGGTCATGACTGGCCACGCCGGGCTGGCAGATGTTACACATTGTGCGCTGGTTCGAAGCTTCTTATTGAATATTGGTGCGGCACATGGTCACACGCTTGAAAATATTGTATAGAACCTCTTGTTCCTTAACGACAGGCACCGAGTGTGCCAAACGTTGGAATATAAACCATCCTTAACTGGTGCCGTTAAGAACTTGGAAAGCTCTGGAGTGCTGTAGCATCCATGAGTGCATGCATCCTGGGATCAAGCCATCGCCTGCAAAAGCCACTATACTTTGTCTCATACATTAGCAGGCAATGCTACTAAGGCTACAGAGAGTTCTCTTGCTGCTCGCATTCACAACCAAAAAGTAGCCTGTCACATATGAAAGAGAGATGTATGTATACATCATGTAATTGGATGTAACATTCTCATACTTTTATGTTACAAAATATGATGCGATTGTTACATGGAATGCATCGCAGATCTGAACGTATTTGCCTCTGAATGAGAAGAGTGAGATGCTTCTGTGACCAGTGGTCACAAGACACTGCTCGTACTTGGTCCTGATGTGAACCGATAGTATCTGTAAATAAAAATAAATACTAAAATGTAGTATGTTGCATACTGCAAGCATAAAGGTGCACAAATAATACATGATTAAACATACCCTGAAGTCCACGAGTTGTAGTTATAATATATGATGGTTATGCTGTAGAAAGCACCAGAAACAGCTGCACTGCGAGACTCCTAAAGTGAAACTTCTATGGCTGCACTACTTGTAGTGTTGCCTGCTAAGTATGAAATGGAGTATAGTCATGTCCTTCAGAACCAGTTCCACATGCTGCAGTTCTGGAATGTTTAACTATACTGCACCAGAGTATTGTTTTTGATTGTGATGCAATGTATATTGCATTCTTGCAGTGTCACAATGTTGCTGACTGCATTAGCATGCTTGTGTGCCTCCCAGGCTATATGAATTATTCGGATCTTCAAATTATTGAATACTGAATTAACAAGGTTTCACTACACTATTAAACATTCGTGTTTTCTAGATGCTCTTTCGTTTTATTATGCTAACCCTGAATTAAAGGTGAAGCTGAAAAAATTGTTGGATTGTTGGAAAATTGTTAGAAACGCAAACTGCAGAAGATGAGAGATCACACATTTTGCCACAGAGAACAATATCCACATTTTGCACCTAGAAAATACCAGTTGAAAAATTGCACTTACTTTTGCTGAGAAGCAGATGTGCTCTGCTGTTCCAAAAATTGAGTAGCTAAAAACAAAAAAAAAAAAAGCAAGCAGACCCTGCACTGTGGTGTAGCTGTACTGATGTTGCAGCTGACAGTTTAGGAGATATAACATGCTCATGTGCTGCTTGGTATTTAGTTGAACAAGGATTGCATATGCAGCGAGCTAGCTGGAACATAGTTGTCGGGTTTTGTAGGGCTGCAAAGGTAAAAGCTTGAGATCTACACAGACGACGGAGGACACTGACATACATAATTGCTTTTTTTCTTTTGAATAAACTGTGTAAGAAAAACACAACTTCTGTGTATAGCTCTGGAACACACCTGGCCTATACTTCTCTTCTATATAGTTCACACGTGATAACTGTGAGCTAAATGAAAGTTTAATTAATCAATTTCTTTATTGCTTAGCCCATTTAACCCTTTGAGGGTCAAATTTTTTTGCCAAATGCGACCCCCCAGGGTCGATTTTTTTTATTGCTGATTTAAATTCTTCGAAAGAACCTACCGTAAAATTCCGAGCAAGCGCCCCCCTCGAGCAAGTCGAAATTACCGGCAAAGTTAGGGGGGGGGGGGCGCTATCCTGGAACGACACCAAAATTCAAGAAGGCCACGACAAAATTTTCCGGCAAAAAAAAAAAAAAAAAGAAGAAGCGCAGTTGGAATAGCATTAAAATTTTATTGAACATGAACTTGATTAAGCCAAAGATTTGTTAGCGGTGTTTATCACTCTCAACACCACCGTTACTCAAAACCACCGAAAGAACTACAGAGAGAGCGCATCGACGCTGCACCGGCGCGTCGCCGCGACCGGCGACGCGAACATTGGTTATGCAGCTTCTATTCTAGGCAAAATTATGTCCGCGAGAGTAAAGTGACGCGTAATGTTCACTTTATTAAAAACCATGTCCACGGTGAAACGTTTAGCACTAATGAGAGTTCCAATACAAGTGAAGCTCAGCTGCAGTGCATGGCTACCGACGGCGGACAGCGAACCGCGGCTCGGCCATGCTCGCATCGCAGCTGGTGGCGCCGCAAATATCAGCATGTTTTCTTCATCGTGTGAAATTATTGCGAGGAGAGGGTAAAGCGGCAACGACGGTAACAAAACATTGCTGCTTGGGAGCGTCGGCGGTTCGTTCTGAAGCGCCGTCTGCTACAGATTCGAAGTGAACTGAAAAAGGCCTAGCGACGATATCGGTGGCGAGTGATTAACAGCGGTGAAGCTGCTGGCGATGCCAGAGCGTAGCCGCGACCACTCCTCAGTCACCGAGTGGTCACGTCACTGTGCTGCAGGGAACTCCTTTGTGCCGTGCGAGAGGCAGATCTCGCCGTCGGCCGGCGGTCCGTGAACTAGAGACCGCCAGCCGCAGTTCGCCCCGATGCACTCGCGTGCCCACTGGGGCGCCCGGGTACGACCATGATTCGATGAAATGGCTCATCCGGGCGCCCGATGCGCACCAGTGCGATTTGCCGAATTTGCCATCATTTTCGTGGACTGGATGTGGCAGGCCAGTGTTGGTGCGGAGCGGGGGGGGGGGGGGGGGGGGGGGCGCTTTCCCGGAACGGCGCGGAAATTTGAACTTAGCAGTGAAGTTAGGGGGGGGGCTCTTGCACGGGTGGGGGCGCTTGCTCGGAATTTTACGGTATTTCGAAAAAATATGGTCGTAATTTTTTTAGAGTGACAGTAAAGTGAGGAAAACATCGTTTGTGTTGTAAAATACACAATGTTTATTCATGAATAAGAAGATAAGTGCACTGAAAAATGGTTGTGTGCACATCCTGAAACCGAAACAAGTGAGAAGCCTTCGTCTTATCGCCAACAAGGTGCGATAGAGCTTTTGTGGTCTCCAAAAAAGGAAACGCAAAAATGGCAGCATCGTTTGTGTATATACGCGCCTGCCTGGGAACAGGTGTACTCGCGCCGCAGTGGGCACAGTAACAAGCGGGTCACCCTTTGAGAGATTCGAAACCAGATAGCCAGCAGTTTCGCGCGTGCAACAAGCGGGATCCGCCCCAAGAGAAAACCGTAACTAGCCGCCGGTGCCACGCGCGCACCCTGATGCGCAAGCGATAGCTGACGCGCCGTTGCCATAAAAGAAAAACAAAAAAAAAACAGAGAGGCATTGGCGCAAGTAAACAATTTCACGTGTTGCCGTTGAGTGGCAGCACATACCAAGCAAAAGAAACAATCGAAAAAATTGCGCACTTGTTGCCGTTGCGTGCGCGCGCGCGCGCGCGCGCCTGGTTGCGCGAGCGATAGTCGACGCGCCGTTGTCATAAAAAAAAAAAGAAACCAGGAGGCATTGGTGGAAGTAAAAAATTCCATGTGTTTCCGTCGAGTGGCAGCACATGCCAAGTGAAAGAAATGATTGAAAAAGGCGCGCTTTTTAAATGTACAAGCGATAACGTACATGTACGTCACTGATCATCTTGAAGGTGTTCGTGGAGGACGTACATGTGCGCCATTGACCCTGAAAGGGTTAAAGGAGCGCTGACGCACTGGCCATGCGACAGCAGTGTGCGCTTTCCTTTGTTCAGGTTTCGTGAGAGAACAGTTGTCTTGCTGAAATCCTGACTGTGATAACACAAGGCACAGTGTAAAAAGATACTGGATGTGTTTGCCTGTCAACATAAATTGTCATCCATCAGTGCCCTTCTTTGTCGTATAGTTCAAGTTTTTATCCTTCCAGTGCTACAAAATCTGAAGAATATCATTGAGACTATGTGCAGCACAGCTTCTGAACTCTGCAATAATTTACTATATGTCCATAGATGCTCAGGCCACATTTCATTTTCTTTCGGTGCTCTCCACGGGTTGGAACACCGTGTGTACACTTCTGGCACAGCACAAATCTCCACTCCACTGGATATATCCACTGTCAGTTTGAGTAGTGGAGCACAAGACTACTATAAAATAGGAATAATATGTGTTTCAGTGTCTAAAAAACATTTGCTGGTGCTTTTTTTTTTCTTCTAAACTTCGGCATCATATTTTACATTCCTGCAATGGATCATTAGGTTTCTCATCAAGCAAGTACATTTTCATGACTGGTTTTCTTGACAAAATTAAGTCTGAAAGTTTGATTTTTCAGATTAAGCGGCAGATTTAAGCTGACCTTATCCAGTAGCTGAGCATGGGAACCAGGATGTTGGATTTGGCTTTGCACCCTTGAGTGGCTTGTCCTTGCACTTTTATTGAGCTTCCAGGTTGCACTTCCAGGGGATGCTGCATCACTTTTTCTTCATTTGCTTCCCACACTGTGCTGTCTATCGCACCAGCTTCATTTTGCACTCTTGATTTTCAATGGTTTTAGCCATTGTAAACATGGTTGCTCTGAGGCAAGGTCTTTTTGTAGCCTTCACTGATATGGCACACTTGGTGCTGTGGTGCCACCTCTTCTCTCCCACCACTGCCAAGTAAAAGATTTAAGAAAGCCTGCAACTTTGTTGCTTTTGAAAGAAGTGGCCATAATCAGTAAGACAGGTGAGGGGAGGCCCTACTTGAAACCTGTGAAGTGTCAGGGTGGACATCTCTCGCCTCTATGTCTGTCCACTATGACATTTCAAGACTTTGTGAATGTAATGTCAACAGTGTTGAACTACATGTACGGAGTCCACTAGAAATGAAATTGTGCAGCAAGCACCCAGAAAACAAATCTGACTCTGACAACCAAGATAGTGACTGCCTTCAACTGTCAGCGGCAGATATCACAAAGGGTGTAATGAAATTGTTCAGTGTGCACAGAGACAACATGAATCTTGTGCAGATACGAGCCAAATGATGTGCAAATGTATCGTGAAGCAGGGCATTAGTAGGTACTTGTTCAAGCCGCTCTATGCCTAGTGACCGTATTTGCTAACATTGAATTATTCAGACTGTGCAATTATTTGGGCTATCTTCCTGTCCCTGCCAAGCCCAAAAAATCAATTGGAAACTGTATGTAGGCTTTCATGGGGCCTTTAAGGAAATTTAAAGAAATTTGAACTATGCTTTATAGACTGTTCCGTTTGCTTCACAGACACTTTCTGCATATGTAAAATGTTGTTTTGATGGTGTTTTTGTCTTTAGCATTCTTTTTATTTATTACAGTGTTTGTGATTGAACGTGAAATTATTTTATGTTGCAATATTCTCTGATGTAACTCTCATGTCCTGCATATTTATTTATTTTCTTCACAGCAAAAAGGAAAAGTATGTATTCACTAGTGAGTAGGTGTAGAAAGTAGCAACAGTCTGCAATTTACATTGAGTTCTTTGTGTTTCAACTTTTCTGTTCTGAATGTCATCCATTTTTTCGTTTTTCACAGCTAAAGGGCCGAGTATGTATCGTAGTGTAGAACATGCATAGTTCTTGGTGTTTATTTGGGTTAATTCTCATGAATATTCATCACACATTTGTTTTGTGCAGTTAAGTGGACAAGTAGCTATGCTTAGTTTGAGGCTTTGAATTTTTATTAACATGAAATTATGTGAGGTGCTGTAATACCTCGCTTGTTGCAGCATTTCTAAAATTTCAGTGTCTGCATGAAGACTTTTATGTTTTATGCGCTGTCAACCATTTAACCAAAATTGGAAGTAAAAGCATCTTGGTGGTTAGCAGAATAGTTTAACTTAATTTGACACAGCAAAAATTGAAAGGCTGTTTCTACATCATGCATGATACATAGGTGTCACAAAAATTACTTCAGGCATAAGGATGTTAAGTGCACCAAATTTTGATCATGATAGCCAGCAGTATTTAAGTTGATAAAGTATTCAGCATATTGCTGCCAGCCTCTCAACATGATTACTTGGTTAACCCTATCTCAGTATCTTGCACCATAGCTAATATTAATATATTGCATTTGTGAAAAAAAAAAAAAAGTCTAGGGCAGCTGACATGCCCTGCCAATGAGTTGTATAGGTAAACACCACAAGTATGCCAAACAGGCATACTTGTGGCGTTTGGTTAGTTAAGGAAAGATGGTGGTTTAGATGAAGGGCTTTGGGAGGAAGCATACCACAACAATCAGGTAGGCTGTATCAGGGACGTAGCCGCAGTGGGGTACGTGAGATGTCTTGTGCGTGCTGCAGAGGGTGTATGGACACTAGGGTACAGAAATGACGTACGAGCATGCACAACTTAGCTTTATTCACACGTTAGAAAGCTTATGCACCTAGCTTATGCTTCAGCTAGTGGGCATCTGATGGTCCAATTTTTCAGTTGTGCTCGCTCTCTATCCATAGCAGGCCCGTTTGTTTTGCAGGGGGTGTTTGAGCACTAGGGTACAAAAATGACCCCCTTACTGGTGGCTCCCGAGACTGCCCTGCTCTACCCTGTGCCGCTCGCGCCCAGCCACACTCGTAGATGGTTGGGGAACCTGCACTTGCCTCAATCTCCTGCACTTGTTCCCCGCCAGGTGGACACATTCCACCGTGGTCAAAGGGGTTGGGTATTCCTGTTTCTTGTTGCCAGAGTCTCTTCAAGTCATTTCTGGATCCTACGTGTCAAATGCAAGGGTGCCATAGCCGAGAAAGTGTGAAATTTCTGCAACAAATTGCACACTTCTACACCGTAATACTCCTGATGAGCACCAGTTTGAGTTCGATGGATTATACCTAGTATGCCAGTATGCTAGAGTGAGCTTTCTCAAAACAGACAACTCCTGTTCAGAACAACAAAAATACTGCCGAGATATACCTGTCTGAATGCTGCATGCGAGCCTACATTTAGCTATGATTACGTCATGCGTGGTGCGACAGCGGTGCCATTTGTGCACACGACACATGCTTGATCGAGTAATGGCGTCTTTCCTCTAGACAACAATACCAAAGTAAAGCGCATGGGTAGGTACGGTTGCAAAGATGTAACTGATATATTTTTGTTACATGTGGCTTTAGTAAGCGACCTCCTATGCTGACAGAAATGCAAGACGTTTCATGTCAAAAACCTGGCACCATAGTAGATTTCATAGCACAGTGAAGTTGCATCACATGTACAGCTTGGGATGTTTGCCATTGCCTGAATGCAGTGTGTGCAAAGCAATGCAGCAGTGCAGCCCTGTCAAAAAAAAAAAAGCAATTGACTCCAATTGGGAAATTTCCAATTGTTACCAATTGGAAAATTTCCATTCCTAAATTAGTTCATAACTGGACCTGTTGAACCAACTGGAATGTGACCAATTGATTTTTGTTGGAGTGACCAATTGCACCCAATGGGTGCCAATTGGTTTGAAACCAATTCGTTGGAATGACCAATTGCACCATTGGGCAATACCAATACACATACAGGGTGTTTCAGCGAACACTTTCAAAATTTATTTAAGGTTGCCTGTGGCAGATAGCCCTATTCTAGTTAATGAGCTGGTCTACTCGAAGAGGCGGACATTACTTGCACAAAAAATGAAATGCATAATCGACTAATCAACAAAAATTCACTAATTAAGTTTTTGAACTAATTACCTGATGGCCCATATTGCAATTTACAAATTGTAGCCATGGAGTTCGCAAGGCGGATCCACTTGGAACGAATTCTCGGGATGACACATGTTTCGAGATATTAATTCTCGAACTTTGCGGAGAAATGCATTGGCGTTCTAGTTAATTTTGTGCTTCAATGCATAAAGCGACATTTTGTTAAGAAACTAACTGGAACGCCAATGCATTTCTCCGCATAGTTCTGGAATTAGTATCTCGAAACTGGTGTCATCCTGAGAATTAATTCCAAGTGGATTCGCCTTGTGAACTCCATGGCTACAAATTGTAAATTGCAATATGGGCCATCAGGTAATCAGTTAAAAACTTAATTAGTGATTTTTTGCTAATTATTTCAATTTCGTGTGCAAGTAATGTCCGCCTCTTTGAGTAGATCAGCTCATGAACTAGAATTGTGCCATCTGCCACAGGCAACCTTTAAGAATTTTTGAAAGTGTTCGCTGAAACACCCTGTATATGCCCCACAAAGCAAACCTAAATAGGATTCTAGCTGTCAGAAACAGGTTTGCTATAGCCTTAGTACTGCATTCATATATAACTATAACTCATTCCAGTTTCCTTGAATGGGTTCATAAACTGAAAGTATGATTTCCCAGTTATTTACGTTCTAGCTAGTTTATTCCTATTGGTAGTCCAATTAGACTCAGTTGGGAATGTAAGGTGGGCCGAGCTGATTCAAACTGGCAAGTCCAATTGGACTCAATTGGTTGCATCCCTTACTCAATCGTAACCAATTGTAGGTAAGGATTTCCCAATGGGCCCAGTTGATTCCAATTGGCATGTCCAATCTGGCTTAATTGGTTTCATTTTGACTCAATCGTAACCAGTTGGAACTAGGAATTTTCCAATCGGTTCCAATTGGGTCCAGTTCATTTCAATTGGCAACTCCAATTGGTTTCTCCTCTGACCCAATCATAACCGGTTGGAAGTAAGGATTTTACAATTGGTTCCTATTGGTCCCAGTTGATTCCTATTAGAAAAGCTAATTGGAGTCAATTGTTTTTTTTTTGACTGGGAGTGCATACACACACAGTCAGGAGCGTAGCCAGAGTGGGGAGGCACAACGAGCATGTTCCCGCCCACCCCCTTCTTGAAATTTTTGTGTACCAGGATAGCTGCAATAAAACGATGTGCAACACCCACCTGCCCCCCCTCCCCCGGTCAAGAGCAAGCCCCCTCCCCTCCAAAAAAGAATTCCTGGCTACACCACTGCACACAGTGCAAGCAGTGCAGTGCAGCGAAACTGAATGCTGAAACCATCATCGACACTAGCATGTTGTTCACGCACCAAGCCCTGCATTACAAGGCCCCTGAATTCTTAAATCATCCCTATCCTGCACTCAGTGCATGTGCTGCATGCTTCATTGCTTCACAGGCATTAGATGCTATTAGTAGTTAGTACGTCTAGGTATGAATACTATTCTGATGTCATAGTTGGCTGAGCCCTGGCCTCAGAGATGAGTGGGCTCAGGTATGATCTTGATTAAACTGCATTTATTTGGTTACTTGTTTATGTTATTGGTAATGATGCTTGCTGTTACCACGACGATCAGTCAATGCAGTCGATCGGAGGCAACTTGTCTATTCTGACTCGACTCTCAGTTACAAGCTGTCACCCATATATTTGCATGTTTTGTGGACCTCAGCCTACTTTATACTTTTTTTTTCGCAGGATGAAGATCTCAAGAGGACCATTGAGGAAAGTGCCCAACTTCAAAGAGCGTATGAGCGATATTTTGACACAGTGCTTGTGAACAACAACTTTGAGAAGACCTTTGAACAGCTCAAGGATGTGATTGATTCATTATCAACAGATCCTCAGTGGGTTCCCATTTCATGGGTTTACTGAGATTTCCTTTTGCTAGTTTTATGCAGTTGAAAGTTTTAAAGTGACCTGGTTTTAGTCGGCCCATGCAAATGAACTGTGTCAACAGTAAGAAATTAAACATCTGAAAGTCTTTTAAGATTTTAAAAGCCATTCTTTAAGATAATGAGTTGATGCTGATACCCAGTATGTCTAATTCAGCAGTCATACGAGGGAGGACCCAAAGTACCAAGAATTACTTTTGCTTAATTAGCATAGTGCTTCTAACACTCCCAAAGATTAATCACCTTCAAACACTCCCTTTGAGGTGCAATGGATTTTTCCCACTGCTTTATCTATTGTTCAAAATTGCACAGCAACTCCTGCAAACCGATGCCCCCCAGTGCTTTCATTGTTTTCTTCTTTACCTTCTCCACATCTTGAAAACACTTTTGTTGAATTAGTTTCACTTTTGGAGATGAGTCGCAAAAGGTAAATTACGACGAGTATAGGGAGAATGAGGCTGCATTGTCATCTCATTTTTGTTAGAAAGTGTTGCACATTCAGTGCTATACAGGCGGGAGTGTTGTCATGGGGCACAAGCCACTTGCCTGTGTTCCACAGATTGAGGTGTTTTCTTTGAACTACATCACATAACTGCTTGAGCATTTCAGTGTAAGAATGCTGATTGGCTGTCTGACCTTGTGGTACAAATTTAAAGACCACAAGCCCTTTGATATAAAAAAAGAATTTCACAAATGGGAACGGAACTTGAGGCACACCTGTTGCTCTTTTACATCCACTATCACAAAACTGATGCAGACAGCGACAGAGGCTCAAAAGAAAGAAATGCAGTGAGCATGTGAAACTTTACACAAGAACGCTGCTTGGCCAACCAATGGAGTTAATAGTGGAATATGTGTACCAGTGGCGCAGATTGGTATTAAATCTCCTTTTGCCTCAGTGAAACAATTCTCATTACTTTTGGGTCCCCTCTCTTATGGTAGCTATACGTACATAAAAAAGGCATTCAGGTTGTGTTCTACTTTTTGTGTTGTGCTTAGCTCTGTTTGCATGCTTAGCACATGCCATAATTCAATACGGATGAATCTCATTATTTTTTTACTGTGTGACACGGCTCTTTCTCATGTCACTTGTGTTTTGAAACCTGAAAACGTATGTTGCACAGTGCTTGCCAGAGCCATGCTAACTCCGTCCATTTGCCTAATATTTGGCATTTTAATAGCTGTGATGGCTGTGGCAAGTACCAGAGCAGCTCTTAAATACTGCATCTAGGCATTTAACTAGACAACATTTTGTTGGCCAAATGAGGAATCTCAGAGATAGCTGCCTGAGCAGTGTTGTTTTACATCAGATGCAGTCCTTTGTGTTGTGCATTCCATTTTAAAGCTGTTTGTTGATTTTGCTCCTTGCTTACTATTACAGTATGTGCATAGTTCCCCTTATGCAAAGGGTGAAGTGTCCTTTTTTGTGTGTTTGTGAGTGTGCTTGTGTGCGCATGTGTTGAGTGAACACATGCGTCTTGCCACTTTTTTATAACCGGTGATGCCACCTGAAACATTACACACACATCACTCACCATACAGCATATCATCTGCATCCAGTTCCACGTGGAGCACACTAATGTTTGACTGTTGCTCTTTTGTTTACCAGTGGCTTACCAGTGAAACCACAAGCCATTTCTGTCATTGATACTTCTGTCATGTTATTAATATGTAATATTGAATGCTGCAGTAAGACAATAAAACAGGAGTTTAATTGTTGTCAACATTTCTTATAATTATATGCCTTTAAAGCACACATGATTTCCGGTTTCAATCCTAGCCGTGGCGATCACATTCTGATAAGAGTGGAATGCAAAAAGTGCTCATGTACAGTGCGTTGGGTGCACATTAAAGAGCCCCAGGTGGTCAAAATTAATATGAAATCCCCCACTGCGACGTGGCTCATAATCGGATCATTGCTTTAATTGGCACTCGAAACTCCAGGATATTAAGCACACATGGTTTCAGTTGATACATATTTTGCTTTGTTGTAATTTAAGTGTTACAGTTAGGTGAAATTCGTAGCTCTTTGCTTGTGACACAACAGTTTTTGTAATTATTATTGATGCCTTGCATTAGTGATGACAAAAAAAAAATTAATCTGCACATCTGTTGCTAAGCCTGCCAGTTTGCATGGGCAATGTTAGAAGTCTGGCTTAAACAAATGATGTGCACCCTATTTTAGATGTTTCTAGGTAACTTCGGGCAATGGTGCTGCAATTTAGTGTGGCATGCTTGCTTGCAGTGCTCAGTAGATTGGTGCTCCCTGGAGCAAGGCATATGGTGGCACAAGAATGAGAAAGTGTTGCAGGTATGATGAATATACTTAATACAGTAGAGTACCTGTGAGCAGCCCTGCTTTTTTCATTTTTTTTTCTTTTTGTGGCTGGAATGATACGGTAAGGTAGTGCGAGTGATCATTGGTGCTCACATGGTCATTATATGTGTGTAGTTTTATGAAATGCATTCTGCAGAATTTCACACTGGGTGCTGCCTGTGAGCAAAGATCAAATGCATTCTAGGTTTTGGCTATGTGTGATTGTAGCTGTATTTTTGTATTCATAGATTAAATGCACATTTTGATACCACGGTGATAACAAGGTGCAACAGCAACACTTTGTCATTTGACGAGTGCTCAGGTATTCAGATGAATCATAACAGAGGAAGTAGTAATAACCAAGAGTAATATGCTTCTAGCATAATCATATTTTTTGCGAGAGTAGTAATCTTACTTTATCTAGAAACCTGTGAATTTCAACACGTAGTTGTGGATATTCTTATATATGACGTTCTGTAAGCTGAAGCATTGAACACTTGAGCTTGTAATAGTTGAAAATATTGTCTTGCCCTGTAAAATGTATCTTGTGGTAAGACTGCGTTTACTGACACATGTAATTGAAATGAATTTTTGTGTAGAGGTGCAACACATTTTACATCATCATCTGCTACTGATTACGTGCCATGCAGAATTCTGATGTAAATTTGTATGATGACCAAGTGCAGTCTATTTTTTTAGAGAACCTTGATGTACTTTTGAGGGGCTTTCATTTCAAGAATGAAGCATGTTTTTTTTTATACCTTGTGTAGATATTCTTTTGCTACAAGTGTTCCATGCACTCATTCAGATGAACTATATTCTGGGGAAAAAATTGAGTAATGTGATGTATGTAAGAGGACTTTGTATGATTGAATTAATTTGGTTGCCTTTATTTAGTGTTCAATTGAGGATTTATTTTCTGCACCTGGATTTAGAAGTGGCACTTGTGGAAAGCTTGCATATGTATAGAAGAAACATTTGGTATTAATTGGTCAAATATTGTTCAAATTCTGTGCCACTTGCATTTGTTGCAGAGTTTCCCAGTTGAGAATTCTAGGTAAAAGAATTGTTGCAGGTTGACTTCCTGCTGTTGTCACATAATTACGTGCAAATAAAAATGTTTCATTACATGCTATAGAAGCCTATTGTAGCTAAATACTTTAGCTTAACACTGATGAAAAGCGGGCTTCTGGGTTGATTAGATACCATTCACCTTTAGTTCATGAAGCTGTAGAAACGTCATGGCACATAGTTGTGTTACTGTATCTGTGACTCTTAGTGCCAGGTAGCTACTTCATGAATAGCAACCAGGCACTTTTGGTTGTGGTTTAGGTACATTGTGCCTTATTTTTTATTGCCCTGAACTGTTTCCCTGCTGTATTACTGGGATGTGGCAAAACATGTCTCAAGAGTGGAATATAGTTCTTTAATACACATACATTTTATTGTTTAGTCATACCTTAATAACATCAACAGAATTATGACTGCAATTTGGAGCCACTGCATTAGAAACAGATCTCACAATGCTTGAAGATGCTGTTGCATTGCAGATGAAACAGACTGGAAGTACGCTTTCAAGGCACTATACAGCCATTCTCTTTTTACATTTGTGCTCGAATTTTCATTTGTTAGTTCACATGTCTTGTATATCTGAGGTCTTTACAACTGAGATTTTTATAGACCTGTTACCTGGTTGCCATTCTGGCATCATCCGTCCAGAGGTGTGCCTTTGACAGCTGCACAATAAAGTTGTGTTGCATTCATGCCAAAACGCGTCTTGCATGTTTTTTTTATCTACGCTCAGTTGGACACTGCTCATTTCAGCACTTGGAAGGATTCAACGCAATGTTCAGTGTGCACTAGATTATCAGTATAGCATGGAGAGCTAGTATGTGGAGCACCTTTATGAAAGGGAACACATGAGTGTGTGACCTGTGCTCTATTATGGGCTCCATTGGTTGTCTTCTGTTATGCAATTATGTGTAGATACATCAGCTCTCACACCTGCAAACTGTCAACCTCTGTGCGGGTTCTCGAGCTTTTATGTGTTCTTTTCACTTATTTACCAAGCTCTGTGGTTTTCCGAGTGTCCTTTGACTCTCTTCTGTGCCTTAATTCCTTTACTTGTATGCAGAACTTTGTCCATGTTTGTGATATGTGACTCTCCGGTGGTTTTTAGTGCTTTTTTTTTTGTTTTCCCTATGGAGAGGAGTAACCAGTTTCACTAAAGGCACCATCCTCTCCCTTAATTTTATATTTATTTATTTCTATTTTTATACTTCATATTTTTTTAGTTTACATAAAAAAAATTATCCTCTGTGATGGTCGCTTTTGTCGCTGCCTGTAGGAGCTTGGAAAGGCTTGGCAGCTGGTTCACGGCAGTTACTCGAAGCCAGAAAAAGCACCACATGCTCAGCAATGACCAACCACAAGCACGGCTGCTTGATCAAAATATCCCTGCCACTAGTAATGATTGAGCTTGGAAGGGCAGCTACAAGCACTCTGTAGTGACTACTAGCATCTGTCAAGCTTTTCCCAGCTGCTTAGCGGTGGTGCAAGCAGCAGCTGCTATAGAGCTTAGGCCACATGCTTTTATGTTCTTTTTCATGAAGATGCTTGGAGTACAGTGGCCAAAATGCACGTCTTAATGTAATAGTTTTGCAATTTGCTTGTTTTGCAGAGTTTTGTGTAGTGATATACCTTCTTATGCATCTTGTTAATGTTAAAAGGACACTAAAGCAGAACACTAAATCAGTTTAGCCGGATAAATCGTTCTTTGAAAACTCTGTTGTCGTTAATTTCGAAATAATAGGTTGATAATTGGAAGAGAAAATACGGGTCAAAGTTTAAGTTTTTGAATTTCACGCCAAATCCCCAACGCCGTTACGTCACTGCGACGTCTCGGATTTCAATGCATTCGTGTTTAGGCTGCGTTGGCCCCGAAACTTGCCATGTTCAATCTTTGGCTCCTTTAGAACTCAATGCAGTCTATGTCTTCCGCTAAAGAATTCAAGTCATATGTGAATGTTACGTAGCTGGACAGAACCAAGGTAATGTTGTTTGGTGTTGCTTGGAAATACTCAGATTATGTTTTGCATTCTGCCTAATTGGATAATTAGTCCTAATTAATTAATCAACTTCTCAATTATTATAGTTAGACGAAAAGTGTTAATGAGAAGATTGTAGAGCAACATGAGAAACTCCCTATACAGATTTCTGTTGCTCAATACGTGCTACATAAAAGTGTTTTTCCGAGTGTGAGAGATGCCCGCAAATACACGCAAACTGCCTAGAGCTGCCAGTCGCGCGGCAGTTTTGTGTGTATTCGCGGGCATATTTCACGCTCGGAAAAACAGTTTTATGTAGCACGTATTGAGCAACAGAAATCTGTATCGGGAGTTTCTCATGCTGCTCTACAATCTGCTCATAGACACTTTTAATCTAACTATAATAATTAAGAAGTTGATTAATTAATTAGGACTAATTATATAAATAGGCAGAATAAAAAAAATAATCTGAGTATCTCCAAGCGACGGCAAACAACATTATCTTGGTTCTGTCCAGCTACATGGCATTTGCATATTTTTAAAGTTTGGCTCAAGTTACGTGAGACACCCGGTAGATTCGCGAAAAATGTTTACTCCCTAAAATTGGAATATTGCAAACTATGGCCTTCGAGATTTGCGTGCACGGGCAGGTTTTGCTCCGGCCGTCCCATTCGCACGGAGAGAGCGTAATTTCAGTGTTGGGTGTGGTCGGCTCCTTCTCCGCACCCAGGCACTCACACCCGAGGGCTTTTCATGCGCCGAGGAGGCTTTCGCGAGCTCCGGTACTGTTGTTGCGGCTTGGATGAGGCGAGAAAAACAGAATTTTGCGATGCTATATGATCTCTTGTTGATTAGGAAATGATGGCTGAAAGTGTACGAGGGTCAAAGTGCGTGCCGATGGCTATTTATTCTCAAATGCGCAAATGTTTTTGTGCACGCATGTACTCCCACTACATTCACATGTGTATGTATAGAAGTGATATATCTGTGCAAGAGTTCGTCATGAGACGATTAGAAAGTATGAACAGCCACCGATTATAGCCCCTTTCATCGACCTTTTGAACAATGTATCTAGTGCTGGCTTTGTTAGCGAACGATCAAACCTAACGCGCCGGAATAAGTGTGCCAGTTCCAAAGCAAATATTCAAGGTGAAGTGTTACTGAAAGTGTTAAGAACTCCATGAATTATGGAGTTCTTGCTGCGCCTTACTATTAATTATTATTAATTATTATGAACTTGCTGCGCCTTACCTTTCAGGTAAGGCGCAGCAAGCTTTAAGAAAGGTTTTATTGCGGATCAAAGAAAATCCCTGTGTTCTGCTGCGTGCATTTGCCGGCCATTGCCTGCTGCGTGCCGCAGTTTCAAGGCTGTATGGAGCAAGAAATTGTGCACGAAATGATAAATTATGCAATTATTTACTTGATTATTAGTATATCATAGTTGTCGCCTTAGCAGCAATTACATAATCATCAACAGTATGATTGAAATGTTAATTACCCTGAACACAAAAATCCGTGTCTTATTTCATGCGCATGTCTGCTTACGGCATGTTTATGTTATTTATTTTAAGAAAATGTATTTATTTATGAATACCTTACAGGCCTTCAGGAAGGCATTGGGTAAATGGAAAGCTACGGTTACATCAACGTAAAACAAGCGTTATGCAATAAGGCAAGAAAACATCAACGTAACAAACGTTTTATTTGCACAATGTAATAGCGTGCAAGATGAATGCAATCAATACAGAAAGTACAATTGAAATGAAAACTGAAAATAGGAAGAACTACGCACCTGAAATACTAGTAAATATTACACGAAGATCATCGCACTACAGAGTAGGCGTACAACGTGGCAATTGCCATATCAACTGCTGAATCGCCGCAATGCAAAGAGCAAGAAACAAAAGAACGAAAAAAAAAAAAAAAACATATAAGACAAGGCAACAACAATTAAACTCTGCCATCTATGATTAGCTACAAGTTCAGAGACAATGAATGGAGTGTGTACCAAGACATGATTTGTTTAAAAAAATTAATTATTGAACATAAGTACTACAAAATGGATAAGGACTCAATCATTCGTATTGATTTCTAGTGTAAGTAATGTATACCTCTTCGAGCATTCCAGCTCAATAAGTAAATTTTGCCTAAAAGACCCAGGTAATTAAAGAAATTCTGTTAACGTCAAAATAAAACACCTGGTATATATGCACACACATACCCGCTCTTTTAAGCTCCCCAATCACCTCTCTACCTCTACCACATGACAGGCTTCCCACAATTCACACACATTTTACACGTGGATTCCAGCACTGCGGATGCATCAGAAGATTTGGTAATTTGTAAACATTTGGCTTTAGTAAACTAAGTAATCGTTAAATTACATTATTACCAAAAAATGTAATGGATTACAATTAATTACTTGCAATTTGTTACGTACAAGTCTGGTAGGTGCCTACATGCTACTCTGCATAGGAGAACGGATCGGGGACAGAAATGCCCTATGAGCAGGAGGGCTGAAACACGTACCTTGCATGCTGGTTGCAGCGCGGGGTCACTAAAACCTACATCGCACGCTCTGACGCGACGGTCACGTGTTGGCCCGACTCATTTGGCTTCAATCGTGTTGCGCAATGCTTTCTTTCCTTCCTTTATGCTTTTGGGATGCTCATCTGCCGGCCATGAAAGCTGGTGTTTTGCTCTTTCACCGAGGGGAGGCTGTCGCACTGCTTTCGCACTTGCCGTACTCTGGTTTTTTGTAGCAGTTAGCGGCAACGTATTGACCCCTTTTCGCGGAGCAGTTTGTTCTAGAGAAACGAGATGGCACTTACAGCGGTGCGCCATACGTCGCCTCAGCGACCGCGCACGAATACGAAACCATTACCGCTTCTACCTTGCTTCTGTGCGATCAGCTGTCGGAATTAATGCAACTGAGTTTTCGCTAACGCAGTGTGCTCCATTCATGCTGGCTTGAATCATGTGGATTGAAGACGTGTGCAGTAGTTGGCTGCAAATACAGTGACTGGCATGTAATGAATCTGTGGGGCCAAGTTCGCAGACCGCTGCTGTAACTCACCGTACGTGTTCCCGGCACTTCGAGATGTACGGCTTTCCTCGTGGATACACATTTGCTCATCCTCCAGCGTTCTATCGCCAACCTTCAAAGAAAGGGCTTCAGCCTCGGTACGTCGGCAAGATTGAGTACCGCTCGTTAAATAATGATAAAGGGCGTAGCGCCGCTTCTTGTCATAGGTTTCGGCGTTTCGCGCACAGTATCTACGCACATCTACCCCAATCAGCACGGAAACTTGCACCCACTCTTTCGCCAACGTGTCAAGAATAAGTGAATGGGCGCACACTTGAATATATGCGCACTATGTACGCACAATATGTGACGGTACTACCAGTACTACACCGATAGCGCACGAATGGTCAAAGCTGAATGTTTCGTCACAGTCCACAAAAGTAAGCGAGTTACTAGTGATAATACGTCTTTGCTACAAGGTACTACAATGTGCAGAACAGCTACGTTTCAAGCCTTGTGCGCAGCAAGAACACATCTAACACGAACTGAGCACACTCACGAGCGATTAGGCAGAAAATAATCGGATCGTGACTGAAGCGTGCAGACACGAGCGTACAACAGTGAACAACGTTTATTGGAATAGGCTTTTTATAGGAGCTGGAAGTGTGCGCAGAGAACGTGCGCAGTGGCAAGGAGGTGTGCCAGTGACGATGCATCAGCCTTCCCCCTCAAGGCTGGTAACGATCTGGCTGGCGGCGGTTTCTGGTGGACCTGCGTAACATGTTCTCGCCAGGATCGGAATCTGACGTCGTGAACCTCGAAGTGTGCTTCCAAACGCAGCCTGTAAGCCTCCTAGTTGTCCGCCTCCTTATCAAAAGCTGGTGGTCCCCCGTGCGCAGCCATGGGCGCAGAGCGACGACCCTCGTCGCCACTGAAGCGTGCAGACACGAGCCTATAACAGTGAACAACGTTTATTGGAAAAGAGGCTTTTTATAGGCGCTGGAAGTGTGCGCAGAGAACGTGCGCAGTTGCAAGGAGGTGTGCCAGTGACGATGCACCAGTGACCACACCGAGGAACCTTACTGAGTCAGAAACGTGACAAACCGCGGCGTCATAATATTTGCCCCCCCCCCCCCCCCCCCCCCCGCCCCAAATAAAGAACGAAGACCAAAACACTATAATCATGATTCAATTCATGAGCGCAAGGTTTGGATAGCTTCGAATACACATTTAGCCCCGCTTTTAGAGCAAGCACCACATACGCTGCTCGCGCCGTTTGGACTAAGCTTAATGAGTTTCGAAAGCACTTTTACAAGTCCTCTGAAGCTGTGGCCGAAGCGTCGTGTCGTCCACCCAGTCACCGTCTACGATATCTCCCGAAACAGAGGTTTGCTAAGCTACACCGGCGTCATACCCATCGTAAACACGGAGGCAACGGAGGCAGTTGAGGCAAGCAATGGACGCGTCACCATGTGATCAAACACGGCAGCGCCCACGGGATCGCCGCGAAAAGGGTTAATAGTGCGTCCTGCTACGTCATCCACTTCATGCTGCAGGTTTGTTGTAGTGAGATGGAAGTCAACCATCTAGATGAATTTACATTATCTGTGACAAAGGGGCAGTATAAGTCGATTTAGTTCTGACATTCATGTACTTGGTTTTGCGAATTGTAAGACCTAAAAAAAATGACGCGTGTCATCATCTGTAGCGAAGCAAATGAGTTGTTTGAAGCATCATCTTCAAACTCTCGATCAGAAGTTAATCAGTTCTGGCAGTGCAACTACAGATCCCATCAGTGGTAAACGACAAAATGAAGCCTTCTAAATGGAGAGCCAAGGGCTGCAAGTAATGGAGCATTTCGTTAATGGGATGAGAAAGTCAAAGCAAGTTTGACGAGGCCCTCGCACAAAAGTAGTCTATGTTAGTAGTGAGCCTTTTCTAGTTAAGGAACAGCTGCGAGCAAGTTTTTTTCTCTAACCCCTAAGGCCTGCTTGCTTCTATGCCACCATAGTGAAAGCAAAAACGAAATTATATAATGGTGTGCTTGCTTCAGTTCGAAAAAGCAGATGCGTGGTGTAATTATTAAGGAATGCTGCACAAATTTGCCAATCTCAGCTCACGCGCTCTTTTGTGAAATAATTTTGTACTCTGGGAAAGTCCAAACAACTGTATAGAGATGAGCCAGGACACATGGCACAATTTTAGAAGTCAGCCTTCTCTGTATCTCGGTGAATTAGAACATCACCGGGACTTTTCTTTTCAACATTTCTTTAAATCATTTTCATGTTTTTCATCCGTAAATAATCAGCTTCTGTGCCCCGACACGTAATGAATCTCGACCCTGCTCCTCGGAGGAACACACTTGGATACAACATACCTCCCTGCATCAAGAATATGTACACACACCGTCCTTGCTTTGGTTATTCCACTTCCTCGCTGCGCCGATATCACAACCGAAAACTCATATAGTTGCCGTGGTATTGCTTTATTTTCTCTACGACTGGCTCACTGTGCAGAGTAGAGTCGCCGAAACACCGCCGCATCGCTCCTTGTTCCTCAGTATGCACTACTATTGCACATCTCTGAAAAAATGATTACTGACTAGATAAGACTGTTAACTCAAAGCCACCTAGAACAAGTTCTAGGAGGCGCTGGTTGACTCCGCGCAGCGTAGCCCATGCACCCGCGTAAGCTCTGCACGTAAGAAAATCTGCATCGCTACTAGGGTGCCTCGATGTCCGCCTCGTGCCTCGATGTCCGCCTCGTGCCTCGATGTCCGCCTCCGCTACAGGGTGGAGACACAGCTTTTTGTGGGCGCCATCTTGGTTCGAACGTTCTCGTTCGCTGGCACTGCCCGGCGTGCAGCGATTGAGCGCTTTCGGTAAAATGCGCGGAGATTGGGCCCAGTTAATCCCTCTTGACGGTAGGGCTTGCGCATATATTGTCAGTACCAAATAGGTGAGGCTTTATTTAACGTGACCTATAAGCTACGCTGTTCGGTAGTTCAAAATCCAAAGCTATTCAATCTTGCGTAGCACCAGTACTTACGATGCTGCGTTAACGTAAAGCTAGTCTTGACAATCTGGCACATTCTCTCCAATGGCAGAACATTGCCTGAGCTGCTGTCGATGTCTCTTCATCACTTTCACGGCACTCACGGTACAAAAATAAAAATAAAAAAATAAGAAAAAGAAACGCTCATGACAGGATTAAAGGAGGACTGCTGACAACGCACAGCGCTACAGCTTTTGTTTTTCATTTTATTTTGTAATTTTATCAGCTTTAGATGTTCATGAGCACCACATGTCATCAGTCAGCTTTCCCTTCATCCTTTTTTGAGCGTTTTTTCCCCCTCTGCAACTATAAACCAACTCGCCGAAATTACTGCTTCAACTTAGCTTCAATTGATTCGTCTGTGCATTGAAAAGCTGTTACTATTCTCTGTTCTTACCTCCTACTTTTACTTTCCTCCTTTGCATAAATTGTCCTGTAAACACTCCCTGATTCTTCTCCACAGCAATTCTTTTTTGAGTGATTCTGCTTCACACACAACCAAGAGCACTATCCGCCTACATACATGCAGAAAAAGTTGCAGACCCTAGATTTCGTTTTGGTAATTATCTGCCCAACGCTTCTAAGTAGTATTTGGTAGATAGCTGAGGCACATTATTCTAGGTCTCATGCTGCTAATTTTCTGTTTATGAAGCTCTAAACTAGATCTTGGTATTTGTAGCAGAAAGTGAGAAAGTCAGCGTACGCGTACGTTGAAGAACATATATAATATATGGTTTCATTGAACCAACCGGGTCGCACTGAATTGGTCTCAGTTGACAATACTGAATTGACATGGATAAAAATAAAACTGAAATGAGTTAGGAAGAGGGAACAAGTGGAACTGTATAAACAATATGCTGTGGTATACACAAATACATAATTACAAGAAAACAGAAAACACATTGCTAATCATAAACAAAAACTGCCATATCTACTCTTTCCGATTTGCAGCAGCTCAAGCAATTACACCAGCAAAACATTGCTATTCACGAAATCGGTCGCACACCGACGTGTTTACTAATAGCTTCAAAACAACACAACACGTAAACTTTAACAACCGGCGCCCGTCCTGACGATTTGCCTCGAACTTGTTGTCCTCGAAAGGGAACTGAAATCAAGTGGGGCATTAAACAGCATTTTAAAACTACAGTCAGAACATTGAGCAGTGATGACAACTTCTCGTTCCCACGCGTCCGTTCTTTTTGATTTTTACAGAGAAAGCTGTGTACGGCTAGGCGAAACGAAAAACCATTCATCCCATGTTTCGCTAAACGTCTCCATTGGCTGCGCCGTCAGGTACGTCGTTCTCTACGTCGCACCCAAGCGCGCGCGCCATTGGCAGCGCCGTTAGTGACGTCGTTAGCGAACGCGTTCCCGCCATTGCCACGTTGACGCTGCTCTGCCCGCAACGCCGTCTCCTCGGCTCGCCGTTGTCGCATGCGTTTGATATCAAGAGTTAGCTCGGCGTCGTGGTTAGCAGCATCCGCCCGGCATTGGCGCTTGCGTTCCACTTCGCGATTTCAACGTGGACGTTTGGTCGCAGCCGAAGCCAAAGTGCCGCTCGAGAAACTTCCGCCGAAAGCGGGCGTTGGCCCAGGCGAACGCGTTCCCGCCATTGCCACGTTGACGCTGCTCTGCCGGCAACGCCGCCTCCTCGGCTCGCCGTTCTCGCATGCGTTCGATATGTCGAGTTAGGTCGGCGTCGTGGTTAGCAGCATTCGCCCGCCAATGGCGCTTGCGTTTCACTAGAAACACAAACATCTAACCAATAAGTGAGAAACGCTTCAATACAGCGTCGGGATTAACCCACTGCTAAACACCGAGGCCGCAGGTTTCAGCTTCGCTGGTTAACCATCTGTACGAAGTGCTTGGGCGGTGTTTTTTTAGAGAGTAAATGCATCGTTATGACGCTAATAATAGCGTCCATAAAAACAACAGGTTCACACAATCATTATGGCATGCTGCTATAGCGAGACAAGTATTTAATTCGTGTATAAACGTTCAACAGCAACCACACGGCTTCATCCGCAATAACTCTAGCTCTTTCTTTGTCCTTTGTGTTCAAATCAGTCGTGCTGACGCACAGCAGAGGCCACGTCTCAGCCCTTTGCGCCGCCGAACCACGTGGAAACTTAAAAACAGTGGCTGCTGGTCACGGCAAACGAGCAAAAATGCCTTGTCATACGCTACGACAAGTCAACAACTCACCTCGCATATCTTGGTGCGGTCTGTCGGATGACAGTGGTCGCGTTTCAACGCGTTTACAGCACCGTCCCTACGCTAGCCACTGCATTTCTGACAACGCGACGCCAGACACTTTCGAACCAACATGGCGCCCCTCGGAAGATACGGTAGCACGGACTAGGTCAAAAGGTGTCTCCACCCTGAAAGCGGCGGCGCTGGCATCGAGGCACCCTAATCGCTACTGCAAAAGAGCGACGCGTAGCGGATTTTCATCTCCGAAGCTCCGGTTGTCCAGCGATACTCAAGTCGTTAAACCCGAGTGCGCACACCGAACCACAATCCTATGTTGACCCTTACAAGAGTGCGCCTTGAAGCAGTCAAGCTCACCCGACATACCCCTAAAAAATATTGGCATTGGTCGCCTCTGTTGCAGCAGTGCTGCGTGCCATGCGATCAAGAATCATTCCAGAAAGACGCCGGGTAGATGCGCGAGTGCTCATCTTCAAAAATTATCGCCTTGCCGAAAACAACAAGTGTTTCGATGAAACCCCCAGAAATAAATGATGATTCTGTTGGCTAACTAATGCGCGAAGTTATATAGTTTTTTTTACTTGCACCACCTCACTATATGTAATTTGCAGCAAAACACAAGGAACTACACAATTTTTTTTTTTGCGGTTCTAAGCATTATTTTTATGCACTTTCCTTTCTTCTCGAACAAAGAAATCTTTGGCCGCTTATTTGCATTTTAAATTACGGTAAACAAATAACCAAATTGACTTAATACACGGCGGAAAACTTTTGGAAAAATCCCAAACATTGTAAATTTTTCACTTTTTTCATCCTGTGTACAAAAAAAAAAATTAAACGACACTCATAAAGCAAATGTCGCCTAAAATAAAAACGGTGCTTTATCAATTATTCCAAAAACATTTACGGCAATAAAATTTTTTATCTACAACCAAGCTGCTCAACGAAGTATCCACCATGGACGGCAGCGCATCAATCGGTGAGCTGGAAGAAAAGATCAATCTTTTTTCCCTTAAAGAGGACTCTGTTACGGGCCGAGGTTCGGGGGTACCTTCAACAGCGTCTGCTTGGAGCTCGAACCAGGTTGACCATCGGAGATGGTCTGGCAGGGAAGACGAGACGACATAAAAACAAGTGACCGAAGTTTAATGCATGGTTACGGGTGAGCGTTGTGCTCCAAGAAAAACGTACAAGAAAAGTTCAGCGTGCATGCACCAGCATGCTATAGGGCAAAGCAAAAGTGTTCTCCACGTGGCTGCTGGATGGCTTTCTTATACCCTCCACCATCCTGGCACTTTCTCCCTCTCTTCTCCCCTACTGCAGGCTAGGGCAATCCAAAGGTTATCAGAATGGTAGGCGACCGGAGCCAGGTGAACGTCCTCAGCGGGGGAGCAAGGTTGAGGGCTGGACGACAGGTTTTGTCTCTGACCCTCGCGACTGACACGTCTATTCATGTTGACGAGCGAGATCGTTAGGCACGACGATCACCATGCGGTTGCACGTGGTCCGATCATGGTCGCTCAACGTGAATCGGAATTCACTATACACGTGGTCCGGGCATCGCCGCTCTAAGGGAATCGTAACAACTCACTGGAAGAGCTAGATCTTTTCTTCCAGCTCAGCGATTGATGCGCTGCCGTCCATGGTGGATACTTCATTGAGCAACTTGGTTGTAGATGTTCGCACAACGGCCTGCGCTTGATTCTGTCGATATCCATCTTTGGCGTCCCTATTCCCGGGTTTCGGCACCAATATGCGTCATGCTGCCTGTAAGAACAAAAATTCGTTGCGCCGCAACATTCATATTATGGGGACGGATTACCAGCGAAGCTGTTCAGGCTGCATACATAGGCTGCATACATGAACTGCATACATGAACTGCATACATTATGAAATTATACATTTTTTTTCATACGGCACCACACTACGCCGACACAAGCGCCGTCGCGATCACCGCACCTGCCATGTATCTGCCGCAACCGCTGCTGCAGACGCGCCGGCACCTCCTACGCGCAGGACGCTATAACCACAGGAGCGCAGGCCACGTGCACAAGCGCCGTCGCCAGACTCTTTCCCCCTCTCTTAATTCGTCAAAAAGGATTTAAACAAATAAAGCGCATGAAGGCCAATTTGCTACACTAAGTGCACTTTCTTATACAGGGTGTTTCATTTTAGCTGCACCAAAATTTTAAAGATTGCCTGTGGTAGATAGCACAATTATAATCCTTCATCTAAACTATTCGATGAGGCTGCCATTACTTACACGAGAAGTCAAAACGCCTAATTGAATAATTTACATAATTATGCTAATTAAAATTTTAATAATTTATTTTACGGCACATCTTTCTATCTACGAATTATAGCCGCCGAGTTCGCAGGGCGTATCCACTTGAAACGAATTCTCAGGACTGAAGCAGTTTCGAGATGCTAATTTTTAAAGTGTCTGACGAAATGCATGGGCATTCCAGTTAACTTTGTGCTTCAATGCATACAGCAGCGTTTTCCTCAAAAAGTTAACTGGAACGCCCATGCATTTCGTCGGACACTTTGAAAATTAGCATCTCGAAAACTGGTTCAGTCCCGAGAATTCGTTCCAAGTGGATACGCCTTGCGAACTCAGCGGCTATAATTCGTAGATTAAAAGATGTGCCATAAAATAATGAATTCAAAAGGTAATTAGCGTAATTATGTTAATTATCAATTAGGCGTTTTGATTTCTCGTGGAAGTAATGGCCGCCTCATCGGGTAGTTTAGATCGAGGAATAGTATTGTGCTATCTGCCACAGGCAATTTTTAAAAAATGTGGTGCAGCTAAAATGAAACACCCTGTATATATATATATATATATATATATATATATATATATATATATATATATGGAGTGCTTGAAGCCTGCTTCACCTCCGCCGCGGGTCGGCCCGGCATCGCACTATCTCCATGATCGGCCCACGCATTCCTGTCCACGCGCCGTGATACGGACGTAAGCCGGCAAGGGTGCCCCCCCGGGAACGTATGCGGGAGATGCATAGGGGGCTAGAGGTAAACAGCTTCGCTGTAGTAAATGTGCATGAACCCAAAAGTTTGCGATTTTTCATATCTATCCCCGGAGCCCATTTTTCTTTTTAGGAAAAATTTGTATGTCCTAACGTCTCTACTGCATTTTTTATCTTCTTTCTCTTCCTCTCTCTTTTTTATACCACTCGCTTGGTTTTCGGAATTAAGCGTTCGTTAATGGCATTGCTGAGTGTCCTTACTGCTGCTTATATTTTTTTCCATTTTTTTACACTGCCAATTATGCCTAATTGCTGACACATTCTGTGCAATGTACCTTTTTCTGAATTACCTACAGGGGATATATTTACGTTTCTGCTTTATGTGACTACTATTTGTACCTTACGGGGTACATGGCCCCGTCAAGCCGAATCTTCGAGCTTTTAGCCATTATCCTATATATCTGTAACTCTTGATGCAAAAAAAAAAGTTGATTTGATTGGATTTGATATTTGTGTTTTTCTTCTAATTTACTGTGCATTTAACATACTGTTAGCAAAATTCCGAAGACAGATGTGTTACGTAAAACAATCCGGATGACCCCAAAAAATAAACAAATAAAACTTTCACCGGCTTAATTTTTCTGGAGAACCAGGCGTGGCGCTGCATTATAAGCGAACATTTCATCCAAGCGAGCGTGTCCCTGCCGTGGCTGCATATTTTGCGATGGGGCCCACCAACAAATTAAGCAGGTACAAAGCTTGGTACAAAAAATAAGAGCCTAGAAGTTTTCCAATTAACAATATTTAAAGACAGCGTTTTTGTTAGCGAATTACCCCAACTTTTCTGTATCGGGTATCCTGGTTTCTAGCCTTTTCCCTGGGCTAATCGCGAAGATAGTGCTAAAAAAAGAAAAAAAAAGGCGTTAATTCCGAAGATACTACGATCTAAAAATGTGGGCCGTCCCCGCGGATATGTGCAGTCTAGATATTTGGGCCGAACCCGAAGATAGTGGATAGTGGAGAAAAAAAAAAAAAAAAAAAAAAAAAAAAAAAAAAAAAAAAACAAGCAGTTCGACGCTCCTCGATAGAGTGCCGTGCGTACTGGCTCCACCGCATTCTTACCTCCGACTCGCTCAAGAAGACATAGCTTTATATTAGGGTGCCCAAGCGTTGCAGGGCGCAAAGCACAGGGTGCAAAAAAAAAAAAGAGAGAGAAAAAGATGGAAGGAAGGAAAGCCCATGGAGACCACAAAAGAACGGGAGGGTACTACAATGGAGTTGGCGTATACTCCAATTGGGTATACCCTATTCAAAACTCTGTTGTGTTTCATCGACGTCAACTATATAGGTCGAGTCTCCTTCCAACTCTTTTTTTGTGCTAGTATGGCAGTCAGGATGACCAGTTATCGGTGATGGGCAACATTTGTGGACGATGAAAAATAAATTAAATACCTAAATCGCGCTATAGGACAGCCCATTCATGCATGCGCTCGATGTTGCGAAGCAGTGTCATGTGATCTAACTTTCGACGCAAGAATGAAGGGAATGCCAGCACTTCCTGTGGTTGCCCACAACTTTCAAAATTTATAATCTCATAAATTATTTTCTGTTGACGAATTAAAGTTTTTACCACCATCACCTATCAGCATGTTCTGGAGGTATTCAGTGTGTGCGCGTATGTTCGTGTGCGGGCACGCGCGAATTACGTCACTACAGACGAAATTTTCTGCCCATGTGGATCAATTGCAGAAAAAAAAACGCCGTAGCAATTTATTCTCTCAATAAATAATTACATTAATTAACTTCTTAATTAAAAATCTTATGACACATCTTTATATTTGAAAGTTGAAGGGAATCGTCATAAAAGTCTACAGTTCTGCGTTTTTGCATTCTAAGATGGCCATGTAGACCGAAATAATGCATGACGACCACCGCATGGCGAGAGTCGGATGACAAAGCATGAATGACGACGATGCAATGACCATGACAGCATCACGACCACGAGTACATGCCTAGTGGCGCAAGCTATTAGACAACTGGGACCACTGGCTCGGCGTAGAAGGCGTGATGACTGCAGGTGTGTGCACAGGCAAGGACGAAACATTACTAGCTACATTTAAGGATTCTGCACCTAAGTCACGGTGGCAGATGCCCACCCTAGAGGACTGGCCAAGAATGGGCACGCATCTGCTGTGGCACATACTCAATGGCTACGTCAAAGAAAATCAAGTAAATGAAAGAGTTCGTTGAAAATAATGCGCTATTTCATTAACAGATCGATGTGCTTTATGGATACCTACGACCCAACATTACAAACGCACGTTTTATGGGGGAATTTATTTTTTTAAATTCAATTCCCCTATTTTTTTAATGCGCTTTCTATTCTCCCTTTCTCTTACCTCCAGTGTAGGATAGCAAACCGGCCGCTCGTCTGGTTGACCTCCCTGCCTTCCCTCTTTTTGTTTTCTCTCTCTCTCTCTCTTTCACCTCTTATTTTTTTTTTTTTTTTTTGACCACAGAAAAGAGGTGTGCTTACTGACACTACTTTGTCGGTTAGCATACAGGGTCTATGTAAGCCCGTTTGTTGGTTCTTGAATTCGGCGAAGATGAAGCTTTCATATATATCCGCAAATACATCCGTCGATATACCGACCGACCCAGCAGCAGACAGCTGCCACGCCAAACCCGGTAAGTTAGGCAACGGAAGCTTCGCTTTAAAGAGAGGCAGGTCATGCTACACCGGGGATCCTAAATTCGATGTTCTTTGGCCAAATTGAAATGCGCATAACTTTTACCGGTGAGTATATTTCGGACTTAATCTGGGGCGCTATAACGTAAAATGATTCCAAACTGTTTTGATTCCAATTTCTGCAAGCAGCCTCCACGATTGGTGAAAACATTTTCGGGCCACTTCCAACTTCGCCTGTCTGTCACGCGACCTCACAAAACCGCGAAAACTCACCACGTCAAAGTGACGTGTACGCGAAAAAAATGCATTAATATGCCGAACAAAACTGAATTTTTTTCTGAATAACCACAGACTGCCCCGTTCCGAAAGGAATAGAAGATGGCTGCCCGCCGATCGCTCATGCCCTCGCTACTCGCACCTGCCGGTGAGCATGTTTTTATTTGCGCATGATAAACCTTTTTGCGTGGCAGTACAACGTTATCGAGCCCTTTCGGCATGCATACGACATCGCTCTGCCAACTCTTTCTTGCTGAGGATCCGTTTTAACGTCATTCTTATCCTTCCGTTGCTCGCTGCCGCGATTTTCTACCAGCCACCACAAGCTAAGTAAGGCGAAGTGGACCAATCAAAGAAGCCGGCACCACCCTCTTCATGCGGTTATCTATTTTCACTGTGCTGTCTCGGCCCCATCGAAACCCTCTCCACTAGAGCGTGCTTCTCGCCTCTTGCCAGCCAATTAGATAGGAAAAACCGCTGAGTGTAGACATTATTATTGGTTTTGAAAGCGAACAAAGGTGACCAAACGAGGAGAGCGTTTGATTGGGTTGTTCAGACAACGCTGCGGGTCAGCGCCCGATGCTTTTGTCGGTGGTTACGTAAATTTGACGTCAGGAGTTTGGAATCAAAACAGTTTGGAATCATTTTACGTTATAGCACCCCTGATTTATTCAAAAATGCTTAGCTATCTATATATTACCAATGCACCCACCTTCCTTTCAAGAACAACAAAAGATGTAGTACAGGAACCATGCAGCGCCTGGCGTGGCGTGACCCGAGCTTGACTATTGTCGTGCACGAAAGCGGCGTTTCAGAACTCTTTTATGTTGACACCATAATTCGCATTTTCTTTCAGTGGTGTGTGCATCTAAGAAATGGGGATGATCAAAAATACAAATAACTTGCACGACGCCATGCGAAAACACGCTTTTGCCGGAAAAGAATGTACTAGAAGATCAGCTGCTTCGAATCTGTGGGCAAATGCGGCGTATCGATGCTGTCGTTTCTTGCACGATCAATCCAGTGGGCACAGTTCTATTCCTTTTTTGGATCGTTGAGTGCTTCCTGCAAGAGGCAAAAAGCTTCGCCCTTCTATGACCTTCAGCTGGCTGCGCGCCGTCCATTGATTTTCGAATTACTTATTCAGCGCTAGAGGAATCGAGCACGTGAGCAACCTTGCATCGAATCCCTAAAGCTTTTCGAAAGAAATCACTGCAGCGGAACGTCCACTGAAATCTTGTTTTCTGCTACCTTCTCTCTTCTCTCCACTTCATTTGCTATTCATCTCCTTACTTCACAATTGCATTTAATTATTTTGTTGACACAGACTACAATCGATTTTAGACATGGCCCACAAATTTTATTTTGTTCGTGGAAGTTTCTTAAAAGATTTCCCTGATTCGCGACTTCACTGGAGTTTCCTTAGGCGGTTCCTGCGAAGTATATGTTGCAGGCCAAATCATATCGATTTACGCGATGCTTTACCTGTGTTCGCTTCCTGGGACGTCCCACGGCACTCTCGTGCCCTTTCATGGCGCTTGTATAGAGGGCCTGTTCCTTCCTATGGTCGAACTCCATAATGTTACAACTCGCCGCAAACTCGACTTGGAATTATTGTACCGCCAAGCCGGCGACTAAACATGGAAGTTAGATACAGCATTGGCTATAGTGGATTTCTGAGTTATCGCTTTGCGCCGTGGCTGGCGGTCAAGCTTTCTCGTGCCGCAAAAGAGAAATCTTCGTTTAAGCTAGGTTGATAGACGCTTCCAAAATGCCAATTATATGACTTACAACAGTCTTTCGATAACGTTTGTTTCTAGTTTGGAAGCTACGATTGGAGTTTCGTGTGCACCCCAATGTGGCTATGACGCACTACGCGTGGTTACGTCGTTGAGATGGTTCAGAGAGCTAGCACGCAGCGGGAGATTAGGCAAACAGGACTCAAAAGCCATTGGCGTGGAAATAGGAAACCATGAAGGTAGTGGAACAAGAAAATTAAACAAGTTGTAGAAAAGCGTAAACAGGCTTCTAGGGATCACAAAGAAGCCGAAAAGTTTGGGTTATACGAAGAAATACTATACAGATGGCCACAGTACCGGGAAAACAAAAGGGGGGTGAGCGAACTAGTGAAAGGAAAAAAAAATAATTGTACATTTGAGCGTTGGGTGCATGGGATTCGCAACATATATATATATATATATATATATATATATATATATATATATATATATATATATATATATATATATATATATATATATATAAAGGCGCACAGAAAAGAGGAAGAAACAAGAAATGGTGGGGCGGCTAACCAGACGCACGCCCGGTTTGCTACCCTGCACTGGGGGAAGAGTATCCGGATGACAAGATAGAAAGAAGGAAAGAGAGAGCACTAGTCGCGCACATAGTTGAAGGAGCGACGCGTGAGCCGGGCATTGTCATGATGCAACATCCAAGCCTGATTTTGCCACAGGCTTCTTACTACGCACAGAATCTCTCAAACGTGCCAGGATTCCCTGGTAAACTTTTTTGTTTACCCTCTGACCATGTGGCACAAATTCCTGGTGGACAATGCCTTTGCAGTCAAAAAACACAACCAACATCACATTTTTGACCGACTCATGCGTGCTTTTTTTTTTTTTTTGGACAAGGAGAACCTTTGGCCACCCACTGCGATGACTGCACTTTCGTTTCAACATCATAGTCATAAACCCATGCCTCATCGCCTGTTATGATGTTCTTAAGAGAGTTTTCATCGTCATTGGCAGCGGCGAGCAGTTTCTGGCTGATTTCAACACGGGTTTGTTTCTGTTCGTCAGTCAACAAACGCGGCACGAATTTTGCACTGACACGACGCATCCCAAGTTTGTCACTCAAAATTTCATGACATGATCCTACACTGATACCCACTTCGGCAGCGACTTCTCGAACAGTCAAACGACGATTTCCACGAATCACAGTTTGAACTCTTTAGACGTAGTTATCATCTGTGGATGTGGAAGGTCGTCCAGGCTTGGGCCGATATTCTTCCGTCGTCAAAACGCTTGAACCAATCATAGCACTGCGTGCGACTCATACAGTCCTCCCCGTATGCTTGGCTAAGCAACTGAAATGTCTGTGCGGAAGTTTTACCAAGTTTGTAGCAGAACTTCACACACACACTGTTCTTCCAATTCCTTCATTGCCACTTTGGCACCAATCCGAAGAACAGCTTGTTCATGTGCTCACTTCAGCGACTGTAGCTCGCCAACTAACGGTCAGAGCGAAACGCGGCAAATGACAGTAAACCAGCCGCTACATGCTCTCAGTAGCCGCAGCGCGCTCCCTCTGCCGGTTGGCGCACTATTTCAAAAGTTCGGTTTCTTTTTGAACACACCTCGTATGCTTTCGAGAATGCAACCCCGATCAAGAGGTGGCATAGCAGCGTTGCACTGGAGCGGGAAATTCATTATGACAATTGCAGCTTTAACGAAGGATCAAGTTTATGTAGGCGACACTTCGGGGAATTAGGAGAGGACCAATAAGTGTGCGTGATAATCCGAGCCAAAGAAATAGTTTCCTGCAGCGTTGGTTCTTGATAGTGGGATCTTAACTGCTCGGGTTCCTTCATGGGCGGACAGGGCCGCGTCGTCGGCGGAGTCAACCACTAATACCGGTACGTCCTAGTAGCCACTGAAATATTATGTCGTGGCCTTTATTACCAGCTTGATGGTGACCATTTATTATCTCTTGTACAAATTGCTTGTGAGCCCTGTGGCGTAGGGCGAACTGCAAACTCGGAAGGACTACCTTTGAGTAGCAAATTATGACCCATTTGTGCAGTCGCTCTCGTAGGACGTGTTGTATAGCAGCGCGCAGGGCACCAAGCTCTGTCACCATAGATGTTGTTATATGCGGCAATTTAAATTTCATTGTGACCAGCATAGCCGGATTACCCGCCGCGGTGGCTCAGTCAGCTAAGGCGTTGCGCTGCTGAGCACGAGATCGCGGGATCGAATCCCGGCCGCGGCGGCCGCATTTCGATGGAGGCGAAAATGCAAAAACGCTCGTGTGCTTGCGTTGTAGTGCACGTTAAAGAACCTCAGGTAGTCAAAATTAATCCGGAGCCCTCCACTACGGCGTGCCCATAATCAGAACTGGTTTTGGCTCGTAAAACCTCAGAACGAAGAAGAAGAACGAACGAAGCATAGCCGGAAGGACAAAGACAACTGTTGAGCTGGTGGACGAGACCAACTCATCAGTATAGATGTGCATTCTGTGTTTTAAATTTATTCCTGCGTGATCGGCCTTCTTTGGTATGCCCGGGCTGTGGCTGGTGAAATGAAGGGGAGGAGGAGGAGGAAAGAGAAAGGCAGAAGGCACGGAGGTTAACCAGAATAACGTCCAGTTGGCTACCCTACACCGGGGGAATGGGAAAGGGGACCACAAAGATGGCAGGGAGAGAGAGAGAGGAGGGAAGGAAAGAAGGGGGATTAGCGGTTAGTTCGCTGACGCGTGTGTCAGTTGCACTAATAGTCACAGACGGTGACACAAGCCCGTCGTCCTCAAAAAGCACAAAAGTGCCTTCACTGCTTTATGGACCGACGAGCGATGGGGGCGGTGTTCCAGCAGCACCTGCACGGAAAGCGTCCGATTGTCCAGTTTTTTTTTAGCGCGTTAGCAAGTTCTTGTCTTTCTGGGGCATATCGTGGACAGTGGCACAGCAGGTGGTCGATAGTTTCGTCGGTGCTGCAGACCTCGCATGCTGCAATGTCGGTCACTCCAATTAATGTAGAGTATGCCTTTGTGAAGGCAACTCCTAACCAAAGGCGACAGAGAAGCGAAGCTTCACGTCGAGGAAGTCCGAATGGAGGTCGGAGTTGCAGTGTGGGGTTTAATTGATCCAGTCGTGTAAGTCGTAAGTTTGGCGAGTTCCACTCTGTCAGTGAGAGACTGCGTGCCAGATGTCGAAGCTGCCTTGCGACGTCTGTCTTCGAAAGTGGAATTGGAACGCTGAGCTCTTCTTGGTGTGATGTGCGAGCAGCGTTATCTGCGGAATCATTGCCACTGATTCCACAATGACCAGGAACCTGTTCAAAGACAACCTTCAACGTTCAGAGAAAGCCTTTTTGTAGCACGTAATGGTGAAGTTTCACGGTTTCGTATGTCAACTGTTCATGACAGCCGCGTCGGAGAACTGACTGCACGCACTGTACTGAAGGTGAAATGAAGGTGTCGCTGCTGGTGTATATCCTGATGGAATACTGTCTTGATGAGTGGCAATAACTTTGGAAAATGTCGTTAAGAAGCCTTTGTGAGGGCAAGGGGGCCAAGTTGTGATCGGGAATGCGGGAAATAGGTGGAATGTGCGTACAGAGACAATCAACGGTGATTGTGATTGGATGATCTCTGGCAAGTATGATTGTTCCAGAAGTTGAAGCACCACGAGGTAGTCCCAGACAGGTGCGCAGTGCCAGGCCCTATAAGCCCTTCAATGAGTGAATATTGGACTAGCCCACATTAGAAAGAACTGGCATGCTGTAGCGTAATAATCGCAGAAATATTATCCTGTAGCATGGATTGTACAGATGTTCTCCTTAATTTCCCACACAAGAAATTCAACACATGCGCAATAGACAAGTCTCTTCTTCAGGTATGCGCAATGGGGGCTTAATAAAGGGTTCCTATTGATTATGATTCCTAAAAATCGATGAGTCCTCTCAGATTTAACAGTCTGTAAGTTAATGTAGACTGGGTATTTCAGCGTGGGTTTGCGCGTGGATGAAATCAACGCGCACTTCTCGGCGGATATCGTCAGGCCTTGTGTTTGAAGGTAGGCTGATGTCATGAATGCTGCCCGCTGCAGTCGCGCACGCACCTGAAGACGAGTAACTGTGGAATTCCAAAAGCAAATGTCATCTGCATATATTGACAGAGAGATAGACTTTGATAAAACTTCAGCGATACCAATAAATACGGATAACATTGAACAAAGTTGAGTTTAATACTCCTCCCGCAGGCACGCCGCATGCAGTTCGTGTAATGTACCGCTGTTGGGCTGTCTTCGGTTTGCACATAATAAGATAGGTGGGTTATATAGTCCTTTATCCTTCAAAACATGAATTCGGTCACCAATTCTGATTATCTGGAGAGAGGTGAGGATGGCGTCATGGGTAACATTGTCATAGGCACGCTTTACGTCACGAAAGAGCGCAAGTGCTATTCGCTTGCGACTTTGAACCAATGTTCAGAGATCAATAGCACTGTCGATAAAGGAACGGCTTCCACGAAAGCCTGCCATGGAGGCAAGGTAGACGCTGTAGCATTCGAGGTACCATTTCAGATGTGCGAGAACCATCCTTTCCGTCACTTTTCCGATGCATCTTGCCAGAGCAAATGACCATATACCGTCAAGTAAAACGGAGATTTTCCCTGCTTTAGCATGCATGCATGTATCCGTGGACTTGTCTTAAACTGCTGGGGAACATTACCACTATATGCCATGAGTTATAGAAGCATGTTAGTAGTTCTCTTCTGGCTTCTTGTCCAAGATGTCCCATGGCGGCATAGGGGATGTAGTCGGGGCCTGAGGAGGATGAGCGCTTGGCAGCGATTCTCGCGCAAAATTTGTCCGCCATATCAAGTTCTGTTCGCCCATGATGAAGGGCCAAAGCTGTAAAAAGGGTGCAATTGTAGTGGAGATGAATGCAAGCCGCGCACTGTCCTCCAGATGTGTGACTGTGGCTTCCAAAGAGCTATTAATTGATTCGCAGAATGACTTCCACAGCTTAGCCTCCAGTGTATTAATGCGACGTTGAATTTTCTTCTGAAGGCGTCGTGCTTCTATCAGGTCGTAAATTGACTTAGTGCATCTGTATCGTCCTTCAGCACGCCACCGAATGTACGCAGTCTTTCAAGTTCGGCGTCAAAGCCTGTTATGTTGGACGACAGTGATAATGCACACTTGGCGGATTTCATCGCATCTGCAATGGCACTGTCCAGGCTGCAGGCGAAGCCTCGCTGACAGGCGTCTTCCATACGCGCAACTTAAACATAGTCCAGTCAGTTCCTTTTAAGACACCAGAATGGAAAGACTTACTCATTCCATTGATCTTTACGCAGGTGCGAATGTGATCACTGCCGTGAGTTTCGATGTCACAAAATCATTTAACTTTAGAAGTGAAGCATAATGACGCTAAAGTGAAGTCTAGGCAGCTGTTATATGTAAAGAACACATAAATATGTCGGGCTACCATCCTTCATGAGGCACAAATCATAATCGGAATTAAATGACACAATGTTTCTGCCCCAGACGTTTATTTTTGTACTCCCCAAAGCAAGTGATGCGCGTTGAAGTTGCTGGTGATGATCCATGATCCATATGTCTCTATCAATATGTATGTCAATCTCTCACAGTTAAATAGTGCCGATGGGAGTATACACCCATCAATAAGTGTGAAAGAGACGTTTTTCTTTCTTATACGAAGACATACATACTGATTATCATCATTAGGCCGAACGTTGTGTGAGACGTAGGTCAAGTCCGTGCGGATGAACATGAGAACTTTGCTCCGGTCTTCGCAAGTGGAAGAAACAAAAGCTTCGTATCCGGACAACAGGTAAGATATTGATATGTCTGGTTCGCATATAACAAGTATAGGGAATCAATTCTTCAAAATAATTTGACGAAAATTCAAGGTGCATCGATATGATCCAGGAACCTCGTGAGGTCACTAGAAGCGACAACCAAAAATGGGAGAACCTTAATGCGCGATGAAACGCGGGATGAAAATGGTAACATCTTAGAAACGGATGACGTGCAGGGGCTTATTAGTGATAAATTCGGCAAAAAAAGAAAGCATAGTCTCAGCTCAGACAAATCCCGCAACAGAGAAGCCGAAGAGTACAAATTTTAACATAGCGAACTTCAACTGGGAAAAAGCAGGAGAACATGGCCATAATAAAACGGCAGCAGAACACGAATAATTCTCAATAAAGTTGATCTAACAGCTGGGTTCAAGGAGCAAAGCACAGCTAACTAACGCCATCGATCAAGTGTTTAAAATAATAAAAATCCAATATCGCAAACTGATATTACCGCCCTTCTCTCACACGTTTGCTGAGCACGGGATAATATTGGACCGATCCCAGTCATCACCACGAACGCTTTCCCAGATTAAAAGGAGGTCTAAGATTTCAGCTTCTCAATAGGATTCAAAGAACACAGGAGACATTACTATCGGTCGACTGAGACTTTCTGTAGCACGTACTTGGCAATATATTAAAAAAAAATGGACATGGGGATAATAATGATTGTTGCGTGTGTTCTACTCCCACACTTTCTTTCGATTGTCATTGCGGTTCAAAGAAAATGTCGCAGTTTCGCCCGGCAGGCCAAGCATCGATTGCGATAGCAAATTATTAGACAGCTATACGAATTCGTAAGGATAGTAGTTTTATCGGCCGTATAAACTTGTAAACATTCGATTACTAACTAAATTAACAAGCACGATGTCACGCACGCACAAGCAAACGTGAACACCTCTCACTCGATGACCGCGCAAACTCGCTGCCAAAACACTGGAGTGAGGAAGCGCGGCGCAGCGAGCGAATTGACCTTTGTGCTGCCTCTCGCTACATACAGTATACGGCGCGTGGCCACGATTTTATCGCCCTTGGACTTTATACAGAACATCACGGTGACGGCGACGTCAGAAATGCGGATGGAGTGTCCATATAAGTGCTATCGCAATAAATGATGAACAGCGTACAAACTTCGTTTTAAATGTGCTCCGCTCAGTCGGCATACACAGTATGCCGACTGAGCGGAGCACATTTAAAACTATTGTGTTGTAGACTCCTGGCCTCCCCTTGCGGAACCTCTTCTAGGTGTCTGGGAAGATGCCGGGAATGGCCTATGTGTAGCAAAAGCTTTTTCAGGTTTTTTTTTTTTAGAAGTTGGTCTGGATAAGTGGCAGTCCATCCTTTGCTGATGTGGTATCTCTCATTGAATAATATGAGTTGTGCTCTCTGAAACTCTGATTCATGTAGACAGTTTATGTATATACACGCTTGTGCATAGTTATGGGTTACGAACCTATAAGACCAACATTTTTTCCAGGTCCCTTCAAGTCCATTTTAACGGGCGTCTATAGTAGTAGTTCAGCGCCTGTTTAAAGATCGAGGCTAAATTGTTCATTTCTAAGAGAATGGGGAGTTTTGAATTCAGACTTTGGATTAACTTACCGCGCAGTCTGGATACTGTGTTCCTCTACTAGGGCCAGTTGTTGCCTTCAAGAAGCAATTCCTTTCGAACGTGCTGAATCTTGTCTTCCTTACGCACATACATTGGTTTAACCAAATGATAATATCTAACATGTGCTGTACAGTTAGACTGTGCGCTTCGCGCCAAGCTTTAAATCTTGTCGCGTGATTCTTTCTCAGCATTGTCACTGACGAAATCTGTTAGCGTCACGAGTGCAGTCACAATGTAGTTTTAAATGTGAACGCCGCTGAATTTGCCTAGGCTCGTTGGTGTTGCCATCGCTGTTGCAAGGAGACCTATTTTCTATAGCTCCTTTGCTTAGGGAGAAACGTTGTTTAGTAACATGAGATAAATAGGAAGGTAGGCTACATTACATAAAGCTGGTCATTCAGATGCGCAGTTAAGAAATTGAGGTTCTCCCGTTCTCTATAGCGCACATATGTACCACAAACAGAAACAGCTACAAAGTCTAAATAAAAATGTAAACGTAAACAGCACCAGAAATGCAGACGCAGCGACCCTATATGTGCATCCGCATCAACAGAAGTTCATGTCCACTGCGAAATCAAAACGCTATTAAACGCGCACCCACAATTGTCATTGTTCAAGCAGTCTTAAACACGAACACTATATATCATATATATTCACAAGAGTGAGTTCACATATATAAAGTTCACAAGAATCTAGAAATAAAATCAAATAAATTAACTTTCTCTTCACAAGGAAATCCCGAAGGAAATAAGGGCCAAATTCACAAAGCTTTCATCCACTTAAGTGTTGTTTGTCACTGGCCGGCCACTTTCTATAGCACTGTATGTACAAAATAAAGACGGGCTGCCGCCTGCGCCCGTCACCGGTCGGGCGTCCTTTTATATTCACTCATCAAAGATGCCTTCATCAGAGGTGATGCGCGACAGATCAAGAGAGCGAGCCTCCCTCGTTGAAGGGATCCGCTGGGTGTCACACCGGGAGGTTCCAGGAAGTATCAGAATCTAAGAGACGTAAGAGGTAACTTCAGTGCTTCAAGACAAATCACGGACAAAATTGGCGCGCGTGCGCCGGCTGTAACACGCTGTATATGCGGCCGTGGAAACATCGAGCAATGAAAATCAAAAGGCATGCCTCTGCAGCAGGGTGTCGAACTGAACCAAAACTGAACCGAAAACAGGAGCAGAAACAAAATAACGATTTCGTTTGGTTCCAGCTGAACCGGTACCCAACCAACCAATTATTTCTTTTTCCGTCATCTTGGAGCCGAACGCGAACCCGAACCGGAACTTATTGGAGGAACCATTTCCCACCGGTTCGACAAACGGCTATTAATGAAAAATACACCGCTCAGATCAAACTTGACAGCTCGAAGCAGCGCAGGGAGAGAACGCAGGGTGCAAAACAGTGCTAATTGAAATTCTTTAGCCGGCATTGTTAGGGGACTGTGCACTGCATGGCATCCTATACTGCGCTATCCTTTCAACCAATGCGCCACGGACCCAATGAACAACTGGCCTCAGAAATACGAGAGATATATCATCGCAGCTATGACAAGGGACACAACATAGTCTTCCAATGGCTTCCAGAAAATTACAACATCAGCGGGAATGACCAAGCCGACGAAGCCACCCGATCTGCACAAGAAAGTGATCAATGTGTCTTGATTCCACTTTCGCGAACGGACGCTGCGGCTGGGCTGCGATTGATGTCCCGTGAATGTGCTTTGCCCCTGTAGGACTCGAACACTTTCACCATGTGTCGTTTGCGTTCATTGTCTCCGGATATACGGATGCATCTACCGCCTGGATTACCAAGACGTGAACAGACAATGCTGTACCGTCTGTGGCTAGGCGTTGCATTTACGAACTCATATGCCTTCCTTATTGGAATGGCCAACAGCCCCACGTGCGACATGTGCAGCAGCGATGAGACGCTCGAACACATTATCTGTGTCTGCCCGAGCTATAATGCCGAAAGACAAGTGTTGTGCAGAGTGCTGTACCAATCGGACAATCGTACACTAATCGAACTAAAAGCTTTAGCTCAGTGATCCGAACGAACATCTGCGCTGAAGGCCGCGTTATGAAGGTTCCTGCGGTCTACGGGCTTTCACGATATGTAGACTTTAAGAACGCCGCCCCCTACCGCTCTATATATAGTGTGCGCGGTTTGTTTGTGCACGTCTCTCTTTCTCTCTGTCGCCCCTTCCACTTTCTTTCTCCTTTTGTCCCCCTACTACTACCCCCCCCCCCCCCCCCCCCCCCCCGTGCAGTGTAGCCAACCGGAATTACCTCTGGTTAACCTCTCTGCCTTTCTATGCATTCTTTCTCTCTTTCTCTATCCTTTCAAATGATGCGACTGACACGATTGCGCACATGTACTGTAGCATGACAAAGTAGCGGGCCCTTTATGTTGCAGGCTTAAGAATCTGAATCAGCACTGGTTTGTGTGCCACATTTTACCGTGCACTGCTTCCAGTCACGCAATCCCGTATGCAGGCTTAGCCGAATACAACCGTTTCGTAAAACCTGCGCAAAGAAAAAAAAAAAAAATGCGAGGGATATTTGGGCGCTCCCTAAGGAGGATTCAGCTGTGAATCATGCGCGTAATGTGCACAGCAGCGGAATTATTTCGTAAAGAAAATGAAACGCAAGAACGAGGATATACCCGCCATTTGTACAGTTAGGTGAACGACATTCACAAAAGCGCGCGATGTTTATTTTTGTTTTGGAGCACTTTTCTGCGGATGGAAAACGCGGATTAATATAGGGACTGCAGCGGGAAAGGCTTACAAGTACAACAAGAAAGGAATTACACCGAACTGCTGTGCATTACGCAACGCCGGAAGACATTCTCAAAAGAAACTGCGCTCATGAACCACTAAAACTCTCGTGCAAGGAGGTTGTTCGTCGTCTCAGCATTTAAGGACAATAGACGCGTCGAAATGCCGTTCAAAATGGCAATTCAAGAGAGCGAGCACTCGCCGCTGCAGATTCCGCAGCGTGCATTATGGGCCATATAAAAGAGAAGAGGCGCAAAAGAAATGAGAGCGACAGGTTTAGCGGAGCCCGAATTTTTCCTCGAGTAAAATTGAACGGCGCACGTATGATGAGAAAAGAAGATAAGAAAAAGCGCAGCTAATTACATCATTCGGGCGGATGTGGCAGACTCGGTCGGCGAATGCGTAAAACGGCGGCGCGCTATCACGGGCTCCTGTCGTGTTAAGTTGAAAGCGCGCGCCGCTTGCGCACCGTCCGCATTTGCATAATCTCCAGGTGTCTCCCGTTTCAAAAGGACGGGGGGGAGGGGGGAGGATAATTCCTCGTTGCGCTTTTTCAGAGTGAAGTTTTGCACCACGCGAACCTTCCGCACCTCGGAGATGGCCCACGTTGGCCGATAAGGACACGCGTGGAGGACGAGGTAAAAAATAAAAAAGAGGAAGTACGAGATGCATATCCACTCAACTATTCGATACTGTGAATGACGTCCTTCGACTAATTGATCTACAGAGGAGGCGAGAGCCGGTAGAAAAGAGCGGTAACCGCAACGGCAGCATTAAGAACTCCTTCGGTGTGGGATGTGGCAGGAACTAAAAAAAATATATAAAAAATAAAAATAAAAGACTTCTGTACAGCGAAATCTGTGGCTCAGAGAGCACTCGAGCGGGTTTCCAATGGCTGGGCCTTTTCCTTGTGGTCAGTTATTATTATTATTATTATTATTTCAGTTCTTGATGTTCTTTTTCTTCACTTTTGCGCTGTGGGTGGTTCGAATGGCTCAGACCGCGTGTCGGAGCCAACGTGAGCCACTCGCGAAAATAACGACGGCGGGAGTGTTCTAGTCCCTGAGCATTGCAACATATAGCTCGTGGGTGTGCTTGAAGCGGTCTATATGCGTAGATGGGCGAGCCGAACACCGGTCTAACGTGATCCGAAGCGCGCTGCAGCATGGGAGATTAGTACGCGCGCTCATTACCTTCAGATTTCATGCACGGATAATTGCTCTAAAAAGGGAATTCCCCGAATGCGTGGACGGCGGAGACTCTGCATGTGCCGCCGAGGTGGGCGGACCTCAAAGCCTCTTTGTTAAGCCGCCTTTAATTACCGCTCCAATTCGGGGGCACTTTAAATCAGTTCATTGACTCGCGAGGCCTTAATTTACTTCCTCTGAACCGACGCTGCCTATTGCGATATTCTGGTGCGTATCCATATGCGCACATATATGTATATTCGCTGCTCCCGAGCCATTTCTGCGTGCAATATTCGTCGCGCTGATGTAAATTAAAACGAGCGTAATTGCCAGCAGCGTGCCACACAAATTGTGTCCTGCCAGTATCATTCGCCCGAAAGAAGCCTCTAATTGACGACTTTTGTCTCGTGAATGCATTATAAACGTCATCTTGAATGAGTGTGATGTTTCGTTCTTTCGATTCTTGCGTTCGTTCGATTTGATGCTGCCAAGAACCGCTTCGTAATCGGTTATATTGCCAGTATAGTACGCCAGTACTTTATTGCATACCAGAATTTCGACGCGGTTTCTGGAGCAAAGTTTATGGAAGAAATAAATAAAAAAAACAACATGATATATTTGCCGAGTAAGTCGGTGCAGGAAAATTACACCGCAATGTTGCGATGCTGCGGAAACGTCTTGCGGCGGGCCGGCAGTCGTTCATTTTGTGAATACATTGAAATGGCTTCCGTTTGTTCTTGCCTAGCTAGTCAAGTGCAAACACGAATGGTGGTTAGGTTGGTACGGCTCCAAGCTTTTATAACGAACTCCCACTAGTTAAAACTTGCGGCCGCTTCGGCGATGTAGACGATACAGCGCGTGTACATTCGTAATGGGTTTCAGAAGAAATAGAAGGCGATAACGTTTATTACTTTCTGCGCAGCAGGTCAGTTCGAGCTCTTTACGTCATGAAAAAAAAAATGCAAGTTTGGTTTGAAGAAACATGCTAATGCTATCTTTTCCTCCAATATTCCATCAGTCTTTGTTTGTTTTCTCTTTAACTTAGTTTTGTAAAATTGCATCTGGCAGATAGCATGTTAATTTTGCATGTTGAGGTGCATTACTTAAAGAGCAGCCAAATTTCAACGTACAATAACCTAATTTATACTAAGCTCCACTATCTGAAAAGCCGGACATTATTTATACGAGAAAAATATTAAGCTTAATAATCAAATTACGAAAATAAAACTGTTTTCTGCTGTTCAGAAAATAGCAAAAGAACCCGCCCTGGTTGCTTAGTGGCTATGGTGTTGGGTTGCTAAGCACGAGGCCGCGGGATCGAATCCCGGCCACGGCGGCCGCATTTCGATGGGGGCGAAATGCGAAAACACCCGTGTACTTATATTTAGGTGCACGTTAAAGAACCAACCACAGGTGGTCAAAATTACTCCTGAGTCCCCCACTATATACGGCGTGCCTCATAATCAGATCGTGGTTTTGGCACGTAAAACCCCATAATTTAAAACAGCAGAAAACGCTAATGTTCAGCGAAATTCCAGCGGCGTTCCGCTTATTTTCCCAAATGACCGTTCCTTGCGCACTGCCTGGGGAAACTAAGTGAGAGCACCATCATCACTAAAACTCACGGCATAAAACACTTGTAAGCTCTAGATTGGAATGTGCGGTGTGGGATCCAAATAACGAGTATCTTATTAATCAAATTGAATGTGTACAAAATCTTAGGGCGCGCTTTATTTGATGTATTAATTCTCGTCTTTCAATTGTGTCGTCTATGAAAGCATCCTTACACCTTCCTAACAATTTCTTACGCAGAAAACTGGCTCGTTTATTGTTATTTTATAAAATCTCTCATAATGCAGGACTGATAGCAGGCGTTCGTTTTTGTAAAGCTAAGCTTTTTTTTTTTTTTTACTCGTTCATCCCGAAGACAGCCACTGATCGGAACTAAATGCCCACCTCCACTTTCAACGTCATTAATATTTCTGCATTATTGCGATAGCAATTATATGGATACTCCAGGCGAATTTCCGCCGTCGCCATCGACGTCGGCGTCGCCGCTCTGTTCCGTATAAAGTCCAAGTGCGGTAACATCGCGGCCGCGCGCCGTATGCTGGAGGTGCGAGTGAAAGCTTGCGAGGATGAGCCGAGAAGGATGGTGGCTTAATGCGGCGGTGTCTTCTCGCGCTGGCAAGGGAGGAAGGCGGGGAGGATACACGCCGTCTTCTCAATCACGTGCTGCGACTGCAGCGAAAAAAATCGACGTAATCGCACGCGTCGCAATGCAATTTTTAGGTGGCTCATTTCACACGATTTCCATTTTAACTTAAACTGCTCCGTGCGCGCGATTTTTGTATGCCACGCAATAATTAAGAAAATTGTGACGACCACAAAAGGCCATTTCGTCTCATCGAACACCTCGTAGTATTGGCAACTCGCAAAGGTGTGTAGTAAGTACTAGATCTATAGCATACGAAGCAAACGTGAAAATGCACTTCATTTGCTACATAGCGTGTCTACGAACGCATAGAAAAGGGAGATGGAATCTGTGGTTCAAGGTTTTTATTCTCCTTTCGCGTGTTGGTGCTACGTACCGGATTCGGCAATCCACGTCTCCGCGCATTGCACTTGTTGAGCGGGACGCAATTTCCCAAAACAAACCACGAAATAGCTCTTGGCGCAATTTCGACGTAATATCGCAGTGATCGCTGCGATCGGTGCGACGTACGATCAACCGGACGGTCGCTGCTGAAAAAAAAGGGGGGGGGGGGGGGGGGCTCTGCACTGTGATTACTCGATTTCCGGCGAATACACACAAAGTGCTTCGAGCGGCCAGTCGCGCGGCAATTTTGCTTGTATTCGCTGGCTTCTTTCGCACTTGCAAAAACACTTTTATGTAGCACGTATTGAGCAACAGAAAGCTTTATCGGGAGTTTTTCATGTTGCTCTTAAATTTTCTCATTGACACTTTTCATCTAGTTATAATATTTGAGAAGTTTATTAATTAATTAAGACTAATTATGTAATTAGGCGGAATGCAATAAACCATCTGAGTATCTCCAAGCGATGGCAAGAAACATTACCTTGGTTCTGTCCAGCCACCTGCCACTTGCATATTTCTAACGTTTGGCTAAAGTTATGTGGGACACCCATGTATACAATCGGTGATCATGTAGATACCGGTAGTGAGGTGCGCAACGTGGCCCCTTGAATGCAGATACATGTGAGACACCAGGAGAGGCCAGAGCGCTGACTGAGTGTCCCGTGGGACATTCGCCCAACTTTCCCAAGTAGTGGTGCGATGACGTCCGACATGCTGCTTCCCTCATCAGGTGGGCCCGGAGTCTGACAATACACAATGATGGCATCCGACACCGCATTCATCAACGAGGCGTCTTCCCATTCGGCCAGGGCAGTGGAGGTCACCCCGACGCTTTCCACACATACCGGACGTACCCGCTCACCCCGAGCACGCCTTTGTTCAGGATGAACGTATTTGTTACTAAGAATACACCCAGTCGGACAACACTGCAGGAAATATCGTATTACTCGTATGAGTCTTTTTTTTTTTTTTTTAATGCTGGGACTGCACTTCTGCCGTTGAGGTGATGTTTGATGACCTTTAATCGATATCTCCTATTTAGTTTTATTGCGACGACTGGTACTCTCTCATTATGTGGTAGAATTCATCAATGTTGCCTGATAAGTCCGTATGAATTAGAAATCATATCCCGTATTCTTGATTATCTGGTAGACCTCTGTAGCAGAAGACATGACCATTAATTAGTCAGCACTGCATATGTATCACCAGTTCTCCTAACCTCACTGAGGCCATTGATATCCCATATCCCAGGCAATGCCTGATTATACCTCAAAGATTCCAGCAAAGCTAGCCTCACTCGAGAGAGTTCGGGTGTTAAACGTTGCCAGGTTCAGTTTCTAGCGGCGGCCTGTCCGGATACAGAGTTTCTTAAGACCCGTGTCAGGTGCTCCACAACTGTTGGGGGCTGAGGACCAGAGGTTAATTGAGGTAGTGGTGTGTAGCAGAGGCAGAACATCGGGTTTCTACGCTCAATGTTGCTCGCGGTGCCAAGTTAAAATCCTCAAGTTAAGGTCCCAGGTTAAGCGCCTGTGCATCCAATGTGCGTTCCTTTTGTACTCCTGTTTATCTGCGCTCAACCACTTTTAGTTAAAATCCTCTTCCAGGCCAACATATTTTCAGGTTTAGAATGGCGCCTGAAACCACCAAAATAATAATTTAACAAATGCCGAGAGCCAGTAGGGCTAGGGCTATACTAGTCCAAGTGCAACAAAATTAGGAAGGCCTCCTGAGCTTCAGCAAGACACTCTCTCACCCAAACAGGAATTGGGAGAGAGAGAAAGTCATAAGGGAAAGGCAGGGAGGTTAACCAGGCTGAGCCCGGTAGGCTACCCTGCACTGGAGAAGGGGGAGAAGGTATTGAAAGAGGAGCAGGAAGAGAGAAGTTCACACTTTGCACATTTACACAGTCAAGCTTTCATCGCTGAGTTTCGTCACAGGCGGTCATACAGGCTTGTGCACTTCAAAAAACGCAGCAGCGCCAACAGGAATTGGCCTCTCTGTTGCTGTATATGGCCACTACCACCATCATGACTCTTACAATTGACCCCCAGTAAAAGTAAAGGGTGGTTGAAAAATTGGCGGCGCAAAGCAAATGAAAACACCAAATGAAGTAAACTTTCTACTGTGAATAACGTAGCTTAGTGTTTAAACTATTTACTGTTTTGATACACTAGAAAGCTTAAAAAACGAGCTTTGCGGCACGGGCGGGATGATCGATCATATCATCATTATCATCATGTCCCGGTACCCACTGAAACACTATGGCATGCTGCGCCTCATTGGCATTATTAAGTCCTAGCGTCTCGTGTACTAGTGTAATATTTATACATTTGTGGTTGACAAGAGACGACAGAGCCGCCTGCGAGTCGCTGAAAATAAACCCTTGCTGTGCGTCTCTATAGGCTATGCTTAAAACCGAACTGCAGGCGTGATAGCAAACAGTTCAGTTGTTGCCGGGGGCGTTCCGGAGAAAATATAATAGCGTGTATACTTACCTGAGGGATGAGAAACGCATATAAAGAGTATAATATGGTAAACTCGAGCCATCCTTGTACACATTAATATAGGCAGTGTATTGCACGCACTATATCTGATACAACATCATTTTCTAGACGGCGATATTTGTCTTTTCTTCTGTATGCCCTGCACACAGAACTGAATAAACGGTGTATTCCATTTCAACCTGGAGTCACATATATTAATCTGGTTCCCTGCTTTCACTTTTTTTTTTACTGCAGATACTGCGCCTAATAAAATGTGAAAAAAGTAATTATTGCATTATCTCATAACCGGGCGATTATTGAGTTTAATAGATAAAGCTTTATTAGCAAAAAAAATGAATAGGGAGAGAGGCACATGCACAGAAGCGAAAAAAAAAAATCACTGATTCTCCGCCACGGAAATCATTCTTAAGGTCACGTATAGCGAACCAGGACGAGTAAGCGAAAAGTTAAAAATTCAGACATCGGAATGCAGCGCGGTCCACGTTTTGCTCCTATTCGTACCTTACTCGTACCAACAGGGTCGTCCCCGTTAACAAAGAGAGAGAGAAAAAAAAAAGAGACAGAAAAATCTAAAGTGGCGGGAAAGAAGATGGTTTCTAGCTACGTGCCTACTGAAATAGTGGAGTCATTTTGCTTGTGCCAGTAAAAGAAGTTAGTAAAATTTTGCTGTTCAGTTCGGCGCATGCTGCCAGAAATTCGACTGAACATTTGTTTTTTGTTTTTCTGTTGCGCCAAGCATCTGAACTGCTATCCCTGGAAGAACCTGAAGCTCAAAAGTTTCTCTGAAATGCAATAGAACCACAGAAAGATAAAGGGTATAAAACGAACAGCCTCGGACAATTTCATATTTCTCCGAGAGCAAGATAACGTTTCACACAAGAAAAATCTTGAGGAATATCAGGTAGCGGCTGGTTGCGTATAGTGGCGCTCTGCGCTACAGAACGAACAAGTGTGCACGCGCTGCGTGCATGGCGTTCAGGGACTTAGCTATAGTTAGTTAAATTGAGTTTATTGGCGCAAAATCCACATAGGCCTTGCTGCGCCAGACACAGGGTGTTCGAAAGTCAATGGTAGAAACAGTAAAACATGCATTATTTAAAGTCTGTTGAGACACGTATGCGCGTGCATGATCAAGTTATTTCCACGCAATCTCCAGCGCACTTAGGTTTTGAGTGGACCTCCGAGTTGCCAATAAAACACGAAATGTATATCTTGCTCAAGTTTCCTCGTTGTTTTTTTTTGTTTTTTTTGTTTTTCACGCGGTTGCTTGCGATATGTTTCCTGCAGTGCAAACGTGCCATAGTTAATACAATTTCTTCTCATGCATTGTGACCTAAGACGGAAGCTGGCTGGAAGGGCGGGTGGTCTAGCTTTCACCCGAATCAAGGGCACAATCGAGTGTGTTTTGTCATATGCATTGCTCGGAAAGCGGAATGAAAATGTTTGGAAGCAAGGCATACTTATAATATGCATGTCAAAGCACTCTCTGGAAAGCACGCCTGCTTCTCAAGAAAACAGCGGAGAAAGCGGAAGAAATGGCGGTTCCACTGTGTATCCCTTGGTTGGTTGCCCTTGGTGTGGCGGCGTGTGGCCGTGCCGTCTTAACGGGAACAATGGTCGGGACTCGAACTTCGCTGCCCTATACGTCGGTTAGTTTTCTGGAACATTACCCAGAGGGAAGCGTGGCACTCTTTACGCGGCGATTTTGGTAGTGGCGGTTCATCCCATGTAAAATGATTCGGAAGCACAGGCGTCCATTTGTCTTGGCTCATCATATGGCTTAGCGCGTGATTCGACTACGACTGCGCCAATTTCTTCCTTGGGTGTATTTCAATTTGTGCCTGCAGGCAAAGCTGCCCTACTTGATGTCTTAGAAAACAGCTTTTTTTAAACTTTTTGTTCGTACTGGAATACTATTACGCTGCGACAGCGTCCGCTACTTGGCGTCCCGTTTTGAATACTAAAATAAACCGACAGTTTATTGGAAGTAATTTTTCGCAAGAACCCTTAGAAATTGAAAGACACCTATTTCGTTCACATTTATTATAGGCTACGGTGCTGGTTAATCTGTGCCGTAACAGATGACTGGTTGCAGACCACTGGGATTTGATGGCTCGCGTACATTACTCTCTGAAGCATGCGTTTCCCAAAGGCTGGTGTCTCTTTCCGAAACAGCACTCACGCTTAAGGTTTGACACCCAAGGCACATCGACGGGCCTTGCACACAATCGTAAGTCTGGCTTAACAGCGCTTGCTTGACTGCACTCTATCCTGCAGCTCCCCGCTGTTTCACTTGTTTGTGTGGTCTGCTCATTTAAAAGCAATGTGTGCCTGAATCGTTACAGACTTCGATGCTGTCTCCTCGAAGCTGTCTTCCTTGCAGTCTAAGTGATGACTGAGATGGTGTGGCTGTCCGGCGCAGATACGAAAGTAGCCACTACGCATGCCAACATTGTGAACACACGCCTTAGCAACAATTCATGAGCAATATACTGCTAAAACTATCCGTATTTTGCTTCCTGTAGAATAGTGATTAGTGGAAACGTTGCCCCATCGTAACCACTCCAGCATGTCTCGCGCTCAAAAAAAAAAAAAAAAAAAGAAGTGATCTTCCAACGCATCCACCATCAAGCTCAAACGTGTTATTGTATATTGCTCCATGTGACAACCGCACTGCAACGCTGAATTTCCGGTTGAACAGCGAAGCCGCGAAGAAATTTTACTTTTTCGCCACTTTCGCGCTCTGAAAACCTTCGTCATTGGGTGAATAGGGTGCAGATCACAGAGAAATTGTAAGGTTGCGATTGTTTGCTTGTAACCTCTATTCATCTACTTACACAGTGGCGGCGTGTAGGTACTTGTGACGGTTGTACCACAGTGTTGAGAACTCGAGACTGGCGAGAGAAGGACTGTGCAAATACAGAAGGCTTGCACAGTTCTGAACCAAATCGCAGTCACAAACAAAACGACAAAGCCACGTACGACCGGAGTGGGCGGCCGAAAGGAATCCGTGGTACAGATGCGTTGGTAAACGAAGTGTCACTGGAAAGCCTGTGGTGGCTGAACGATTGCGGCGTCAGAGGTATCATATGTCAGTGTACGACGCTCAATGTTGGCAGGTGCGTCGGCGTCACACGCTGGCGCGTGCGTTGCGTTAATGCACTTTGCAGCAGCGTCAGAAAAGGAAGTACACGTGCGAAAGGTAGCATAATGTAGGTTGTAATTTTATTTGACGCTTCATGGGGTGACAGGAAAGAAAAAAAGACGGCACGTGAAACATCAACCAGTAAGGGAGCTGATACTTGGCACAGTTTTGCTTCGTCGTAACACTTCGTGATCAACTGATTCTTGTTTGCTGACGTTACTGTAAATATCCAAGATTCAAGCATCTCATCGTTGGACGTGATGTTTACATATTTTACTCTGAAAAGCTTTTCGTTTTTGTTCTATGGTCCAGGCGGAGCGCCGCACACACGGCACACACGCACACACACACTCACACACTCGCAATCACAGCAGGAGCTAAGACATCGCGCAAGGAACTTAATTACAGATAGTTACTTCCTTCTATCAGGTGGCAGCGAATGAGCAGCAGAGAATGGAATCACAGACGGAATTTCTGTGAGATCTTAAGCTGTTAACTTCTGTGGCACAACTTCAATATAGTTTCTTGTTTTTTTTTTTAGGAACAAAGTAAGAGTTGATATGTAAAGATGGAAAAAATACGTCTAGTGCGATACATATGTACCATTAAAATGCCGACTCTGGAACAATATTTTAAGCTTGCCATCTTTTTGTTCTTTCACAAGGTAAATTGTTGAGCTGTTTTCAGGAACCCACTATATAAAAAAAATGGCAGCAGAGATGGTTTCATGTTTTAAAGTGCCGAGAAACAATCGCTGCGCTATTTCGGCTGCCAAAAGTATCAGTTCTGTCGACAATTTGCACTGATCTTGCGGGAAGTTTTATTTCCAATAGTTGTTCATCACGCTGAAGAAACAGCAACTACAAGGCTCGGATGGTGTATGGATAGTTTTTTTGTGCAAGTTCCCCTTCTTGCCAGCTGCAAAGATAGGTTGGTTCATTAAGATTTTGGTTCTTGCAAGTATAATTATTCGTGAACCAATGAGGTTCATCTCTACGTATTCAAGCCTTGTAGAAAAAAAAAAGAGCTTGTTGGGCCAAAACACTGTGATACCTTAATAATGTTTTTTTTTCACGCGGCAGTTATAGTGCGTGAGAATATAAATGCTTTACCACAATGCATGCATGACACATGATCTCGCTTTCGAAGTGATGAGGAGAGTTATGTTAGGCTAGTTTTAGCCACAACCATTTGACGTTGATGAGGGGGTGCGTGATATCAGCCTGTACAATGTGTGTCACGCTTGCCTCAAAGTGGCCTCGCTCTATGTGTAAAAACTAAAGTGCACGTACGCAGCCCAATGACTCCGCGTGCTCAGCAAGTGGCATCTTGTCCTACTCACTGAGGACTAGTGTTGGGGGTGGGTGACGATATGTTCCCCATCCTTTTATCGCCTGACTTGTGGCATCATTTGGCACCGCCGTAAGTTTCCATGGCTCTGCTCTGCAGTGTTAAAGATTGCAACATTCGATAAGGCTCTCCTTGTCCCATAGCTGTCACCTCTGACTTCACTTGTTCTATGCCAAGACGACGAGCGCACGAATGCAATAGCGACCGTAAACGTACCAATGCTTAGCTATCACTGGAACACTGTCAGATTAATCCAGTTGGTATTCCTGTTTTTCTATTGCTATCTCCAATGCAAATAGACATAATTTTTTTCTGGCAATAATAATCGAATTGTGGAAATGATCGTGTTTCATCAGAAAAGTTCTAACCCGCTCGTGGTAGCTGCGTAAGGGTCGTGCTCACACGCAACTACACGAACTCAGTATACACGACGGCGCTTGCAGAAGCAGCGCGCTTTTGTTCTTTGGCACGCACTCGTTTACTTGTTAGTTCCAGAAAAGTACTAAACACAACGTCCTGATCTGTACGTTTCAGTAGCCATTTCAGAGAATCGGGTTCATCAGTCGGGGTTACAATTTTAATTAGCGTGTTCATGTATTATTACCAATGTTAAGGTATGGCTTTTGCAGCCACGCACAGAATTTTCGGATCTCCAAACCTTCATATACGGAGCCTTACACTTACTGCTCAGCTATGGTCGATGCTTTGAAACTGTAAACGGCGTCAGCTATGGGACTTTGCTATGCTCTATGAGCGCTGATGAATTTAGTGCGGGAAGCAGAGTGCGTCCAACTTTGCGATGTATGAGTCTGTACATGCGAACTGGGTGACTACAGACAGACCTTTCGCCTGCTGTTGAATGATGCCCGGGGTGACTCTTTCCCTCTTGAACTATTGGGCTTCCGGGAGTTGAACTGCTGACTGCTACATCGAAGCTGCTACTTTTGGCCCAAAAAACGAGTGCTGTGCTCATAACACACGAACAAGCACAAATAAGTGGACATAAGAAGCCCTCATAATCGTTGTTTCTTTTTTTCTTTTTGACTCGGAAAGCCTTCACAAATCTTGTTCAAGTTTTAATGAGGGATACCGATGGAGAAGGCCCCCTCACAGATAAAATTCAAGAGCCGCCGCCCCTTAGGTCTCTATTAACTTCCCCATTCTTAAAAAGGACCTAGAGCAGTGGTTTAAACGCTGAAGGTCATGGCAGCAGTATCTCGAACCACCGCTATACGAAGCCTGTGACGGCGCGGGGAGGCAGCTTCGCGCACGCCGAAGCAGCACATAAGAAAATGCCGATTCGCACTTTTCAGTTAAGACACACGGACTGTTCCTTGGCGTGTCGGGAACGGTTTGCCGTCGCCACCACCGGGTCTCGAGCCCTGCATGTTGCACGTCCACGGCAGCGTAGCCTAGGCGGCATCCTCGCGGGGCTGCTCGTCGTCTTCGGCCTCGGAGGGGCTCTCGGCGGCCGCGACCTGACCAGGCAGCAGCGGGTCCAGCGAACCGGCGGTGCTCCAGACGCGCACGGCGGCCACGTGTCCGGCCGGGAAGGCGGCCGGCGACAACCGGCGCTTGGCACCCTGCTCGCGCACGGCCTCGGCCTTGTCCAACGCCGCCTGGCTGGCGGCCATGCGCTTGCACATGGCGCAGGCGCACACCAGGATGCCGAGGCAGAGCACGCCGAAGCTGACGCCCACCACGAGCACAGCGGCCGTCCAGAGCTGCTCGTCCAGTTTGTCGTCGCGCACGATCATCATGACGATGGCAACGCTGGCTCCCGACAGCAGGAAGCCCGACAGCGTGAAGATGCCGGCCGCCGCGTAGCAGGCACGGGTGCCCGGGCTGCTCCCCATGTCGCTGCCTCTCTGCGTTACAACACACCACTGCTGGTCAATCAAATGTTTGGGCACGCGGCCTGAGATGTATAGACAAAATTGCTGCAAGACAACCAACCGTTTCGCGTTTACTGCAGTTCTGGCAACGGTCAATGCTCGTCGCCTATAAGCTTCCTTGAGCACTTGCGGACTGTTGTTTTGAATGGGGTTCAATAGACAAAAGCCGTTAACTGGCCTTCGCTATTTTGTGTTGTCTCCATATGGGCTGCTATTTTCTTTCGCAGGCGAGGCGCTGGTAATTATGTTGGGGTGCCAGATTAATTTATAGCGCACTATTCCAGCACGTGTCTCTCACGAAATGACCTCATTGATGATTCGTGGTAGTTCTGTTCAACGTTGATATACATGTGTTAATGTAGAAGAGCAGACAGCTGCAAAGCCACCGTTTTGCCTGGAATGACGAGACCTTATAGACTATAGAGCAGGAAGCTTAAGGGCAGTCGGCAACAATAAAGAGAACGGAAGCCCGGAAGCCATTTTGAGAAATGAGATGCCATGACCTCGGGCTCTGTCACTTCCATTTCGACCCATTCTTTTCAATTATGACACCGACAGATATTGAAGAACCCTTCATCGCATACACGCACACACACACACACACACGCAATGAATCGTTCATCGTTCAGTTCATCACGAGCAGTCATATAGCAAGACGAGCACAGCGCGGAAGACGGGGACACAGAAAGAAAGGCACACAAGACTCCTGTCATAAAGGCTGGCGCATTCCAAGAAACACAGCAGCGCTTTTGTGGTTTTGCATATTGCAGACGCACGAGGCCATGATCCCAAGATCTTCTTTTCTGTAAAAAGCCCTGTCATTCGATTGCCCTCAAGTTGTCCGAAGGGTAGGCTTCTCAACTTCGTATGATGAACAGTCCCGCTGTGCACTTCTCTCATTCTCATCATCTTTCAGCCCCCTTTCCCCCTTCGTCAGTGCAGGGTAGAATACGGGGCTCAGTCTGGTTAACCTCCGTGCTTTTATCTTATCACTTCTCCCTCTCTCTTAGTCGCATATGGTAGAGGAGAATGGTGTCTATATATGTTATTATTTTTAATTAAAAAGCAACATGATTCTGGAATACTTAAGTACAGGATCACGTGCAGTGAATCATATTGCTATGTGAACCATTTATTAGGCAAACTGCAAAGCAACTAAGTTTATCTAATCGTTTACGTTTAAAAAAAAACGACATTAGGTGCAACGGAAGAGCCTATTCTGATAAATCAGCCTGCAGAAAGAACGGTGGATACGATTCATACGAAACATTTGTCGCTGCTGTTATCGCATGCAGAGGTTCCAATTATTTTTTATTGTTATCTCATATCACTAGGGTTTTGAAACACGCAAAGCTGAGAGCATAGGTTATGCATAGGTTTGTGTGCAATGCACTCGTATCAACAATACAATTAACGACGTTGTCAGTGGTGGAGAACAACCACACGCACTGTCACTTTACAGTCCTCTCTATCTTTATATCATCCGCTAGCCTTCTACCTGAATTTTCTATAGGCGACTCGATCTATACCCTCACCGGGAGCTTCAAGGCAATGCACCTTCTGGCGCCTTACACCCATTGATGGGAAAGCGATGCTGCTGTCGCGTACATGCCAACCAGGTTGTAAACTATCGCGATTGTAAGGAAGCAGCAGGATGGATGGAAAAACGTTATTGATTAATTAAGAGAGGGGAAAAGGGGATAAGCGAAGGTGTAGGGAGCGAGGGAGTGGGTGGGTGGGTCCCGTATTCCAGGACACCAGTGATCGTGGCAACCCGCACCACCTCGTCCAAGGGGCCCCTTTGGGAATGCAGGTGGCCCCCGGTTCTTGAACCACTGAGCACGCGCACACGCGCGCACGCACACACACACACACACACACACACACACACACACACACACACACACACACACACACACACACACACACACACACACACACACACACACACACACACACACACACACACACACACACACACACACACACACACACACACACACACACACACACACCACACACACACACACACACACACACACACACACACACACACACACACACACACACACACACACACACACACACACACACACACACACACACACACACACACACACACACACACACACACACACACACACACACACACCCACACACACACACACACACACACACACACACACACACACACACACACACACACACACACACACACACACACACACACACACACACACACACACACACACACACACACACACACACACACACACGCACGCACGCACGCACGCACGCACGCACGCACGCACGCACGCACGCACGCACGCACGCACGCACGCACGCACGCACGCACGCACGCACGCACGCACGCACGCACGCACGCACGCACGCACGCACGCACGCACGCACGCACGCACGCACGCACGCACGCACGCACGCACGCACGCACGCACGCACGCACGCACGCACGCACGCACGCACGCACGCACGCACGCACGCACGCACGCACGCACACACACACACACACAACGCCAATGATTACGAAGTGACGGAAGCAGCTCGTCTAATTGCAAAATGAGCGCAGCAAATGCTTTTCTGCCCACTGACGACGCTGGTTACTGTTTATAACCGTTATGTAATAACTAATGCATCGGATAGACTTATTACCGAATTTATTACCGAATTTTAGGGTGTGCTACGTAAGATATATGAACAATTGAAAGACAAGACATGCAAATACAAACAATCTGTCGTCATCAAGGTCGTATATTAAGTACACTACAGGACGAAAGCATCTCCCGTGCATTCTCCAATTCCCCCTGTCTTGCATCAGCCGACTACATTACACGCCTGCAAACTTTCTGATCTCATCACACCACCTAATCCTCTGTCACCCTCGACTGCGTCGCCCTAAACCTTGGTGCCAATTCAACTGCTGTAGTAGGCCACCGCTTATCTGCGCTACTTATTACGTGGCCTTTCCCAACTCCAGTACTTCCTATTAATCTCAACTAGAATGTCAGCTGCACTCGTCTGCTCTCTAACCCGTGCCGTTGCCTTCCGGTCTCTCACACTCCGTCTTAAACATAGCAGGCACCCCTACGAATGCTTGATAGACTTGTCTCACTGCTCGCATTCGCGACCAAGAAATAGTGCGCCACGTATGAAAGATAGATATAGGTATACGACAGTGTAATTCGATGTAAAGTAAGTCTCACATTTTTATGTTACAATATATGACGTAACTAGCACGGAAGGTGTCGTAGAGCTTAAGTGATTTACAGTGGCGTACCAACTATTTCTCGATTGGGGGGCCAAACCTCCACCCCCCCCCAACTCTCTTGCTGTCTTTGTATATATATATATATATATATATATATATATATAGCTGGATAGATAGAGAAATAGTGCTTCTGTCAGTTGTTTTCACAAGGTTGTTTCACAAACATAAACTTGATTATTATAAATAACACATGGTCATCTGTGGGAGGTCATACGATTATTTGATTTTATTGCTTCAAATTATATAAAATGTCAAGATGACGAAAAGACAAAAAGTAATGAGTGCCTGAGAGAGGTCTCTGATCCCGCGCAGTAGCAGCAGTACAGTGCATATAAAAATACACATTTGCTACAAACAATTTTAATAATTAAACAAAGAATAGTACTTGGTGCGTAAGTCTGTAGCACAATTTTATCGCTACTTAAGGCATAAGTGCTGTCGAGGTTAGATGCAACAAAGTACAATCAACGGGAAATACTTGTAATATTCTAAAGAAAAAACGACCGCAGATGTGCGCGGCCTTGTATAATTACAACCCAATTTCCAGCGAAGCTGTTTCTTTCGGGCAGTTGCAACAAGAAGTTTCAGATTTTCTGTAATGATATCGCATCCTTTAAAATGTTGCTCGTATATGAGTGCTCTGTTTGTAACCTTGCCCTCATGTAACGCTTTCGAACGTATACACTTGTTAGGAATTTTTAGAAAGGCTGTAATACATTCACACACATCTTACTTCGCGCTCATTGCGGTCCACCAAATGTCATTAAATGTGATGTCGGTGGCATTTGTAGCTCTGCCAGGGCAGTGGGCTAAATTCTGCCCCTCTCGTCAGACACACTCATAACGCTGTAAAGCACTTGAATAGATAATTTATTGCCAAAGCCCCAATTACCCACAAATTTTTAGATTTCCTACACCTATCACCCATTACCTCGTCTTTCCTGTCTCCAAACATAAAGATGCTGCCTAGTTTAGTGCATTGAAGACTCAGGTGAAGCAAATATAACAAGCATAATAAAATAAGCGAAGCTAGGGTTCAATAATTATTTGTAACACTCCTAAATAAACCGGAAACGCTAAAACTTCGTGACACATTACGTTTAAGGTGCGCCCATTTCTTCCATGTATAAAATTTCTGAAACGCAGACTTCTCTTAGGAATTCGGGAAACGTAGCTGATAATGGCAAAGCGACCCTTTCGAACATAAGGAACGCAACGTGTATAAGTGTGCAAGCATTAATCTCAACCGCTTTAACATTTGTTGTTTGATCAACTCTCATTTAACATCGCACACAAACTTGGCGTATAGCGTTCCCCTTACGTTCGCAAAATTTGACCTCGGTTGTCGTTGTAATTATGCCAGAGCAGCGGTACAAGTGTTACGTCTCTCGTAAAATACACTAATAATGCCCCGCACCACTTGCATATACGTAATCTATTGCAAGAAGACGCATTTAACCCAACTATTTAAACGTTGCCGACACATTACCTATACCGTGCAATATATTCAGAAACATACTTTGGCCTCAGCTGTTGTTTGGCATACTTTGTCCCTCCACTTTTGAGAACGGCGGGTGTTCTTCCGCCGTGCGAATCCAGTTTTAACGCTACGTCCGTCACTTACCGTTCCATCGTTCGGTGCGCGGCGCGTAGCTTTTCCTCATTTCTTTGGCTACGTTTGCGTGAACCCGATGCGAGCGGGTCGAGTCGGAAATCGGGCTGACCGAGCCCGTCGTGACCGCGTTTACATAAACTCCCATTCTGACGAGTCTGGATAATGACAGCACGCAACGTCGAGCCGAGACGCCAACGCGTTCGAAATGGGCTAGCAGTTCCCGCAGCCGTCTGCAACGGCTCTATTTCATGGGTCTTATAGTTACGATTAGGTGGCACTGCGCAGTGCTTGTCTATGCCTTGCCCTGATGCCATTCCCGCTGCCGGCCGCATACAGCAGCAGCAACTGCTGCTGCGTTCGAGCGATGTTGTCAGCCAGCAAACGCATCCCTAGTACTTTTGAAGGGTGTGGGAACTCGCTTTTACAGCTTCGTTGTCTTTGATGTATAAATTGTCAGATTGATTTGCACCTGTGCATGATTTTTTTCTAATTGTATATTGACTTAGTGCAGTTCATGATATGCTAAAGACTGCTCCCTCCCCCATATACGGTTTCAACCCGCTTTATTCGTTTGCAAATTTCCTTCTCATGATATTGGTCCCACATGTGACATCTTTTTTTCTTCTTAGAAATAACTTCATTTTCAGGAAATACACATGTGCATTTCACATATCCAGTCCGCGTAAGCCTGCACGGCTTCTGTGCATGACTGAGCAGTCAGGCAAAGAAACAATTTGCTCAAGCTATTCAAAACTGATTACAGCACACATTTGTTATAAAATTGATGTAAGCTATGCAAAGAAGGCGTATGCGATACAGGTTTTAATTACCGCAATTCATAAAAATGGGACTTCAGACTAGAAAAAAGACTAGAAAAAAGTATGTTCACACGAGGCCCAAGAACTCTACTGATACAAAGTAGACAATACATATTGTAAGCTGACATAGTATGGGCAACTGTTATGCTAATGTTAGTACTCATGAACTCAGAAATTTTTTTAAATTTCGGTCATTCAAGTATGCGAAAATGTCCTATACATTTTAGTACAGTCGAAAGGGGTGACAAAGGCGCGAGTTCTTTTCCCGAAGTTGGTGTCAATTCGCGGTACCGCCTACTTGTGTGCCTTAGACAACGCGGTTTTACATTAGCTGTGTTAAATTGGTCAGAAAATAATGTTTTTAATATGACGTCAAAGATGAATTGTCTACGGACATCAAGAATTTGAATGTGGTCCGCTGTGTGATCGCTGGTCTTTCCATGATGTTGCGTTCCATATACGAGGTGAGCGGCTATTCCGTTTAAAATTGAATTTATTGTGTTGAGTTTACAAGGAGATGCTGATCCATAAATTGTTAAGTCAAACCTGATGATCGATTCACTTAAGACCTTAGATACAAACATTTCGACACTCATAGTACATAAAGAACGCAACTTGTATAAGTGTGCAAACATTAATCTTAACCGCTTTGAAATTTGTTGTTTGTGTTGATGCCATGGTAACGGGTATCACCGAAACATAGACACATTATTAACGAGATCAACAGTACGGCATGGACAAGTTCTAAGTCAATTTCACGTAAATAACTCGGATATGTCGCCACGTATACTTTATGAGAATTGTGAAAACACCAATAAAATCCAACAAGCATGTTATATTGTCTTGCATAACACGAGCTCCTTCGTTGTAGTTTTTCGTCGGTAATGCAAGTGCAGTGTTGTCCGCGTAGAGAGTGAGAGAGAGAGAGATGAAATGACAATTGAAAGGCAGGGAGGTTAACCAGGACTGAGCCCGGTTGCTACCCTACACTGGGGGAAAGGAAAAGGGGAGAGAAATATTAAGAGAATAATAGAAAGTCCGCTGTTGATATCGCCGACGTAGGAACAGATCTCTGCTCTATCACTGACGGTCACTCAGTCCGGATCACAGACGGTCACTCAATCCGGTTGTTTTCAAAAATAGCAGCACCGCCTTTGTGGCATTTTGTAGCTGCGACATTCGAGGCCATGATCCCAAGATCTTGTTCAAGGTGAATGGTTTTTTATCCAGCTGATTTAGAGCTGCGCGCAGGTCATGTCTTTCGTTTTCAAATGATGGGCGGTAGCGCAGTAGGTGTTCTATGGTCTCCTCGACACCGCAGGCATTACACTCGGCACTATCAGCCATTCCAAACAAACACGTTTATGTATTGGTGAATGCAACACCCAAGCGTAAGCGGCACAGCATGTTTCCTCACTTCGCGGAAGTTCAGGTAACAGCCGCAGTTGCATAGATGGGTCGAGAGAATGCAACCGATGCTAGGTGAATTCAGGTGTGTGCCACTTCTCCAATGTCATACGGTGCGCTAGCTTGCTTATGCGTTGGGCTCCGTCAGTCCTCGATAAAGGCACAGAAACAAGGTTTGCTCCTTCGTGTGCTTTCCTAGCAGCTTCGTCAGCGAGGTCGTTGCCGGAGATACCGCAATGACCCGGCAGCCACTCAAACACGACGTCGTGTCCTTTTGCGATCATATGATGGTGCATTGGTAGATGGAGTGGTAGTCTGGCAAAGTCGTTAGAGTAAATTTAAGTGTAAGTCGTTAGTGTATTAAATAATAGGGACCCCAGTATAGAACCTTGGGGCGCTCTACATTTATTAGATATAATTTATTGAACTTGTTATTTATTTTTGCTCATTGCATGCGTTAGCTTAGGTATAGTTAAGGAAAAATGAGAGGTAGGGACCTCTAAATCCAAAGCTATGCAATCTATATAATAACAGCTGGTGATCAATTGTTTCGAATGCTTTTTTCAAGTCGACGAAAAGAGTGAGGTCTAAATTATTGCTGTCAATTTCACAACAGCATAAATTATTAAAATCTTCCAACAAGTGTGTAGTCCTCAGCCCGCTGCGAAATCCGTACTGCGCGGCATTCTATTTCGTACAAAATGAAGTAATGTTAGCATGGATGATCTTTTCCATATTGCTGGATAGCGAATTCACTCCGAATTTCACTTATTCCAAAAGGTGACTACCAATATCAGGCCTTCTTATTCCGTTGACAGGCTATTGAACATCCCATTACCTTTTCGTATATTCAAACCTACTCTTAGGCATCGCTGGTTAATGTCTTCGATCATTTGACGTGCGTCATCTCCGGTGGTGGTGGACAGGAGAACGTCAGCTGCAAACAGAAGGTAGTTGAAATATTTCCGTTTAATGGTCACATGTAATCCTTGCCGACCTGATATCTTGAATATTTCTTCCAAGCATTGCAGGGCTAGCACGAGTCACGTGGTATATTGGACCAATCCCTGTTCTGGCGAGTTTTTCGTCACTCAGTAATCTTTCCAAATTTGGTACAACAAAAGTCGCACTTCAGGTGTCATAAAAATCTCACCATGTGAAACGGCCTTAACCCAACGTTCTGTCTTTAATGTATCTATGTGAGACGACTTTATATACCTGTGTGTTTAATGTGACTTACATTGTGAGTTGTCTTACGTGCATTTACGTGAGCTGACATTACGTGCCAGTGTGTTTCTTTTGATATATGTCGTGAGCTTCTTTTGCAAGCAATTATGTCACCTGATTTCGTCTGACTCTTTCGTTCTTGTTATCTTTCTTTTGTTCATGGTCGGCCTAAAAAAAGTAATGCTGGGGTTTTACGTGCCAAAACCACGATCTGATTATGAGGCCCGCTGCAGTGGGAGACTCCGGATTAATTTAGACTGTCGGGGTTCTTTTCTGTGCACCAAATGCACGATACACGGGCGTTCTTGCATTCCATGCCATCGAAATGCTAGCAAGGCGCCAGCATTTCCTACATATCATATAATACAACAAAGCTCCATTGGCTGTCGGCCATGTTCTTTCCTTGTTTTTTTTGAGGAAGGGGGGGGGGGGAATTCAGGTCTCACTTCAAGCCTAAAAAAATGTAATGGCTCGGACGTGTTTCGCACCGAGGGCCTCGAGTACAGGAATCCGATACTCAACGCCTACTGGCCCCACCACCATACCACACCTCAAAAAGTGTACACCACACATCCATATGTCCAAGACTATACGTACATTGGTCGTACACCTCAAGAAAGGGTCGTGCACCTAAATATTACGTCATCGTCTCGGGACAAGAAGGGGGATGGCAGTGTGCCAAATAGGACGCGCCCATTCTCCAAAACCTTTTCCCTGCAACTAGTCACAGCTTTATAGATGAAGTTTGTCCTAAAGTAGACAGATAATGGCACATACATGGAGAGCTACAGAATCAGAGGACCGAAGATAAGCGTTTTGTTGCTCGCAGTCACACTGCCCCTGTACGGAACTGTTCATGGGAAGTGGACTCATCGAGGGGAAAGAGGGTGCTTACGCCGTTCTCTATTTACTAATAATGTAAACAGAGAACGACGCAACGGCCCTCTTTCGTAACGGCCCTCTACGTAACGACGTAGCGGCGTCTTGGGAAACGTAACTACACACGTGACTGGAGTCGGCAGCAGCTGCACGAGGACATAGTATTTCACAGCTGCGCTCCGCTCCGACATAAACACTGAGAAGCCATCTCACACATCACTTTACACCCGCAGCTTACATGCGTGGCTTTCGCTTTTCGAGTGAACACATAAAAAAACGGTTCGCTGTTGTCGACTACGGGACACCTTTGTGGCTCTCGTAGTGCTTGCTTTACTCGACTCGCGATGATTCTTCGAATATGCAATTTTCTTTTTCCTTACTGCAACGCAAAGTGAGCAGCAAAGTCACCTTTACAGGTGACTAAGACTTCCCTCTTTCCTTTACTTGCATATTTTTTTCTCTCAAGAAAGTCGAGACTAAAAAAAAAAAAAAAAAAAAAATACTATCGGAGGTGGTGAATGCACCGCTTCCACTTAGAATTATGAAGGCCCTAAAGGACTGCCGTTCATTTTATGTCACTTTGTTCGCAGTAAAGAAGAAACTACATTTTCTTTTTCGTCGGGAAACAGTACAAGTCTGAATATCAAAAATGTTGGCAGTGCGTACTCAACCGAGTGGCACAACCCGGTTGAATAGGCACGCCGGTAATGAAGTGGGATGCTGAAACGGGGCGAATTTAGCGTTTTAATCCTTCGAAGTCGGCAGTGACACTGACACACACCCTGGCCAGGAAGTCGAGATGCTCAGCTGCCGATGTGAACGGGGATCAGCTGACAGACGAGGTCGTTACCATTGTCGTCGACCAGCTCCCACTTGACGTCGAGCGAGAGGGACGGGTACGAGGATTTGACGGGGAACGAGCCGCGATAGGAGTAGCTGCCCTGCGCCTGGATTGGGCACGTCACGCCGCTCTTGCAGGCGTCCGGCTGCGGCAGCGGAAACGGAAGGGGCACCTCGTGGTACACGCCGTGCACCTTGACGTTGACGCCTTGGCTGGCCACCTTGGAGTTGAAGGTGATGGTCACGTTGGCCAGGGTTCCTTTCTTAAGGACGCAAGTGTCGGGTTGCTTGCAGCCGTCGATGTGGAAGCTGACGATGGTGCCGTCCGGCGAGGCACACTGCGGCCAGTCGCCCAGAGCGCACGCGACTGACGACAGCATCAGGGCGGCGAGCAACAGCTGACAGCGCGACTCCATGGTTGGTACGAGAGTGGTCTCACGGCGAACTGAGCAGCGCAGCACTCTGCACGCCCGCCTCTTTTTGGCTGACACTGACTCGTCACGTGATGACGACGCGAAGAGGAGGAGGTGGCCCTGAGTGGTCTCTGCCCCGCATCCTGCGAGTCTTTCCTCTCCATTCTGCCCTCCGTCGTCATTGGCATCCGCATATTATCGGGCGTCACCTGATGGGCGACCGGCGCTCGCGAACAGATTACCGTGAAAGGCCTCTTTGTCTCTCGACGGATAGACGTTTCTCGTTTTTATCACCGGACCAAAGGCTGTCGGGGACTGATAGGGAGCCGAGTGAAGCGCAGCTATACAGCGAGAACGTGCGAAACGACAAAGGCTTATTATTATTATTATTTATTATTATTCCTAAAGCCTTCGGTATATAGCAGCGAGCAGTGGCTCGCAAACTTAGGTCGGCGACGTTGTGTTTTACGGCGGACTTGACAACTATGCTCTCGAAGCGCACTTGTTTTCGTTACAGATGCAGCAGTCTGGGCCGGGATAGCGTAAAACTATTCCACTCTGTTTTTATTCCGAATTCGCCATTAGCCCTCCGAAAAAGATTTGGCCAATCACGAAGGCTAATGGTGGATATGATCAATCACGGAAGGCTAATGGCGAATATAGAAGAAAAGAGTAGAGTAGTTTTACATTATTCCAGCCCTGAAGTCGCCGACACCAGGAAGGTACGTAAGAACGGCGTTTGTGTCGATGTTTTCAACCTAGCGAAAGAGTTTAGCGGTGCGAGTTCTCGATTCAGTAATTCTGCGTACTGTATCGCCTTTATGAAAACAAGAACTTATAAAGCAATACAGCTGTTTTGAAAGTGAAGTTGAAGGATTGACCAGAGTTTTCGCTTCTCAACTTATTATATATATACAGCGTGACCCAGCTATTACGCAGCACGATTTAAAAAAAAGAGGAACGGTGTTACGCGAAGCAAACCTAGTGCGTATTGTTTCCAGTACAGTGGAGTAGCCGCCAGTAATTATTTTTGCTACTGAGATTTGATTAGGTAATTGTAATTAATTATCTAACTCGAGAAGTACTGTCCTCATTATCAAAGTGCCAATGAGAAAGTTGTAGAGCAACATGAAGAACGCCCGATACAGCTTTTTTGTTGCTCATTACGTGCTACATAAAAGTGTGTGTTTTTTTTTTTTTTTGCGAGCGTGAAAGAAGCCCGCGAATACACGCAGAATTGCCGCACGACTGGCCGCTCGAGGCACTTTTGCGTGTATTCGTGGGCTTCTTTCACATTCGGAAAAACACATTTATGTAGCACGTATTGAGCAACAGAAAGCTGTATCGGGAGTTTTTCATGTCGCTCTACAACTTTCTCATTGACGCTTTGATATAGGACAGTACTTCTTGAGTTAGATAATTAATTACAATTAATTAATGAAATCTCAGTAACGAAAGAAATACTGGCGGCTACCCCACTGTACTGGAAACAATACGCACTAGGTTTGCTTCGCGTAACGCCGTTCCTCGTTTTTTTAATCATGCTGCATGATAGCTGGGACACCCTGTATATATATATATATATATATATATATATATATACAGGCTGTATATATATTACGAATATATAGGGTGTATATGGGTGTATACAAGGTGTATATATATACAGGGTGTATATATATAATACGAATTCTCGGGATGACACCAGTTTCGAGATATTAATTCCCGAACTTTGCGGAGAAATGCATTGGCGTTCCAGTTAATTTTGTGCTTCAATGCATAAAGCGACATTTTGTTAAGAATTTAACTGGAACGCCAATGCATTTCTCCGCAAAGTTCGGGAATTAATATATCGAAACTGGCGTCATCCTGAGAATTAATTCCAAGTGTATCCGCCTTGCGAACTCCACGGCTACAATTTGTAAATTGAAATATGGGCCATCAGGGAATTAGTTAAAAACTTAATTAATGTATTTGTGTTAATGAGTCGATTATGCATTTCAATTTTTTGTGCAAGTAATGTCCGCCTCTTCGAGTAGACCAGCTGATTAGCTAGAATTTGGCTATCTGCCACAGGCAAGCTTTAAGAATTTTTGAAAGTGTTCACTGAAACACCCTGTATATATATATATATATATATATATATATATATATATATATATATATATATATATATATATATATATATATGTTAATTGTCATTGTTTGTTGGCTTCTTATGATATATATATATATATATATATATATATATATATATAGAAGGCAAGGATGTTAACCAGAAAAGCGTCTGATTGGCTACCGTACACTGGGGTAAGGGAAAAGGGAAATAGAAAGATGCGACTGAATTATGTCATATATCATGCGGGGCTAAATTATTATATCTGACATATCATGCGAAACTTTCTCGAACGCCCATTCATCAGCAGTTGCAAATGAGCTGACACGTTGTCTTTCAACTGTAAACTAATATTGACTGAATGATAGAGAAAAGAAGGCTTTTTCCTCGTCTTGCCCATATAACTACGTGACTACTGGAATTGAATTCTGGGGTTTTACGTGCCAAAACCAAGATACGTGACTATTGGCTGTACATTTCGTATTTAATTCGCTCAGAACAAAATGTGGCCGTGACGGTGGGAGTCGCATATGCGTCCACGATAATTAAAAAAATTAAATTATGGGGTTTTACGTGCCAAGACCAGTTCTGATTATGAGGCACGCCGTAGTGGGGGACTCCGGAAATTTGGACCACCTGGGGTTCTTTAACGTGCACCTAAATCTAAGTACGCGGGTGTTTTCGCATTTCGCCCCCATCGAAATGCGGCCGCCGTGGCCGGGATTCGATCCCGCGACCTCGTGCTCAGCAGCCCAACACCATAGCCACTGAGCAACCACGGCGGGTGCGTCCACGATAATGACAGAGTACATCACCTTAATTGCATTTGCCGAAATGCTAGACTGCGTTGAGCTATAGGATCCCTTAATTATATTACAATCATTAGGTGTATAGTTTACGCAATGTGAGCGGACAGTGGGCGTGCCCATATCCCATATAACAGCGGGACAAAAGCCCCGAGAGTCGGCTAATAGGAAAATCCTCGACTAAGAGCGTCGCTCACCGCGACGCGGGCCACGCATGAGTGCCTGAACGTGACAGAAACGCCAAGCTTGACGGGGCAAACGCGCGCGCGCGCCCGTGCGTCGTCCGGGAGCGTGCAGATTACACGAATCCTTGCCGAGGAGGGCGGAGGCGAATCAAAGGAGCGGCGCCGCTTTGTCTAAGCCGCGGTAGTCGTTCGCAGCCAACCTTTGTGGGAAAACAATGGCCGCAGAAACAATGACGTCCATTTGGAGAGCGAATGAAGCGTGCGGCGCGCCGCCGGCGGACACACGCGCACGTGCTCTTTGGCGCGGCGACGCCGTCGCGCCCTCGGGCCCCACGACAGCTGTGGTCGTCGGGCGGCTTGTTGGACACGGCCCATTTGAGAAGCACGCGGCGGGCGGTCGATGCAGCCACCGTGCGCGCGACCACGCCGCGGCGGTCCTGCCTCCTTCTGTGGGGACGCGCCTGTTCGCGCCGCGTTGTCGGTAACGACCCGCACGCTTCCGTCGGATGGGACGACGAGGCGCTGCGGCACAGTCGCCCTGCCTGTGTACACGGACTAGACGGAGAGCAAACAGCTTGCGCCGCGAAACAAAGGAGCTCCGGTCTGAACCTCAGCCTTCTCGTGGTGCACACGCGCCCACACCGCGTCGGGATAAGCAGTGCCCGGCTGGCGCATGCAAAGCGCACAATAAGTTGGGTCGCCGTTAGTGTGGAGCGTCTTACTGGCGTTCTTCTCGAGTGACGAAATACGAAAAATGAACGGTCGCCACGTATGGGAAGCGAAATCGAAGCTTCGCGCAATAAAATTAGGGCAGTCTGCGTAAGCGCGACGAGTCGTAGCTGTAGGTTTGTTCCATTGATATCGCGACATTTCCTGTGAACGACCTAATTTTAACGACGACCTTGCTTTGACGATTTTTGGGGATTGCTTGGTTCGCAAAGGCTGCTCCCACGCCGCGTCCGGTGGTATTTCTATTTTGCAAAGTATGCTGCTATCCAAAAATTCCGAAGCTTCGAACTGGACGGGGCGTGAAATATTCGTCTCTCGAATTATTTTGTTGTCGATAGTCTACCGATTTAAGCGCGATCAAGACACGGATACAGCTTATAGACATTAATAATAATAATAATAATAATAATAATAATAATAATAATAATAATAATAATAATAATAATAATAATAATAATAATAATAATAATATAATAATAATGATGATGATGATGATGATGATGATGATGATGATGCGAACAACTACTAAAGGGGAACACAGCAGGATATCGTCATTCCGCGAGGGCTGCACTTCTTTTACAAGGAATAAATGCGCATGTCCCTTCATCCCCAGCGGCTGGATAATGTGTCTGCCCGAGCGAGGCGGAGTGTTGTGTATACGCAACTATAACACGCCACCGTACACTAATCGTCGTATTCGGCGTGTGTATTTAATGGACCAACAACAAGAGCTATAATCTGAGAAAGATGACTTCGGGAACGGCCGCCCACAGAAAGAGGCCGATTTTATTTATACAAACGGCTGCTTGTCCGCGCCGTCGGCGCTGGTTCAACGGAGCCGATATCGCCATTAAAAATTCGCAAGGATGGACGGGCAGATATGCTGATCGTCGTTCTTGCTGACGATATGCTGACCGCCCTGTGGCTGACCATCGTTCTTGTGACCCGTGTGTTCAACAAGTATTTATTAATAACATCCCCGGTCAGCGGGCTACAGCGGGAAATAGTCTAGCCAGCGGTAAACAGTCAACTATTTCGTTTTATATCTTAATACGCGTGCTAACTGTCATGTGCGCGTGCAGTGAATTCGTCCCTGTTCAAGCGGAAAGAATTCAAAATTATTCGCAAGTTCATCTGGCACTGCTACAGTGTATGGTGGTAGTTCATGTTGGCGTGACAGTATGCAGTTCAGGGGCCGCAAGCTTATAATGCAATTGCGGGCAGTGCCCGCGCCGCCGCTATTTTCTTGCCCACGTAAGGCGGTTGGATCCCGCACCCTAAAACTTTGCACGCATCTTAGACGGTAGGCTGGGGAGCCGGAGCCCGCGTTTTCGTACTTGCAAAACTCGCGATGCTCCTGCACAAAGCGCAAGGTTGCTCAATCTAAGTGTGACCGGCTTCAATGCAAACAGCCAAAAGACGGAAGGTATATACAGATAACTGTATACAAATATTTTAAGCCGAAAGTAGCTTCCTGGACATGAGATTTAGTTCAGCTTAATTGTTCGAATCGGCAGCAAATGTTTTGGCACTCGGCCAGAAACAGAGAGTGAAAAAGCAAGCCGTTTTCTCAGCCTGCGTCAGAAAAAGAAAGCAGACACGTTAGGGGCGGAATACAGTTAAAGAAAAGCTTTTGACGGCACATGAAGCAGGCAGCGGCGAGCCAATTATCCCAGCCTGCGCTCTTTTAAAAGCAAGATCTCATCCTGCAGCTATGTTTACTTTTTCTTTACAGTTAGTTGTAAAGTACAGCAAACAGACATTAGTGAACATCGAGTCAATCTCGAAACAGTCGTTTTATATGTCAAGCCAGGGCAAAAAATATTTCCGTTGCATGTCACTGCTAAAGGTAGAGAAACGCAGGGAAAAACGTTTGGGACGAAGAAATGAAATAGCAATCAAGGGACCGCAGTGTGCATTTATAATGTCGAATTCAAGAGGGCTTAGTGAAAAAAAAAAAAAAGTTCAGGTCATCGTTTTTTATTTTCTTTCTTTTTGTAGAACATTGAAGTGAAAGAACTGGGCTGCTCTCTGAGACAGCATAATTTCTGTTGACTGATTTTCATTATCCAGTTCAATGTTCTTTGTTAAACATTGTCTGACGTTTTACGCATTCGGAGAAGAGGAAGAGTTGCAAACGCTGTTCACGATGAGAAGCTCCTGCAAATTCGACATTCTTCCAGAGGAACTATAAGCTTTAATTCGGCGCGAGGGCTGGTATTGTCGGGCATATGTACTGCACGCGTTGCCTGTCCAAGGGGAGAGGGACATCGATGAAGCGTAAGCCTTTGTACGCAATAAGAATCGACGCTGCAGGTTGCATTAAAGCAAAATACAAGAAAAACAAAGGCCTTTTCTTTTCTGATAAACGACAGCGAAAGCATTAATCCCGGAACATCGAAAAGCGCGCATTGCTCTTTGGGCGCGTATGATCGAGGAACTGTTTATTAAATGCAATTTTTTGATGGGTATATATTTAATGGGGCTTGGCGCTTTATATATACTGTTTAGCGATGAGGGATACCATATTAGGAGACTCCGGAATAATGTTGTCCACCCAAGATTATTCTTCAGAGTCTTTACGTGCACCGAAATCTTCGCACACCAGTGTTATCGCATTGCGCTCTTATCAGTATGCGGTCGTGATGTCCGGAAATCAAGCCCTCGACGTCGTATACTTTTTTTTTCCCTCAACGCTGGTTCCCGGGGCCCTCGTGTTTCGTTATAACGTTGTCGAGAGCAGTGTCGGGGGTAAGTTGGAAGCGCTAGACAACACTGCCGAATCGCTTAAGCAAACGGGCGAGCGATTTGCCTTCGTGGACACTCACGAGACAATGGGCCGCAATCACTTATCAAGTAGTAAATACCATACGCGGGGTTGTTTGCTGAAGGCTATTTCCAAGCATACAGATAGGTCACATTCCAGCTGATTGTAAAGAGCCGCGTGAAGTCGCAGTCGCCAACGCACTACATTCTTCCTAACATAATCGGGGCACGTCAGCCGCAATCTGTACCTGTTGGTGTATTTGCTACATGACTGCCTGCTCGTATTAGCTTTTCGCTGATCCCTCTTTCACTGGAGGCTGTACTGGAGGCCAGTGCGCATCAACGACTCATTAAAATTATTTGGTTCGAATACATATACAAATAAAGAGAGGGGAAAAAATTAACATTGAAGATGACTGTCAAAGAGAAAAAGAGAAGAAAGGAATAAAAGAAATAGAGAGATCCAAAGCTCATGTTGGAATCTACGTGAAGCAAAGCTTTAGTGATGAGGTAACTTAAGTGCTTTACAACTAACGGCGATGCGTAGAATTTCGTTTGCTTTCATCCTATGTAGCGTTAAATCTCATCCAATGTTTATCTTTATCCACCACAGAAGTCACAAGTTTATTCTGATGCAGTCTTTATGTTTATGCACTACACCGCTCACAAGCTATGCCGAATTGCAAACTCCAAATCAGGCGGATGCGCAGTTTGAGACGTCTAGAGAAAATAAAGTAAATCAAAGAATCTGGCGCCGCATTCACAAAGGTTTTCGTTCGTAAGGGCTTCTTGCCTTTGGCCAGCCGCCTTCGCTAATGATATGTCCAACACCACGATTGGCTGACACCTGCTTTTACTAACAGTTTTAGCGTAAGAACGTTTTTGTGAATTCCGGCTCCTGGGGCCGAATTCACGAAGCTTTTTGGTCGTAAGTGTTCTTTGCCATTGGCCGACGGCTTTCACTAATAATATGTCCAGCATAAGGATTGGCTGAAATATGCAGTTTTAGCGTAAGGGCGTTTTTGTGAATACGGGTCCTGAGGCTGAATTCAGAAAGCTTTTCGTTCGCAAGTGCCGTTTGCTACTGGCTGGCTGCGTTTGCTAATATTATGTGCGATATCGCGATTGGCTGGCATCTTCTCCTACGAAAAGTTCTAGGGTAAATATATTTTTGGGAATACGGGCCTTGTTAAATACCGGGTGTCCCCACGTAACTTGACCGAAACTTTAAAAAAATATGCAAATGCTACGTAGCTAGACAGAACCAAGGTAATGTTGTTTGCCATCGCTTTGCATTCCGCCAAATTACATAATTACTCTTAATTAATTAATCAACTTCTCAAATATTATAATTCGACGAAAAGTGCCAATGAGAAAATTGTAGAGCAACACAAAAAACTCCCGATACAGCTTTCTGTTCGTCAATACGTGCTACATAAAAGCGTTTTTTCCGAGCATGAAAGAAGCCCGCGAATATACGCAAAATTGCCCTGTGCAGCCTCCCACGTGCACTCAGTGCTCACCCTCTTTCTCTTTTCGATGATACCTTAGCCGTCCGCGGGTTATGGCGGCTGCTCGGTCGAAATGGTCACCAACATTGTGGAGCCTTGGACGGAGCGTAAACAAGAGGCGTCAGGTTCAAACGAGAACAAAATTTATTCTGGCTAGGTCAGCGGGTGCCAGAAGCACCGGCGAACACCAGCGCCAGCGCACGCAACTCCTTCGCATCTCTGCCGCTACGGCAACGGCAACACCTTCAACATGGTTTACAACCTCCCTAGTGGGCTGACTCGTTGACAGGAGGATGGCCCTTCGGCTGTGTGTTGCGCCGGATGTGACCGCCTTGTGTCCACAGCAGTACCAAATCGCATATGGGTCTTCACACCCCTTTTGTGCCATCTACATTAATGCAGTGAACGTGGTACACTTGCTGTGGTCGTGGCCGGGCAAGCGCGTCTGCGATACTTCAGAGCAACCGGTCTTGGTCCGGGCTGCCCTCCTGACTTGCTACTTTGGATGCCGCTTCACCATTCCCTCCGAGATTTTATCCACAAAGCAAACTTGTTCGGATACACGTGATGCCATTTTTGTATTTATGTTGTGATTTGTATTGAGCCTCAAGGGAATACTTCAAAAAAAAAGAAAAAAAAGAAAAAAAAGCCGGGCGGAAGAGCGAAAAAAAAAAAAAGCTATGCGTTAAAAAAAAAAAAAAAAAACACATAAGAAGCAGGCTCTCAAATGCAGCAGTAGGGGCACACTGTGTGCCTGCTCTCCAGGAAAGAGAGGATATGCATGTATAGAAACATATAAATGCTAAATAGAAAAGAGGATGAAGAACCCTGACGGATGAAGGTGAAGGATGAAGGGAAGGCTGAGGATGAAGCTGAGAGAACACTGAAAACATTATTAAAGTTTGGAAGGGGTGAGAACTCCCATACAGGAAAACAAATAGACAAGCAAAATTTGATTTTATTATGGCTCGTAGTAACATACTTATAACTGCTACAGGTTCCTTGGTGTACGCATCACTTGCGACAGAAACTTTTCAAAGCAACATTCAAGAAAAAAAAGTTTTGTTGCATTTTCAGCGTGTTAGATCTCCACCAAGATTATTGTTTCGCACGTATGCCCTTCACTTGACGCTCCAGTTTTATCTTGTGCATAGTTGCCAACGCTTGGTTGATTTCATGTTGCATATGCTGGTTTTACTTGACGGCTGCGGCAACTGGAAGCTCACGTAGTCAGCACGATAACAAATAGAGGAAACGCTTGTTTTTTGATATGCATTGGCGCTTGCTGAAGAATGTCAAGGAGATGCAGACGAAACTAGGAAAAAGCCAAGGCGGCGTATAGACCAACGTTCGTTTGGATACGCTGCACGAAGGAAGATTGATGATGGGTTCGAAGAAACGTCAGAAGTGTTTAAAGATAGTTTATTGTTGGTATAGTTGGTACATGATATTGGGAGGCACGCACCGGTAATCTTGAGGCACGTGTCCTCAGTACAGTTGGCGTTCGCTTTTGGAATAACTTTACAGTGCCATATTCAACTGTCCATTCTCTTTTGCTTTCATAATGTTGCTATTATGATGACTTTTTGTTTCGTGTTCATGTTGTAAACGCTTGTATTTTCAGCAAGAGCATCACGATCGTTCTCTTTTGCTTGATATTATGAATAAACGCAACCCAAACGGGAAGCAGCCTTAAGCTGAATCGCCGACTTTCTTCTATGCACGGTTGGTAGATATCCGCAGCGTCGAGTACGGGCATACTGATTTAATCTAACACATGGCGGGGAATACCGGACCTCTCATACAGTATATAGTTCCCCTGGAGCGACGGGCGCCGCCAAGAGTGTTGCACAATGCACCCCGAGTCGCAAGGTGAGTTCGCCTGCGATTTCGCCGTTGCCACATGTCTGCTATACGAGGATGATGCAGGAGCTGATCCTCCCACTGCGCCATATGGAACGAGGGTACACATTGTGCAACCAGGTGGTTGTTGCGCCCTCCGTGAAAGCAATATGTATTCCGTTCATATTGCGCAGACACACACGCCTGCATGCAGGCGGCTATGGCCAATACACCGCACGGTCCTGTTGCGTATTCATTTCACCTAAAGAGCACCGTCGTGCTTGGCTTATTGCTCTCTCTCTCTCTCTTTGTGCCAAGTGCTGTCCGGCCCGGCGCCAAAGAAGAGCGGCCATTCCAGGCCGGCTAGTAATTAATCTAGCAATCGCTTTTTTTCTTTTGTGCGTCCACATGTGTCGGGAAACAAGCAATGGAAAGCTGTTCGCAAGTCATTGTTGGAGCCTCAGTGCTTTGGAAGCAATGAATTATCGCGTTTCGTAAAAATGTCATTGATTGTAGGCAACGCGGAGGTTCCTCTTAGATTATTAATTGCTTTACAGCTTGCGTTAATGTGAAAATTATGGAGAAAAGTAAGAGGTGTGAACAAAAGCGCAAGTCATTTTACAACAGCCCTGGAAGGATGACAAAAAATTATAGAAGCGAGGGTATCCTTCGAAAAGCTTTCATAAATGAGATGGGGAGAAACAAAATCACGAGCATTAACACGTGTACCATATATAAAAAGTGCGACGTACGTGTGGGCGACCGGTGCTAACTTAAGTTTGAAATGGATTACCGGACTAAATGTTTATATATATATGTATATATATTGTTTAGTTATGTATGCTTACAGAACGTCCCGGCTTCGTATGGCGGGCTTGACTAGACAGCGCTTTTATGTCGACACAGCCTGAATGGATCGATAGTCATGCCTTTGTCTCATAATATGCCGTCGCGGCAGTTCTCTATCCTGCTTTCACGTTTACTCCTTTGGCCGCATATCGGGCTAACTCGCCCGCCGTGGTGTAGGACGTTTAAAAGCGCAAGATCTCAGAAGGAATGAATTAATGACACGACGAGAATTAAACGCTTAACTCATACAGCGCTTGGTGGGCAGGCAGCACTGACTAAGGAATCGGGTGGAGAGGTTGCAAAAACTTACTTCCTGCTGCTCCATTTCACTTCCAAATAGGCTGCGGCGCTATGAATAATCGAAGTTCCTGAAGAAATTAAAATACATATATACCATTATTTTACCATTTATTTAAATCGGAGCTTGAAAAAGAGAGAGGTGGTCAGCAGCGTCGGATAAGTGAATAAATTTCCACACATGCACACAGGTGCACTTCCTCTGCAGCCATAGCTACGAAGGATACTTCATGTAGATTTTGTGCCGTCTGTAGCAGGTGTCATCACTGTGTTTATCGTCGTGTTTCTTTGGCACATGATATCGCCAGAAAAGAAAGAAAAAATCCATTATGCAGATCCGACTCGCATGTTGGAATCAATACGTAATGCGAAGCTTTCATGAAGTGGTTAATTAAATCATATGCGACTATAAATGAATGCGCAAAATTGTCTTTACTTTCACAATATGCAACGTGTAATCTCATGCACTCTTTATGCTTATGCACTGCACCGTTCACAAGTTATTCCGAAATGCAAACACCGGATCAGGCGGACGCACGGTGTGAGACGTCGACGCAGCGATGTCACGAGGACGACTGGCGATGCTTGATGTTCGTAGAGATAAGATTAGCGAGAGCGCGTATGTGCGGCAGAGGAGTACGAGACACACGTAAATACATTTAAGGATTCCATACCCCTTGGGTCACAGTGGCACATATACCCATTCTGGAGGATGGCCAATAATGGGCATGAACCCAACGGCACGTACCCAATATCACGATAATGGGGGAGCTTAAGTGTACAGGTGTAGATGTCTTATGTCGTGATTAATCAGAACAAACGTGCACTGACAGTGGCACTACTTTATCGGTCAAAATTCCCCGCTATGTACAAAACCTACTGGGGACGACACACAAGCGAAAGACACTCGAAACCCGGGGAAAGACGCAGATATCAGCGATGTATACGAGCAGTCGTGTCTACATGGTCAGAGGGCAAGCTATAACTGTTTTAGGTACGTTTTGCTTTGAGCGGCCCTCTACAATTTAAAATCGCTTTTTCACGCGGATTGAGGTATGCGAGCTTTCCACGCAAGCCCAAATGTGCCGAGAACGTCTTCACTACGCCCGAATGTCCTCTTCTTCCTATGTAGGCATGTCGTATACACCCTGGATACATCTCAATTGTAACATCCACGCGAACACATCCGAAGTATGCAATGTTTAGGATTACTTCAGGATCCGTGTTTGCGAAAAGACTCGCGTACATGTGAGAACGAAGTCGCAGTGTGTCAGTGATTTTTTTTTTTTTTTTTTTTTTTTTTACAGGTATGCGCTAGCAACACGTCAGCTAAAGGTTGCGCGGTTACAGCTGGCTAATTGATCCGAAGCAAAACCGTATCAAACGTCTCAATACCCTAAAGTGCATGTGTTAGCGATTTGTTATCTTACCAGCTGCACGTTTGCGCGTAGATAATTTGGGACTGGCCGAAGTCGATGCTATTCATTTTGCGCTCATACGGAAGACGTCCACAACGCAGCCTCCATGTCTCTTAGGCATCGAGACAGCTCCTTGAAACGATTTTCTGTGTGTTAACTTGGCAAATGGTGAGCTGGCAATAAAACACACAAAGATCTAGTGCAGAAAAATGTTCCAAATACTAAGCATCCCGAAACTCACCAGCCAGTCACATGAGGTATATGCATAGAAGCCTTTTAATGTCCTTGCGAAACGGTGCATCACTACTTTACGGTTTCAGTGTTAACAGAAAATAATACCCGCATTCATTAGTGACATTGCCCAGAAAACGCCATCAAGCAACATTTGCATAAAACAATATAACTGCTTTGGACGCACAAATGACTCGTATTTAGAGTCTTCCCGGATAGGCTTAGGACGTGCTGGGGATATCTGGATGCCATAACACGGCAGACATCACGGATATTTGTCAGGACGTATATGTGTTGTCTAGATTGTTTCCTTTCAGTGGGCGTCGTAGTCGCTTACCTACATTTTACGTCTAATCTCACGCCATAAGTTTATGTCATCGATCGAATAAAATACGCGGACTATATACTGCAAAATCAGCATAAAGCTTATATAGCGTAATAAGTGTGTGCCGTGGCGGGGGGAAATGAGTACACGCGCCTAAGGCACACAATGCGCGCGGGCGCTGTGTGCCCTGACGTCATTTATCGGCGGTGTTTCGACAACGCTTTCGCCCGGTCGCCGGAAACGCAGCGGAACCGGCACGCGGGAGTCTCGCAAGGGCAGCGGACAATGTGAACGATACCACGCGCCGGGGAATCATCTTTTGTGCCTTCGGCGCGGGTGCTCGGGGCTAATTTACGGATTCCGGAAAACGGCCCCGATATCTTTCCGCCGGCGCGCGTGATATGGCGGCTGTCTCCTCGAGCGCCCTGCATTACAAGTACCGCCTAACGATGTCGGGCGGATGCGAAGCGCCCCGCGCTTTTCTTGCTGCCCGCGACCGATTTTCAGCGGGTGTGCGTCATTCTGTCATCGCTGTCGCTCCCCACCGAGAGTGAGGCAGAAATGGCTGGCCGGCGGAAGGTGCACAGCAAACGCCCACGGCGTGCGGATGTCTCGGTCTGATGGTGGCCTGCGTTCCTTGGTTTCGCCCTGGGGCGCATTACAGGGAGGCGGGAGTGGTAGACGAGTTTTTCCAACCAGTATACCGTAAACGAGTATCAATATAACTCTGAGAAAAAAAAGGACTATTTGATTTCTGAAGCAAACTGTAGGTGGCCGCGCCAAAGCTGTGGCCGCTGAGTTCCATATATAGGAACAGTGAAAGTAGCCACAAACAGTATTGTAACTATATGACATTGAATTGGGTGTTAACCACGAAAGACCAGTACATTTCAAGATCATGGACCAGAATTCATCATCATCATCATACCATCATCCTATATTTATGTCCACTGCAGGACGAAGGCCTCTCCCTGCGATCTCCAATTACCCCTGTCTTGCGCTAGCTGATTTCAACTTGGGCCTGCACGCACGCACGCACGCACACACGCGCGCACACACACACACACACACACACACACACACACACACACACACACACACACACACACACACACGCACGCACGCACGCACGCACGCACGCACGCACGCACGCACGCACGCAACACACACACACACACACACACACACACACACACACACACACACACACACACATATATATATATATATATATATATATATATATATATATATATATATATATATATATATATATATATATATGGACCAATAAGTGCATGGTAATGAGTCGCTCGCTGAACAAGGCTCATGGAGGCACAAAATACAGCCTGGACAACAAGCTATGCATTAACTAGTCATGCAATATTTATAAAAGCAATCTGACTCGCCCGAGCGTTACTGTACGAGCAAATAAGAACATATATGTTGGCGAATGCTCCCGGAAGCAACGCTAATCCAAGCCAATGACAATACATGTTCCTGTGACACGTTACGCCCCTGTGGTAAAATGGTGCGGACCTCAAGGACTGTGGGAGTCGGTATATAAGCGAAGCAGCACGGTGAGCAGGCAAGACGAAACGGCGCATTTCCACAGGAGACGCGGAGAGGAGTTGGAGAACGGACGCGTCCCGCCGTCCGGGCGGCGGCGGAGAGGAACTAAATTCCGTATATAAGAAAAATACCGCCATCCTTTGATCAATGCCGCTTCTCTCTCTCCTGTATCTCCGATTGTACGATGATAGAACGCGCTTTCACTTCTTTATATATATTTTGTTTCGCCTCAGAGCCATGTTGAAAGTCACTCTGCGCAGCCGCACTCGCCGGCGGTGGCGCTCGCCCGGCCAAAAAGCTTCAACGTGGACTTTCTAGGGGCGCAACCATCGACTTGCTTTCGCAAGCAAAAAAACTACACCATCTTCCCGTAGGGGGACCCTGAGTAGTATGCGAAGCATGCATGGGGTCGACTCAAGGTATTTTTATCAGCTATATGAACTTGGACATGCAGCAGCACCAGCAACGCGCCGAACTGTTGTCCACGCCGTCGGCGTTTTGCCCGCGTTCGCACCGAACGCGCGCGGCGTTGGCGACTGTTGCCGGTGCCTCTACGGCAGCCTACCGTCGCGTCTCTAACCTAAGCTGCTTCGCATTATCGCGCACGGAGCCGCAGGTGTTGCCATTCGTTGTACAATCCGGAGAGGAGAGGAGCGTCGGAGAGGAGAGGAGGAATGCCGAGAGGAGAGGAGATGAGACAAGGAGAGGAGAGGAGAAGGAAGGAGGGAGGAGATGAGTTGAGACAAGGAGAGGAGAGGAGGGGGAGGAGGATGCGCATGCGCAGTAGGGGTGTGGACGCCGCACGGCGGAGGGAGGGAGGGAGTGACACAACCCCGACCATAAGCTGCTTCGCATCTAAAAGTAAAGATAAAAAAGCGCTTTAGGAGAGGAGACGGCGGAGCAGAGAGTAGATGGCGGTACCTTTACTATATAGGGACTTTAAGAGGAGCGACACAGCAGCGCCACCACAGCATCTGAACTGTCTGAACCTTCAGACGCATGCACAAAGCTCTCGCAAGTGCGCAGCAAGTGCGTTTCACAGAGCTACGTGCGTGACGCGCCCCGCTACTCGGTTCTGCGAGAGAACGTGTGCTTATGAAAAGAAAGGCCGAGCACGAAAACGGCCGAAAGAACCAAAGAAAGCTATTCGCTTTCAGAAAGAACCAACGAAACCAATTCAGGGAGAAAGAACCAACGAAACCAATTCAATTTATGAAAGGAATGGTGTAGGGCGCTTGAAGGCGTATGCTAGTATTTGTTGCAGTGAGGATCTTCAGGGTAGCGTTTGTTATTTCATCGCTTAATTCCGTAGTGAACAGAGCCCGTGACCGGCACGCCCGCATAGGTATTGTACACATGCCTACACGTACACACCGACTCGTTGTTCTGTTGTCCTGTTTTGAGCCGTGTCGGACGATGACGTACGTAATTTCCGTGCAACGAAAGTTGGCGGAAGACCAAGAGCGAAAACGCTTTTGCGGTAAAATGTTAAAAAGTGAGTGCGGCTGCTAGCATTTAAAGCCTCATCTCTTGAATATACACACACCGGAGCGTCCAGCCCTGCCGCATTGGTAACGCCATGGATCTTTTATACAAGGTGTCCCAACTAATCTAAGCCAAGATTATATTTGCCGGTGCACTGAGGGAGGACGCGACTAACAACATGGTTTTTCACACTGTGGAGCAAGTCGCACATATATTATAGAAAAAAAACATATTCGTTCTAATTGCATATTAGTCTAGCGTAATTAATCAACTTCGCAAATATTCAATTAAAGAACGTCGCGTCGTGGAGGGTTCACGAAATGTTCTACTCCGCAATATTGAACTTCCTACCTATTAAGCAATATCTTTTTTGTTTGTTTGTTTACTAAACAAAGCCCGCTAAATAAGCAATGGACCCAGGTGACTACCAGCTTGCGGACCGCGATCGCAGTGTTACCGAACGTGCCGCGCGTGTGCGAATAACGCTTCGAACCTGCTGCGCTGCCGCTGAGAAAGTGATAGGGCAGTGGAACACTCCCTGACAGTGAAATTGACGCCAGAGATATGTCTGGCTCGAACTGCCGAAAGGACCAGATGCAGCTGTTGGTGGTGGTGGCAATAGGCAGACGGAGCAACCGGACTGGGTTCAAAGCGCTCTTTGTTTATACACAGAACATCGGAGGACGCTGTGATCGCAGCGCTCAAGCGGTTATAATCTTTTTTTTTTATATTTCGCAAGGTTTCTTTTACACATGGAAAATATATTGTGTAAGAGGTAAAACGTTCAATACTACTGAATAGAGTATTTTCGTCAACGTTCCACAAGTTTCTCAATGAAAGCTTTTTCCTATATGTAATATTTCTGAAGTCGATTAATTATTATTGTCAAATTATGCAACAAGACAGAATACCACAAAGTCATGTTACTTGCATCCCAGAGTTGCCCCACAACCCGTTGTTTATAGCGTGCTCCTCTAGTGCACTGGCAAATTTCTAAACAAGACTCAAGTTAGCTGGGACCCACTGTATACTTGTGCTATGCATGGAGTGTTGATGTAGATTGAAACTTTTTGTGCATCTACACGGCTGTGTAAGTGCTGAGATGAACAGGCTGCCCTATCTTTTAACCAGCATTGACACCTGTCGATGTTCATACACTATATGTAATGCATTTGTGCTTCAAGAGCGTGTAAGAGTGCAAGTAGACTGCGAGTAAACGAAAATTCCTCGTAAGCAGAACTGTTATTAGCTTTAAATCTTTTTTTTTTTTTTGGTTTCTGTCTTTCTTGATGCACTTGTTAAGTTTATTTCGGTTAAACAGCAATAAAAATGGAAAACTTTCAGTCGTTTATTGATGTCTCATAAACTTATAAAGCTTTGAGATATAATGGAAAGAGCGAGAAAGAAAGAAAGAAAGAAAGAAAAAAAGAGAGAAAGATTTTAATGATAGAAAGGTGGTGAGGTTCGTGAGAAAGAAACTCTGGCGTTAAGAAAATGCAGACTACGATCGCGCGTCTCACATAGCGCATGTGCTTTTATATATATGCCTCATTCAGAATTAGCGAGCAGCGCGAAGTTACTCACTGAAATAAATGACGTCGTTGTAGAAATGAAAGGAGTGCTCTCCTAAATCGTGCTTCCTGTTCGCCGACCACTGCGAGTTTCAACGTACGCGCCTCGTATTACTTTTCGTTTCTTTTTTTGCTTTAACGCGACGCAGATACAAATGCAGATAAGGAAGCGTTTCGTTCCGTCCCAATGCTCTAGCTTTTGCAAATGCGAAAGGAGATTTCACCTCCTGGAAAGGAAGTGTCACGTTCAAGTGCCCGTGATTTCCCAACCGGTGGCGGTCTCATTCCAACGGAAGCGGCGCACACAAACACCTGCCCAACCAGATTTCGGCGCACGTTAAAGAACACGGCTTCTTCAAAATTTTCGAGTTGTACAGTTTTTAAGCTGCCGCAGCAATAGAGATTCTCACAATACTACCTAGAGGGAAAACTGGCGCTGCGAAGCGGTTGTACGTAAACTACCTATATAAGAAAAGTACCGCCATCCTTTGATAAATGCCGCTTCTCTCTCTCCTGTATCTCCGATTGGACGATGATAGCGCGCGCTTTTCACTTCTTTATATTTTCTTTTTTTCCGCCTCAGAGCCATGTTAAAAGTCCTCTGCGCAGCCACAGTCGCCGGCGGCGGCGGCGGCGCGCGCCCGGCCTGAAAGCTTCAACTTAGACTTTCTAGGTGCGCCACCGTCGACTTGGCTTTCGCAAGCAAAAAGTAAAGAAAAAAGCAAGCGCTTTAGGAGAGGAGGCGGCGGAGGAAAGCGTAGATGGCGGTAATTTTCTTATATATAGAGATTTTAGTTGTACGCATGGGAATGCCGGGATATAGTGGCTTCGGATTGGCATCGTTCTTCGGAAAACCAGGACCCCTTGAGGACGCTCCGGGCTAGCACCATTCCCTCTGTTCCAATGGTTCATGTTGTATTAAAAGAGCACATCAAAAGCAGTCATAACTTTAGAATCCCACAACGTGTTTTATTCAATCACGAGGACTTGTGCTTGGATGTACAATTATATGAAACCTAAAACGTATCGGCGGGCCACTAAGGTTGGAGGACAGACAACAAGGTTCGCGCTTGCTTTGCGACACTTTATCGTAAACTTTATTTAAAGATGCAATACGGAGAAATGACAATCTTTTATGAAGACTTTATTTCAAGAATTAACGCATTATTTCTGCAGCCATGTCCACGTTTTAGGCGAATAAGTGTCACTCAACACCTACCAACACAAGTCTCGCACACCCATGTGTACCGTAATTACCGTGACGGCACAGTGCCCGTTAGGAAAACTCACATAGACGGTGGCGCCACATTTCCTCCTAGGTAATATTGTGAGAAAATCCGTGGCCGCAGCAATTCAGGATCCTTTTCGGAAGGAATTATTTCTCTGTCTAGTCTCTTTCCAATGTTATAGCGATTTTCTAACCTTTGTGAAATCCAAACTAACACCTCATCGCGTCTTACAATATTATCTTACGTACATTTCTATCTTATGCTGCCGCAGCGCAAGTTAGGCAGGTCATGCTTTACGACATTAGTTTTTCTACAAACATGCGTATTAGCGCAAGTGCACCGTACTTTAGAAGACATATATTTGCGACATTTTTCAGTGAATATTGTATATTTAAGAAAATCAAATTTTTTGGACGTCTTTAAGAGGCATCTAAAAGCGGCCTTCAGAATGCAGAAATGAAATATAAATTAATATATGCGGCTTGATGCCTTGTAACTGAGCAGTGGGATAATTACGAGGGCCGTCGTAGCGGAGAGCTCCGGATTAAATTTCACCCCACCATGGGGTCCTTTACCGTGCGCTCAGATCCCGGTACGTGAGCGTCTTTTTTTTCTTTTTTTTTTTTTTTGCATTCCACCCCCACGAGAGTGCAGCCCGCTTCGGTCGGGAATCGAACTCGCGACCTCGTGCTCAGCAGCAAAACGCCATAGTCCCTGAGCCATGGCGGCGTGGGTACAGAAAAACAAAAATAGTAACTGTGCGAGCACGTAAACCAAATTCTGGAAGGCAGAGAAATACTAAAAGCGAGCCCCGAAATCTCCCTATACAACGGCATTTTTGTTTTCGCATTTCGCGACCGTCGGAATACCACCGCCCCTTCCTGGAAAGTGAAGACACTCATGAACGCGATCTCAGCGAACTGTGAAAACAAAAGATGGCGGAGGGATTCGAGGCGCCTCACATGCGCAACTGAGCAGCGTCCACGAATAGCGGGCTCGAAGCGAATCCATCGAGTAACAAGGGCAAATAAATACCTAAATAAATTGCAACCGCAAGAACTTCGTCACGATGGCCACGATAAACCCCTGAAAACTGCCCTATCAGCGACGGTTGGCTCAGCCGTTCGAGCATCTGCGCCAGCTTTTCAAGTGCACGCGCCTTCATTTTGCAGAACATGCTGAAAGTGCCAAGCATGACGCAGCTAGCTATTCTTTCTTCTGGCGCTGGACATTTTTGACATTTTATGCGTTTTCGAATCTAGCGCTATTTCAAATTTAAGCAGTTGAGCGGGATAAGTAAGTTGAACGGAACGGCTTCTGTATCCTCTTAAGTATTGATTAGAAGCCATCTTTGACGGCATACGAAATTGGTTGTAGTTATGCATGTTGAGACTCGAAAAGGATCAACAGGGGCTGCTTCAGCCGTGCGTGTTGGCTTTGAGCGATGAATGCGAAGTTTTTTCTTTAACTATTAATAGTATGTGAGCCGCGTTCAATTAAGTGTGGCACCACATTGGCCACACACGCACACATAAAAAGAATTCACCTTCTTTGCCTCTGAACATAATACTTAGTAGCGAAAAACTCGAAATAAAAGACAACAGTGAGGCGAGAGGAAAGGAAAGACGAGCGCTACACTCGCAACTGTTTATTCCGAAGCAGGGCATCCTATATATACGCAAACATACGCATGCGCAAACGCATAAAACACACAAAGGGTGCCAGTCAGCCGAAGGCAGTGTAGTCACTTATATGCTTAACAATCTCATTTCCGAATCATAAAGTGTAACAGTCGTTTGACTAACGCAGGCTAGACTATAGATTTGGATGTGGTAGGCCTCTAACAGTTCACGAGCGGTTTTGTTCTTGCTTTTGCCTAGGATCCTGACATTAAAAACAGCGGTTCACAGTCGGGACAAGACCTGCAATGCGCAGACAAGTGCGCGGTGGTATCCTTCTTTAAAATATTTGCGTGCTCTCTCATTCGGTCGTTGACGCAGCGCCCCATTTGCCCAATGTAGCACTTGCCACAGCTGAGGGGGATGAGATAAACCACTCCAGTGGAACAATGCACGTGACGCTGAACGTGCTGTACTGTGCACCCGTTCGTAGCGCCACCCGTGATTCGAGGGCAGAGACGGGCCAGCTTGTTCGGGGCGGAGAAAACCACAGGTACTCCGTACCTGTTCGCCACCTTTTTAAGGTTGTGGTATATCTACAACACGATTCGCTGGAACTTGCTGTTATACGGGCTGTTCTAGAATAAGAACCTTTTTTTCTGAATCCGCGCCCAGATATAGAAGTGTATACGGCAACGAAATAATGCTAGGACCCAAATAACACGTTTGACGGGCAACGTGCGCGCGGCGTTATTGGACGCACTATGGTCGTTGGCCCCATGACAAGGACAGAATTGAGCGGAACGCTCCAATGTTCCGCACCCATCTCTGGTCACACCCGCTCACCTGTTCATTAGTACAGCAGAAACACAAGGCACGCCAGGCTTCTTGTGCGCACCAGCACTATAGCTAAACGCGCTGTTAGCGATCAAAATTCAGTGTTCCTCCATGCAGGTTTAGGATATCAGATGGCGTGGCGTGTGCACAAATTAAGCCGGCCCAAAAATTCAAGCGTGCCGGCGCACGTTGGGCGTGTTTGCCAAAGGACCATGTCCCGAGTGAAAGCAATTAAAAACAAAACTTGGTACACGCGTGCAACCAAGTTCGAAGCGATGGTATTGTACTTTTTTTCTTTTTTTTTTTCGTTCTTCTTTAGTTTTCCGATCCCACATTTTCTGTTTGTCTTTCACGCTCTCGATAAGTGTCTTGGAAGCCCTGCGAGTGAAGGAATTCTCGTGTCCGCGAGGACCGCGTCGCTCTAAAGGTGCGCGGTGGGTAAGCGCCAGGAGCCGCTTCGATTTCAATTTCGCCGGGTCGGACGTTAATTTCCGAATCCGGTCCGCGTTGAAACGGGAAGGAGCCGTTTTCGAAGGGAAAAGAAATGAAGGGAGATGAAAGGCGAGGGGGTTATTGGAGCGGTGGCGCGCGCACGCGCATTGATCAGAGAGTCTGCGCTGTCTTCCAGAGAGAGTATAGGGAACGCGTGGCGGCCGCACTATACAGCACGATGCCGTGTCGGCGCGTGCCACAGCGACAGGCCATGCGCGCACATGCTCGCGCGAGACGGCAAGCGCGTCGCGCTTCCCTTTGATCGCGAACTCGTTCAGCCGCGCGAAGCGGACATCAAATTCCGGAAGCGGACCGTGCGTCCCTCTCCCCGCAGTTAGGCGTGGGGTGCACTGCTATTGATTATATAATGGGACGCATCTTTCCCGCGCCGCGAAACACCGCGTGGACCACAAATCGGGCATGTACGCGTGGCGTCGCAAAGCTTTTCCTGTTCCGCCTATAGCTTTCTCTTTTTTTAAATTCTTTCTTTCGTTTTGTTCGGTATACCCACGCGACTGCAGCTCTCAATTGGTCGCTTTTGCGCGACCCCGCGCGTTGTCGAGCGCGAGCATTTAGCGATGCTTGTGCGTGTACTCGGGTCGAACAGCACGGCGAATTGGTCTTGTCGAGTGCTTCGACATTCAGCTGCCAGAAATCCTGCTTTTCGAAAATAGCGTGTCTGAAGTGAAATGTTTATTTTGCAGGGTAAGTCAACAACTTACATAAAGGATGTGTGTGGGAGACGGTGAATCCGCACGGAGGAGCAGGAGAACGAATGAATCATGTGAGGGCAACCTACGAAAGTTAATATTTCCGGTGGCATGCAATATGCAACGGGACTGTCTTTATCGCCGAAATAACGATAACAGAAGTTATCTCCCTTGAAGTGCTAAGCTTATGGCGTGTTTCGCGCTTGATTGAGGATCATGGAAGATAGGACGTTACACCGACGCAGTTTTCATATAGTTAAGTGCGTCGATACTGCAGATGAGCGACAGACTAAACTCTTGAAGTGGACGGACTTTAAATAACGAATGTGTGCTCCATCGGCCTTTTATTTATTCTAATTCCCTTTCGCTTGCGTTAAACATACGTCTCCTATTCACAATAATCCGCTTATGTAATAAGAGTGTTTCCTCACAGACCGACCTTTGAGCACCCGCCACTAATGTTAGCAATCAGGCATAACGAGATAATCACCGCCGTGATGGAAAATCGCGGACGGCTTTTATGTAAGATAACTTTTGTAGCTACGAGTTACGAGTCAAGCCGGGGTCTACTTATCGGCGCTTCCGTCTAATCGTGACGTAAGGCCCGTGTGGGCACCGGTGAATCACCGTTTGAGCGTGTGCGTACGGCAGTATAGTGCTTCTGCAACGGTATTATCTAAATATTCTTTTCCTTCCATTCTGCTGATTTCGTATCACCCGCTGCAGCGACTAGTACTGGCGATAACGAATGCTTGACGTCATACCAGCCAATGGCGAAGGGCAAAAAGATCGGAAAATGAAAACAATTGTAACAAAATACGGTCCCTGATTATAGAACAAAACTTCTGCAATTGCTTTCCAAACTGCCTCGAACCGTCTGTTTTGCAATACCCTACGTTTAATTCCAGAAGAGAGAGGGACGTGTCAGGAGGTAAATTAACAAATCTTTTCGTTCGTAAGAATAGTACATGTCATTGGCCGTCCAACCTTTCAAACGACACGTTTGCTATCACGATTGGCGGCGCCATATTCGTACGAACCACTCCATCGTACGACATGATTTGTTAATGCTGTAACGCTTCCTTTTGTAACGCTTATTCTGTTCATTTTCCACACTTTTTTTTTGCATTTCTTAATTTTTTGGCAAGAAGTCTCGCCCCCGTTATCGAAGGCATCAGTCAACGGGTCGGCTGTTACAAAACGAATAGAATCGATAGAACAAAAAAATCTTACCAAAATAACGGCGCACCGTCTTGCAGAGGATTTTCACTCGAACAAAGCAGAAACCGTGCTTTCTTGACGGATAGCGACTCCGGCCGTAACTAATCCGAAGCATCTAGTTTGGACTTGGACTTCGTGTGCATAATTTATGCTGCACGCCTGCAGGCACCAACAAATTTCACCGCCCTTAACTTTCCTGTGCTCGCACATAGGCCCGTTTATTAAATATGCGAAAAAAGCTTCGTTGAAAGAGTTATCACTTTGTTTTTGTTGCCTTTATCAGCTTGTACGAGGAACATAGCGCGAAAGCTATTGAAATTTTGATTGCTCATACCGTCACACGCCATTGCGCTGTACGACTGCTTGTGCTGCTGTGGGAGGCACAAAATTTAATCTCTTCTCCGGCAGCCAAGCATACAAGCATCAAATACGCCGGGCTAACTCTTTAGTTTCCTTCATTCATAATTCAAGTTGGTGACCTCCGAGGCTTCCAGATGCGATACTAAACCCGGAAGAAACATTAAGTATCTCATAAAAGCAAACCAACCGATCAAGTTCCACGCGTCGCTCTAACGGAGAGTAAGTTTTAAATAAACTTGGCCCCTGTCACCTCCGACAAGCACATTTAACGCATCTTTTTGTTCCGATAATTAGCGGACCTGTCACGCATGCACCGAAAATTTTATTTTCTAGCTTGCGCAGTGACATGACAACGATCTGAAGAGAAACAAACCTTCTAGCGGCGTATAATCACATCACTTCGTTAAGTAAACCTGACGCGCCTCATTGGCATTAATCAAACGAAGTCGGATCAATCTCATATTGATCGCCTTTTCTGGCGGCTGTCACTGTTCCTTAAAAAATGGTTTCAGTCTGTTTTCGCCCACAGCGGTGCTTCATCTTACCAAAGTGCAACATCTGACGTTCCACAAGGCGCCTGTCTCGGTTCATTACTCTTCCTGGTTTGCATAAATTTTTTCAGCACAACGAGAAATCACGCCTCGTTCATTCTTCTTCGGTTCTTTGTTTTCTTTTGCGTTCTTTTACGGACAAGCCTCTCACTTCTGCTTTCAGTAACTGAATTGACAGCGGCACACTTGAATATATTTTCACGTCAAGGTACTTAGCGCACAGCTACTTGCATCAGCGCAATTACTCCTTTATTTCTTTTAAGTGTTTATGACTTTTGTCTTTTGTATGTTTAACTCCAAGTCTGCCCCTTTGATTGGCGTTCTGTTCTGGTTCATACAACGTCCTTTAACTTCTCAAGTCAACGAATAGCATTCCGCCCGAGTTTGATTTGTTACTTCCATATGTTGGGTGTGGATGTCAGCATTATATTTACTTACATTAAATGCTTTTTAGGACATAGCACATCTTTTACTGCAGCTCTTAAAATTGTAAACTCGCAGTTTACTCCTAAGCCAATTGCATCACTTGGTTCTCTTACTGTCCTCCTCGATGTTTCCTCTAGCACAATGTGATTAGAATGCAGCGAACAAGTGATACGTGTGACAAGTGCCGCTTGCCTTGCCGAGCAGTCCACGTGAACGATGCTTCAAGTGCAGCGATAAGACGGACGCGAATGGGAGAAAGATTAACGACGAAATAAAACAACAGCGTAATTATCAACTCCTGCGATAACCCGAAGACCAATTGACGTGGTAGCAATTATTATATGCTGCCATCATTTCTTTCTGGCATGAATTTCTGTTGATGGCCGTTTGCCGACGTTTTTCTTTTGAAGGCATCGTTACCCGCTACTTTTGTTGACTCCCATCCGAAAGCCTAGCCGTTCGTTTGGCTTCACGCGAATTCCAGATTCCGTCGACACCGTTCTTCTAAAGGTAGATGTTGTCAAGAACAGCATCTTCCCGTTGCTTCAGATATGACATCGGACACGATGATTTGCTTCATAGGAACACTGTCATCGACGCAGCTTCCTACACGTCAACAGCTGTCGCGGAGGTAGCTTGCATGTCTAAATCTAGGATAACAGTTTGTGCAATCCATATACAAGAATGTCATATTCTGCGGAGACAGGAGATTAGACTTGACTAACTTTCGTTGTCCTGCAGAGAATGGCGCTTATCCACTGTGGGCGATTGGCCAGAATTCAGGTGGCATTAAAAAGTTACATTAAGAGCAGCATAATTTTAAAAGCAAAGGAAGAAGTGTAGGCATGGCGTAAAATGAAATGGCAAAAAATTTGCGGACTTCAGTGGTTCCTGCAGAGCAATGCACGGACCGTATTTTTCGGCACGGGGCCCTGGCTCCAACCCAGGCCTAGGTCGGGCTCCGGCCTGCGGGAGAAACTGTGTACAAGCGTTAAAAATGTAATTTCTTAGGTGATGTTTCCAAAGAGATTATAGTAAAACTGCAGTGACAATAAAACGCCGCAAGAAAATGAAAATTGGGTAGGCTGTATCAGGGACGTAGCTGTACGTGAAACGTGTTGTACGTACTGGCAGACGGTGTATGGCCGCTAGGGTATACAGAATTAACGTAACTAACTACACAAGTTACATTTATTCACGCAGTAGAAAGGTTACATGCTAAACTTATGTTAGAGCTAGTGGGTGTCTTACGGTCTAGTTTTACAATCGTGCTCGCTCCTTATTCGTAGTGGGCCCGTTTATTTTGTAGGGACTGCTTGCGCACTAGGGCAAAGAATACGGTAAACGAATACGGCAAACGTATCCTGCCGAGCTGTGCCTCTCGGAACGCCGAGCGAGAGGCTAAATTTAGCTACGATTGTGTGACGAATGGTGCGACCACGGCGCCATTTGTGCATGCACGCCAAACATACTTGTTCGAGCACAATGGCTTCTTTATTCTGGACAACGGTACCCAAGTAAGGTGCGTGGGTAGTACAGTTGCAAAGATATGCGCGATAAGGCTCTGACACATTTTCGTTACATGCGCTTTTAGGAAGCCACCCCCTCTCACCAATTCTGAAGACTTTTCACGCCAAAAAAACGTTTTGCGACACAGTAAGTGGTACAGATAACCGCAAAAGGCTGAAACAAGCGAAGGCCGGATTAAAAATTTTGGGCAAGACATTTCATATAAAACTCTTGTGTATACTTCATGTTGTAAACACTGAGAATCATACACACTGGCAATTTCGCGAAGGCCATAACAAGGTTTGACATTGACAGCAATAACAAGGAGGTCTAACGCTTCGCTTGAGCTCCTCGCTCGGTGTTCAAACAATACGCGGAGGCGACATGGCGCGACGCAGCTGCACGCGGAACAACTGTAGCTGTGCAGCAGAAACAGCGGGCTAGAAGATACAAGCCATGTCTCAACGGTAGCGCGATGAAGAACGTCAACAGCGGCGTGCACTGGCGTCGCACCTCGATCTGGTGCACGACATGAGACCGACGGACAATGGAGAAAACTGTCGGAGTTAGTCGACGCTAGATTGAGCCTGGTCGAACTTTTCTATGTTCATATTTTATCGCCCTTTCACTTTGACGCAGGTGCTGGGTCCCTGGCCTTACCCATCAAAACAGTACAATGCCACGAACTTGTGTTTATTGAATCATCAGGTTTGCACTCTAAACTATGATCCACCCACGTCATCTCATCAAAAAGCGGTGCTTTCTTTTTTCTTTTTGCACTAACCGTCAAGTTTGATTATCTACCTTCATCGCCTAGGACATTTACTCTGCTACCGATAAAACCACAGGACGTGCACCTTTTTTTTTCTCTCTCTTCTTCTGCCCACCTTTTACAGGGCCTCTCTTCCCTTTCCTCTCATTCCTGCAGAGTAGCATGTATTCGAAGATACGCCGGCTAATCACTCTACTTTTCAATAAATAGATTCCTCTCTCTCTAGATTGAGCTTGACGTTTAATGTCCCTTCCGCTCAGACCACTTCCCGCTTAGACGGAGTGGTAAGCACTCAGCTCCTCAGGAGGAACGTGTGTGCCCACAACGTGGATGCCAGCAGTGGAAGTCAGAACGCTGCCCCGGCTCCGTCAGAGTTGATTGAGCGGAGTTTGAGGGCGCGATCTATCTTGTTACACGGCGCGGAACAAGACAGAACCAACAGTCAGCCCGGTTTCATACACTGCGTGAGGGTTACTCGGTGTGACTTGGCTTCGACGCTTTTGCAGCTAAACGGGTACTCCGCATATCTATATACCCCTGCTAACCCTCCACACGAGGGCCGCGCTTGCATGTTGATACCGTGACAGTACGACGATGACGTAAATAGTTCTTGCAGCAAGGAAAATTCAAAAATTGTATTAGGTGCAAAAGCAGGTAAAAGTTTAAACGCGCATGTACTAATTTTGGCATGCAAATAATGAAGGTGGGGAAATGCACTGCCACACCAATTACCCTACCGAGCCCACGACGAAGCACTTCTCATGTATTGACCCTTTTCGTGGCGATCCCGTGGGCGCTGCCATGTTTGATCACGTGGTGACGTGTCCATTGCTTGCCTCAACTGCCTCCGTTGCCTCCTTGTTTACAATGGAAGTGTATGACGGCGGTGCGGCTTAGAAAACCTCTGTTTTCGGAGATATCGTAGACGGTGACTAGGTGGACGACACGAAGCTTTGATCACAGCTTCAGAGAACATGCAAAAACGCTTTCGGATCTGATTAATTTATGTCCAAACGGCGAAAGCAGCGTATATGGTGCTTGTTCTACAAGCGGGGCTAAATATGTATTCCAAGCTATCCAAGCTTTCCGATTATGAATTCAGTCAGGATTAGTGTGTTTTGCTCTTTGTTCTTTATTTGGCAAATATTTTGAAGCAGTGGCTTGTCAGTTTCCGACTCAGTGAAGTTCCTCGGTGCGGCCACTATCTGATTATTTTCTGCCTAATCGCTCGCGGGTGGGCTCAGTTCCGATTTATTTGTTCTTGCTGCGCACAAGGCTTGAAACGTAGCTGTTTTGTACATTGTAATACCTTGTAGCAAATATATATTACAGCTAGTAACTCGCTTACTCTTGTGGACCGTCACGAAACATTCAGCTTCGACCATTCGTGCAATCCGTCATTTATTGTGCGTATACAATGCGCATATATTCAATTGTGCGCCCATTCACTTATTATTGATACGTCGGCGATAGAGTGGGCGTAAGTTTTCCTGCCATTTGGGACAGATGTGTATAGATAACGTGCGCGAAACTTACTATGACAGGAAGCGGCGCTACTCCCTTTGTCATTGTTTAACGAGTGGTACTCACTCTTGACAAAGTTCTGGGGATGAAGCCCTTTCTTTGAAGGTTAGCGATACAAGGCTGGCGGATGAGCAAATTTCTGTATCCTCGAGGAAAGCCGTACATCACGAAGTGCCGGTAACACGTTCGGACAGTTTCAGCAGCGGTCCGCGAACTCGGCCACACAGATTCATTCTATTTCTTAACATTCCAGTCATTATTTTTGCAGCCAACTACTGCACACGTCTTCAATCACATGATTCAATCTAGCATGATTGGAGCACAGTGTGTTAGCGAAAAATCAGTTGCATTTCTGACAGCTGATCGCACAGAGGCAAGGTAGAAGCGGTAATGGTTTCGTATTCGTGCGCGGTCGCTGAGGAGAGGTATGGCGCGCCGCCGTGAGCACCATCTCATTTCTCTAAAACAAACTGCTCCGCGAAAAGGGTCAATAAACTTAAGGCGCACATGGAACATTGTGCATGCGGTTAAGGTGAAAGCCATCCACGCTACACGGCCGCAACCATAAATCAATCTTCAAAGTGGTGCACTAAACGAAAAACAATAAAATGACGCAATTGCAATAAAATAATCGTATCGAGAGCGGTAAAACAGTGCAACAATAAAAGCGGTAACAGTCAGACCATATCAAGAGCTGTTTTAGAATAACTTTTTGCTTGTATGTGGGAACAAAGTTTCTTTTAGTAGAAAGAAAAGGAATTGGAATTATTTTGACAAAAGAAACTAAACAAACGAAAAAAGGAATTAGGAATGTTTTTATTCCTAATTTGTCAGTCCTAACTGTCAGCCTAACTTGTCACTTGAGCTTCCCACAAAATTCCTTGACTCTATGCAGAGCGCCCGCGTGAGCTCAAAGGCCCGACCTAGGTGAACCGGCCCGTTCCCCATCCGGGCCCGCGGTTTCGAGCCCGAGCCAGGTCCAGGGCCGAGGGCATCAGGCTTGGGCCCGGCCCGGGCCCTCCCAGAAATTGCTTTAACCCGCCCGGCCTTTCGGGTAGGCCCGGGCTCGTGCAGTGCTCTACTCCGAATACATTTATTCATACAGAAGTCACTCCCCCGACACCCAACAATGCCACCTTTCTACGAAATTCCTGCAATACTGTGAAAATTCCCATTAAATGTATATGTAACGACGACAGAGATGACAAAGACAACAGCAACGCAATGTGCATGACAACGATATAATTACAATGGGGATGATGACCACGCGATGACTATAGCACGACGACGGACGAAGAAGATGATGCATGCATGCCTTGGAGTAACAGGACAGACTGACAGAGCAAAAAAAAAAAAAAAAAAAATTCATGAGCCATTCCATTCTGTGAAGGTGGATGACCAGCGAACCTTTTTTAGCGCTCAACACAGAGGTGACACAGAATTTTGAACAAAGGTACGAACATATTTATTGTCCTGATCAGTGGTCATCGTGGCGATAAGTACGCGCACACATTCGCGTATCACCTCTGTTATTCAATCTGTCCGTCACGTAAGACGGACATACCCCCTTAAGCAATGGCTCATACCCCCATAGACGTGGTCTCCCCATTACGACGACAAAAGAGAAGTGAAATTCTACGCTGGAATGACGAGTGGCAACGGAGCCAGCTGTGGAAGAAGACGACGACGACGATGAACGCGTGAGCAGTGGCACGAGCGCGTTCGCGCGGTTGCGCCGAGGGGCACCAACCCTTTCCCCTTGGTCGCCTTATCAGGCGCACACTACGTCACGCACTACGTCATACATTCACAGAGACACATCGTTTTAGAGACGGGTGACCGTTAAACCGAGCTCCGACGCGAGCGGCGATATGCGTTTGCTTTAGTTGTTGGCTCTTTCACTCTCACTTTTTAAGGGAGAGTTTTTCCGCGCGGACGCCATAAAATCCCGTATCCTAGCCATGGACAGCTTCGCTGAAAAAAGTAGCATATATGGTATCCGTACCCTATGTTAAACGATGCGCAGCTCAAGACACGACGACACACAACACCGGAAGGGACGGACGGAACAAAACCTGCTTCGCGCTCTGAACTGATGTCGCCGTAATAACTATACAGAGACTTTACCAAGGGAACGGCCTTTAATCAATCAGAAACTTGTCTCCAGAAGAACAACAGGAATGGTTTATGTCTTTGCACAGACTTAAGAGTTTCCTTTTCTGCTCCTAATAGAGGTGTATATAGTATAGGGTAGACAATGGTTCACATTAGACATTGTAGGTACGATATCTTCACGGGTCTACAGAAAAGAAAAGAAAAAAAAAAACGCAGGAACCGACAGGGAGGCGCTCGTCCCGTTTCTTCTCTGTCGCTACCAGCGCGCACTTCTCTGTGGAGACACACAGGTGTTATGCGCTAAACTACTGCGACATCACGTTGCTGCCCACTGAAGTTGATCATGCCCTTTAGGTGCGTGCGCGACTTCAATGGGCAGCAACGTCTTACAAGTGAAAGCCATAGGCAAATATTGTCTGGGCGTGCATATAGAAAGCTACACAGCATCAAGTAAACACACAGCAAGCGGGATGAGGGCGAGGTTAAATAATGTGGGGTTCCATGCACCACCTTGTCTTAGGCCAGGATAAGTGTAAAGGTGTAATAATGACCAAGCCAACTCAATGATTCAGTTCCACAGAGCGCTCTTCGAATTCTCATGGTACAATTTGCCGGCGTTGCCAAATACCTGCAAGTAAAATCTTTGTGTTCTCGTGAGTGTACAAGTTCAAGCCTATAAAATTGGTTTAAGCCTCCATTGGTGCGCTTTAAGAGTTGCGGCAATCTTCATTGCCAGAGACCACCTGATTCAAGTTTCAGTTCAATTCCTTTATTTCACATCAATTAAATGTACGCAGTTGAAATATTGGTGGCCGTGCAAGTGTCACGGCTGCCAATCTTTTAACTGTTGAGTATCTACCAGTTGATGCAACGCGGAAGCCAGGATGAAAAATAAGCAAAGAAAGCTCAAGTGAAATCAGTACACACTTAATTTGGTGAGATTGTCAGGGGTCTTAATGACAATTGCGCGGTTACACTCATCTTTCCCCACGAGCACCCGACCATTCGCATGCCATTAGAAACGGTAACCGTTTTAGCTACCCATCCTCGGGTACGGTAAAGAAGCTCCCCGTTCTGTTTCGTAGGTTCTCAGTGATAGAGACCGAAGATTTTGCCAGTCTAAGAAGCCTGCGTTTTTCTAGCCTTATGGCGCGAAGTGACTCCTGAGCAACGATTCTAGTTTCCCTTAGGTGCTTAGAAGGCAGTAGTAGTAAGTGGTTCGTGGGGAAAGGGAAAGGTTGACGCTATCTTCTGCAGCCCTTGAGGGAGCACCGATGGACGACATCGACATCGACATCGCTCGCTTGCAGCTCTGGCAAGTCGAGAGACTTCGCGACATCGTTTAGTATTAATAAGAAGTTACTTTTAGTATTGTTATTATAGGGAGTTACTATAAGATGCATATCACCACTGGCACTCTGTGACTGACGATGTGTGTGCTGTGCTATGTGCTCTCTCTCTCTCTCTCTTCCCCATCTTTCATTCTCCCCAATCCCGCTCCCATGTGTAGCGTAGCCAACCGGTTGTGCTAAACTGGTTAACCTCCCTGCCTTTCCTTCTCCACTCTTTCCTTCCTTCCTTCCTGAGAGCTCACATGCCATCTTTCAGGAACACAAAAGCGTTATCTCGCTTCCTTCTCAGCGCAGAGAGCACGTTCAAAATTTTGTCGTCTTAGTGGATATCATAACGCTTCTCTTGCGAAGAACTAGTCACCCGCGTCAACACCAATGTACCCTTGCCTAACACAGCCTACAGTGCAGCTCAGCGCTCCGCACATTACAAAAACGTTATGCAGATTCAGGGTTCATGTTGTAATCTTTGTAAAACCGAGTAGTTCGTTAAATGGTATGGGATGAATCAATTTTGCTGCAACGGGTACGTGGCGACTATTTCGACGGCTCTGTTCCGTCCGCAAGCTAGCTGCTAGGACGCCGCTATCATTGCTACTAAACTAGTCTCTATCAAGTTCGCAGTGTCTTTTATGACGACATCAGTGGCAACTGAGCTCCCCACAATTCGTTTATAAGATAAATTATGACGAGAAGGAATCACAGAGAAAATTGGCTGTTTTTTTTTTTTTTGTGGCTCTAATCCAGCCCCTGAGAGCCTGCTGTTAAACCTACATCATGAAACTTTCCACCATTTAGTGTCTGAGATATGGAAAGCTAACCATCGGGCTCTTGATAAAGGGAAAAACATCGCTTTTTAGTGACTGTGAAGTCATTGCAGCATTGTTGGTAACGACCTTGCTGAAGTTGTCGTCTGGTAAGACATGACAGTACTCATACCTGAGCACAGACAAGAACTTGGTTTACTGGCTTCTGACCTCCCGCTACAGCTGACTGGAATTCCCCCACGTCTCCCGAACTGCTGCCTATAAATTTTCAATCCTTCGCTGAAGCTGCAGCTACTACAAAGCCTCTCCTGCATACTATATATTCATATACAGGGTGTCCCAGCTATCACGCAGCACGATTAAAAAAAAGAGGAACCGCGTTACGCGAAGCCAACCTAGTGCGTATTGTTTCCAGTACAGTGGAGTAGCCTCCAGTAATTTTTTCGTTACTGAGATTTATATAATTAATTGTAATTAATTATCTAACTCAAGAAGTACTGTCCTAATTATCAAAATGTGAATGAGAAAGTTGTAGAGCAACATGAAAAACTCCCGATACAGCTTTCTGTTGCTCAATACGTGCTACATAAATGTGTTTTTCCGAGTGTGAAAGAAGCCCGCGAATACACGCAAAGTGTCTCGAGCGGCCAGTCGTGCGGCAATCTTTCACACTCGGAAAAACACATTTATGTAGCACGTATTGAGCAACAGAAAGCTGTATGGGGAGTTTTTCATGTTGCTCTACAACTTTCTCATTGACACTTTGATAATTAGGACTGTACTTCTCGAGTTAGATAATTAATTACAATTAATAAATTGTGAATTGCGACGATTGTGAAAGCAGGGACGTATGTTTCACTCATGTCGATTGCCGCTGAACTACGTCTCCTGACATGGTCTCTCGTTGGGAAGTAACCAGGATTGATGACGTAGCGTCACTTCTCTGCGTTCGTAACTAGCTGACGTTGACGGCGTTCGCATAACAGTGAATTCCACCAAGATTTCACCTTTCAGAGGATATCATGCCATAGTAAACAGAGATACCTACGGGTAGCGACGACGCCACCCGAACGGTAGCCCATAGGTTATAGGTTACCCTGCGTCATAGCTACTACATAGTGGGTATGACGTTGCGCTTCTGAGCTCGAGGTCGCACGGCCGCATTCCTATGGGGGTGTAATGCGAAAATGCTCGTGTACTGTGCATTGTGTGCACGTTAAAGAACCCCAGGTGGCCAAGAAATTCCGGCATACCATTACGGCATGCCTCATAATCAGACCGTGGTTCTGGCACGTAAAATCCCAGAACTTCATTTTATCTAGTGACGGCGCTCTGCATAAATAGTTAGCTTAACAGTGCTGCTTTTTAGGCGAGTCGGTAGTTCATACTGTGTTGAGGTGCGCTTGGAAGCCAGGTCAGTGTCGGCTCTGGCTATGAAAAGCCGAGAAAATGCCAGAAGAAGCACCAGAACCTCTTAATTCCTTGCGCAGAAGGAGTGGTTTATGGTGTACAGCAACTGTATCATGGGGTTGAAATTACATAGGCCAGACAGGCCACTGTGTTAATTTGACTGGTTAAGAGAGCATAAGAAAAACGTTGCGCGTTATAGAGACGGGCACATGTCAACAAATTGCAATGACTGTGGTTGCTTTCCGTTTTTTTTTTTTCAAACTGCAGCATAATCAGCTTCTACAAAGATAAATGGATGCGTGAAGTTATAGAGACAAAAGCCATAATCAAAGAAGGTTCCAAGTGTGTGAGTGCACCATCCGTTTTGTTGTCGGAAAGAGAAATTTGCTTCTTAAACTCAGCAGTAAGATAGGGCGTGTGAACGTGGCTGTACAATGATGTCTATATATATATATATATATATATATATATATATATATATATATATAGATAGATAACACCTGGAATTTTCAATAAACGTCAGTTGCTAGAGCGCTCCCGTATGTGTTCTTGCGTGCCTCACTCATACCCTTGTCTGCAGAGCGCACTTCAGCACAGTAAAACAGTTAGCGCTGCTGCAAAAGTAAGACCCATCCTGCGGAAGTACACTTATGAGCGAGAACAGACAACCAGCCTTCTGAGGAGCTGAAAGACAAGTAGGCAATTGCTAGCGGACTTCCCTCTGCAACTACTAGCAATGGTTCCTACCCCGGGTAACTTCATAAGAAGTAGGCAGGCAGGGTTAATTGCAGAGGGAAGCGGTTGGCACCAAAACGCGGTCGGCTATTCAATTTCACTTACAAGATAAACGTAAATGTTAATAAAAATAAGCACTATAACATACAATTACTATTACATAGCCATATATAAGAAAATACGAAACAAACAAGCAAGAAAGCAAGCAAGGAGACATCTATAGGTATAATTACGCTACGAGCGGGTACGTATATAGGCTTCGTGACGCCTGAAAGGGTGCGGGTACTGAGTTCTTGCGCGAAAAACGCGAGCGACGAACTCTTCGTTATCGCGTCTGACCACGTTAATCCGGTAATTAGCCCCCGTGCAATGCGGGAGCAGGCCGTGCGAGAGTTTTGGAGCACGAACTTGGCGATGTCAACCTGCGGGGATGCACCGGGAGAGATGTAGACCGCCGCAACGACTACGTCCTCGGAGGTTGTTCTCATAGCACACGTGTCTTCGCAACTCATTTGAGGGAGCGGGGTGAGTTCGTAGGGAACGATTTGCAGTATTAACTCAGTTCATTGCAAGCGCCCGTAAAAGCCATTGCCGCAGCCCTGTGACCCTGCACGTTGTTGGTGTGGATACGAGGGTGCGTCTTGCTTCAACGCGTTGAGCGCAGCATTCCCCTTATTAGAGGATGGTGTTCGCACGATAGGAGGCGTCCCGTTCTGTCTCTCGCCTCACCGCCAGAGGGGAATAGCCTTTACGTCATGCACAGACGGCGCTATGCATGATGTCCGGCGTCTAGATGACCAGTCATTGCGGCACCAACAGCAACTTGCGGAGAGACTTACGGAGTTTCTGGGACAACACGCCGACGTTACCGAATGCACATCTGACAAGTCCCTATAGCTTACTAAATATGGAAAAGGCTGTTTGCCATAATTAACGCCATTTCTGCAGGAGCCGCGCAGCAGTCTATGGCGGAAGATTGACTTATGTGATACACATTGAACAGCGTGAACCAGAGGAACGGGTGCACCGCGCGTGTCTGTTCCACTGCTTCAAGGCCTCATACGGAATACTCGAAATTGAAGTGTCTACGGATGTACTATAGTGCGTTTCCCCAAAATATGGCAGCGCTGTGTTCATGACTGCTAGTAAATAAGAAAATTTGAATGACTTCTTCAACCAATCACTCAGACGTGATATAAAAGCGAAAGTGGCTCGCAACTACGCGCAGTGGTCGCTGAGCGCCACCGATTGTCGTTGCTTGGCTCAGGCAACTCACGATTACAGTTGAAACAATTGAATTTTACAGTACCTCCATGTTGCAAATCACCATTCGCTGCCCATGCGTCTGTCAGCAATCGTCTGTCTATCAGCGCCTGTCACCTTGCGTCTGTTAGCAATCGGATATATTATTTCACGTGGGCACTCTTTACAGAAACAAACTGCTATTGAGCGTTTGGTTGCATGCAACATTGAGATTGCGGTTGATAAATAGTTTTGGACGCATAACAGGCAAACTTTAAATAGCTGTAAGGTGTGACCATCTGCGATGGTCTTCTTAAACTTCTAGTCCACTCTACGCGTCTTTATGCTATAGTTTGAGAACCGACGAGCGTAACGATTCAAGTGTAGATGTGTGATATTGGTCGATGGGCAAAGTCGGAACGGCGATATTTTTATTTATATTGCCTTTTACTGAGCGTACCTGCATGTAAATTTTCACGGTGTTGCGCCTGCACATTGATACATTAAATCCATGCCAGAATTACTCTTCGGCAAGTGTTAATGAAAACGACTGAGTGAGATTCGGGTGGCATGCATGAGCATATTTGCCTGTGCGTGGCCGTTTATATTGATCATCACTCGCGCAGTCGGTGCTGAGCTGAGGTAAAGAGTCCTTACTCACTGCTTCCGGACTTAATTATGTTTACCGCACGAGTGCACTTGTGAAGTTCGAATGACACCCCCCACGGTGTACAGCTGAGCACAAAGTCGGGTGATCGATTGCCGGCTGCGGAGGCTGCATTTTGAAAAGGACGAAATGCAAAAACGCTGGTGTAACGAGCTTTTGGTGCACTGCAGTTTGCAGTACAATGCAAAAAAAAAAAAGATTTAAAATGTAGGTTCCCAGGTGGTCCAGATTAATCTGGAGCCCTTCCTTATAGGAGTCTCTCATAGCTTCCGTTTTGCTTTCGGACGTTCAAGGCAAATGAATGAATGAATGAATTTCTACACGTATTATTGTAGACCATGAGCTACACGGACCGTCAATCGCAGGAAAAAAATTGCATAAATTCATGGAATATTTTGTCTCGTGTGAAAAAAAAAAAGACTACACAACGTCAGCGACGCGGAGTATAGCATATCAAGCAGCTTTAGTTAAACATAACAATTGCATTACTTGGGTGCATGAAAAAGACAGAAAGAAGAAATAAAAAGAAATTTGGCTAAATACGGTCAGTTCTGTTTCAAGATTTCTGGCAAAAGTGGTCAGAAAGAAAAGGCTGACTGTTTTACTATGTCGGTTCCCAAACCTTGCAACGCACACAGACGGACACTAAAACATGTCATCCCATGCCGTCGTGGCATATGGGCGAGAACATAGTGTTTTAATTGTCAGGAACACCCTCTCGAACTCCGAACTTTGAAAACGCAAATAAAGAAAAACCAGAGAGCAAGGTAGAGGTACTTGTGCCAACTAGCGAGTTACCTTTAATAAACGTCCTTATTACGGTAGCATGCTCGTAACAAGCGGAATAAACATTATCGTACACTCTTTGTGTGCGTATAGGAAGAGGAGGAGGAAAAAGAAGAAAGGAAAGGCAGGGAGGTCAACCAGACGCACGTCCGGTTTGCTGCCCTACACGAGGGAAGGTATTTAAAGGGATGAAAAGAAAAAAAAGGAGAGAGAGGGAAGAAAGAACTCTCAGTATGAACACGTGTGGTTCTCCAACACTGATTGAGTGACCCATTGTGTGCGTATAACTTGCCGATGCTTAAAGGGATACTAAACGGAAATATCAAGTCGACGTGGACTGTTTAAATACCATTCGATAAACCTCACAAAGCTTGTCAGGAAAAGACTTAGCTTTCGAGAAAATTGCATCTGAAGGGTGCGAACACCTTTATCGCAATTCAAATCTCGCGCTACCCAACCGGGGAGTGGTGACGTTGCATACGCCGTCACCGCCCTTTGCTGGCGTCGGTGAGTAAAACGGCGCCCGACAGACGGCGGTATGATTTTTTTTTTTTTTTTTTTGCGCAGAACACAATCCCGCGGCCATGGAGAAACGGAGCCAAGACAGAACGTTGAATTCGCCGCTGCAGCTGATTTTGGTCAAGTGGCGTGGACCGTTCGGGCATAGCGCGACATCACATGGAAGTGGAATTCTCTGCTTCTTGCAGTTTGTGCGAGTTTCGCGAGCCAGCAAAACCAGTGCAGAACTACGCGATAACGAAACCACTGAAACGCGAAAGCGCGGGCGGTGCAGAGTCGAGCGAAAACAAAACGTTTCGACCGCCCGCGTCGTTGTCAAGGGTAATGTGAATGACTTTTTTTTTTTTTTTAAAGAAATAGAACTGGACAAGTAACATATTCTTTCGTCTTATATTGCAATACAATAATGTTTTTATAAGGCGTGGTTGAGTACTAGTGACAAAATTTAAATTAGGAGGGCCTTCGTCATCGGGCAAGTACTTGAATGTCGCGGAGGAGTCGAAGAAAACCAGAGAGCAGGGCACTGCATTGACCTCTGCATTGACCTCAATTGCTCAATTGCTAAGGCTCTGCTCACGATAATATTGACGCCTTAGGGATTCGCTAGTCCCAATCTATCAATTTAGCTTGACTTAACATTTGCCTTTTTCATAGGCAATAGCGCGACACGAGGTTCGTAATTCAAATGTCATGGGAATGATTATACTAGCTACAATGTAGTCTGCACCATGATCGTTGTAATGCTGGCACACTTGTGTGGACCATCTTTTTGGGCAGCTTTTCCTATAGAGCCAATACGTATACTGGGCGTGTATTGTAAGATATGGGAGATCCGATTACTGTATTTACTAGATTACAAGACGCATTTGATTTTCACTCCCAGAAATAAAGAATGCAATGCCCTCGATTGTAACACGCACTCCCATTTTCACACTTTAAGAAATTATGCCAAATAAAAAAATTCGACCTTGAATTTTTCTATCTGCGAAGCTCTCTTTCTGAGAAACGCGTAGTACGGGTTTCCTTTATAGCTTCCCGCCACAGTTGGGTGGATGACAATTTTTCTTTTTCGTGTCCTTCAAGACTTTGTAAATGTTATGCCCTTTATATTCCACTCGCCTGTTTTCGTGGCAAGCGAGAGAAAGTTAAGGTGACTTGTTCTGACTTGAAAAAAGACTAATTATTGCGCCAGATCTACAATGGACCGGGCTTTTATGGCGTTTTAGATACTGCGCTCCTTAAATTTTTAGTGGCCCGTGGCAGCCCAGCAAGGCTTGCTGAGCGGACACAAAGCTACCGTATAGCTCGTACAGAGATGGGGCGCTATTCTAGACACTTTCAAACTCAACTATGTTGTCGAATTTCACCATGTTGTCATTTTGAGCCAATCAGAAAAGGCGCAACCTCCCTTTGAGCCAATGTATGATGGCAAGATGGCGAATTTGACTACATGATGGAATTTAACTGTTATTGATTTTGTTGTTTAATAACTGCACATTGTCCGGACTAGCATCCTCGCAGCGAGGTGTGGACGGACTGCATTGCACAAATTTTTAATGCGAACAATGATAGTTTCTTACTATTGCAGTTTTGGATTCATACTCGAATCTAACGTGCATGTAATTTTTTTAGCAAGTCCATCCGGGAATAAAGTGCGTGTTAGAATCGAGTAAATAAGCTAAGTGATTTCCTTTAAATTGCTAAATTGCTTTTAGCACAAAGGTATACATTTTAAATTGACGAGATGCAGTAGTTAGGTAAGCAATTATAAAAATTACACTACTTAATCTTTTAACCGAAAGATTCAGACGATTGATCTTGACGCAAGACTTGAAGTCCATCATTCGAGGAGCTCACAAGCGGTTCCGAGAAATGCGAAAATCTTACGCTGGTAATTTCTGCAGCGTAATGAATTCTGGCTAATTTCATTCAGAAAACCGAAACTAAACTGCTGAAGAGCTCAACTGTCACACTGTGGTCGCACACTTATCAGGTGTCGATACGATGACTGACGTGACTGTTTGCGCCCACCGTCGAGCGAGCACAAAGAGAGTGACATTGAGGTTTGATAAGGACCGTCGCGACAACGGTCGCATAGACGATGGCGATGAAGAGGCAGATGAGCCTCGAGCCACATATTTGACCTTACTCGTGACTCAGCGATTTAGTGCTAAGATTTGTTGCACTTGGTTAAATTGTGAACAGTTTAACACTGAACAGCCGGTTAATTGTCCCGTTTCAAGTAACACACACACACACACACACACACACACACACACACACACACACACACACACACACACACACACACACACACACACACACACACACACACACACACACACACACACACACACACACACACACACACCACACACACACACACACACACACCACACACACACACACACACACACACACACACGCACGCACGCACGCACGCACACGCGCACAAAATGCCACAAAAACGAACGTTCAGAAACAGTGAAACTCAATTCTTCCGGCTATCAGCGTTTCGCGCTGACATGCCGTCATTTGTACGCAAAAAGCACAAACTCCGCGGCGCTCGCCTGTGAAACGCTGCAGGCAGCGGTAAAAAAGAGCCGCGGTCAGCGGCACGCAAAGTGCGGTGAAGCGATCATAGTCGTCGAGAAAAGCGAAAGAAAATAAAATAGCGATATTTGTGAAGAGCGCTTGTCAGCGCGGGGGTCGAGAGAATGCGTGATAAAGGCATCAGCGGCTCGGTCTCCCGTTTTTGGCGCGCTTTGATCGAGTGCCGCGAATGCGTTCCCGCGGGGATCATTGCCGTTTATTCCGCAATGGCAGCAACGGTTGCCGCGCTGCCGCCGCGCCAGATACCGTTCCGGGTGTTCCAGGCTTTGCAACTCAATAGGCTATAGTCGACGCAGCAGTGATGAAGCGAAGTAATAACACACAAATAGCCTGGCAGTCGCGCTGCAGCATGTGCGCACACGCAGAATCGTGGGAAAAAAGAAGAAGGAAAATATAAATAAAAATAAAGAAAGCGATAGAACTACCCGCAGATTAAGGGGAGATTAGGGACAGACTGTGGTCCTGTGGTATCGAACAACTTTAGTGCTTGTCGTTAGTGCCACGAACCAAGAAGGCTTTGCTTTCTCATTATAGCGAATAGCTTCTGGGCTTCCATTTATGCTTTCATTCCGTTACCCTGACGAGCTGTGTGATGGTAGTCAGTATGGTCCCACCTGAATAGGTTCATAATCCCTTTCCACACTACAAGCTCACCACTATTCAGATGTGGAAGCACCGGCTCCGTTCACATAAGCTGGTATTTCGTTTGAACACTGTGTTTACCTTTCTTAGTCACCGCACCCAGACACGACGTCGGCTCACAGTCGTGTTTTGATTACGACAAGAACACGCTTTTGATCGTGAGATTTTGCTCGAACGTCAGTACCGATCTTCTATATGTCTTTTTTTTTTTTTGAAGAGTTCATTACTCGATCAAGGACTGTTTACATTATTGGCGGTGTGGTCAGGACGGCAACAAAAACAGTCAGCTTCCGTCCTTGCGCCCAGCTCTAGCTATGCGCCACCAAGTCAAATGGTACGCGCTCAACAACCAGAATGTTTACTGGTGATCATGTACGCCTCTACACAACATCGAAACATGACCTAACATGCTTTTGTCCAGTACAATTGTCGCAAAGAGGGACAGATGTTGATTTTGATGGAGGCTGACAAAGTTAGTCTGGCGACAAACACACAAACGCCATAAACATATATACGGTTTATTGTTATGTTGTCACGTAGCCGGCGTGAAATTTAGTTAATACTAAGCTCAATAAATCGTTTCTGAGTCTGCGTTTACACTATTAAACGATGCGATTTACCCAGGTATTAAGGTTTCCAAGGATATTTATGTCTGTGTGCGCAGGTAAGCAGCAAATATAGGCGGGTTATAGAGCGCAGGGGAAACAGCGAAAAACTTATTTCCGCGAAATACCAACTCACCAGATCATTTATTATTGCTTTTCACACTATTCAGATACAAATGGGCCAATGACCAATGAAATAGGCACAGTTATTCTTGTCAGAGTTCAAATTCACGGTCACATGAATTGTACTTCCTTAAAGTAAATGTCCCTTGAAAACGCACTAATACAGCAACTACACCCGCTATAAATTCTTTCAAACACACTTCTATCAGGATACGGTGGTAGCATTCGACATCTGCCTTCCGAGAAGGGAGGTTCGTCAAAGTGGCTGACACACTCTAAATACTGCCCTCTTCCTCAGTCTTTTATCGGGCGTTCCTCTTCTCAGCAGCATGTAGCGCCGATGACCGCAATCGCTCTACAGGGGGACTGAAACAAGGGAAGAACAGCAGCGCTTTCTGGCCGGTGGACTTTCTTTTAGAAATGCACCAACTAAGCGTGTGCTCCACTGAGAGAGAGAAAGAGAGAGAGAGAAAAGCAACAGGAAAGACGGGGTGGTTAACCAGAGGTTATCCTCGGTAGGCTACCCTGTACCGGGGAAGTGGAAAAGGGGTGCGAAGCGTGAGAGGAAAAGAAGGGAATGCTTCACTGATCAGCTCCCTGCGGTGTCGAAGGCCGCCGATTGCACCCCGGGAGAAGGCAGACAGCGGGGCCTTTTGATTCTCTGTCCCGATATGACTCCATTATGTTTTGATGCTGTGAACGTCATTGGCATCTCATTGGGACCCAACGCTGGAAACATTATTTTTCAGCTGATGTCATACATGCCACAAATGGCTGCGGCGCGGATTCCTTGCGTAAACTTGAGAGGAGCGCGGTTGGAGAGAAGTTCCAGTGAGATGTGTATCCGGTTGAGACTATTTTGCTGCTAAAAAGTAAAAGAAAAAGAAACAAAAAACTGTAACTAAAAAAATATGATTCAAGTCGGGGCACCTCAGATGCGTCTAAACAAGGATGGTCTCGACGTGCCTCGATGAATAATGAATGTTCTGAATACGCACCAAATAGGAGTGATGAATATGAATGAAAAGATGAAAGGAGCAAGGAACTGAGCCTAGTGGATACAGGAGAAAGTTGTTATTTGTTATTTTTGTTTAACTGCAACCGTTTTTACTTTTGCATTGAAAAAGAAAACATGGCTTTAAAGCAATCAAACCGTGTACACACATAGCCCATGAAGTCATGGCGCACAAGAGAGACGAAAAGAAAGAAAAGAAGGCTCTTGCGCCTGAGGCGGCACAAGTTGTTGAGTCCGTGCACGACACTGCACACAGCGGCGAGATGGGTTTGCGTGACGAGCAGCAGGCCGGATAGTTCTTTGTAGAAACGCGGGGGCGCGCCTTCCTTTCACTCCAGTTATACGCGCAACCAACGTGTCTGAGCCGCAAAAGAGAGACGAGAGCTTCGAAATATCAGCGCTAAACTTTTGTTGTGGGTTTTATATTTCTTTTTAGTGGTGGCAAAGGGGCCGGGGGGGGGGGATGAATGGGGAGGGGAGGAGGGAGGAGGAGTGCGTAGCATAAGAAGCGCCCTGTCTTGTGTAGCCTTCCTTCTTTGTGGCGAGGCACACTGGTCCCAATCTCCGCTCACTGGAACACGGTGAGCGAGGGTTATTCGGCATGATAACTGCACCATTTTAAATAACTTTAGTTTTTTTCCTTTTTTTCTTGATAACTGTGCTTGTCGTAGTGAAGTGTATTTTCTGCACATGTTTTTTTTTTTTTTTTATTCTTCCTGCTTTCGTACTGCCGCAGCGTTTTCCACAGGGCTCATGGCGGTTGGCTATGAGCGACGGAAGCGCCAGCGCTCCATCCCCCGCTTGCCGTATTCTTGTCATCATGATAGAAGTAAGTCTTCAGACTATGGGACCCTTCTGGTCTGTAAGGATATATTTCTACGCAATTGTACATTACCTTTATGCTAACAAACTCTGAAATTCTGAAAAAAGGGTGCAAGGCTGCCCCATTAATTGGTGCGAGAGAGCTTGTTGCGTGCCGACTCTGTTTACACGTATAAGAAAATCTAGCCGTGGCATCACATCACGTGAATTAACAAAACGTGCGTAGACCTTCCCATATCCGCATGCATAACTTCGTGAGGATGCTTGCTGTTCAGTTTTTCAATTGCCTTGTCTGACACGAAGCGCTGAAGTATGCCTTAGCAGCCGCACGGCGCAGTGAGGCGCTTCTACGACACACATGGAAATATTTAAAGACGATATTTAAAGATCTTGGGCTACCTAAACGCGAAAAACTTTGTCTGTCTGTCCGCCTGTCTGTCTGTCACTCGATTCAACCGCCCAGTCAAAGGCGATTGAAACACCCGGCCAAAACCAACCAAGCTACTAGCACTGGTGGCACGGGGTCATACACGTCAACATTACACAGCACAAAGGAAACCTCAGGCCTATTTGAGGCAAATATATGTACATAACCGTGATCCGCAGCGTTCATTTAATTAAGAATACACATTGGACTGGTTTTTACTTTAGTAAATGAAAAATCAACGCGTTAGAAATGGTGTCCAAGAGACACTACGCGTTAAACACAAGCAGACGGAAGCCGCGGCTTTGTAGCCGCCTTTAAGCCAACAGTAATAAAAGGTCCCAACATATGGCGCGAGAGCAGGGCGAACGCGGAAAATTTGAATTGAATGCAGCAAAACCTCCATTGCATCCATCACGGGAGGAGTAAGAGGCGAAGGGAAGAGCGGGAGGGGTGGGAGGGGGGAGAAGAGAGGGTGTTACGTATCAGGGGCGGCAGAAGACTATCGTCTTTCGACGTCATTTGCAGCGAAGCAAGCAGATATGCGGCCGTTTTTTTTTTTATTATGGCGTGGCTGTCTTACTTGGACCCTGTTGTGACCTGCTGTATGTACTAAATAAACACACGAAATAAATAAATAAATAAATAAATAAATAAATAAATAAATAAATAAATAAATAAATAAATAAATAAATAAATAAATAAAATTGAACGTGCAGTTCAAAGTCCTCTATCATTATGCTTGCTACTGCATCGTGTCCAAGATGGCGAGGGCTGTACAGGGGCAGTAGCAATGCGGTGCCTTGCAGTGGTTGGCACTGGCGTGATATCGTCAACAGAGTTTCAGATTAGGGGACAGAAACGGCTTGCGTACCAGGCTGAGTGGAACGCAAGGCGTTTGCTATTTCTTCTAATGTAAACCTCTCTAATAAGTCAGTTTGGCTGCGCGGGCTGAAATATTCCCAAGCCTGGAAAGAGAGCTCCGCAAGATCGATGATTCGCTCGCTTTGTCCAACCCGAAACACACACACGGTAGGTGGTCGGCGTGGCTGTTCTTTTTGAAACCTCAAGCAGCTCACCATCCAGCGAAAGCCTGACGAGCAGCCTTTCTGTACATCGTTTGGGCATAGTAAATGCGTTCTCAGCACAATTTCATGGCTGAGAGAAGAAAAAGCCGTGCCGAACAAGTGCGTACCATAGTATTGATGCCAGAGAAAGCAATGCTTTTCTTTTGCCATGCTTTTCCCTTCAGCGTTTTAATGAAAAGCAGGCGAAATGTAAGCGCGGTGATTGTTTCACGCATGGAAGCGAGACCCTACTTTGCAGCAGGCAATGAAAAAGGCATTCGCTGCTTTTGTTCCTCTTAACTCAATATGCTAATAGTGATGAGAAAGCTTCCATAGTACAGGGCCAAGTAAAACGACAGTGAGCACTGGAGCTCGGGACGGGGATGGAAAACAACGTGCACAGTGCGAAGCGGCTCTGCTGGGAGAGTAAACCGAAAAGGACAAACCCATGTCATTCTACCAAAAAGAATGGGCCCCTTTCCGCGTTTCAGATGCTAATGCGTTGTTAATAGGCTTCTCGGAAGCAGACGAAGCTCACCGTAATGCAGCGCTTAACGAAGAGAAGAACAAACGTTTTACGATAGTCACTAATGACTAGTTACCGTTGTCTGCGCGTTAGTTCTTTCCCTTAATGCGCATTCTGTGGAATAAGCATTGAAATTGTCTTACATGATTTCTGGAAGCTAAATGCTCCAGCCACTTCGTTTCCCCCTCAATTTCCTCCCTATAAATGAAGTACGCTGAAATGATAGCCTGCTGCGTATGACAATGCTACTATGCATGACAGGCTATATTGCTGCCTGTTTGTCATAGCTTGTTTGTTGTTCCCAACTTTATGGTTATTGGGAACCCTAGATATGCCGTACCTCAGTAACCATTACACGGCGATGCTATTAAGAACAGAGTCATATTTTTTCGAAGGTGAAATAAAACTGCAGGCCACCGCTTCACTGCTTTTGTTTTCTTCGTATTTTATTGTGATTGAAAAGTTAGACCGAAATAGACGCCTAAGCACTGGTCTTATAGACCACCTGTATGACTTGCTCTTTTTTACTGCTACACACACACACACACACACACACACACACACGCACACGCACACGCACACGCACACGCACACGCACACGCACACGCACACGCACACGCACGCACGCACGCACGCACGCACGCACGCACGCACGCACGCACGCACGCACGCACGCACGCACGCACACACACACACACACACACACACACACACACACACACACACACACACACACACACACACACACACACACACACACACACACACACACACACACACACACACGCGCGCGCGCGCGCGCATGCATAGTCTGCTTAATGCAGCCACTTGGGACGGACCTATTTATGACGTAATATCGCACTTTCTCCACCCTCCGTAAGGTTATTAGTCTACCAAACCCTTATAAGACCAAAGCTGAAATATGCATGGGCGGCCTGGAACCCCCATCAACATAACCTTAACATGATCGCCTAGTCGGTACAAAACTGTGCAGCCAGATTAATCTTTTCAGACTACTCATTATACATGTCTCACTCAAATAAACTCCCAAGCTAACATTCCCAAACCAGGTAGCAGAACATTCAGACTTAACCTTTATCACAAGCTGTATCATACCCTCGCTCCCGACAACCCTGTTATCAAACCAACATACTGTCTTCCAAGCCGTAACAGCCACTATAAAGCCGTTTATTTACCAAATGCACGGACAACGGCCCATAGTCATTAATTCTTCACACAAAGAGCCGACGATCGGAATAATCTTCCAGTAAGCGTTATTGTTCGTGCGGAATCTGCGCGTTTTGAATCTGCCATTGAATTAGGTCTTGCTTGATTAAATCACCTGCCTGTAGTATCATGTAGCATTTTTTTACCATGTTTCTTTCGATGTCTTACTGTGTTTATCGAGTTCTGCGCCTTTTTACTCACCATGTTTTATACATATTAATATGTTACCCCCCCCCCTTTTTTTTGTACACATTATGTTCAATATTTGTCAGTTTCTATATTTGATACTTCCTGCCTTTTTAAAAAAATTATAACCTATGTATTGGCTGATTTATGATTTTCTTTATTTTGCCGTTTTTGGAACTGATTTATTTGCTTGCTGCAGTAGAAGACCGCTGAATTGCCGATGAAAAGAGTTACTCACGTATATAAATCGCAGTAGTAACTGGCAACTTTCTGTCAATCAATTTTTTATCCAATTAGTTTAGCATTCGTGTTGCCATTACGGAATTGAAGGAGGTCAGTGCACAGGGCAGGCATATTTAGTAGGAGTCCCGAGACCACCACGAGCTTCGAGACATCCACCTCCATTCCGCTAAGTATTTCCCCTAAATGCCTTCCTTGTGCGCTATGCAATTTCGCGATACATGTGTGACAGTCAACTGGGGGCGTACAGGTAAACTGGACAGCTTATTGGTTCGTGCCGGCAGTCGTTTGCCGCAATGTGCAGTGAAGTAATGCAATCGCAACTCACCCAAACTTACACCCGGTCCAATAAGTAATACGCCTCAAGTTTACTGGAAACGCCAATGTATTACGGGGGTAGTCCTGAAGTATGATATCTTACGACTATATAGTACCAGTCAAAATGGACATGAGTCGAGGACTGGGCGGCTGCCTCAACGCAAATGCAAGATGTGCTCTAATAGAATTAAGTTAAAAATTATTCACCGCAGCCTCTTACATAATTTATTTGCAAGTTGGCACTTGCAGTGCAACAAATATCTAGCCGAAGTAGCGGAAAATGTTCACTTTATTTACCACCGATTATTAAGCACGTCATTTTAAGTGAAAAAAAAAGACAATAGTACCCACCGTAGACCGAAACAATAATTGATGACAGAGTCGAAGAAAAAGGGCATAAAACCTATGATCAGTGTATATCTATGATCCGTGTATATATCTATGATCCGTGTATACTGCTGTCGGGTTCCTCTAGCTCTCGCTCTCCCGTCTGGACACGTTAGTTATTTCTTGCTCCTATGCTTTCCTACACAGTTCTTTTATGTTTATGGCTAGCCTGCCGTGGTTGCTTACTGGCTTAGGCGTTTCGGCTACTAAGCACGAGGTCGCGGGATCAAAACCCGGCCGCGGCGGCCGCATTTCTATGGGGGCGGAAATGCAAAAAAACGCCCGTGCATTAGTTGCACTTTGCAGAACCCCAGGTAGTCAAAATAGGCCGCAGTTCCCCACTACGGCGTGCCTCATAATCAGATCGTGGTTCTGGCACGTAAAACCCCGGAATTTATTTTAATGTTCATGACTATAGCCACTGGGCACTGGATGAGTTTGGACCGGTGGCGCCTTCATGAGGCGTCGCCGCGAATGTAAAGGCATGTGACGGCCGGGCCGGGCACGGCCGCGCGCCACGTTAGTTCATTATGTTCCGCCGTTTCTTCTATTTTGCCTTGCCGAAATACCCCGTGGAACCAAAGCCGAACAAATAGGTTGCGTTTCTGGGTGCACCAACAGTTTCTCAAACATGACTGGAGCTGGTGAGGCCATTCAGTTCCATCGGTTTTCATCGCGGCCTCACCTCATGGAACGGTGGAAAGCCTAGATAAGCGTGTTCCGTAGGCAGGGTTACGTACATTTTAGACGCTGCTTTGCTTTTGTCTAGTTGTAACATAAACAAAGGAGCCGTGAAGTTGGGAGTCGGACGCGCTAAGCACTGCGTTATCGTGTGGCTTTCGAAAACATCCGTGTACTTGGATTTAGGTGCACGTTAAAGAACCCCAGGTGGTCCAAATTTCCGGAGTCCCCCACTACGGCGTGCCTCATAATCAGATCGTGGTTTTGGCACGTAAAACCCCATAATTTAATTTTTTTTAGGTCTTGGCACTTTGCGTGGCGCTGTGTGTGCCAGGCAGACTCCGAGAGTGGCGGCGGCTGCACATGTGCTTCGGAGACCACAGCAGATAATGCTGTAGTAGAAGAAGACGCAGTTCTGTTAATCGCAAGGACATTATTATTGAGACGATGTCGCTTTCTGCTGCGAGTGCCTACTGCAGTCGCAGTAAATGAGTGCAGAGCCGGAGGAATCGCTGAAGTCTACTGAGAAAAAAAAAAAAAGAACTTTCTCGTACACGCTCTTTCACACGCGCTGGACGATGATGCACTGCCAACGAGGAATCATAAGCAGGCAATACATTTTGCCTCCAGTGGATGGGCTGATGACTTAATTTCGAGATCACGAACTTCAAACATATAGCCAGTGTGAAACCTTTTGGTTATTTCGTTCTTTTAATTTTTTATTCTTTAAAGCTTTCATTTGTAACTATAACTTTGGGATATTTAGTCTTCCATTTTTTTTAACAGCGAAGTTGTTTAAGCCAGCCGTAACAAGTGCGCATTTCGCGAAACTATCATCATCAGCATTGGCTCGAGCGTTGTCGTAGTCGTCGTCTTCTTCCCCAGATGGCGCGTTGGCGCCCCTCGGTTAGCGCTCGTACTCGTGCTCGGCACGCGCTCGTGCCACTGCTCCCGCGTTCGTCGTCGTCGTCGTCTTCTTCCACAGGTGGCTGCGTGGCCGCTAATCATTCCAGCGTGCAATGCCACTTCTCTTCTGTCGTTGTAATGGGAGGCAAAGCTTGCACTAGGCCGCGCAAAGCTCGAGACACAATGAAGCTGGCCGATCGATTGCGTCTCCTGGTAGTAGCTATAGGTTGAACTTGGTAGCAGCTAGGTTCGGCCTTGGCTATGCCTGAGTTGGGCTTGGTTATGCCAGGTATCTCTTAGGTTATGACGCAATCGATCGGCCAGCTTCGCTGCTGTGTCTCGAGCTTTGCGCGGCCTAGTGCAAGCTTTGCCGTTTTTTTAAATTTTGTCGAAGCTAATACATGGCAAGCAGCTATAGGGCGCCATAACGTAAAATGATTCCAAACTGTTTTGATTCCAATTTCTGCAATCAGCCTCCACGATTGGTGAAAACATTTTCGGGCCACTCCCAACTTCGCCTGCCTGTCACGCGACGTCACGAAAACCGCGATAGCTCCCCATCTGATATAACGTGTACACACTGATTATGCATGATTAAACCGCGTAAAAGAAAATAATCATTCCTGATTCGACCCCCTTTTCCCCATTAGCCCTCTGCCATTGGTCCAATGTTTTCTGGCTACGCCCACTTCGCCTGTCTGTCACGCGATGTCACAAAACCGCGAAAACTCACCACGTCAAAGTGACGTGTACGCGAAAAAAATGCATTAATATGCCGAACAAAATTGAAAAAATTTCTTAATAGCCACAGACTGCCCCGTTCCGAAAGGAATAGAAGATGGCTGCCCGCCGATCGCTCAGGCCCTTGCTACTCGCACCTACCGGTGAGCACGTATTTATTTGCGCATGATAAACCTTTTTGCGTGGCAGTAAAACGTTATCGAGCCCTTTCGGCATGCATACGACATCGCTCTGCCAACTCTTCCTTGCTGAGGATTCATTTTAGCGTCATTATTATCCTTCCGTTGCACGCCGCCGCGATTTTCGACCACCCACCGCAAGCTAAGTATGGCGAAGCGGACCCATCGTCGAAGCCAGCACCATCCTCTTCATGCGGTTATCTATTTTCACTGTGCTGGTTCGGCCCCATCGACACCCTCTCCACTAGAGCGTGCTCCTCGCCTCTTGTCAGCCAATTAGATAAGAATAACCACTGAGGTTTTGAAAGCGAACAAAGGTGACCTCCTATAAACGAGGAGAGTGTTTGATTGGGTTGTTCAGACAACATTGCGGGTCACCGCCCGATACTTACGTCGGTGGTTACGTAAATTTGACGTCAGGAGTTGGGAATCAAAACAGTTTGGAATCATTTTACGTTATAGCGCCCCAAGGATACATTCTTTAGCTGCAACGACATGAAAAAAATCCGGCTAATGAAGCTGTAATTTAAAGCGCTGCTGAGACAACATTAATCATGAATAAAATGGACAAGATGGCAAAAAGACGGATTTCCATTAGCTATAAAAAGCCACAGGTCATGGGAATACACCATCAACAAGGCTCACACGCGTAGGCTCGCAAAACGCACGTAGTCGTATCGCATACGGTATGCTCACGCGAGAAATATATTACGCTTAGCAATGTCGTAAGAATGCAGGAAAATCCTACCAACATAAAGGAATAAAAAATATTTGTATAATAAATAACGGAAAGATCACGCAAGCAGTGTACATACAATTCACACTCACCTATAGTGAATTCACGAATGGATGAGCTTCAAACTGGGCGCGAACGAAGAGTTTTCACAGTGTTCCAAGCTGAAAGGCGAAAATAAATCGTTCTATATAACCGTTGCGCTCTCTAGTCTGAATCTTCATTCAGAAATGTACTCTTTGGAAACAAAAAGTTCGCACAGAGCTCAAAGTCCATAGATGAAAACAAAATTTTTATGTAGCTGATGGGCTGGTCGGTCTGAATATTCGTTCAGCAACGAATATACAGGTCAAAGCTATCCAGCAGAGCACATATCGTTTTCGAATCGGCCTCATTTTCTTCTCAGTGAATAAATAATTATAAAGAAACGGTGATGTCGCTTGCCGGAAAAAGAGCTGAGTTGCGCCGTCATGTACGCTGCGGTAGTTGACCGACGGTAAGTACTACATACACGACAGGCCATCCATACTCGTTGCAAACGACGTAGTATTACTATTTACTGCGAATGATCCCTGCGAGTACCATAAGTGTCCAATTTAGGATTGATGTACGTCGCATCCCACCACTTTTCGTGATTTCCGAGGAAACGGACGGGCGATCTTTCTTTCTTCGTATACATTCCTACTTTCTCGCCAGCAAAGCTGTGGAAAGTTTTTTTGCCGAGTGGTTTCTCCTACAAATCGCAGCGCGGAACGACGAGACCGCTTGTCCGCCGTTGCTCGCAAAACAAGCGCAATGCCAGCAGCCAGCTAGTGCTGAACACACAGATACTGACCGAGAGCGCGCGCGCGCGCGCGCTCAGCGTGCCACAAATCGCCCCGGCGCGCCTCGATTCGCGAGCCGCGGCCCGACGGTGGCGCTGGCTCCTGACCCTCCTCACGGTTTGTCACTGTCGCGTGATTCGGCTGGACAAAGCCGAGGGGCACATTTGTTTGGCGGTGTCGGCGCTAGCCACAGAGCTGTGTCCCGGAGATGCCCCCGCCGCGCGCTAAGCGCCTGTCTTTGTTTCGCGTCACTGTGATGGAGCGCCAGGCCCGGGCCCTCGCCGTCCGACCGGCGCGGAAGCGTCCCGCTCTGAACCGCGGTGTTGCTGGCCCGAACGCAGCCGGCGAGGAGTGGCCCTCTCCGACTCTGCGCCCCGCGAACCTCTCAGAAATAACGGCCAGCGCCTCCCCTGGCCCGCTTTTTCCAGAGGAACGTCGCGCTTTTCTGGATTTCGCGTGACCGGAGGTATACTTCGCAGCAGCACTTTGCTGCAGCGCGGAGAAGAGGCCACAAACGCGCGGTGTCTGGGGCAGTGTGGGAGGGTGAAGTGCGCTGTGAGGGCGGAGTGCGAAGGCATACTGGACCAGTGCCTTAGACGAGAAGCCGGGGGCCTCGGCTCATTTCCTTTTTGCGTTCACAGTTGACTGAACAGGACCCTCCGAGGGCGCTACGCTTGTGCGCGCGTTTTTATTACTGCGTTCTGAAAAGAAACTTCTCACGTCTAGAGAGAAAAAATAATAATAATGAAAAAACGTTGATGTCTTGAGCAACACCCTTAAGTTCGAGGGCGTGATCTCGGTGGAACACTGCTGCGTGACGCGCACGCGTTACTACGAATAACTTCTTTCTGAGGCTTTACCTGCCAAAACCAGTTCTGATTATGAGGCACGCAATAGCGGAGGTCTCCTGATTAACTTTGACCACCTGGGGTTCTTTAGCGTGCACTACAACGCAAGCATTTCGCCTACGTTACGAGTAACTACGAGTATAGTGTCGCATTTAGTGTCGTAGTGGAAGCCGTGGAAGCTAAGCACGCACTTTTTTCAGCAGCGCGACAGTGATCAGTGTAGCTATTCGTACACGGTTAATAATTTCCATGTAAGATGGCATGTGGGAACCAATTCGCGAAACTCCCGAATGTTTATGAAGAAACAAGGCACCAAATGTACAGGCAATTATATCTATTGTGCAACCGGAGAACAACAGTCACGCTAAACATGTCTTTCACACTAAGCTCACACAAAATGCAAAGTGTGAAACAGACAGTATTAAGAGACATGGAAGTCATAAGGGGAAAGGCAGGCAGGTTAACCAGGCTGGCTACCCTGCATTCCGGAAGGGGGAAAGGGAACTGAAAGATGAGAAGAAGGAGAGAAGAATAATGTCCACAGCACGCGCTCACACACATGCACAAGCGTTCATCGTTCAGTCAGACACAAACGGTCATATTGGCTGGTACATCTCAAGAAACGCAACAGCGAAAAAAAAAAAAAAAAAAAAAACATTCTTGAACACAATCAAGTCAGTGTGATGTACAGTTACAGATGAAATGAAAATTGCATTTAGAACTCGACGTTGCGAGCGCATAAAAGGGCATGTAGTTATCCGCAGTGCTATGAATAAGAGAAGTCCATTAAATTCTGCCCATGTGTTCGCGCGCTTTGAATAGCTTACAATAGTCTGCATGCATTTTTACTCGAACCGCTGTTGCTACGCTCGCGGCTAGCCCAACGACGGTGATGACGTTCCGCCAGAGTCGCGGTAAATGCTTAATTATAGTTCACATTGTTAGCTTATGTTCTTAGCACACGCTTTTTTTTATTCGTGTTGACCATTTTTATAAGTTTTGCAATAGGGTGGTGCTACTGTGCAACGCTGTAAGAAGAAGCAATTTGGGCGAATTCTAACATGAGTTAGATGATGCAAGTGGCTCGAATGAGGGTGCCAAGTTGGATGCCAGGAGGTACGAGGAAAGTTGGAGACCGGAACAACTATACGAGTAACGGTGAAAGTAACGGAAATGAGAGCCGTGTATCCAAGAGCAAACACCGAGCCGGCTTGGTTGCGTAATGAGAAGAGACAAGAGGTACACGGCCAGGAGGGCAATGAAGATTGATTTCGGTGGCGAGAGAAAAAGCAGGTCGCCCTAAGAGCTTCCGAAGGCCAAGACGGCTACGCCGAGACACTGAGGAAACGAATGGGCAAAAAATGCAGTGGAAAAGGCTTACCGAAAGCAGCGACACCCTGTTGGTATACACGAACGACTCCCAAGTTCCCGTATTGGTGAAAAACGGTTAGGACGGAGTTTTCTTTCTTTCCAAATTTCCTTCTTTATTTAATTGACATTTGATTCTAGCGCATCCAGAAAAATGAAAAATGGGAAAAAAAGTTGCAGTTTCGCCCCAAAGGCAAAGCGTCAATTGTGATAGCAAATTAGTAGAGAGCTACACGGAGAAAGGACATTAGTTTTAACGGCTGCATAAACTTGGACACATTCGCTTACTAACTGAATTAAGAATCATGGTGTCAGCGCGCACAAGCAAACATAAATAGATCACACGTGATGACCGCAGACAACCACTGTCAAAACACTGGCGTGAGCAAGCGCAGCGGCAGCGACCGAAGGTTCGTGCGGTCTATCGCTTCAACGGAAACTGAGCGGCGAAAGCATAGCGCCTACAAAAGTAGGAGCCGTGTGCAGATCGCTTTCAAGATACGGTGCGCGCGACCACCCGCAGCCGCGCAAAGTACAAGTACGCAGTTTCTGGCCGAGTAGAAGCCGCACCCCCTCCCTCCCGCGCTGCCTCCCCGCTTTCCTCCTTTCGCGTGCGACATTGAGTCGCCAGTTCCCCTTGCACCCGGTCGCGACTTTACAATTGCTAGTAGGGCGCCGACGCGAAGCGGGGGTCGTTGGGGTGTTGCGGAGCGCAGCGTAGCAACACCCTAAATAAAAAAATACTGCTCCAGTCAGGTAGACTGCTCCCTCTCTGATAGTGAGATTATATCGTTTCTCTCTCGCAGGCGCGAGGACAAGCGGGTGTGAGAGAGAAACGATGATATTCCTAAATAAACGCATCACTGTTTTGATGATCCAAATATAATCTTACTATCAGGGAGGAAGCAGTCTACCTGACTGGCGCAGTATTTTTTTTATTTGGGGTGTTGCTACGCTGCGTTTCGCAACACCCCAATGACCGCCGCTTCGCGTCGGCGCCCGGCACCGCGGCTTCCGCCGGGGCACCGGGGTACAAACGCGAGCAGTATCCGCTTGTTTACACCACCACAGTTCACCGAGATCAAAAGATGTCATGCCACACCACGACTACTGCAAGAATTTCCGCCACTAGAACAAACGCTACAATAATAAAGCGCGGCAGGCGTGGGCCAGACACCGCCACACAGTCAACGCACCCTAAACGATTCGCTCCCTACGCACGTAGTAGCTGTGCTCGGCAAGGTCGCTGCGCCCGGTCCCGGAGATAAGAGATCCACGCTCATGAAGTGGAGACCAGTGCCTCAAAAGTCCCTAAGCGATTATGTCCCTAGGCACCGAGGAGCTCCGCGATTACCATGACAACACGTGTTAAGCGGAAGTCTCCGCTGCACCTACAGTCGTCGCCCGGTCACAAGGTACGCATTTGGTGCCGCAGCTAAACGTCGCCTCCCTCCCTCCTTTCCATCTCCCCGCGGCCTTTCGCGCGCCGAAGGACGTCGCGTTTGGTCGCCGCCGTGCGTTCGCTCTCCCTGAAAGCGCGCGTCCCTCGCACGATTACACTCGCTCATACAGCATACGGCGCGCGGCGACGAATTTATGCCCTGGGACTTTATACAGAACCTCACGGCGACGGCGATGACGACGCCGACGGCAGAAATCCGCTTGGAGTGTCCATATAATTGCTATCGCAATAAGATGAGAAAAGGAAAAAGCCCGCGATGAACCGTTGCCACATTCCCTGGCATCCAGGCAGCGTCGACGGACGTGGAGAAGTGCTGACGCCTCTTCTCGCGGGATCACTGATGTAATGCAGGGGCTCACGTATACATATATAGCATGCCACCAGCGTCAGCACGCTTGCAGTGGGTCAGTTCCGCGGGTCCGTGAATGGTTAATCCGCCGGAGGTGCATACGGCTTACCGGAAACTTGGCGTCCGTGGATTGGCTCATTTGTTTTTGGATGAAGCGTTGACGCAGGTCATGGCTTAACGCCTCCACTTTGAAGGCGGTTAAGTCAAGACACATGACACCCGCGTGTCGTGTGTCTCCGTGGCTGCATGCTGAAGGACCCCCGAGGGCTAGAAAATTAACTCCCGCCGTAGGAAAATTACACTCGACCGAATGTCCGCGGCCGATAAGCGCTGATCCATGGCTCCACATACTTAGCTCTGGGGGGAGAGGGGGGGGGAGGGGAGTGCGGACCACGTCTAATGCCTGCCGCCCGACGGTTAGCCAGAAAAGTTTTCACGTAGGCTATCTCGTCGGCCCGAAACGAGAGCACGCTCGCGTTCCTACTAATCTCAGCGCCATGGTTCCCGCGCGCAGACACCCACCGTGATCGACAAGGCAATGAAACTCGGCTTTGCACCTGTCGCGCCGGCCCTCCTGCAGTGGTTGCGTTTGTTTTCTACAAAGCCACGCGATATAGCGGGAGAAAGTCGCGGTCATGCTGCTTCGCTCTGGCATAGTTTATTGGTTCAGTCAAATCTGCGCGGACGGTGTTTCCTTCACCCACTTTCCTGCTGTAGTCGTCGTTGTTGTTGTAGTTGTTGTTCTTGTTTTTCACAACGGTGCTGTTTAAGCCAGCCGTTAGTCCGTGGCGCGTGGGAAAAAAATGTGGGCCGATCTTGGCGGTAGTGAAGAAAGGGTCCAACCGCAATGGCACATACCCCTGTGAACTAGCGAAGGTGAGCCTGGCTAAGCATGGTTGGGACTACTTAGTCAGTCATCGATAGGCAATCGATAGCCAATCAATAGCTAATCGATATTCGATCAATAATTAATAAATTCCGGAAAATGCTTGGGATGACTTGGTAGTGCTTAGCCTAGCCCAAAAGCTAGGGCTAGCTAGGTGCCCATCAGTTCCGCTGTCTCTTTAGCATTGCGCCTCCAGAGCAAGCTACGCTATTTTTTATTTTCGCTAAGGAAAGGTACGGGAAACAAAGTTTTGAGCCCGCTTTCTTTCTTTTCCTTCATACGGCATCAAGTAAAGATTAAAAAAAAAGAAGTGCTAAAATAGTCTTTTCGATCGCCTTCGGAAGAACCATTTAAGGAATCCCTCACTGAAGAACGAGGACAGTTTTAGTTAGATTTATGCATTTTATTTTGGGATCAACGCTCTTGTTATCTTGGGAAGATTCGGGTAAATATAAGGACATATTTATATTTTAATTAAGAAATTATTTGTGAACGGCTTCTCACGACGTGCCTTACAGGGTACGTATGCCACATGCACTACGTGATAGTATTGAAGGGTTCTTTTTATTGCAGAAGCAATTAGCCCTCTAGGAAAATTTCTTCCGTCACCATCGCCGTGAGGTTCCGTATAAAGTCCAAGTGGGATAAAAATGTCACAGTTTCGCCTTAAGGGCGAAGCAATGAATGCGATAGCAACACAGCAATGTCATACGAAGTAAGGTGAGCGGCTTTGGTAGCAATATGAATTGTAGTAAACATGAGCTTTAAGTAAGCAGGTGTGCTGCGGCGTAAGTAGACCGACATGAAGAGAGACTGGATGACCACGAGAAGGCGCGTGTGAAACAGTGGTGTTGATGAGAAGCGCTTCCCGTGGGCAGCGCGTGCGAAGGGACACACCGGTAGCGCTGCACTGCCGATCCGGGCAGCATTGCACGTGTAGCTTGCGTTGGAAAATGTGGCCCGACTATTACTAACTGAATGAACAAGCGTGGTGTGAGCGCGCACAAACAAACACGAATAGATCACACTGAATGACTGCAGACAACGACTGTCAAAACACCGGCAGCAAGCATACGCCGCTGCGGGCGAAGGTACGTGCGTCTATCGCTTCAACGGAAACTGAGTGGCGAATGTACGGGTCAGAGCCGTGTGGAGATAAGAGACGGTGCGCGCGAGCGACGAGTGACGAGCGCGGTTGTTGGCAGAGAAGTGCGCCCCCCCCCCCCCCCCCCCCCCCCCCCCCCCCCCTGCTCCCTCCGGCGCTCGCTTCCCGCTTCCTTGCTTGCGCGTGGGAGATTGAGTGCGTTCGCTCTCCGTGATAGCGCGCGTCCCCGCACGCTTCCGCTCGGGCATACGGCGCGCGGCGAAGATTTTATCTATAGGGAACCTCACGGCGACGGCGACGACGACGGCGACGGCGACGCCGACGGCAGAAATCCGGTGGAAGTGTCCATATAATTGCTATCGCAATAATATTCTGTCTCAACCCGCGCGCCGTATGCATGCTGTAGATGCGATGGAAAGCGTGCGAAGTAGAGAGGAGAAGTAGAGCTCCAAGTCGGGCTAGTTGGTTGACATGCATGGTATATTATTTAACTGCGCTAACCCACACGGACAAGGACGAGGCAGACAAGACGTGCGCAGACTCGCAACTGAATGTTTAATGGGTGAAAATGGCATATATACAGAAAAAAAGGAATACATCTGATTGGCGATCCAACCATGGATATGTTGACGTCACACAGTAGCATCTGAAAACGCCATCTCGCAATCAGCTAATGACACCGAAGGTTCGCTTACACACCCACGTGTAGTCTTTCTCTTAAATGCCTCGAACAGCTCCCTAGTACTACGGTCCCGATGACGGTACAAAATTCTAGTTTGTTTAAGAAGTGGGAGGCAAGTTTCCTTGTTTAGTTTTTTACAGTCATTACAATGCTTAGCCACGTGGGAATAACCATCTGAAGTGCTATTTTTTATTGTTCTTTCAGCCGAACATTAATACACCTAGCCGTCTGACCGATGTATACACACCGACTCTTGTCTGCCTCGTCCTTGTCCGTGTGGGTTAGCGCAGTTAAATAATATACCATGTGAGGAGAAGGATGGTCGCTCGATGGCGTGCCAACATCCCACTCGCCTTGTGTTGTGCGCGCAAAGGGGGGCGGGGTAGGAGGAGGTGAGCGAATGCGATCAAGGGCGCGCTATAAGAAAGAGGGAGGGACGGGGGAGTTGAGCCGTGCTTCCTGCAGGGAAGCAGAAGTAGCGCCTATTTCCTCTATGCAACCTCTCTAAGTAACGAACTTAGGGGCACGTTTGTAACCCAGGATAGGATAGGAATCAACTTTATTTGTCCAACGGTTATGGCTGTTGGTGCCCTGGGCTAGGCTGCCAGGTGTCCATCGCCGTTTGTAACCCAGAAACTATATATTCTATTTAACATCCTTTAGTAGCCTGACCTGCAGTGACCGGCCCTACTGGGTGTGACCTGTACTGTGTGTTCTACTTTATTCTTTGAGATTTGTGATCTCGCTCTTTCTTTCCTCTTTCCTGCCCTCCTTCCTATCTTCAATTTCTATGTTTCGGTCTCCTCCTTTCCGAAGAGTAGGCAGGCGTTGTGCCCCTTCCGGTGGCAGTTGCCAGCCTTGCTCCTCGCTTTCCCTTTCCTGCGTATATGTTTTCAAATAAAATAATAATAATAATAATAATAATAATAATAATAATAATAATAATAATAATAATAATAATAATAATAATAATAATAATAGGAAACTGCATTCTTCTGAATTAGCATGGCGCAACTTCGTATACATAATCTACAGTATCTCACAGTGGCTTACATGTGTCAATGGCGCCATCTTACTGTGACAATGCCTTCTCATTCATGTATGCAAGTGGAAACTCGTTCCGATTTCTTCTCCGATCTGAACCTCTGTGTCACCAACGCGGTATCTGAGCACTTGCTCAACGATCGAGTCAATTCTGTCTCTATTGAGTTCGACGCGAGCGGCACCCTATTTTTGACATCCTTTATCTGCTATCCAGATATCTAATCCTCTTACTTACGTCCCAGCTACACTGGACATTTTAATGTAATTCAAACTGAATGGAATCAGCATCGAATGACATTGTTAGACTGCTACACAGCGACATGTAATGCCAGTAGAATTGAATGACTTCCGCAGTCCCGGATAAGTTCGATCGAGAAACTCATCCGCGGCTTCACACTCGAATCGAATGTATACTCTGTACCCAAGAGACACGCTAAAATATGACATTGAGCGTTCGTAACTTGAGAAGCGTTCCTGTAAAAAGGTAGTTATTTTGAGTGTTTTTTACGCATCTGTCATTCTAACGAGAGAAAAGCTGTACGGCAGGCTCTCACAAAATATTTTTACTCTTCACCTCAGTGGCGTCTGTCCGCCGTCGCTTTACAAGTCGGTCGTATACTACAAACAAACGGGCGCATGTGTGCACGTACAAACAAGGTACACAGCAACTAACTGCTTCACCATGCTGCAACTGAGCGTCGTCGTTCATCGCTGCCATGTCGGTCACATTGTTTGAGTTCAATTTATCGGCTACGACTACTAAGCTGGCTAAGCCTTTCCTTGGCTTAGGGTGGCCAGACATTCTGAAATAGAAGTTTTATATGCGTGTCATATCATTGAAGTGACGCCCCATATTTATTTTCAAATATATTGATTGACTTTTCAGACACTCACACGTACCTTGTTCGACCTTTCTTGCAAAGTTTTTTGGTATGATCGCCATTGTTATCATGAACGAATTGCATTAACTTTTTTTTTTCTGTGTAGCAACACCACGTGTCGAATGGCATTTCTTGCACCGAACGTCATTCGAATCTAATGAAATTAAAACGCCCATTGTGACAGGGGTATTACTCCTATGCGAAGAGTCGGCTGTTGCTTCTGTTTACTGTATACTGCTATACTACCACGTTACCTTGAAACATGCATTAGAGGGACTAGCCACTTTGCGCAGCCCAGCTTTCACCATCCCGTCGTGTTTCGCGAGGAGCATATGTATTTATGGATGAAGTTAAAATCACCCTTCGCACGTCGGCGTCCATGTCGTTTTCAACGGCTTCCGGCCACGAACTATGGGTTCCCGTCTCACAACGACGTCGGTGCTCCCGTCTGCTGGCCATTCGCGGCTGTCCCTGATTGCCATGATTAACGGCTTGTGTAATACACCGAGCTCGCCGCGCGCTATGTTCGGCGACACGCTTCGGGATCGATGGTGGTCGGCGCCGAGAATCCCGTAGAGCCGTGTCCAACAGGCGCAGGAGATCCGCCAGCCTGGCGCGGGCGGCGGAGGCCGCTATCGCCGCAGAGCTTGCCGGGGCGCCCAGCTGTCGGTTTAACTTTCGGGGCTTAAGCCGTCGGATTGCAACCGCGTTGTGGACGATCGTTTGTCAGCTCGGGTCGATATTTCTGCGAACCAGCGCGGCGCGGCGCCGGTAACGGCGTTGTTTCCTGAGAGACGAGTCGGAATTAGACCCCCGCGATGACCAAGCAGCTCGCTAAGCACTCATGTTAGAACGATCCGCCATTTATTTATCAACACCATCGCTTTGGGTAGCGCAGCTGTATATGGTATACTCGTACAGTGATTGCAAGAGCAACGGTTATGTTGTGGTTCTGATCAATATGTATCCAGGGCAGATATTTTCAATTATATATATATATATATATATATATATATATATATATAGAGAGAGAGAGAGAGAGAGAGACAGAGATGAATTTTCAGACAATACAGGCTTCGAATATTGAATTTATAACGGCATCTTTTTTTTTTACATTTATATAACGTAAAAAAAAAGTAAGAGGCACCGGAAAAATTTGGCAACGAAAACTTATAGTGAATTCCACTGGCGGATCTGGAGCGGTGTGCCGAATCCACGACGGAGCAAGAAAATCCGCCGCGGAGCGACCCGATCCCGATCGACCAGTGAAAAATAAACACGCTCCGGCAGGGATTGCAGCGGAAGTTGTCGCACGCATCCGGTTACCCATGTTGCCAATCTCGCATTAGACCACGTTGGGGGTTCTAGGCACAGCGGCAACTGCACTTCGCGTCTTCTTCGACGTAGCCGGCGATTTTGGGGCGTTTGTGCGGAGGCTCTGCAAACATTTCATTAAATAAAATTTCGTACAGTACGTACGACTCATCCTCATCGCTGCTGCTGCTGCTTTCTGAAGAGGAACTGTGCGAACTGTCGCTGTCGCTCAAAGCAACGAGCAATCCGGCAGGGTCGAACGACGCCATTTCAGAACTGTAAACAACGCCACAGGGTTACCAGACAGCGCTTGAAAAAGCGCTGCAAGCAACCGACGTACCCGATTGTTCCGGAAGTGACGGCGCCTAGTCGCTGGAGTTCCGGCGAAATCCGGCTCTATAAGACGGATCAACGCGGAGCGCTCCGTCGCGGAGCAAGTTTCCCCAAATCGCCCAGTGGAACATGCGATCTTGCTCTGGATCCGCCAGTGGAATTCAAATTCTCGGCCGCGGAGCAAAAAAACTTGCTCCAGATCCGCCAGTGGAATTTACTATTATTTACGTCCTGTAGTATGCTCAATGATTCCTTTAATGCAAGTAAATGTTGGTCACGTGGGCAGTTTGTAAACGCGTATATGTGAGAAGAAAGTGGAAGTTCGTAGAAATTTGTCTTGCCATGATAGTTAACGCTATATAGATTTACGAATAACGCGCTGTATAGATTTAGGAAGAAGGCTATGCAGGTTGCACACCAATATAAAACTGCAAGTGACTGTATCGTTAAAGAAAGGAACGAAACAAGCGTCTTCTCCTAATCGTAAAAACGCGCGTAGCGCAGCCAAACAAGCGCTTATCAAATTGATTTTGTTGAAATTGTTTAATAATCAGTTTTAGCTGAGCGCCGCCCATATTTCAGGTACTCATAGAACTGCAGAGAGCTGCGTTGATTTCGCGTGCTGGTAAGTGCGCTGCCACAGACGTGAGCAACGCGCGCTCAGCTTGTCTGCAAAATGACAAACAACTTTTTGCAGAAACAATCGCGAATGATTGTCAAAGTAGGCGAATAACGTATGCGCGCCGCAGAGGCCAAATAAGCACGCTATAGCAACATACTTCCGAAGTATACTGCTGGCATTCGATAATGCTGTTGGATGATGGAGGCAAAGTTATGGTCTACATGTTTTGGTAGGCGGAATGACAGCGCGACTACGACGGTGTGACGACGATGACATGACCATGGCGGCGCATCTTAGCTCTCTTCTCCGCTCGTTTACACCACGGACACCATGTATACCAGATATTTCTACGACCATTCGCTTCAGGATCATACATGTATACCCCGTGCATTGTGGGAGTGGGTGCATACGCCAAGCTGCGATGAGCCGGCAAGGCGAAACGGCGCCATCTCGACGAGCGACGCACGGCGGTCTTTGGCGACGAATGCACCGCGCGCAACCGTCAGCCCAGGCGGCAGAAAAAAAAAAAAAAATTGCTAGGGGTCCCTTATGCTACAGCTAAGACGACTTGAAGGCTAACTCAATGACATGACGAGCACTTTTTTTTGCCATCATCACTCTGTCATCCTCACTCTGAAACCACAATTAACAGCCATTTTTGCAAGTCATCGTGTTTTTTTTATGTCACCCTTTCTATGATTCCCCAAACTCGAACTGTGACTCAGCACTTTTTTTTGCAGAGTTACTCTCACTTGGACCCTCAAATCTCAGACATATTTTTTGCAAGTCACTTCCCCACTCCACAACCCCTTCGCTTGATTCACTCTTGATTCACCCTATCACTGCTTGGTTTACCTTCATTCACTCTATCATCTCGATTTTACTTCCATCACACTTTGTTTGCTCTATTACTCCAAATTTCCACTTTTAATCACTCTTGATTCAAGCTATCACCACTTGATTCACCTTCATTCACTCTTAATTCACTCTCATTTACTCTTCATTGTCTTAGATCCCTCTATCTCGTCATTACTTTTCGTTTGACTCATATCACCCAACTAAACCCCTTTAATTCACCATCAATTCACTCTTGATTCACCATCAATTCCCTCTTAATTCACCTCTCTGTATACCTGTTATCATTTCAGTTCACTTGCTTAATCATTCTTCCACCCTTAATCGCGGTTTTGTGCGCATTATCGCCTCTTATCCTAAAAGGACCATTTCGTGTCGACGACGTGGTTTTGCAACCGTCTTGAAACGGAGACCTCACCATGAGACATAAGGCTTTCGCCTTAATACAGGCAAATGCAACCACATCATCTAACATTCTAAACCTTCGGACGCTACAAACTCTGGCGCGGCAGCGTATGTGTCTCAAATAGTTGGCGTTCTGCGATGAACATGCCCAGCAGCTCAGTTGCGCGAGGGCACGTTCCTTCAGCAGAAAAAGTCCGGCCGCCGACCACGAAAAAGAAAGACGATGCACCGTCCCTGTTTGCAAACAGCGTGACGTCACTGCGGGGGCCCCTCCCCTCTGCCGCGCCTCCGAAGTGGGCGCTGGTTGGCAAAAAACGTTCCTGCGACCTGTTCTCTCTGCAGAAGAGCGCTGCTTGTATATCAACTGCCGCGATCGGAAGTCCGGCATATTGCGATTTTTTGAAGTGACAGCATTTCCGAATTGTGCTTAGGAAGTACAATCGGCCCCGTTTTACCGGTACAACAACGTAGCGTTGTTGCCGAGTGCATAGTTCCCCTAAGTCAGCGTGTGGTGATTTCGTAAAAGTGCGCCTCTTCCGTAGATCAAACATCCACAGAAATGTATTACTCCTCGAAAACAAACATTTTATCACAGATTGTGCACATTTTCACGGTGGCAAAGTGCTACTTCCCTAAATGAGTTGTCTTCGAACACAATTTTGCATTACATTGTCGTGAACATAGGCGACGACTACGAGGGGGGGGAGGGCTTCGGGGCTCGAGCCCCCTCCGGAATTTTCCCGGGGGGGGGGGGGGGGCTCTGAGATTTCAGGGGTTTCTGAGTGTTAATAGTTTTCGCTGGGTCATTGTCATGACCTACATGACACACATGTCATGCCATTTATGTCATGGCCTATCACTTAGGTTCGTCATACACGACTGTCATACTATGCCAATTTTGGTGCCTACTATGTTAATGAAACGACCATGAGAGCACGAAGACGTAGGCGGCTGTTTCATGGCCTACATGACATGCATGTCATGACATTCATTTCATGACATATCATTTGTGCTCGTGATATACTTTTGTCATAGTATGCCAATATTGGTACATACCAAGTTAACGAAACTGCCATGAGAGCACAAAGTCGTAGGCGGCTAGATAGATAGATAGATACTGTCAATGTAACAAATGTTCGCAAAAAAATGCTTCGCATTTAAACAACACTCATTGGCCGCATGCTGTATGTGCGAGTGAAAGCGCTCAAGGGACGCGCGCTTTCACGGGGAGCGTACGCACGGCGGAGAGCAAACGCGACTTCTTCTGTGGTGCGAAAGGCCGTGGGGGGACGGGAGGGAGGGAGGGAGGGGAGGCGACGTTTAGCTGCGGAACCAAATGCGTATTGGCATCTTGCGCTGGAGTTTGAGGTATAGTAGCGGCGCCTGGAGGCGGCGAGAAAAGTTATCTGGGTAGTACCAGCTTGGGTAGTATTGAGCCCTCGCTGTGGCGAAGCAGTTTCTAGGCCGAGTTTTGCGCCGATTCGCATTTTTTTTTTGTGAGTGCGAAAAGGCTCGTCACTTCTCACAGACCACGCCGCGAGCTGGCCGCAGCCTAGTTCAACGAAAACGGACTCTCCATGTGCCGTGGGACGTAATGCTGGAAGCAGACGTAATCGGCGACGCCGATCCGGAGAGACCTAGCTCAGCCTCAAAAAAGCGTCACCGTCGTTACCGCTGCGTCGTGCGCTGCCACGAGGAAGAAGGCCTGAATCCAAACATCAGATTCTACCATTTTTCTTCAAGGCCTCACGAAGCGGAGCGTCGGGCGCGCTGGATAACTTCACTACCCCACTACGAGCAGCACAGATTTGAGAGTTACATGTGCTCGTCCTTGACCTCAAGCCAGCAGGTTGAGGCAGCGCCAGCAAGGCAGTATTGATTAAAGCACATCGATGTTCGAGCGCTGTCATTAAAAGCTACAGCGCGATGCATTGCATCAGTTATTTATCACTTGCTAAAGCGACAGATGGCCGCTACTACAGCGAAGGCATAACTACTTGTCTAGCGGCATGCAGTCAACAAAGATCGTAGGAGGCCCGCCGTTTTGCGGCATGCTGAAAGACCGCTACCACGCGTGGCGGCGCGTGCGATGGTGCGATCGAGCAGTTCGTTCGCGGCATGCTGAAAGACCGCTGCCGTTGCGGCGTGTACCGTCGTGCTCTCGAATAGTTCCACTTCAAATTCCGTGTACATGATGTCTGCTTATCGCTGCTGTAAATTCATTTATAGCAAGAATTTTCTCGCGCTTGTGTGCCTGAATCTAGCAGCGTGCAAACCTTACCTGAAGTTCAACTTCGTACGCGAGTCGCTTCACTTGCGATTGACACCGTGCTAAAACTTCGCCGCTTATTTCTTAAACGGCGTACACGTATTCTGAGTTGCATAGTTTCTTGCCTTTACGCAGTGTGCCACCCCTGAAAAAAATCTTCGGCGCCCGATATTCGCGGCAGGCCGGGGTACAACACAACCAAAAGTGGCGCGGGTCCATATTGTAAACGTGCTTTCCGAAGCAGACGATCGAGCTTGGTACTACCCAGTTCAGGAAAGAGGGCGCTGTTTAGCACCATTTTCGCAGCGCCCCCTGGACAAAGCAGGAGCCCAATTAATCTTGTCGACGGCGGCGGCGTTTTGCTCGCGTTCGCACCGAACGCGCGCGGCGTTGGTGACGTGTTTATGAAGAACGTTCCACCCTTTGCCGTACACCCTATGGCGCTGTACCGTAGCGACCATAAGGCCATGGTCCCTGTGGTCACTAAATAAATGAAATCCACCGAATCATCTATATTTCTCATTCTTTAATAGTTCAAATAACCAATTGCACGCACCATCACATCTTAATAGTCATAATTGGAAATACATAATTCCCACCATAGTACAGCTTCGCTCGTCTTCCATCTCCACCCCAGTGGAAGGGCTGACAGTTTTTCCTCGCACGTTATTGTAAATTAATTTCTTCCCGAAGATTTCCGCTAATCTCAGTAATACCGCACTTTCTTAACCCTTTATTGACGAGTGTTGCCTGCAGGAAACATACCAGAAATTTTTTTCTTGCCACGTTTCAGCATTTAGTACGAAGTTTTCAGCTAAATGTCTTCAGCTAACATTGAATGACAGGCAGCAAGCGTCATTTGTTGGTTTAGAGCAGGAACACAGCCGAGGAAGAAGTTTAAGACGCGACTCACTGTCTTTTAAGCGCTAGGTCAGAAGAGTCAGGCTGATCCAAGATATCCAACTGCGGTGGTGTCACACCTGTGATGTAAAGCAGATGAAATGTATACCTATGGTTCGCAAATAATGACAGCTCTCTATACAAATAAAAAACGAAGCCTTAGATGAAGATGACGCGGGTTGAAGCACACTTGCAGTTTCCTGCCCTGTGGTTTTCCCGCTATTCCTGAAAACATTTCCGCGAAATAATTTTTTTTCTCTTTTTGTTGATTATGCTTACTCTTGATGTGTCTTGCAGATTTAAATTGAAAATAAACAGTTTTTCTGGGTTTTTTATATGTCTCGTCATTAAAGGGTTAATAATATCCTAAGTTTGGACAAACCACCCTCGTGGTGTCGTGGGTATGTGCCAAGCATTTCTAGACAACAACAACACATCACTACAAGTTAATGAGAATAAGATGGAGGAAGAAAAAGAAGAGGAGGCTGCAGAAGAGAAAACCTTGTCAGTCTACTCCTTTCGTTTTTTTTCATGTTTTTTTTAAATTGTACCAAATTTTCATACCCAGTCTGAAAACTCCGAAAATGTAACAATTACTAGGGTTTCATTCTGCAGTTGATGGCCAGCCATCTGCTTCTTGGATCATCCTTCATTGTGAGCATGCACCGTGTCCAGTCAGATCGGCATCAACACCAGCGTTGGCCAGTCAGCCATTACAGCTACGTGGCCGCAACACCGAAGCCGAAAGGATGTCATACGGTCGAGATTACGAAGTCTTATCCACGGACGAGTGGAAGGGACAACTGGACTTCAACATGCCGTGCGGTGCGGTGAACTCCAAGGAGACGTGCTCGCTGCCTGGCGATCTCACGCCGTGGAACCGAGTGCTGCACGAGCTCGCGTTCGAACTCGTCGAGACGAGCCCGAGAGAACTGCTGCTGCGCGCCATGACCTACGCAGGGGTGGAAAGGGAACCGACGTCCGCGGCTCGCGAGGCATCGCTTCTTGTCTCGTGGCTCCTGTGTCACCACCCTTGCATCCAGCATCTGAAAGTGATGTGCGCCATTCGCGACAATTACGCTGCCGCTGTTCAACCGCCTTACCCCATTCGCCTCTGTGCTCTGTGGTCGACGATGCCGGCCCGTCGAAGCCTTCGCTCTTTGGACATCTGCGAGTGTCCCGGCGCTCTTCTCGATCTCCGAGACCTGGACGCCATAGTTGATCTCGAGACGGTCTTCGTCGACGCTGTAAAATCCAACCTGCATTTACCTCCCTAAGTCAAGGCGCTTTTGGAGCGCAACCGGAGCACGCTTAAAAAGGTTTCCATCCGAGAACACAGCCGGCATGGACAGTATATATAGGGACGTGCTTGAAAGCCTGGTAGCTTGCAAGTTCCTGACGCCAAAGTCGCCCGACGATAAGCGTGAAATGCCGGAGACAGATGCGATTTCGACGATGATGCGCATGTCAGCTGCCTTAAAGGAAGCAACCGCGCAGCCCATCTTGCTCATCCGCCATTGCAAAAGCTCTCATAACGAATCTCACACTGACAAAGGTCTCGCTCTACATCGAGGCGCGCGGCTCAATGGAATAACTGTTCCGGGGGATTGAAGTTAATACTAATTTAAAGCAAGTTTTCTTGTACTCCTCCGTATTAATCGACACTACTTGCATGCAGGCAGTTGCGTCTGTACTGGAATAAAAGCTACCTTCGAACACTGTATCTGGGAACCGTTGTTCTCGACGACTGCGAAGGACTGGTTCCGTGGTCAGAAGCACTGTCGAATACCTCCACTCTCATGTACCTCCGCATGCACTGTGAGAATATACCAACGAACACGATTTCGGCATTGTGCAAAGTGCTACGGGTTAACAAGACCCTGAAGAAGTTAATCCTTCCGGGAATCACGGCATCCGACGAAGAAATGTGCGTATTAGTATTCTACTCAACTTATACTTATGCGACAAAGGTATTCATACATTTGCATGATTAACTTATACTTCTCGCCATGGCTAGTATGTCGAAGAATTTGCAACAATAAGCTAGGTTTTCTTGTATTTATTTAAATGACGCGGATAATCATGCAGTGGAAGGCTCGGCTTATTACTGTTTTAGCTGCAGTATACTGGCCGGGACACAGCCGTTAAAGAAGTATTGACAAAATCTCTCTCCTGTTCTCTTTTTTTCTGACTGAATACCTGCCGACGCAATAATTGCGCTATGGAATCTGAATGCCTTGGTATCGCAAAAATAATCGCGTTACCTTTTAATGCGACCAATTCAAAACGCGTGCCAACTACAGCGCGGCTTTTGACGTCAAAAAACTATAATTGTTTACGTCACTGAAACCTGGTGCGGCGGTCTCGTGGTATCAAACACCACAGTGACGCGCAGATGCACACTGTGACCATGCTGCCGAAAGCCGCGTCCATTGAGCATCAAACTGCACATACGAGATGAGAGAGAGTTGGTTTCTCTGGGTTTTCAAGAGGAGCATATATAGTTTTCGGCGACATGGCCATTTTAACGCGATAACGTTAAGGGCCCGTGTCGCAGAAAATCCGGCATCAACGTCGGCGGCGTTGTCCGTTGGAGGAAATGGTACATGCATATGCCACGCCTTGCGATATGACATGCGGTAAATGCGGGTTATATTGCCACGCCATTCTATCACTAAAGTTGCTCATACTTTGTCTTACATTCTTGACAAATTTATTCCTCCGAATTTTGAGAATGGCAGCCCGCAAACAAATGTCATGAAACAAAACACCGACAGCGCATGCATTTTATTGTATTGATTGTATTGCAACGGGCGCGCGGCTTTCACCGTTTCTCAGCTCACCCAACTATCACTGTTCCAGAATGTCTCCGACACGTCAGCTTCTCGTGGACGGGTGTTACGACCGCGTGCGCTTGGGGCCCTGGACAGAGCCCGGGCTGCGAGTCCTGTTGGCACTGCTGCCTTCTCAGCAAAGAGGCCCCGAGCAGCTCTGGCTGCCAGACATCGGCCAGCTGTCACACAATACTGTCCGTGACCTCTTCAACGTCCTGGCATCCAGCAAGAGGGTCAAGCTCCTCATAGTTGAAGTCAAGCTAACGCCCGATGCCAGAGTCGCAGCTCTTTACGAAGCATTGAAAATGAACAGGACAGTCTCGTATCTGTATATCACCATCGGAAACGAGCTTTCAGCCCGCGACGTCCTTCATGCTCTGTCTGCGAATGCAGCCATAACAAAGCTGGACATAACTCTTCGAGTACCCGCTGACGAACAAACGATGGGAGCGTTTTCCAGCATGCTGCAGCACAACTCCCTCACTAATGTCTCGGTCTGTTTGTACGTCCGCCGCCGTTCACGATTCATGGAAGCCATCGCACAGGGACTGTCGCGTAACAAGCTGGTGGTGGAATTCTGGAGCTGGTCAAATGGTTACGAGTACGCCCCGTTCGCCATCCTTGAGGCCGTGCGAAGGAACAAGTGTGCCTTGAACTGCGCCATGGAATTTGTCCTGCAGATCCGAGAGGACAGGCACAGCGCAGAGTGCTTCGATCGATTCTCCGCAAGATCCTGCCTCCTTACTCACCTGACGGAAGTCACCGGAGTGTCGGAGGTCGAAGCACGGCTCGAAGTCGTCTCAGCGAAGCATCGCCTGCAGGAAAAATACCTCGTGCTCGCAGGCGTTGTTCGGCACTCCCTTGTTTGCCGGCCCGCCGAAGTCACGCAGATTGATGCGCTGAACGAGGACTGTTGGCGTGCTATTGCTCGTTACCTCCGCATCAGTGACGTTTGCATCGTGTAATGCCGATGTTTTCTTTTTTAAGAACTGGACGGAAAAATCGTGACTTTGGCACTTACGCCACATAACTACAAATGGCTTATGGAAGCCGTATGGATCTTGCTTTCCTGATTCTTTGTTGCGGCTTATTTGGAGCCGTTTGTAAGCCTTTACTGTCGGCACTGTGTGAAGATGTGAACAATCGGTGATGTCAAAAAAAAAAAAAAAGTCTCGGTCGGGTTGTACCTTCTATATCCCTACTATTTTTGTGTAACCTCTCATTGGAATCTTTTACAATACGGAAAAATAGCTTGCGATGGAGAGCGAACGATTCACTCGTCCAGCGGAGGGGAAGAATACCGTTTGGTTTTTGTATGTTTCTGATATTCTTCATTGTTATAACGCTGTACGTTGTTGATTTAAGTGTTGTGATCTTATTGTTCCATTTCTTCATTTGTTGCTTAACCTGTATGGTGGTCGAGCTACTGAAACATACTGTTACTTTATCTTCATTACGTATTTCTTCTGGCAAAAGTTAAGTGTTCAGGATGGCGTACCATTCCAAGTTTGGCCTAAACGCTAGAGCCATGCGATCGCATGCACGAACAATTAGTGGCAGAATGAGCTTTGTCTTCTTCGCCCAGAAAGAAATGATTGGTGGGAACGACAGAAGAATGAATGAATTTGCTACTGCTACTGCTAATTTTTGTCGCTTAAACACAATATTGAAAAATTGGATCGGCCTTGCCGGGACATGCCATTATGTGAACAATCTTGAACCCGCATCTGTTGTTATCGACTTTAACTGCTTTGATTTACTGTCAATTAGAGATCTTCGTTTTTCAGAATCTTCAAAGAAGAAAAACTATAGTCATTTGCTCAGATGTGCCATAGTATATCTTTTTTTTTTGTATCCTTGAAGAGCATGTTGTTGCGATGGTTCCTGGTTCCGGACGCCTGATTTTCGGCATATCCGTGGAAGGAGGTATGCACAAAAGCGGAGGACCATCATCACAGCTTTGCTGGTTGACCACAGCGATAGGCGGTGTCTGACTGAAAACGGCACGGCGATGAAATTTCTTCGTGCTGTGTGCGCCGCAGTGTTTATGAAGAAAAAGGCTGTGGATTTTCGCGAATGCAATTTTCTCACGAAAATAAGGCGCATGCATATACTTCTTGATAACTCGTGGAACGAAGGGGTCGCAGAGCATGAAGATTTCAAATTATCGGCAGCCTGCGCGTGGCCTCCGAAATGCATGGCGCGCCGGATCGTGCGAACGCTGACAAACGCGTCACAACCGGACTCCTCACGTTTCTTTCTGGACACGCTGCGCCGTTTGGTGGCTATGCTGAGAAGTCCACGCGTGGCCTCAGAGATCGGTGAAGAGTGGCACATACCCAGTGAATAGGGGACCCGTAGGCGCCGACTACGGAAGGGGGGGGGGGGGGGCTGCCCCCCCCCCCTCCCGCTCCTAAAATGTCATTACCTGCTAGAGTCCTGTTACCCAAATCATTTATGGTTTCTTTTGAGTTGCGTCTATCTTTTCCCTTAAAATGTTAATGTGGCTAAAAGCTAATTGCATCATTGTTGACGCGGACGTGCACGGCGTTTTTTCATACTTTCGCTTTATTTCTGAAAATCCTGACAATAGGAAAACAAGCACATTAGAAGCACCTACCTCATCCGCATTTTTTCACTTCAACATGTTATTTTGATTTCCAGTGATTTCCAGACCATGCACAGACACATTAAATTTCAATGCGTACACAGGACAAAGTTTATTATATTTTTAAAGAGGGATGGGTAGCCAACTAACAATTATTTCTAATGATATGGATAGCCTATGTCTAGAGAATCAATATGTTGCTGTGTGTTCAGCTCGCTACAAATGGCTTTGCGCGCTTTTTTGACACTGACAAAGACCTACATACTTCAGTGACCCCTTCGGCAGAGTCTTTTATCAGTGGTGTGGGAAATGCACGTGAATGATATGTGTCTCAGCATTGCTTCTCTTTCCAGTAGGTAATGCTAGCGACTCACGAAAAAAACAACAACAATAATTTACAACTTTTATTGGGGATGGAAACATCGCAACGTGCACGCAGAGTTCCTCGAGCGGCCAGTCGCGCGGCAATTATGCGTGTATTCGCGGGCTCCTTTCACACTCGGAAAAACACATTTATGTAGCACGTATTGAGCAACAGAAAGCTGTATCGGGAGTTTTTCATGTCGCTCTACAACTTTCTCATTGACACTTTGATAATTAGGACAGTACTTCTCGAGTTAGATAATTAATTACAATGAATTAATTAAATCTCAGTAACGAAAAAATTACTGGCGGCTACTCCACTGTACTGGAAACAATACGCACTAGGTTTGCTTCGCGTAACGCCGTTCCTCTTTTTTTAAATCGTGCTGCCTGATAGCTGGGACACCCTGTATAATTAACTTAGTAACCGAAGTGACGCCAAGCCGGATTCACTCGAAATCAGAATCAATAGCAGTCATGCGCAGCAGAGCTTTTACTAAAACTCAGAATTAAAAAAAAAAAAAAAGAGGCTGCAGTTTCGCCGCAAAGGCGAAGCAGTATTAGTGATAGCGAACCATAAGACAATTACACGAAGGAAGATTCTTCCCGTATAAATCCGTGTAAGAGCCGCACCCCCAACTTGAAAGCAAATTGAGGAAAGCATGGTTGCGCGAACAGGAAAAGAAAGACATGGAAAGAAAAGTAGGAAACGATAGGTCAGGCGCTGAATTTCAACTGATTTATTCTTACAGCAGAGCAAGAGGGAGTGAACAAATGCGCATGCGCGTGTCAGTGTCGTCTAAGGCGATTACAGCGACGTTGTTAGCAGCTGCATCTCGTTGTCAAAAAAAAAAAAAAAAAAAAAAAAAAAAAAAAAACCAGACGTATCACTAATACAACTGGTGCCTCTCTCTTTTATGTGATAGGCCTCCAAAAGTTCTCTAGCTAACGTGTCACCGCTCTTTCCACTTATCTTAATGTTATGCAGTAGTGGCTCACATGTGCCGGCCAAGCAAACCATGCAATGCGCAGGTAAGTGCGCATTACCTTTGTTTATGATTGACAATTCATGCTCCCGTGCCCGGTCATTGACACATCTTCCCGTTTGGCCCACGTAGGACTTCCCACATTTCAGCAGTATCTCATATACAACGCCAGTCGCACATTTCACATAAGGTCTGGTGTGGTTTTTCTCGCATCCTGACTTTTTGTCAACGCGGCTAATGCGCGGACACAGTCCAGCCAACTTGCGTGGCGCCGAGAAAACAGGTACACCAAACCTTGAAGGTAAATGTTTTTTTTTTTAAATCCAACCGAGAAGCAATCGCGTTCACCGCTGATTCCAATCGCGTTCCACTGCGAATTTTCCCGCGCAGCGTACTTTCGCGCGTCGCAACTATATAAAAAAAAGTAGGTTACAACTTAAGAAGCCAGGGCCGCGATTTTGTAACGAGGCATTATGGCTTATTCCACTCTAGTCTTATCATCCACCGCTCACGGCCGGCTGATCCCGTTGATAACGCGAGCGGACCGTCGCTCCGACCACTGACAAAGCGCGATAAGCGCGAAAAGGCATTATTACATAAAAGGCATCGCTACAACATACGGCCCCAGGAGAGGCACCCCGTCCTGATCACTGAAGCGCAGCAGCCGATTGCCACCGCGACTAAAGAAATAGTCCCGCTGACGTGACTCGGCCCAGCTTGAATCGCGGGCTGCCATGTCCTCTGTCGGCGGAGTCACCGGCCGTACGAGTCATGACGTCAGTCTAGAGTGCGCGCCCATTGGTGGAAGCCCATGTGCATCCGCCTTTGATGGGCAAATGTCGCTGCCTTCTAAAGTTGTAGATGGCGAGAGGAGGCGATCGTGGAGGTTAACGGCGGATTTCATACTCGTAGTTGGAAAAATTAGATACAATGGCCCGGTCCCATGTAAGGCTCGTCAAAATTGCTGCAAAAAAGTGCGACCCTCACACGAGTCTGTATGTTGGCTATATCGCCTATATGAATTGTAGTAACATTTACTTACTAATTAAAATAAGCATCGTGCAATGCACCGACCATGTAAACCTGTAAATATCCCGTTGGATGACCACGAGCAGTCGCTATCACAACGCTGGCATTATAAAGAACGCCGGCAGCGGGGACGAACGGTTCGTACAGCCATGCGGTTCCCCGCGACTCCGAAAATTAGATTCATCATCATCTGCATATTTTTATGTCCACTACAGGACGGCCTCTGTCAGCAATCTCCAATTACCCCTGTCTCTTAACTTAGGCTTATGCGATCTGCAACACTTGAGCGCGGAAAAACAGCTTAAGAAGGAAGACAGCGCGCATGAAGTTAGCAACCATCCCTGCTCGCCCTTGATTATTGCACCCCCGAATGATTACCAACAATTGGATACGGCACGCGGGCCGCGTATGCGTCAACCGCGCACAGTCATTCCCAGCTGCGGTAGGGCTAGATGAGAAGACGCGCCTTCTCCTCCCCATGCGCGCATTTGATCATCTGACCTCCAACTAAGCCGAATATTGACCGCGCGGGAAGATAATGTCGATCAAGCCGCCGTCCTTTTCGACTCAGGGTTACGCGCTTTCTCTCGCACCCACAGTGTGTGGGTCGCTCACTCATATGACTTTTGGGCTTTATACGGAATATCACGGCGACGACGACAGCGAAAATTTGCCTGGAGTGTCGATACAATTGCTGTCGCAATAAAAGGAAAAATAGAAAACAGGCGTCGAGCTCGCTTCTACCGCGGCTGCGGACGTTGCAATGTGCACCGGCTACAAACACAGCAAGAGCAACGACGACAAAACCAACAGTGGGCACCTTGCTCATCGTTACTTCGCCAAAAGCCGTCTGACGTTGAAAAGGAAGCGTATTTTCCACCGTATAAGCACCAGCGGAAACATAACACTAGGCGCGCGGGGAGACAGCGCACGCGAAGGGACCAGCCATCTCGGATGGCCCAAGCTTTAACTCGGCGCAGATTAACTCCAAAATAAAGCGCGTAACCCACATATGTATGGCAGAGGCAGGAAAAGTAGGAGTTGAGGAATCGTTTGTTGTCGCAGCTAGGCGAAAGAAGACTCCACGCCGCGATCAAGCAGGTTCCTCAGCTCACGTGTTTCCATCAGCGAGTGACATGTACCGCCAGAGGTTCTTTGAAGTACTTGACCCAGTGATGTCTTCGATAAACAGCAGGTATCCACCTGATATGTGGCAGCATAAGTCCCACATTGAGCAGCTTGCCATAGGGAAGGAAGACGAAGCGTATACGCTCGTATATAACATACAATTACGGTGACGACCTTGAGCCAGGACGCCTGATTTTGCACAAAGATATGCTGATTGACATTTTAAGCCAGCAAAGGTCGGCATCATTGCACACATTTGGGGACGTCGTGCACATGTTTACGGGGGTCCTGGGCGAACACTTGCGAAACCTTTTGCCGGAAATGGCTACGCTAAAAAAAATTGCGTTGACCATACCGGTCTCGTCGACCACATCCGAGAGGTCCTTTTCTTGCCTTCGGCGACTGAAAATGTACTTGCGGTCGACGACTGGACGAGCCCGTTTGAACCATCTGGCAATTTTTTCACGCCCACAAAGAAATCTCCCGCAAAATCAAGTTGATTAAGATTGCCGACGACTTCATTTCCAGATAAGTGCCCGAACGAACACTTTTTCAATGCTGGTGAAATTATCGCATCGGACAACGAACTGATGTATTTAATAAGACAGAGAAAGGCACCAATTTGCAAGTCAAAGCAAACCACCTGGCTTAGGAAACAACGCAAAAAGTTAAACAAAGGAACGAAAATGGGGTCCATAACAGCGCAGGTTGAGTGAGGGCATTTGGGTAAGAAAAGACGCGGGGTTGCGCTATTTGTAAAATTCCCTAGTCTATCTGTGCATTTTCCTTATTAACATTTATTCGTCGTATGCTGCATTTTCCTCTCAATAACACAATCCACGTTGTTCCTATATTTGATACCGAGTCCTTTCGCGCTTTTGAGATATCGCTGTCTTATTTATTTATTAATAAAATCAGCATACAATTAAAGCGGCCCTCGGACTACCCAAGGGGACGTCTACAGAGCGCCTACTAGCCTTAGGGGTATACAACACGTTCGAAGAGCTAAAACAAGCCACACTTATCTCTCAGATGGAACGCCTGAGCTACACTCACGCCGGACAGGCCCTACTGACAAGGGCACGTATTCTCCCACACCCACACTGCATCAGCGAACAAGTAGTACCACTACCAACCTCAACACGAGCTCAAATAACAGTGGTCCCCATACCCAAAAACATGCACCCGGAATACAATAAAGGAAGATGCAAAGCACGCACACGACATATTAGAACAAGGTTGAAAATAATCCGACTAGCAACACAATGTACACTGACGCAGCCGCGTATCCGAGCGCACACCCTAAAGACAGCGAAGCACAAACAAACAAGAGGTACGCAGTGGCAATCGTCGACACGAAAGCCTGCAGGAACAATTTACAGCATCCGTCAGGGCAGGGACTACGGCGGCTGCCGAAATGTTTGCAGTGGTAATGGCCCTCGCTCACGCGGAACGCTCGCAAAAGAGCGCCACCATAATCACAGACTCACAAGAAGTGTGTCGCATGCTTCTCAAGGGCCACGTGACCAAAACAAGTCACTCGATAATACCGACAAAATTCGCCCATCATCACCTGATCGTATGGTGTCCAGGCCACACGGGACTGGAGGGTAACGATATGGCCGATTCGCCAGCCCGAGGCATTATTAACCGGGAAGGCTCGACTGGGACGGGAAGCCACCGCAATAACCCCAACCAAACGAATGCCCGAGACATTCTCGCTCATCAGCGTACAACCAGAAAGAAATACCCTCCCCCTCACGCAAACTCAGTGGAGAGGAAGCCGCCAGCTGGCGCAAAATTTAGACCAGAGTATACCCCCCCCCCTCCCCCCCTTAAGTTACAGAATGCCATGTTCCCCACTCGCTACAGGGCCGACTGTCCATGGGGCGGCGGCAATACCAACACTACAACACATTACATGGGATTGTCAATCACACCCGTTTGATAAAAACACGCCACACAATGGGGCAATGGGAGGCACAGCTAACCAGCTCAGACCTGATGGGACAACAGTCCTTCGTAGAACAGGTCAAGCGGGCAGCCGAGGCCAGTGGGGCCCTGGACTAAAGGGGCTCCGACCATTCCACCAAAATGCTTTTGATCAATAAACGTTTTCTTCTTCTATTTATTTATTTGTTTGTTAATATGTTTATTTATTTTGGCACCTGATAATTTTGACTCTATAATCCTTTGTTCTTCCTCCGGAATATAAATGACACCAGTGGCATAAGACATGCTATGACATGTAATGAAACTATGGCGTTATGGAATCACATTATACTTGTGCTAATAATTCTAGTCATAAGTTGTGTTCAGAAATTTTTATATATCGTTTAATGTTTTTATATGTTATGGCTTATCTTCTTAATAACTGACCTTTCATCAGGAAAATATTTCTTGATTGTATCTTTTGTATTAAATCTTTTACAAGGCGTTACATTGCTTTTTCATAGACGTGTACTTGTGATACTTAATACGCACAAAACACATGTATCTCCCTAACGTGTTTAATTGAATCCGCTTGTCGCATGGCTCAACCAAGAGACGCCAGTCTCTTGGCGGTGCGAGGGGACTCAGGCTGTAAAACTGAATTGTCTCCTACTCTGAGGTCTTGCAAATACTCATATAAGCTCCTCACTTCAGTGAACAATCTTTTGAGGTCATACGAAGTTTCCAGTGTATATGATCCATGTATATGCATACATGGATGAGGTTCGGAAAGCTGGCCAGGCCCCAGCCCCCCCCCCCCCCCCCCCCCCTCACGGAAAAATGAAAACTTTCCGCCTATGGTTGTGAATGACACTGATTTTCACGCCATTTACACTGTACCAAACGATATACAAGATGAAGTTCGTATACAACTACACGGCGGCTCAGTGGAGCTGTACCAAGCAGCAGCGCTTAAAAATGCAGATGAGGGAGAAATGCAGAACAACTTATTAGCCTGCTTTAGGAGCATGGTAAGATACCCTGGGTGGACAAAATTAATCCGGAGCCCTTCGTTACACTGTCCCCCATAAGCCGCTGTGCAGCTTAGGGAGGTTATAAACACCATAATTTAATTTTAATTATTAGTCTCGGTCATGTGAATGTACAAAGCAAAATCTTACATAAGTACATAATCCGTTGCGCGCTACCTTCGCTGTGTCTGCTGCACACTTTTCTGCTCTCAAGTTTACAAGACCCAAGCTTTGCATGTTTATGTGCATCATCACGGCATAAAGTCCATACCATGAAGGCGAATGCACCAATAACGAAAAAAAAAAAAATAAAGTTCGATTTTACTTAAGACCCGTGAGATCTGCGTTAAATCACGATAATTTCAGTGGCTTGCCTTTAGGGCATTCCCCGTGGTTAAATGTATACACGCAGCTTCGGCAGCGGTCAAAACATCGTAGAAGTTCATTCGTAGCCACACCTCTCACTCGATATTTTTTTTTCTGCACACAGCGCGAATGGACCCGAAATACATGCGCTCACTAATCATCGCGTCTCATTCAATCTCACCTGTTCAATAATTATGGTTTCCGAAGTTCTATCGGAGCCTGATCACTACGACTGGTTTTATTACACTCAACACGCGTCCACAGTCTCGCAAGCAAGATGTATTGCTTATCGCGTATAGTACACCACGCTAAGATGAGCCGATATCGTCGCTGTTCTCGCCGCACACTTTACCACAACGAATGTGGCACACATCCATGGAAAAGCCGATATTCTTCATTGCACAATCCATTGCAGACCACCACCAAGTGGTTGATGTTCGCAAGTAAAAAAAGGCTAGCGTCGCCACATTTCCATCATGCAGTTTACCACACGCCGATGTTCTCATACACACATTAATGCTAATCTGGCTGGCTAGGGAATTGTGGAGGTTCACGTAAAAATAAAAAAAAGAAATAAAAGAAATAAAACACGCGTCCACGTATCGCCCACCTACACCAACTAAAGCGCGACTGCACCACGCAGACTGCCGGCGGCGGCGGCTGTTTTTTGCCACCCAGAGTCACCGCACGTGCGCCGGTGACGTCACGCTGTGACGTCGCCGGTGCGGTGTGACGTACCCTAGGAGAGGTCTATCGGATTGGCAGCTGAGCGATGGCAGCGTTCTGCCTTCCACGGCGGGAATGAGTGTTGGGCGCATCACGCCAACTTTGGCATTCACGTTAAACAGCTTGTACAAGTTGTTGAGATGCGCTGGTCTGATCGGAGAGGAGAATAAACGTCAAGCTAAAACTGTAGAATTACAAGTCGCCCGAATAAAGTTTTAATCACTATGCCGCACATCAAAGGTCACAGCTGGCCAGGGCCACTGATATAACAACCAGGTTGAGCGCTGACCACAAAGTGAACATTGGAATTCCCAATGTTCACTTTGTGAACATTGGGAAATCCAATGCTCATGATCTATGCTGCGATCGTGAGGCACGCATTTGGGAGAGTCCCTCATCGTAAAGGCGTGAGAATGGCAGGTGCTTTTCCAAAAGCACGGGGTAAAATGGATTTAACAGTAATTGCGTATAAGATAGTTTGCTTCAGTGGATGACTAACAAAGAGTCTCAAAATATTGAGTGGCATATAATTCCCGAGCCTTCAGTTGCGCTTATACTCGCACAATTGAGAGTCGAACACATCCACGTACAAACATAGCTCGCGCGCTACAGGCAATGTTAGTCGCAGTGAACCAGCGTATTGAACCACAAGAACATACGAGTGAGCGCATCTATGTTCTTCGTAGTTGAACAATAAATTACGACTTAATACCTGTAGATATACAGTCAGCTTTTAGGTATCTCCAAAGCGTTATACCTCTACAACGAAACAGTTGATTATCATGTGGTCTTATACTAATACGTCTGTGCCAATTGTTCTACCTACAAATGGTATTTAAATGCTCTCAGCGAGTTTGCCGAGTTCGTATGCGAACTAGGAAAACTCGCGGAGAGTATTTAAATAAGCGCTTAAGCACTTAAAAGCATACGCGGAATAATAAAGCTAACGAGAAGTTCAAAAACACTATCTTGTTTCTATTTTTGCTTTGTATTTGTGTACTTATAAGACATGCGGTGCGGTCTGAAACAGCCGCTACTGCTATGGAAGCCTTTGGGGCGAATATTTGAGATTAACGCACGCACGCACGCACGCACGCACGCACGCACGCACGCACGCACGCACGCACGCACGCACGCACGCACGCACGCACGCACGCACGCACGCACGCACTGGTGCTCCGTTGTTTGACAGCACTAAAGCGAGGTCATGGTTCTCTCCGAGATGTGTCTCGATTGATGTCTTTCTTTTTATTACTGGCGGAAGGGGAAGCGTTTTAATACAAGCGCGCTGGTGAGGGCACCAAGCACAGGACGGGGGAAACATCTGTCCGCGCCTGTAAAACGCTGTCGTAAAATAAAGGCGTCAGATCTGCTTTCTATATTCAGATGGCTTGTCACTAAATGCTGCCACCGGGAAGCAAATAAATAAAAAATGACATCTTCTCGTGCGCAAATTGTATTCCCGTTCGTATGCATATTCATACTCGTTTGCATATGGAGGAAGTAAGTGTCCCGTTTTCTCATGGTAATAACCGACGTGGATCACAACGCAAAGAGCCGCTCCAAGAAAGCTGCGATCGTGAGGCACGCATTTGGGAGAGTCCCTCATCGTAAAGGCGTGAGAATGGCAGGTGCTTTTCCAAGAATAATAAAAAAAGCACGGGGTAAAATGGCTTTAACAGTAATTGCGTATAAGATAGTTTGCTTCAGTGGATGACTAACAAAGAGTCTCAAAATATTGAGTGGCAAGATTTCGGACGAATTTGGCAAGGCATTTGCACGCGTGTTGTCGTTTTGATATCAAGCAGGAATACTTAGTTACGTTTAGTTGTAGTAATGCTTAGTGATATTAACGTTTAGAGCCCGCAATGTAATTACGGGCTTCTTAGTAGCACCAATACCTTGTTATTGAGAATTACGCACATATTTTTTAGTCGTAATTGAGGGAGAGAGCGATAGAACAGAAAGTTGAAAACTGTAGGGTTAAAAGAAACCGGCACGAAAATAATGTTAAACGATGAAATAAATAGAAAAAAAGTGTAGCAGCACTGAGGTTTTTACCTTCCGGAAATTTAGATAGTTTCTCGTTTGTCTATTTCAGTAAATATGAAAATTCGGAGATGCACTATAAGTATATCAAATCTGCACAATCTGTAACGGTGCTTAATTTTTTCAAGTGCGAATTACCGTCGAATTCCAAGTGCAATAAGTAAAATATTGTCATGCACCAGAGCAAAACAACAGCTTTACTTAGAGGGCGACTCGACACGAAGACCTACCGGTCTCCAGCTGGCGCGTGGCCTAAGTCCTCTTCTTCTTCGTTCACCAGTAAGAACACCAGATAGCTATCGCGTGGCCTACGCCCACTTCTTCATATCGTTTGTAAGCTAGCCTAGAAACGCCAGGTGAAATTATTCCAGGTGGGAAAAAAATTCACGCAGAAACTCCTTTGGGAGTTGTGTAAGTATGCATAAGCATTGTGCCACTATATGGTCCAAAGTACTTGCTCAAGAGTTTCTCGCTGAGGCCTTCCCGTCTGACTCCTGGAGTCCAGACCCAAACTTGGTCACCAGGTTGGTAGTTAACTTGTCGATGGTGAAGATTGAACCATTGCGCATCTGCGCACGGCTGCTGTCTAATGTGCACGCGGGCAGTTGACGCGTTTCCTCGGCGCGCTGAACATACTCGTCGGTGTCAGGTGTTAGCTGGTCGAACCGGTCAGCGTTGTCATTGGGAATCATGGTGTGTTGCATCGTTTGAACATCTCGACCATAAACCAGATGAAACGGCGGAAAATTTGTAGTTTCTTGCGTCGTAGTGTTGTACGCAAATGTTACGTACGATAAGATTTCGTCCCAGGTTTTGTGCTGCAGATCTACATACATAGAGATTATGTCTGTCAACGTTTTGTTTAGCCTTTCCGTTAAGCCGTTAGTCTGAGGGTGGAATACAGTGGTCTTTCGGTGGCTTGTGTAACTCAGTGTGAAGGTGCCGTTCATGAGCTTTGCCGTGAACACTGTCTCTCGGTCAGTGATGACAAATGACGGGGTGCCGTGCCGAAGCACAATGTGGTGCATGAATAAGTGGGCAACTTCAGATGCTGTTCCGCGTGGTAGCGCTTTCGTCTCAGCATAACGATTAAAATAATCCAATAATCCAATTGTTTTCGGAGGAAGAGAAGGCCCAAGAAGGCCGATTCCCACTTGACAAAACGGCGCACGCGGTGGGTCAATAGGTAGGAGTAGGCCTGCTGGCTTTAAGGGCGGTGATTTCCGTCGCTGACATTCGCGGTAGCCTTTCATATAACGCTTGACGCAGGCAGTCAGTCTAGGCTAGTAGTAGACGCACTCTAGCTAATGTCCTTGAGTAGCCCAAGCGACCACATGTAGGTTTGTCGTAGCAGGCTAACAGAACATAATTTCGGACGGATTTGGGCATGACTAGGAGATAGGATGTGTCGCTGGCTCCTGCATTTTCTTTGTATAAGATGCCCTTTCGTAAGCAAAATGACGACAGTCCTCGCGGAATGGAACTGGAAATGGGCGAGGAGCGGCCCTCAAGGTGTTCAACGATGGTCCGTAATTCTGCGTCGGCTCGCTGTCTAGCGAGCAGATCCGGCACACTGAGAGTTCCCAGCGTGTCAGCATCTTCACGTTTTCTGCCTAACTTGTGTACGATGGTGACATCTAATTCCTGAAGGCGCAGACTCCATCGTGCTAATCATCCAGATAGATCTCGGAAGTTGGCCAACCAGCACAAAGCGTGATGATCGGTGGCTACCTTAAACGGTCGGCCATAGAGATACGGTTGAAACTTGGTTGTAGCCCAAATCACCGTGAAGCACCCCTTTTCTGAAGTAGAATAGTTCCACTCTGTGCGTGACAAAATGCAGCTTCCGTAGGCTTTAACTCGTTCAATTCCGTCTTTCCTTTGCACCAGTATACCCCCGAGACCGATGTTTGTGGCGTCTGTGGGCACCTCCGTGTCAGCGTCCTCGTCAAAATGACCCGCCGCGGTGGCTCAGTTAGCTAAGGCGTTGCGCTGCTGAGCAACGCCTTAAGGCGCTTGTCTTCAGCCTTATTGCTGAAGACAAGCGATGTTGTAGCTCGGTGAAGGCAGTCTGTTGTGGTGTATCATCGCGCTTTAGGCGAAATAATTGCTCTGCAATCTCGGAGAAAGTTTCAATGGAGCACCGATAGTACGCGCACAGGCCAACAAATCGCCGCACACCTTTCTTGTCAGTTGGAGCAGGAAAAGCGGCTACAGCGGCAGTCTTCTCGGGATCGGGCCGAATTCCTGCGGCGATCACGATGTGACCGAGGAACTTCAGTTCTTCGTAGCCAAAACGACATTTATCAGGCTTGAGTGTGAGGTCAGCCGATCTAATAGCTTCGAGTACTTTCCGAAGGAGACGAAGGTGTTCGTCAAAGGTCTCAGAAAAGACCCCCGCATCATCGAGATAGACGAGGCAGCTTTTCTACTTGAGTTCAGCGAGAACGGCATCCATCATTCGCTGGAATGTGGCGAGAGCAGAACAGAGGCCGAAAGGGAGAACTCAGAATTCATAAAGGCTGTCCGGAGTTACAAAAACAGTTTTCTCACGATCCCGCTCACTACTTCAACCTACCAATAGCCACTATTGAGGTCGATGGGGGAAAAATACTTCGCGTGCCACTACCTGTCTAGAGAATCGTCGACACGAGGCAGCGGGTACATGTCTTTCTTTGTGACGTTATTTAGCTTCCTGTAATGCCCACAAAAGCGAAGCGTCCCATCTTTCGTTTTAACGAGAACGACCGGTGACGGCCAGGGACTGCTTGAAGGTTGGATTACGCTGTCCTGAAGCATTTCTTTCACTTGCGTCTGAATCGCATGTCGTTCCTTTGGAGAAATACGATAAGGCTGTTGCCGCATGGGGTGCGCGTCGTCGTAGGTGATGATCCGGTGTTTCGAAATGGCGTGTGACGTATCTTAGACGGACGTGCGAAGAAAGTGTGGAACTCCAGCAGCAGCTCGCGCAGTGGTTGTATTTTGTTCTTCCGAAAGGGCAGGTCTGATGTCGACGCTGCGGAGAGACGCTTCTGCAGTGCCGATTGCTTCAATAGTAAAACACTCAGTCACTTCGGCTATCAGGTCGGCGTAGGCGATGACAGTACCAGGGAAAAGGTGCCGATGCTCGTAGCTGAAATTCGTGACAACCTCAGTGGCCGTCATGGAGGTCAATGATGCTTCTTGCCACGCAGACACTCTAACACAGCAGGAGATAGTGATTACTTTCCGCGACTGCTTCAGCGTGTAGTAGGGCATTACACATCACTTGAACTAGACCACTTGAACTACGCGGTGGTAACGTGACAGTGTCGTAAATGACGTGAAGAGCGGCTCTCGGAAGGCTGTTGTCGTTCGCCTCTGCGTCGTTGTTCGTCGAGAAAGTGACGAGGCGCTGTCGAAGGTCGATGATAGCACCGTTCTTCCTGAGAAAGTCCATGCCGATGATTAGGCCTCGCAAACATTCACGAAGAATGCTTTAGCTGGCAACGAACGTAGAACCCCGAATCTGTATTCTGGCCGTGCACATACCCAGTGGGGTGACGACATGCCTGCTAGCTGTACGAACTGGCGTTCGGCTCCAAGACGTCGTAACTTTGTTCAGGAGGCTGACCAGTTTTCCGCTGACTATAGAGTAATCCGCTCCAGTGTCCACTAAAGCATTGACTTTGCGACTGTCGATCAATACAGGGATGTCAAAAGAAACTCTTGTTCCGGGGTCAGGTGCTGTCGTTCTCGATGTTTCGTCGTTTCTCGTGCGCTTCGATAGGGGCCCTTGAGCACGTCCAATCTGAGCGGCCTCGGCCCGGAAGATCGCTGCGGTCAGTTTTCCCGGCGCGGGCTGGGTGAACCTCTCTGCCCCACGCTCGAATATGTACGGCGGGTAGGTGAAAATCGCTGCGGCGATGGAGATCGCGACTGGTGCCAAGATAACGAGGATGTGCGGTGCTGAGTAACATATTCTTCTATTTCTGGGGGTCGCTGGCCGAACCTGGGCCGCGAAGAGTTTGCAGAAAACCCACGCAGCCCGAGCTCCCGGTATGGGCACTGTCGGTAGACGTGCCCATACGGGGTGTGAAGCGGAGCTGGAGGAGGAACAGGACGCCTCAAAACCTCAGAATAGGACATACGATGAAACTCACGTGTTAGCGGTTGCACCTCTGCACTATGAAGTGGGGTCTCTTAGCGCTTGCTGGACCTCGTCACGAACAACGCTTGACAAAGAGCTGATCGTAGGTGGTGAATGGAGTGACAGATTCTGTAGTTCTTCCCGGATTACAGAATGGATTAGATGTCGTAACACATCGGCATGGGCCCGGAGAGCTCCCAAGAAGTCCGTGGTTGAGGCAGTGTTCATATGGCGTTCGTATGAGCTGGACCGTTGCCGAAGTGTCTTTTCAATGGTGACGGCCTCGGCCAGAAACGCTGACTCTTAGGCGTACTGCGCCCGCGACCGCCAAATAGCTGGTCCTTTACCCCACGTGTGAGGTGCCGCACCTTCTTTTCTTCCGAAATGTTGGGGTCGGCTCGACGGAAAAGTCGCGTAATGTCCTCGAAATACATTGCGACACTCTCGTTCGGCATCTGTATGAGAGACTCAAGAGCATGTTCAGCTTCTTCTCTGCAATCGGAGCTCGCATAGGTCTCAAGAAGCTGCCTTCGGAGCTCTTAGCCCGATGTCAGATCAATACGGCTCTCGTTCCAAGTACGTGCGCCATCCTACAGACTGAAATAGACGTGCCTCAGTTTGGCTACATCACTCCACTCATTGATCGTAGTAATACGTCCACAGTGGACGAGCCAATCCTTGACCTCCTCAAGTACATCGCCGTGAAAGGACTTCGGCGTTCGCGGATTCTGCAGCGTAATATGAATCGGCATTGTGCCTTCATACCGGCTGGAACAGTCAGAGCTGCCGTTCTCTCAGGAAGCAGTCCAAGCTCAGGGGCTAGTCCACGAATCCTGCTGGCGCGATGAACAAGTGTGACCACCGGTACAGGGCTGGAGGTCCTGCTGCTCGCATGGGTTATGTGCATAGGTTTACTCAGTACCTCCATCACGTTTGTCGCGCCCCAGAGCAAAACAACAGCTTTACCAAGAGGGCTGCTCGACACGAAGACCCACGCGCCACTTAGGCCACGCGCCAGCTCTCCAGCTGGCGCGTGGCCTAAGTCCTCTTCTTATTCTTCGTTCGCCAGTTAGCCTAAAAACATCATATAGCTATCGCGTGGCCCGTTCTTCGCGCACTTGTGACACGGCGCTCAATCTTCATCTCATCCTCTTTCACGTCATACTTCAATCTGTGCTTTCACGATTAGGTTACATAGGCGGCCAGCGCGCCGCACCATTCTCAGGCAAGCGTCGATTCGGCGGTCGAGCCGAATTAAAGCTTGTTCTTTTTCGGCAACCCTGGCCCAATGCTTCACTCTCCAAGGAGTCGAAAAAGCGTACCACCTACAAGCTTTATCGTTACTTCAAATACCACCTTGGCCTGAATTGATGATCTCTAATCAACCACTTTGTTCACTAGGCTTTTTTGGGAACTAAGCAAGTTCATCCATCCGCTCGTGAGAAATATAGAAGAGAGGTTCGAGCGCTGTGTCTTGAGATCCACAACGCCGCGTCCATGGTGCGCTCAGATTAACAATCCTTCTCCACAAGCACCAGACGTACCCACACAAGCCAGCGCGCATGCGCGCCTGTCATGCAGTCCGAAGAGCGCCTCGAAAAAGTCTAATGACTCTCGCGAAGCGCGTGCGGGGACGCGCCATTGATGGGCTGCTCTTTAAAACGACGTTGGGTGCCCCTTACAAATGAAGCGCGGCGTAGAACATGTGTCGGAGATTTGGCGACGCGCACTGCTGGTCCGATCATTACTACCAACGGGGAGGCCTCAAACCGATAGCAGCAGCGTAACGAGACGCGCACGGGGCTGTGTATGTACTACACACTCCACGCTGTACGGCTCCACCGGGAGGAGATCGGAAACAGCGCGCGGGTGCGCGCGCTAAGAGCATTGACGCGCAAAGAAATGCGCCATCAGCGCGCACTTGGCCCAGGGGCAGCGGAGGGGAGGCGGGCGGCCGCCCCGAACAGGAAATCGGCGCGAGACGGGCCTCGCGTGCTGCCGGCTCCTTTGTCTCCATCGCAGTGCGCCGCCAGGAACTCAAGTAGCCCGCCGTCTATGAAGCCATTACGCGCTCCGCGGCGCCTCGCCGAGAATACGACCGCATTAGAATTCCTGAGGCAAGAAGAACAGCGCGCGCCTCTTTCTGGGCGGCGGCCAGAAAGAGTGTTCCCACCGAACGGCGCCGCAGCCCTTCTCGCCAAAGTACAATGGGCATTAGCGAGTAGCGGCTCCCCCCGCCCCCCTTCTTCCTACTTCGTCGGCGCTTTTCTTTAGCCACGGGATACTGGAAGAATAAAAAGCGGAGCCCGGCGAGAGCGTGCGGAAGGAGAGAGATAGAGACAGCAAGACGTGGATTGAGGGATGATGAACAGAAAATGTGCTTTGCATTAATTTTGTCGCAGCAACCTTTTGCTCGGCAGATGGCCAGGGTCTGGCCGTTCATCTTGGAGCATGCAGATGGCCGCCAACCGCTGTGACCGCTACTTCCTTCCCGGCCCATAAAGTATATCTTCGCTCACCGCCTTTATCCGCAGTTTAAGATAAAATAAAGTGAGGGGGGGGGGGGGGGGGCATCTTTCTGCCACACTCGTTGACAGTAATCCGTGGGCAAAGTTTATGCAGTTTGATTTATGCCGTAGCATCCGAGCAATCGGCTTGGAATGCCTTTCGCATTCCCAGCAGGCGGGCCGCCCCGATGTCTGATCCCTGGGGTCATCGCTACAAACACAATTTTATAGAAGGCAGAGAGCGAAACATAAAAAAAGAAAAAAGAAACTCCAGGCAGGATTACCAGTGGGGAAGCTACAGTTCTCGTGTGTACATTTGGAAAGGGGGAAAAATGGAGCGTATATATCACCGAATATAGAAAAGGCTAATACGCACATACACACAAGAGTATACACAGGGGACGCGGCTTTTAAGAGTGTATGAATCTTCGCCGTCAATGTTGCTTCAGTTGCTCGCAAAATTCAGCAAGCTTAACATCGCAAGAAAAGCAAAACTAAGAAAAAAAAAGATCGAAACGAAAAGTAAAAGCGCCAGTGTGATGTGGAAGCATTCCCATACTCCCCCCCCCCCCTTTTTTTTTTTCTGAAAAAAAAAGAAAGAGAAAAAATGTGGGTAGTACAGATTCAAATTTTGTCAAGATATATTTGTGTCATTCGGATAAAGAAATATGCAGCTATATTGCGGAAAGCGTGATGAAATATCTTAGGGCCACGTATGTGTACTGCCATTGCAATATGCTGTTTTCAGAGATACTGACACACTGAACAATTTGAGGCTGTCGTTTCAAACCCTAATTGAAATAATATTTGCGCTCCTGGTGCTTCTTTTCAGGTGCGGCATAACAGTCAGAACGAAAAATAATTATTATTGCGTTTGATACTGCAGCGCACGCCACTGCAGTGGAGTAATGCGTAATTTCTGCAAGCGCATCGATGTTTCAAACATGATGCAAAGCGTGTTTTGTTCATTGAGTAATTAATACTTTTATACAGACCTTCCTTAGTTTGCTACTTAATTTGCCACCACTGCTGTACACAAGACTCGATGACGAAAATGCGACGAAAAACAACACGAGAGAAATAAAAAAAGACATTCTGACAAGTGTACCAAACATCTTGTCAGCAGCGATCACTGAGGGTGGTCATCTAATGTGATTTTTAGCCATTTTATTGGCGTGCATCTTAAAACGGTTGGCGCGCCTGAATAGCCGGCTTAGTGCTTGACACCCATGCAACGCCAAAGGGAGATGGCGTGATGCAAATACATAAAGCCCCAAGCCGGCCTCTGTATGATACGTGCCGGGTATAAAGCTCGCGGACAGACATATAAATCTGCTCACACGACAAAAAGAATGGCTGTACTAGGTTTGTCACCGAGGACTGCCTTTTGAATCCACAATATAGTTCGAAAGTCCCAGTCGTGACACCTGTACTTCGATCGGCACCCAGTCAAGGGAATGTCTTCTTCGCTAGGTCGATCCTAATCTCCGATGTCTCGGCGTTGCTTAACCCACTACCACTCTCTACACAGTTTCACCGCCTGCATGAGGATTTCGCCCAACACAAGCTAGCTTTTATTTCGCCCTCTGACGCAGTACTTCTCTGTCCTGTTCGCGCGGCGCTTCCTCTCGAGACTATCGCGCATCTGACATAAAAGTGCTCTTTGCACTCACTCTCTGTCTCTCCTGCCTTCCCCTTCGAATTTTATGGCGTCTACAGGGTTCTCAGCCCGCTCAGAGCACTAAAGATTGGACCCTCGAGATGTTGTGAAATAGTTGAGAGCCTTTGTCCATAGAACATCTGCAGACGCCGGGTTTCTTTCTCCGTCTTGAAATAATTTTACAGAAAGTTAATCAATCGATCTCAAAGGCAGTGTCTTTTTTTCTTCTTCTTTTCACCAGGATTACACAGGTGATCGTGTCGAGTACGTGTAGGCAGTTGACGTGCACGTTTCTTTTTGTTTTCAGATATTAACAAAGAAGACAGAGATGGCGCGAATCCGGAAGAAAGGGACAGGAGCTTTTATCACAATGTCGTGTTCTCGAAGCCTTCGCTGTCAAGCGACGTCATCATCATCCTTCTTCTCCTGTGATACGGAGCCACCTTGAATCCGCCCAACCTGTGACCCAAGACGTCCATTACGCAACAAATGAACCGAGCAAATCAGTGCGACACAGCCGTTTCGAGCCCCACCGGCGAACGTTGCAGTCGCAAGGACTCAACTGGCAGCGGGGCGGCTGTGCACCCGCGCCACAGTTCGATTTGAATTCGGCTAATGAGCTGCACGACGCAATAGAAGAAATTTCCTCTGGAAAACTGGCTGAAAGCACACAAACGCTCGTGTCACACGTGCGCGCGCATACGTACGCACAAAAAAATGCGCTTCCCTGACTCAGCCCGTGCCCTAATGACCGCCTCCTCGACTTCAGCCTCCCCCTTTCTCCTTGGACATTTATTAGTCGCTTCTGTTTTACTTTTTAACGCATTTCTCACATTATCGGAATTATCAAGTGGGCATCAAAGAGTGCAGCCGTGCGAACTGCCGAAGAACAGGAAAAGTCAGAGCGACGTCCGAAAATATCGCTGTCTTTATCTCTCACTTTTTCTTTTTCCCCACTTCGCTCTTACATCCTCCCAACAGTAATTAGGTATGGTTAGCGGAGTGCTTGCGAAGTGGGGTGATTAGTCAGCAGCTTGATTGCTTTGCGGTCCTCTATAAAAGAGTGTTTAAATTTTAATGCTTCGAGGAGTTATACGAAACATTGGAAGATATGGGTGGTTTCTATCGCGTACATGATACCGGGAAACGCTGAAAACATGCATGAAATTGAATAGTCTCTCTCTCTCTCGTGTTTCTGCGTTGTTACGACATATTTTTACCCCTGAAATTCTATCTCCCGTGCCAGGACGTACTCTTTAACAACAAATGGAGTGCTGGCAACTTCTTTTGCCCTGAATTCAAAGCCGTTTCTAGAGTTGTATTACTCAGTGTCGTCCTTCTGCTTATGACCGAGCGAATTTCATGATGAAATTATATTTCAGTGGCTACCTGGACAAACCAGCATTGCTGGTAATGAGTTCGCTGACGAAACCGCCCGGTCTGCCCACCGGGAAACCCGATGCAGTTCCAATCCCCTTATCCAGAACCGATGCTGCAAGAAAGCTTCATATCGTGGCTAAAGCTATGGTACACAAATATTTGTCTTCTCCCAACCTCCCGAAGTGTTATCTTCATAGACTTGATCCATTTATAAAGCTACAAGTGCCATCAAACGTTTCCCGCTCTGAGGCCGACAGTATTGTGCCGCCTCTGGGTCGTGGTTGCACTTACAAAGGCCTACCCGTTCCGCATTGGGATGGGGTATACGCCCATGTGCGACTCTTGTGAAACAACAGAAACGATTGAACACGTCTTATGCCTCTGTCCCCAGTACGACGTCGAGCGTAAAGTTCTCCGGACAGCATTTAACCGGCTGGACTCTAGACCATTTCGGAAATGAGGATCCCTGGACCAAGGCCGTACGCGTCGATGGTACAGAAAGCCACAAAAGCGTTGTTGCAGTACCTCAAGTCGACAGGTATTGGCGACCGTCTGTAAGCTCGGTGCGAATCTTCAAATGTGCGCGAAACTGTGCTCTCTATATCTCCTCTCTCTTTTTTGTAGCGAGAGCTACATTGGCCGCATTCTCGCCGTTTCGCTGTGGCCGGTGGCCGCACCGCGAGCTGAACCGTTGCCTAGCAACCGCCGCAGCTGGCAACACCGCTCGCCGCAGCCATCTGGCGTCGTCTGCTCGAGTTACCACGGCGCGGCGACGCGCCACCACCGCCGGAGTTGTGTTGCAAGCGTTCGCCGCTTGCATCTGGCATGAAGTCAGAGGAGGAGCCGATGAAACCGCGTTGCAACAGAGGAGGAGCCGGCGTTGCATCGTGTATATAGAAGGGGCGGCTCGGTGGGATTCGTCGGCCGATATGGAAAGTGAGTCGGAGAGACTGAAAGAAGCCAGGCTTCGTCGTCGAAACAAAACCAAGAGGAGGCAGCGAGCCGAGGAGACGGAGGAAGAACGAGTCGCACACCTCGAGAAGCGTCGTAAGTACGAAGCGGCCTGGCGACTGGATTCAGATGAGGATAGCACCCGAAACGGGTTCAAGTCACTGGACGGCAACCCCTTATCCTCCCGCCTCACCGACCATCGGGCCGTCTTAGTGACACTTGAGAAACAACAAGATGAAGACTTTCAAAATAAATGTGTTACACTTTAAAAATGTCTAGTCTTTAATGTAACCCTAACTTAACGAGAGGTAACAACCGAACTTAAACACTCAGACGTACGAAGCTAAACGATAAAGATGTAACCGTAGAGAGACCCAAGCTAAACAATAAGATTAACCGTACCTCGCACACTCCGCATAACTGAGTTAAGCCACAGCCAATTTTTTTTCATCCCTATACCCCCTTCCCCCAGTGCAGGGTATCAAACCGAACGTGCGTCTGGTTAACCTCCCTGCTTTTGCTCTCTTCTATTTCTCTCTCTCTGACCGAGCGAAGTTACGACAGCTCTCGAAAATGGGGTAAACATATGAGATGAGCAGTTGCTCCAGGAAATACGTTTGCTAACACCTCCGTTGTTTTTAAAGTGCGAGCGTCTTGGCACACGTATAATGTGCGAAAATAACAAGTCTTGACGATACCGCCCGCCCCTCCAAGAGATTCGCTCCTAGGCGCTTTCTGCGCGCACGCACGCTATTGTGATTCCAGATTTTCATTTGGGCAACCTCGTTCTCCTCCTCTTTTTACGTCGTTTATAAAGTCAGGTACATGTCACGCAGCTCCCATGAATCCCACCGAACCGCAAGTATGATATTCAGAGAGTTTTAGCCTTTCTGTATGGAGACAATATCATTTAAGCTAGGAATACCGGAAAAACGGAATATAGTAGACGTAAGCAGCAGCGTTCGTGGCGCCACCTTGTAAAGCTGAGTTCATCCAGAGCACGCAGAAGTATTATTGCCTTGAGTGTCTGTGATGCATATTTCTGGCGTAAAGACACCGGCAGCAAGATACTTCTCCAAGAGCAGTCTCCAAGAGAAGTACGTGCACGCCTAGGACCTTTATGTTGTTTACAACTTCAATAAAATTATTAATGCCCATTAAAATGGAATTTATCGGAGTATATCTTAAGTTAGCATGCAAAACAACTGCTTTTGTTTTTTTCACAATTTGCCTTGAGAACGTTTTTTTGCGACCGAGCAGACAAGCTTTGTACAACGTCATTGCCTGCTTCGATAATGCTATAGAGTAACACTCATAATACTAAAATACACTGACGTCACCGACATAGAGGATGAATTTCGATTCCGGGTGAATAAGAACAATGTCTTTAACATATATGTTGAATGGTAGTGGGCTATGGATACTCCCTAGAGGGACCCCGGTTAATATTTGGTGCGTTAACGAAACAAACGCGTATGCCATATCTTTCGAGTTTACTGATCAATAAATTGTGATTGATATGATCAAATGCTTGCGTGAAATCGACAAACATGCCTAACGTTAATAGCTTATTTTCGAAGTTGTTTAGTAAAAATTATTTTCCGTGCAAGAGCGCTAGTGCCGTTGATATGCCTTTCTGAAAGCCGTACTCGGCTTTAGCAATTAATTCAGATGTGTTAAATAATGAAGATCGTTGGTCAAGAATTACTTGTCTTTTTCAAATCCTTTTAAAACCTGAGCAAGATTGAAATTGAGCGGTAATTTCTAATGTTTAGTTTATCTCCTTTTTTGTACAATGATATGACCTTGGCAACTTTCATTCTGGCGGGAAAAATGCCTCTTGAGATACAAAGCTTATAAATGTGTGCTCAAACTTGTTTGATATTGCAGATTACTTGTTCGATGGGCTTTATCTGTATGTCGTTAGCATCACAGCTTTGGGAATTCTTCAACCCCATGAAGACAGAACATATTTCAGCAGTAGTAGTTTGGCGAAAGAAGATCGCGTGTTGTTAGAGCGAAAGAAAGGTTTGTCGAAGGAACTGGAGAAGGTATTACCATCCTTGTTTAAAAAGTAGTCATTAAACGCATTTGCCAATTCACATCCTGGTGCTAAGCGTCCCTCGACTGAATTTTTTTTTTCTGTTGGATCTGATGTTTGTTTCCACCCCATTGTATCGTTATGTTTTTTCCATAGCTTATCGGTGTTACCTTCACAAGATAAAAAGGTCCTTATAACGTAGTTGTCTTTAGTTTTTTATTTTCTTGTTTAACCGACTTCGAAACACTTTATAAACTTTTTCAGATCAGAAGTGTCCCGTGTTCTAATAAACTTAGCGTATAGCTTCTCGCGTTATTCATTTTTTTTCTTCAGAAATTATCGTGTAGTTCATGGCCTTCTAGAAGCTCTGGGGCGACGTTGTTTGTAAAAAGGTGTTTTTGATCTAAGATCACACACTTTTTAAAGAAATATGCTGTATGCCGTGTCCACGTCTTCGTGACACTTCATTTTATCACCCACCCGTTCATCACAAAATACCGATAACACTTCATCCCCATGTCGTGAGACTGTGAGCTGGTGAGCCTCAGGGTGTTTGAGCTGGTGTGAGAGTAGAAGGCGGGTGTTTATTTGATGAGCGCGTGCCTTTGGGTGCCGCGGTCGCATTGGAACGCATGCTAAACACGTGTCCGCCCATATATAAAGAAACCCGACGTATTATGTCGAAGTGTAGAAATATATTTCGGCAACTGTTGTGTGATACACGTTTCGCATTCATTGTGATACAAGTTTCGCACAGAACTTGATTTGAGTTTTAGTTTCTCTTGGTATAGGTATTGATAAAGTCTATGGACTCATTGCCTATATCTAGGGACTTTAGGTATTCCTACCCCACGTTATAAGATGCGTGCGTTGTAAGTGGTCTACGGTGCCGCCTCTTCATTGGTTGTCTGATGGCTGGGTTGCAATACATGCTGTTAGAGTGCATGCGTTTACAGATGCCTTGAACAAGGTAACTGGCTCCGAAAATACGCGTACAGCGTAAAAACGAACCGGTGAGAAAATTAAGAAAGCCGCAAATGCACAAAACATTGTAGCGCCCTTCTAGAAGACTCTTAAAGGGCATTTTTTTCCCGTCACTTGCATGTTAGGATTTATTCGATAGCCTATAATATACAGTTGCGCTAACGTTTCGCCGCGCGTGGGCAAAAATACCTTAAGCACGGGTAATGTCAAAGAGCTTGACTCTATCTTAACGTAGCGGAGATCTTCAATTATCATTTGTGCAGCTATTCTGAAACGGTGTCCATTACAGCAAGAGCAGTCAAGGCATAGTTGTTTCTAGAACTAAAATTAGGCAGTGAAGTTAAGTCTGAGTGGAAATCCGAATAATATCAGTGTAAATATTTTTAAGTCGTTTCTATTTCACTCGAAAGACTACAAAATGAGCAGATTTCTTGCTGATTATCTTTTTCTTAACCGTGGCACCATTGGCTGTATTGAACTCTACTTTTCCGCTAGTCTCTGGTAAATAAAAGCCGCAGCACGAGCTTTTTCTTGAGCAACTGCCCCGCTTTTCCGGATTTCACGTGACATCAGTACGCTTTACAGCAGTGCATGCTTGTAGAGTGGAGAAGAGGACAAAATATGGTGCGTCGAGCGAGTGGGGCAGGTCGCCGCAGGAAGTGGTTTGTGAGGCTGATTGAACCGCTGCCCTCGCCAGGAAACTCGACCTGTTTCAACTTTGTGGACACAGATGACTGATCAGAACCCTTTGAGGACGGTATGCTCGCACGGGAGTGCGCTCTTTCTTTCTTTCTTTCTTTCTTTCTTTCTTTCTTTCTTTCTTTCTTTCTTTCTTTCTTTCTTTCTTTCTTTCTTTCTTTCTTTGGTACTGTTTCGTTATAAGTGAAAATCCTTGGTGTTTAATGTCGACAAGCAACATTGATGCCTTGAATACCAATTCAGGTTCGAGAAAGCAATCGTGATTAAACAGGGCTGCATTACACGCGCTCATTATTCCTAGCAAACGTGAAAACCTCGGGGATTTACCACGAATGGAGTGAAAAACTAGCGCACTCAATGCTCGCATTGATGCTCGAGTGTTGCTGGCTTGTAGTTGTGCGCACAGGCCTGGTAATTACATATCGGACGATTATCGGGTAAGAAGTAACCAGAGTCGCGAAATTGGTTTGTGAGGGCTACAGAAAAGAGTGATTTTTGATACTGTCATTGAAAACCAGTACAACGCCAACGCCATTAGTACCATATTATGGCGACAGGGCGGTCTCTCGGAGTTAATGAGGTTTCGGCTGCCAGCCATTTCATTATCATCACATTAAATAGATAAAATAATAAAACAAGAGGGCGACATTATTTCGGAGAATCGGGTGAAGTGTGACGTGCGGTGACGTATGATATTAAAATTACATAAAAAATTGGAAGGCTGGCGAAGAAGTAGTGCGAATATTTATTGCTGCTCATACAAAAGATCACCATAACGGATACAGCCTGATATGCAGCTGTTGCAGTACTCATCTGCGAAAGGTATCCAACTCCCATCGGTAAGTTAAATTAGAGTAAGTAAAATTAGGACAGGATGCTTCGACTTATCGTACATGTAACCACGTGCATATACATATACCGTGCCTTCAAATTTAATTTTTTATCAATTTTATTGAGAACGCGATGTGAGCTATGCAGATTTATGCAAATCAAAGAGCTTGTCTGTAGGAAAGAAGGTACGACTACGCGACGACTTGCGCAGTCTGAGGCGCGTCCTTGCGTTGAGATTCTCGCCTCAAGCTACGAAATCAGTCGGTCTGAGTGGCAAACTTCGGCGGAATGGCTGGGAGGTAAAAGAACAAGAAATTTTAGAACGAATATTTTCGAAACCCGAGCCTTCTATAAAAATAAAATACAATTAGCTTGCATTAGGATAAGGCTGTCTTCATGTATCTAATGTAAGTGTGTACCGCAATCGCAGAAGTGAAGCCAGTTACTAGGCTGTACTACCGACCAAAAAAAGTTTGCGGACCACGGGATCTCAGAAAATGCCAAATATCCAAGCAGCCTTTAAAGGTAGCCAGTAAAACCGTACATCACAATGTTGTTCGCATATACCAGTAGAGGCTGGGAATTGGAACACCAGGCTGCGTTTTGAGGCTGCAGAGATATTCAGCTTTTTGCCAGATCCCTTGGTCCGTAAACTCTTTTGGTCGATAGTACATTTAGTAAGGGTCTTGAAGTGAGCACATGTATCGAGAATTCGTCCTCAAACTCTACCACAAAATACGTTGGTCTTTCACATAGCTGCGACGTACGCACTGTATATATATATATATATATATATATATATATATATATATATATATATATATATCGATGTACATGTGTGTGCGTGCGTGAATGCGTCTTCGCATCCATCCGTTCATTCTTCCACACACACACACACACACACACACACACACACACACACACACACACACACACACACACACACACACAACACACACACACACACACACACACACACACACACACACACACACACACACACACACACACACACACACACACACACACACACACACACACACACACACACACATGTATATATACATACGTACGTAGGTAAGGACGTATCATTACATTAGACGCGCGCGCCTAAGGTGTGCATTTATGGCTGTCTATTTGTAACAGACGTACCTTCGTACATATACGTGAGAAAAAGGCATTTCGCGGCAAAGAGGTTTCTTCCGCCTGTCCTTGTGCTGCGCTAAAGCAGGATTTTAGCCGGCAAAAAAGAAATCCGTGCGATGTGTTTATTACTGAATTGAATTCTGAAGTTTTATGTGCCAAAACCACGATGTGATTATGAGACATGCCGTAGTGGGGGACTCCGCATTGATTTTGACCACCTGGGAATCTTTAACGTGCCTCCAATGTACGGGACACGGGCGTTTTTGCACTTCGACCGAAAGGCAGCCGCTGCGCGGCCGGGATTTGATCCCGCGACCTCGTGCTTAACAGCGCAACAACATAGCCGCTAAGCAACCGCGGCTGGTAAGTGTTTATTGCTTTCTAACAGAACCTCGGCACCTCTGTTTCATTTGTAATCACGGACTGTATAAAGTACAATTACCGTCGTTATAACAAAACCGCAGTTACACTTTAAGGTGGGAGCTCAAAGTACGATTTGCTTATCACGCTGCAAATCGTGCTTATTGCAAGAATCATAAAAGATAAAGAAGGAAAATGTGCGCGCGGACCGTGCTTTAGCGAAAAACAGAAATTCTAAGCACCCGACTTCCGGCATCCAGATACGTGCGCTCGATAGAGCGGCAGTTCGCAATCGACCAGGTTTTACTCCTACGTCGAAACGTGCGCCGAGATTTCGAAGTGGACTGAATAATAACGGAACATCGAATTGGGTTGAATATACCAAACAAACATTGACCACTGCCATTCAAAAGGGTCGCTTTGAGGCTCGATCCGCCAGAGCTATAGCCTAACGTGTGCACCGACCGGATTCTAAGCATTGAATAGATATGTAAGGCTGCGAGTCGAACGTTAAGGGCGCGTCTGTTTTTTGTTTCCTTTTTTGGAATAAAGCGCGCTAAAGAGGCAGATTTTTAAAGTAAAGGGTGCCGTTCAAGATAGCTGCCTCTTTTCTTCTTTCACTCCCAGTTCTAAAGCGCATGCGATTGCCAAGTGCTGATGTCAACAATTTGTGGCTCTCTTTTTTCATTCTTTCCATCCTTTTCAGAGAACGCGGGAACGAACGAAATAACAGAAATTTTTTCACTGGATATGCAATTTCCAAAAGCCTATTTTTATTAGCGTGATAAGTTGTTTTTCTTTTATTCTTATTGTTCCTTTCAAAAGAAGCCGTCACGTTTAGAGCCTGAACAGAAAGGAATTGTTCAGAAAACCTCCGCGAGAACCAAAGTATTAGAAGCGGAATATTTGTGTATTCACATCTAGGAATTGTTCTTTTTTTGTGCTGTTAAATTTTTATGATACGTAACTTTGGCCACGAGACTTCCTAAGTGGTCCTCGGCGCAGATAGCTGCCGCACGTCTAGGGACCATGCGGTATGTATAAACCATTCAATGATGCTTTCGTTTTCCTTGGCGAGACAGAAATTACCGAGATACAACCGAAGATCGCGAAAGGTTAGAAGACATATCCTCCCGAAACCCGAATATATCTATGTGGCAAAATCACATTTCAAGTTAGTGTTCATGCTCCGCTGATATGTTACGATCGTTAAAAGCATTTTCTTAAATTTATATACCACGGTTAGATGCCAAAATCTGCATCTCAATGTTCATAGAAGTAACCATCTACTGATGTTCTCTATAGTAAAAACTGCATTTCATTGCCTAAGCACAGATGATGAAGATGGACATCTGCAGTACACTGCCATGTTGCTGCTGGATCGTGGATTTTAACGCAATATTGAGGAATTCGAAACCCGCCCTTCAATGTTGGTCTCCGCTGTCTATGACAACAGAGATGTCTAGATCAATTTTGGGTAGAATTGGGGAGCGGACCTTATATCCAGGGTAAACATTTTGAGTAATCACTTCCGAGTTAACTTTGAAAATAATATTAAGGTATGTGCACTATAATGCACAAGGGGTCTTAGGACGATAGAAGCGCCATTCAGGAAACGAAACTGTATTCATTCAAACACCAGAAAGAGCATTGCCACCACCACATTTTATTTGTCACAACGATTTTACGAAATCACTGCGAAAACAGAAAAAGAAGTGAGGAAAGGAAGACACCAGGTGCGCGGATAAGGCGACGAGTACGCAGGCCCGCAGGAAGAGCGTGATTCAACAAATGCACAAGTAAACGGTGAAAAAAAAAGTAAGAAAGATACGATATAACTTCCGAGCTATTCCCTCGAGTGTACTCAAAGCCAAACCAAGCTTATTTCAATATTATACACACAAGGGCTCGAGCTGCCCATCTAAATGCTCCGCTGCGTTCGCGAGTAAATACGTTTCCATCGCCACTAAGGTACACAATCAGTCCAGTCAAGCTCTCATTACTATTAAAATATATTCCACTGAAGCCGCATATTGTTAAGGCCCTCACAATGTGCCCATGACTTCTCGTTCTAACCCCCCCCCCCCCCCCCCCTTTTTTTTTTTTTTCTGGATGTTTTTTGATGTTGATATATTCGAATTATATTGCAGAAAGCGTTCCCTTGAAGTACCATAACGGTTTCTCTTCTCCGCTCATCCCGTCGCTCTCCGAATGATTTCTGAAATGCTGGGGTGCTTTTCGCGAAGCCTGCGAAGCATTCCTTCTAAAGTAACCATTAAGTAATAAACACAGGCGTCTGGCTGCTTCCTTAAACTGTGAAAGCCCGCATGTTAACAATCGCTTCGGACAAGCGGCACGTTAAAGAAAGACCAGCTTAGCGGAAACTGATGAATTCAGGAGCTAGTGATTGAATGAGGAGCATTTTACGCAGGCAAGTTTGCCCTTAGCGATAGTGACAAGAATCGCTCGCACCAAAGTGTGTATCACCACACTAGTTGTGGTGACACACACCACCATGAGTTGTCATATCAGCTTGATTAATACTCGTTCGAACACGCCTCGTAGGAAACACAATGAAATCGTAATTGCGCTCTATACTAGGCAACCAAGAGGCAGAATGGGATTGATTTCACGAGTTGCGCGAGTACTGAGGTGCTGTCACCGCCAATTAAGGAAGAGGCGTTTAACGGTATTCCGAATGTTTTTGTTATTGAACATATTTATTTTGCACCAAACTTAAAACTTAGGATGACGTAATTCAAGCACGTTCACTTAGGCACCTCGAGACTACAGCACAAGTTTTGAGACATCCGTTAGCAAACTTGCTGCCAAGTGAATCGGTGTTCTACTTATAAATTTCCTGGAAAGGACTTCGCTTGCTATAATACTGCATGGATAAAACTATGTCGAACACCGCTGTATTTAGAGAGAGATCTTGGGAATAAATATCCGGAAGCTCGCGGTATATAGTCACGGGATTCTATACCGAAGGTACATGCTTTGAACACTGACCGGCTTCAATAACGAATTGCAATATTTGCACGCAAGTAAAATATTACAAAGCTTATTAGTGAATTTTCTTTGTGAATTAGTGAGTTCAAACAACTAAGCAGTAGTTGTTGCACGATTTAAGATGGCCGCAGGTGTGACTAATGCGTGGCAGGAAAATATTATTTCGAAGGCAATAAGGCTTCGGCAAAAGGTGAAAAAGAGCTATTAGCGAAGGCGATAAGCCAATAGCAAAGTGCACACCATCGAAAAGCTTTGTGAATTTGACCCCAAGTCGTTTCCTCACTTTTGAGTTTCCTTGTCTTTTTAATTGGTGCCGCCTGTGGTGACTTTCTTCTGTTCCTTCTGCCGTGTTGTATTTTTTTTTTTGCTATTGTTTCACTGTAGTCTTTGATATTTGTGATCTTGTTCTTTCTTTTCTCCTTTCTACCCATCTTCCTACTTCAATTTTTATGCTTTTATCTTCTTGTTCCTGAAGAGTAGGCAGTCGTTGTGCACCTTCCGCTGGCGAGTGCCAGCCTGCTCGTTGCCTTCTTTTCCCCTGTGTACACTTGTATACGATATGATGTCTAAACTTTTATTTTGCCTAGAAACGTTTATTTTTTTTTTTAAATCGCCCGTGAGAGATGATGCTGATAATGCTTTATAAGAGGCAGATATTGCCCTTATAAAGAATTGCAACGTTCAGTAGCTAAATAAACACATTAAGAAATTAAGTTCCTAATTATTTACTTAGAGCGCATGTTTGAGTTGCGAAATTGAACCCGAGCAGTAGTTAAAGATAATGTCTGCTTAGTAGAAATACTTAGGACTAGCACCAATTTCGAGATACCCGTACTTGAAATGGGTGACGAAATACATTGGCGCTCCAGTTAACAGCCTCCCAAAAGCGTCCCTTTAACAGTTCGGCAGGATATTAACTGGAACGCACATGCATTTTCTAGGATATTTCGGAGACAGATGTCTCGAAAGTGGTGCTGCGCTAGCCTTAATATTTCTACTAGGAGACAATGTCACTACTGCTCGGCTTGCAGGAGATAATCGCATTAGGCGTCTTAAAGCGAATTACTGGGAAGTTAATTAGTTCATCTTCTCAATTAGCTACCTGGCTATTGCGATTTGTCGTGCAAGTAATGTCTGCATGTTAGGGCAATCCAACCGAAGAGGCCGATTCGTGCAATATGCTCCATGCGATATAAAAAGAAAAAAAAAATATGTTGCAAGTAAAAAAAGGAAACCGGCGTTCGTTTTTAAACGGGGAAAAAATAATTACTCTGGTATGTTTAGATTGTCGTATAAGCAAAGTCGATGTGTACAGACGGGTGTTCACTTATTTGCATTGCTATCATTTTGCGCAAAGCCGGCTGGTCTACTGTCTGCGGGAATATTTTATCACTATATTCTTTATATTTACTGTAATGAAGGAAGGGAGGCGGGGGGGGGGGGGGGCATTCACTGTGTTGTCTCGGAAAGAATTGGCAAGCTATACTGTTCCGGGCACGCAGTTACGGTGGCAGCAAGTAAGCGAATTCGCTGGGTTCACCGCCCTCATCTGCTCGTACACACGACGCATCTTCGCGAAAATTCAGCGCTCGGCGACATTCTTATAGGGAGTGCCAGCTGGCTCTCAGATAAGCGTCCGCAGTGGCTGAGAGCCCCGAGAATGCGTCGGGTGTGAACTAAGAGTAGCGCTGCAGTCACGACCCCCCCCCCACTTTTCCCGTCCGCTCATTCCGCCGCGGTGGCTGTGGAGGTGAAGGCGCACGGTGAACAGGACGCGCGGCCTTTGTGCGACGCGCTATGAAAAGCGGCGCGGGAAAAGCACTCGCCATTGTGCGAATGAGCCCTCGGAGCCGAAAGTCGCGGTATGTGCGGCACGTTGTCTCCTCCGGCAGGACGTCCCCACTGACGACGCCGCCGCCACCGCTGCAGTTGTCATCGCGTGAGGGACTCGGGACGGCCCCGATCCGTTTCGGGGACGTGACCGGCAAGGCAACGTCGTCCCGAGCGCCGCGATCGTTACTGGCCGCGACCGGCCGTCGTCTCCGCAGCGGGGCTCGAGTGCCGGCTGGGCCGGCAGCTTCCTGGCCGTGCCGCGGCTGCTGCCTCTCCACGAGGAACGGCGCGGGCCCGCTTAATGAATTCGGCTCGTAGGACGCGACTATTTGCGGGCCACGAACAGGCCCGCGCGCGCCGCGCGCGGCTTGTTGCCGCCGGCGGCGACAGCAGCAGCGAAAGCCCGTCCGCTAGCCTTGTTACTGCCTACACTGATTGCATCGAGCCGCGACACCGGCGTCGGATGCTTCCCAGGAGAGACATGCTCAGACAGCCGGCCGCAGCACACCGCAGACTGGGCGGGTGGGTGCTAAAACGCCAAGAGCGGCACGCCGTCGCCGGCGTTCTCCGCTTCGGGGCCGCGAAAACTAACGGTCCGCCGGCGCAGAGGTGTCGAGGCGCCGAAACGTGCGCGTGCTTTGCGTGCTGTTTCTTTCGGCGACTGCGGGGCCGTAAACTTTTGTTACCTCGGCTCGAGCAAGCTCGGGGGAGTCACGCGTTGTCTTCGCTTCTTGCTGTTCAGCGCGCAGTGAGGACACAAAGTGAAGTCATTTGAGGCGCGTTTGTAGCTCAGCGCGGCACGTATAATGTCTTCGTGCGCGCAGCCTCAGCTGCACGGGAACGGCACTGTAAACGTGGGAACTCTAAAACAACACTCTTGGGAGTATGTGTTGAGAGTGAGGCGCTCACTCCCCAAATATTGTTCACACGCCGAGAAAAAAAAAAAAGATTAAGTGCAGGCCTTACCAAATATTTAATTTCTGCTATTCTTAGTCAGTTAAGCGAGTCCCGGCGGGTATCAAAATACACACACCTGCAGTATACAACGGACGCCACATAGAAAGTGTACTCAGCACACAACAGTTCTCAAGCTCCGACTTCTCATACATACCTAAGTACCGCAGACGTTAACGTGAGGAGATGGGAGGAGGATCGAGGATGGTGCTATAGCTGCGGCCGGATCTAGATTTGCATAAGCATCCGGCAACTGCTCCGCCGGAGCGTCTCATTTTGACGGGCGGGGATAAACAAGCATGAAGATAAGCAGTTCATCGCAGTATACACAGGTAGAACGCTAACGCTCGACCAAGTTCATCCCGTATCCAATCAGACTACAAACTTCTTTGTATGATAGACGACGTTTAGCATTACATGCTGAACTTCACTACTCGTTGAATATGTGGGTATCCTTGAAAAGCCTTAAGTTGAGGTGAAATACCTCTCTTTTGAAAAGCCAGTGCCCTTAAGGGAAGGGAAATTCCTCCATGGTAGCGCACGGAGCCAGCCACTTTATGTCCCAGTTCGTCAAGGAGAGGCTTGCGCTTTTCCAAGTAATGTGTTATATCAGCGTGAGCGCAGCAAAGCGAACACGTTGGTGGGGGTACAGCAACTCAGGGATGGGTATTGCGGCTACATGCAAGCTTTTGTGAAGGTTCTTTATTATTATTATTATTATTATTATTATTATTATTATTATTATTATTATTATTATTATTATAAACGAAACTTTATAGGTTCACAAGTGTCGGTGGTGGTGGTGACGTCACGCTGAAAAGTGGGCCGATCCTGGTGATAGTGCACAAAGGATCCAAGCTCAGTGGCACATACCAGGGACAAAAAAGAAAGACAGAGAGAAAGAAATAGAGAAAGAGAACAAGAAAGAGAGAGAGAAAGAAAGAAAGATAGAGAGAGAGAGAGAAATAGAAAGAAAGAGAGACAAAGAGAGAAAGAAAGAAACAATATCACCACAAAGGTCAGATACACGCACTACAAGCTTCGCTTACCCCCATTTTCTCGACAGGGGAAGGGCTGGTGATATTTTTTTTTTCTGTTTCTGATATACCAAATATGCAAGGATAAGGCTGCATTAAAAAAAAAGGAAGGGCTTGGGAATAAGTAAAATAAAACGCATTCAGACGTAAAACTAGGTCCCAAAGACACGCCATCGAAAGGGCGCGACGAGAAATAACACGAAGAGAAACAGAAATAATTCAGGTCTCAGGAAGGCACAAGAAAATAGGCATAAAAATCAGGTCAAATATAACACAGAGTTAGAATAGACAACACGTGAGTAAGTGAGGCCAAAAGTAGCATGTTCATGCACCACTAGTGTCACAGGAAGGCAATACAACCAGTAATTAGTCATTGCCAAGTGTAATGAACGCTTTGACAATCATTATCTAGAACTCGCCTTGGCAATGTAGCTGTTAGCCATGGACCTAGGATCTTATTGAGGCTTAAGAGCATGTAGTCTAATGGCATTGGATCACATATCAAACAGCATCTTTCAGTATCGTGTCGGGGATACTCTCGTAGAAGGTGTACATCCTCATTTGCGTGACGGCAAGTGCATTGCGGACTATCAGCGCTGCTCATTCTATGCAGGAAGTGCTTTATAAACGGCAGTAACAAGCCGCACAGGGCAAAATACCGTTTAAAAAAAGTTGCAGTGGCTTAGCTCGGCTATGCCAGGATATACGTAGCGTTAGCAAAGGTTCAGCTGATTATTCTTAGCTTTCCTGGTTGTCTAGATTGTCAAGGATTAGCTTGATTGTCATGCTTACTGCTGCTCCAATGACACACACGCGGTATACGTATTATGTGGCACATGTATATTTATATCCTGGCATAGCCGAGCTAAGCCACTGCAACGAACGCCGCTTTGCTAGACGTTCGTCCCTTTGCTCCAGTGTCTCCGCAGCACGTTTAGCCTTCTTCTGTTCATTCCTCCTACGCTCAACTGCTAATTGCCAGGCAACAACTTCGGGATCCGATGAGTCAAGCTTCTCCCTTCTTCTGCGCTGTTGAGCAGCATTTGCGCTCTCCTTCTCCATGGCTATACCACACTGGCAAACGCCAGTCAGAAGCGCAGCGGCTCCAGCGCAGTGTCAGACGGCGACTGCACAGCGAGCGCGCGCCGGCGCCAGTGCGTCTACCACGGCTACGACGTCACTCCTCTGGAATGCGCAGACCGGCGGCGGTGAGTCGCGCGCGGCGGCGGCGGAGTGCGCGAGAGGTGCCGGCTCCGGTGGCTCCGGCTGCGCAAGCCGTGTGACATCACTGATCCTTGCGCATGCGCAGCACGGCTCTTGATGTGCCGCGCGAAACGAGCTTGGCTAAGCCAGTGTAGCTAACGCTACAAAAGATCTGCTGGTATTTAATCTGCGTGCTAAATTCAAGGCGCACTCATCTAGACGCTGTTGAGAGGGCAGGATTCAAATGATGGGCCATCCTTGAGATGGTAGTACCTTGCATGACATTGCAAAAATCTGCAATGTCATGTGCATTGCAGAGTGCTGCAATGGCACATGACAAATATCCAACATTTCGTGTGTAAGAAGCCGGTATGTAGGATTTGACCCAAAGTACGGCAACCTCATTCAGCAAAAGCAGATTCTTTGCGGATGCCACCAAGGCAAGACTCACTAAAAAACTCACTAACTGCCGTGTCCGTTAACTAACAACATCTGCACTTGTAGCGCTATGAATCCCAGGTAAAATTACCTTGCAGCCGAGACCATTTCTGAGGTGGCATAATTTGGGCTGACTTTCCAAAACATCTAACCCTCATTTGATGGGCGGAAGACCACGGCATTGCTTCACTCCTTTTATCTATTTTTTTTGTACGTCATGAAAATGAGCAGCGCTTCACCACACTCAATGATTTCATCATCACTTAGGTCATAATTTGAAGTGCAGCCATTCTCCCGAATGTATCTCTCATCGAGACGAGACCTCTCGCTCTCGCCGTGACTGCTTTCCGCCATATGATCACGGGAGGGATATCTGGCAGCGCTAGAAACGTCAAGCACTAAAGCAGCGTCGGCTTGATCATGTCGTTCGCACGGTGCTTGTTGACAGACTCGCGGGTGCACTCACTCAAGGACCTCGGAACACGCTGGTGAAGTGCCGCCGTTCTCGGCTGCCTACCACCGTATCGGTTGGAGATATTCCGAGTCAAGTACAAGCAAGGCTTCGTACTTGGTTTTAACGGGGTATCTGACCTTCCTCGCGCCCAACAAGGAATGTGCGAAACACTCGAAGCAGGCTTTTTCATGCTGTGAGCTTACCTGCACAAGGTGGCCGACCAACCAATGACGGCACCACTGAGATAAGGGTAGGCTCGTAAACAGTGTGTGCGTAATAAGGAATAGGTGGTGACAAGAATAGCGGCACGACCTTGTGCGCTCTAGCTTTATTTCCATCGTTAGGGCGACGGTACGCCATCTTGCGTAGGTTAAACTGGATGTGCGGGGAGGCGCACTTGCGGAATTTTGCATATTCACTTTTATTGAGCCATAAAGTGCAAACACAAAAGCGATCAATCAATGAACTAATCCTAAATAAAAACTGAGCAGCAAAGCACAGGGTGCTGCATGCACAACCACTTTGAAGAAATTCGTTTCCTTCTCCCCTGTTACAGCTAATTGTTTCTCACACAAAACATACGCATGAATCTTAGGAAGAGGCGAGCGAAATCACGTATCGTATAGCTGTACTTTATCATCATTGACACAGATAAGTTGTGATAAAGGAGAATTGAAATGGCATAGAAGCTTGCATAAGAAATATCAGAGCTTTGGAGCCGGGAGGTGAAATGCCCTGGGCTCCAAAACCGCGCAATGCAGCTCCTGCTGCACAGGACTCTCTGTTTATTCCGCCTCTGGAAAAGTCTGGAACAAGTGTTCTAAAAGGTGGCAACTGAGCTCCGGTGCCGAGCCTAAGAAGGTGGGAGTGGACGCCCAGAATTTCAGGTTGTTGTTGTTGTTTTATAGATATTTTGAAAACAAGGGAACATAGACTGCTCAAGAGCCGGCTCTTTAAAATTAAAGAGCAAAACGATTATGAAAGTGGCAACAGAAAATACAAAATAGAGATTGGAAGAAGCATAAAGAGAGAGAAAAGTCATAAATTCACAAATTGCGTGCGTGAGGTTCAAATATGGGCATGTATCTCCCAAATGTACTGCAATTAGTTCCGCTGCTCAGTGGACGTCGCGATGTGCGAGCAGCCGTGCTGCTTATAGGACACGATATTCTGTCGATCACTCATATGTACCGTCGTTGTCCAGCTACTCTACTCTAGACTTGACAAATTTCACGTCGTTGAATAACGCATAACTAGAAATTTTCGTATGGTAATATACTGGCGTAGTTTACGCAGTTGCCCTATTTTTAGAAAAAGCTTTTATTTTAGAGGTTGTCAGATTCTGATGCAGTTTTTCGTCGTGTTATATCTGGCAAACAAACTGCTTGACCGTATGATTTTGAGACGTACTTTTTGAGGCAACCGCTCTAGATGTGCGGAATCACAAAAGGTAGTAGGCTTCACTGCGAGATGGCCTAAATATGGGAACGTAGGAGCTTCAAATATGAGCGGTGCTGAAGCTTTAAATGTACTTGCCTATTTCGGTGACAGTAGCGCGGCATTTTACACAACATTAGCGTTATTTTTCTGACCGAACACGCATTTGATTGTTTATGCCTCACTCAGATTTACAACCCACATAACAACGCCTGGAAAAAGAGATGTCTAAGCCAGAATGAAATACAGCTAACTAGTTATACTATAGTTTCGTTACAATAGTATAATCAGTAGGCGCGGAACCTCGACGCATCAGACAACGCGAATTGTTTAAAAAAGAAAAAAAAAGCAAAGAAAAAAAAAGTTCTGAGGTTTTGCGTGCCAATTTATGAGGCACGCCGCAGTGGGGAGACTCGTGATTACTTCTTACGACTTGGGGTTCTTTAACGTGCCCCTCGCGCTCAGCAGCGCAACACCATGGATACTAAGCTATCGCGGCGGTTGGACAACGCCAAGGAAAAGGGCCAAAAGTCAAGAATAATATGAGTAAAAAAAAAAAAAAAAAAGGGACCACGGGGAAAACAGTTCTTATATCGTGATCTTGTGCAACCCTCGAAGTTTTTTTTTTTTCTGCATCGTTTCTTCTTCAAAAACAAGTCGTCGACAATGGCAAATGCCGACACAGATTGTTTTGTCACAACAAAAACGTTGCATTCTCTCACGTGCTACAAAGCGTATTTCAAGAGCTGACGAGATGCTGGAGAACTGCGACCGCTGCAGGACGTTTATGAGCCGTATAGTACAAGGAAACAACCGATCGGTCGGTCACCGACCACATATATGCACCCACGAAAAAAAAATAAATGAAAAAAAGAGCTCGGAGAGGTCCTACAAACGCAAAACGAAGGACGCGTATGCGCCTTATCATTAGGGATAAATGTGACGTGGGGAGGAAGTGGTTGCTTTCGTTCGATCGCCGACTGCCCACGTCGAAACTTGCGTGTCACATTCACTTTCCGTCACACAGTGGTGTCCGGCATTACCTGAGAAAAGGCGGATCGCGAGTGCGGCTCGATGAACACTTGTCGGAAATGTGCCCACAGCGTGGCAACGTTCCCCTGCTCGCATCACGCACACCGCTACGATGTCCACGTGTGAAAGGATCGATGTTTCTGGAGAATTCCAACATTACACGCCCCACTCGGTTTCTTTCACGGACGCAGAGAGCGCTTGCGTGAAGCCGCTTGCGCGAAGTGTGTGTTGACATCACTGTGAGAGTGAGCACGGCAAAAGGCCGTGCACGTGCTATACAGAACTGACGGAAAACAAAACACGCGTGATTGAATCGGCGTGGCAGATTCTTCGTCATTTTTTTTTTCTGACATTCGCCTGCGCCACGCTTCGCTGTCCAACCTGGCAAATATGATCACGCCTCATGGACGCCGTCAGCGCAAACAGAACTCTCTGGTTGTGCAACATTTTCCCTATGAATGCACGTTGCATTGTCTTCCGCCAGAACGGCGGGTACACAAACCCTCATCGAGAAGGTTGATTGGTCTCATTATAAAGTATACGTGATAGCACACGACACACTGGTTATTCTTTCAAGAGCGGATATCTCAAACATGAAGCCCGCCGAGATGTTGTATGGAGCCCGCGTGCAGTTAAGTATGTTATTCCAAGTCTTAATACTGATGTATGATAAAAGACAACGACTGTAGACGTTGTGAACTGCCGGATGAATGAGGTTGCATTGCCACTCATGCAAGTGTTCACCGCGCCCGAATTTCATTGAAAGCTGCGTAGATGCTACATGAGCATGGATCATGCGTGTCCCTATCTGACAAAGAATTGGGTTTGCTGGGAAGTGGCGGCACGCGCAAAAGACGATAAAGATGTCCTTTAGCCTTTTGCACCCTTCGATATCATACTTTTTAGATAAACAATTTGCTTGGTTTTGCTTGTTTGTCGTCTAGTTTTGTTTTTCGTGGTTTTCTACAGTGAACCTCAGATGGAACTTCCCTCGTGTCCGTTTCATCGCCTGGTGTTCATTAGCTTCGCGCTAGTTTTATCCACACCTAATTGAGAGATTTGAGCAAACTCTACGGCGTTATACTGAAGTGGCTTCGAAAAACTTCGGCAGCTACCGCTCAAAATCCATAGCGTTCAAGCTTTCTCATGAAATATCGTGGTTCACCAAATTGAATGTGTTTTTACGTCTTTCTACATCACAAGCGACTTGCCCTTATTGCAGGCACGAAATGTGTCTGTTTTGAGCTGCTGATGTATGTATAAGTAATTAATTATGGGGTTTTACGCGCCATAAACCACGACCTGATCATGAGGCACGCCGTAGTGGGGGACTCCGGAACTTTGGACCACCTGGGGTTCTGTTAAACGTGCAACTAATCTAAGTACACGGTTGTTTTCGCATTTCGCCCCCCTCGAAATGCGGCCCCCGGGGGCCGGGCTTCGATCCCGCGACCTCGTGGCTCATTATGTATGTAGTTGTATTGTATGCTTGTCGTCTGTCTGTATGTATGTTTGTATTTAATGCTAGTATGTATGATGTATGTATGTATGTCTGTATGTCTGTATGTCTGTATATGTATGTATGTATGTATGTATGTATGTATGTATGTTCTGTATGTATGTATGTATGTAGTACTGTATGTATGTATGTATGTATGTATGTATGTATGTATGTATGTCTGTATGTATGTATTGTATTAGTAGGAGTATGTATGTAGTGTATGTATGTATGTATGTATGTATGTAGTATGTAGTGTGTATGTATGTATGTATGTATGCATGCATGGCATGCCTGGTATGCATGCATGTGATGCATGCATGTGATGTATGTATGTATGTATGTATGTATGTATGTATGTATGTATGTATGTATGTATGTATAAGACAAGACTTATGACACCAACGTCAGTGACTGAATAATCTTATCGGAAGTCAAGTTGATTTGAGTAATGTGCGAGGTCTGTACCAAAACTTCATGCAGCGAAGCAGCAAAAAAGTTGGAGAGTGTTAATGGGGTCGCTCTCTTGCTGTCTCCACTCGAAAAGACCCGGTTAACTTCTAGTAGGAGTTCGAATGCTGTATGACAAGGCGGAATTTTATGCGTGCACTTTTCGTGCGACCTATCTTGAGTATTTGTCCAAATAGATCGACGGACCGACGAAACAAATGATCAATAGCACATTTATTGTGACCCGCCGTGGTTGCTCAGTGGCTATGGTGTTCGGCTGCTGAGCGCGAGGTCGCGGGATCGAATCCCGGCCACGGCGGCCGCATTTCGATGGGGGCGAAATGCGAAAACACCCGTGTACTTGAATTTAGGTGCACGTTAAAGAACCCCAGGTGGTTTAAATTTCCGGAGTCCCCCACTACGGCGTGTCTCATAATCAGAACTGGTTTTCGCACGTAAAACCCCCTAATTAAATTTTTTAGCACATTTATTGTGAACTTGTGCAAGAATGGTGCAGAAATTCATGAAATGTTGCGAAAGGCCTATGGAAAGAGTTCTAAAGGAAAGAACTTCGTTCAAGTGGGTCCAGCGTTTTCGGGAAGTCCGTGAAGCCACAAGGACGATGCAAGATCAGGACGCCCCTCCACCTCACGCAAAGATTAAACATCGGTCGTGTGTGTGTGCGTTCTTTAGTGCTAGGTGACCACCGAATGGTTATTAGGGTGATACCGGAAGTACTTGGTTTGGGAAAGTCATCCGTTCACCGTATTTCGACTGAAATTTTGGAAATGAAAATAGTTTGCGTCAATATGGTGCCGAAGCTGCTAACTCCTGAGCAAAAGTTGCGACGAAAAAGACGTTGCATTGATTGGAAAACTTCAGATCACAGTGAGGAATTTTTTTCATAGGGTCGCCACCAGGGACGAAACTTGGATTTACGAATAAGCCATCGATCTGAAGTCGCAAAGCAAGGATTGAAAAAAAAAAAGAAAAAGAAAGAGAAAGAAAAAAACAACTTGGAAGAACAAGGAACAAATTAAATCCATGTTGGTCGTGTTTGAAGCCATGTAACTGTGCACCACATATTTGCACCTGAAGGTCAAACTGTCAACGCAGCTTTCTATGTGGAGGCCCTGAAGCGTCTGGGAGATCGTGTACGCCGCGTGCGACCAAATCTGTCCAAGGAGGGGCGCTGGATTCTGCACCACAATAATATCCTTCCGCACTCTGCATTGGTAGTGCGTGCGTTCTTGGCCGCAGTTCCATCAATGCTCTGGGACACCCTTCCTACTGGGCGGATTTCGCCACCTGCCACTTGCTTTTTTTCTTCCCCGTTCCTCCCTCCCCTTTCAGAGTAGCAGGCTAAAGCACGCTAGCTCAGGCCAACCTCTCTGCCTTCCTTCAAATAAATTCTCTCTCTCTCTCTCTCTCTTGTTCTCGAAATGCAAACTGGTGCTCCGGGGCGGAATTTCGGACATGTGAGGACAATTAAAAAAGAAACGACATCGCCGCTGAAGTACTTAACAGAAGAATACTTTTAAGAGTGCTTCCAACAATGGAAGAGCTGGAACCAGTGTATTGTGTCTAATGGGGATAATTTTGAAGGGGACTACATTAATGTACTTGGAATTTGTTAAGTGAATTTTTTGTCTCTTCAACGTATTGCACGAACTTTTGGGACACACCTCGTACTTTATCTTCATTTTTTAAAAGTGTGTTTGTTTGAAACGTGTGGGAGACGTTTTAGCGGACACGCCATAGTCAGCTCCGGTGGTTGCGGACAGAGCCTTACCTGAGCGCTTTCCAGCGCAGCTTTATTTGCCTCTGGCCCGGGGTTTGGCATCCAACACGTGATTTCCTCGCCATATATATATATATATATATATATATATATATATATATATATATATATGTGTGTGTGTGTGTGACGGCATGTCGTCGTTATGCCGTCGTCATCCCTTCATTGTCATGTGGGGGATTCGTATGTTCGAGTACCACAAGTTTATGTCGAGCGAGGCGTTTCCCAGTGAAAATATGTCCTACACGGTCGTGCACTTCATACTTTCAAGTGGTCGCTAAACCAGAACAGCGTTCATCGCAAACACCAATAAAAGCTTCGCCTAAACTGATTCTCAACGCGCGTGAGACCCGCACATTTTTTTTTGTTTGAATTTGGTGGTGCCGATGAAAGTCCCACTTCGTTTGCTTTGCCAGGAGAATACGACCAAAAATTACAGCGAACGCACATATTCCTGCGGGACATTGCGTGCACTGTCTTGTATGTTGCTGGAGAAAGAGAGTGAGAGAGAGGCTCTTTAATGAAAACTGGCATTCACGGGAAGTATAGCGCGCCCATGCTACTACAGGTTAATGCGATGGTAAATCAAATGACGCACGCAGACCATAAAACTATTAACACACAAATAACAGAACATTCAATATTAACATATCTTATTGAAAGCAGTGTTTCGCAGAAAAGTCAAGAGCACCTTGGCAGCGCTCTTAACAAGATAGCGCGCGTTATACGCGAGATCACGCCCGCACTCTATCCAACCGTCTTATAACGGCAGTTTTTACATTGTTGTCCAGGTACGAGATTTTTAACAGCGCTTTTATACATGCATACTATACAGTTCAAACGCTTTAAATACTGTTCCGAATGGCATGTGGGAGGGTTTTTGTGAAGAAACATTTCAGGAGAGCAAGACACAGCACTACAACTCATTCAGCTTTAGAGCTGAGTGCGTTTCCGTCGCAGAGCCACAGCAAGTCAGAGCATCGGACAAGAACTTGCCTGCCTTCGTGGTTGCCGTTTTATCCGTTTCATCTACTTATTTTTTTTTTCGTGTGTCTCAATATTTGAACACGCTAACCAAACGAAGAATAGCCGGCCCGTCGCATCTCCTCCGGGTTTCCAAATTTTGGTTTATCTCTCTCTCTCTCTGTCAATTATCTAACAAAGCGAAGCGGCAAGAACTGCGATAGATATATCCATGGCTGGTCCTTTCCAGCGTGCGACGAACTGCTGGCAAGCTTAAACGGCGGGTCATGGCAGTGGCGCGGCTGCGATCATTTTGGCGCGTAAACGAGGTCGCTCGAAGCAAACACTGGTCAAAGCAAGCCTGCGGTGTTGGATATGCGCCAGTACGCCGTTCTCGCCAAATTTGTGCTTCCGGCAGCATTTAGGTCTTTTTTTTTTCAACTCTTTCTCCTCTTCTGTCACGTAGCCGGGGAAAGTCGCCAGAGCCTGTTATGAGAAACGATCGCGGATCGACACCACGTCGAGACGCGACAAAATATAACATGAGCCGTAAAACTTTCCCGAGGGCCGGGGCCCTCTTGGAGAACCATTTATCTTGTTGGGACATTAAAATGCGCTTGTGGCTATATAAGCATTACGGTTAAGGTTTAGTTTTAGCATTGGATGCCGTGTAGTCTCTTTCCTTTTTTTTTTCCTTTGGCCATTCTGCGACACAACTCTTTGAGCACCACGAAATGCCCACGCAGTTAGTCGCTCTGCCTCTGGCCTCGGTTGCTGTTCTCTTTGGCTGCAATTTATCAGTTCCTGGTTTTCTCGTTCCCATTTTCCGAATATTGTTCTCGTTTATCTCTCGATATTTTCTGAGCTTTTACGCGTCCCCGGTCAGGGGCCTTGGTGCACGCTGTTTACTAGCGAACAAAGTCGCCAAATAAGCCTCGCTGCCCTCTTTATACTTTTATGCAAGTTCTGAGCCAAAACAACGAGAGTCCGGCGTCGGACTGCCTTGTTCCCAGTCATTAATGGTCTCGAGATAGGAAGTTTTATTCTTTATCGTTCGATTGCCTCGCGTTAGTGTTTCGAGCTGAGAGCTCGCGCCTCTTTTTCTGTTCTCGCTCTCTAAGGGCATCAACGCGCGCTCTAAGTGCGTTTAAGTGCGCGCTTAGCTGGCAGGAACCTGTCGCCCAGGTCGCAGATGTTGGATGGCACCATTAAGGTAGAACGAAACATTAGTAACGGTAACTTTGGAATTTTCGCTACTTAAAAATATGCGCGACAATGCTGGAGAGATGTGGAGCCGATGTCAAAAAAAAAAAAAAAAGAAGTCAGTCGATTACTTCTGAAGTTTCCATTTGCGGTAAAATAAGACCTTTCACACCAGGTAACGGATGTCAACTTTTTTTTCAGAATCTCTTTAAACACCTTACGCAGAAACAGCTACAGGTGTATACGGTGATCGCCCGACACGGATGGTGAGCAGCTTGTACGTGGTGCTGCTGGTCATGAGATCGCAGGTTTGTCTTTCGGCCCCGGCGGCGGCATTCTGATAGGCCAGAATGCAAATACGGTCGTATAACGAGGGCTCGTTAAAGCACATCAGGTGGTCAAAAGAAATCGGAGCCCCTCCCCCGCGGTGTCTCTCACAGCCCCTTTGTTGCTTTGGGACTCAATCGATCAATCGTTCAGCTAGTGTGGCCGTCTTCCTCTCACGTGCCTTCTCTCCCTCTCCCTCTCCAGGTGTCGGGTCGCAAACTGTACAAAGTCTAGTTAACCTTTCTGCCTTTCCCTCTCTCTCTGTCTATCTCTCAATGTGACCGCCACGTAGCTTCCCCTCAAAGAACCGAAAAGCGTACGAGCATGCTTATACTAGAGTACATTTGGGCGGGATCCAACTCAGTTGTGCGGCCACGCCTTTTCGTGCATTTTGAGTACATTTCATTCAGTCGAATTACTCGCTCCGTTTACTTCTCACGCAGAGGGAAAGGAGGCGATAAAGTATGAGCTGCTAAGTGCAGCTGGAGAAGCCCCATGCAGAATTTCGAAAGCTGGGCAGAAAACGTGATTGCGAGACTATTGCACCGAAAGACGAAATGCGCATTAATAGAATAAAAAGCATTAATACGGGCGGGCAACAAGTAAGCACTTACCGCAGTGTAGACATTTAATAGAAAAACACAAACACTGACAATTAGTGACTTGGTGCACTTTGTCTACTGAGACTTATGCAGTATAACATATGTCACACCTCATCGTCGATCGCTCAGAGCTGGTTAACATGAAAAATAAAAATAAAGAAGGCTAACATCGCAAAGCCACACGCGGGATATGAGAGACTCCGTAGTTGGGGTTTACGGTTTAATTCAGACCGCCTCAGGTTCATTCCTTAAAGCGTGAAAACCGTGCGTTTTTTTTTTTTTTTTCGTCTCCATAGGAATGCGGTCACCACCACTAGGGACCGAACCACCTACCTTGTGCTCAGCAGTACAATGCCATGTACAATGGCTAAGCCGCCGCGGCTGGTATAAATAAACAAAAGAACTGTCACTGACTGGTTTGAGAGGCAAATGTGCAGTTCGAAAATCAAGTGAGTCTGTATTCTGGATCTTCGATATTCTATATTTCATGCTATTCCGGAAGCGTGCTCTTCAGCAGACTCGTGCAGTTGCCTCTGTTCTCAGCTAAAAACTTGAAAAATATTCATGGAACCTAATTACGCACAAAAGCGAGAAGAAAAAAAAATCAAACACCTACGAGATTGCAAAAAACAGCTGAATGAAGCTGTCGTCCCGTACGCTGCGTGATCAACCGCTTCCCCTGATGTCACATGGAACAGCTCTTCCAAATTATTCAGCAGACAACCAAGGCATACTATAATAGACTGCGAAAAAGAACCACACATTCGCAATATAAAAGTGGTTTTGGAGGACGTTACGTGAGTTAAAAGGCGCCTGCTGATTTACGGTTAGCGGTAAGCAATCGTCGAGGATTGTTACAAAACCTCGGAGAGCACCGCGATGTGTTTGAGAGCCACGAACATTGCACAACTCAAGCACACGTAGCGCATGATTAAGTATTTACCCGGAAGGTTCGCTGTTCTAAGCGTTGTGACTATTTCCCCTAAATCTAAAATAAACGTGTCTTCAACACCTACATCCGTGTAGATCTTTGACGTACTGTTGTTCGCAAACTATGTTTGATTGTTGTTCCTTGTTATTGCAACAACTTGATCTTGGCAAAACACCGGGAAGCAATATAAAAAAAGAAAGACCTTGACGCTCACAATAAAATCCGCAAGATATAAGCCTCAGACGAGTTTCTTCTAGCTAAAAGCAAATAAACCGTTCGTTTAGATATATTCTCACTTTCATCGCAAGCTTTCCCTCAACCGCGTCATGAATGCCGCTTTGTTGGATAAACTGAAACCAACCGAACAGTATCACCAATATGTACCGTTTCCCCGTTTTTCATTTGTGTGCTAAGATGGTACGCTTGTGGACATTCGTCATTCGACACTCGCCTGTGATAGAACGAGTACTTCTGCAAGAGTATAGCTATCATTTGCTTTCGAATACAAAGATTACGAGGTAAATATTTTATGCGTAGTAGTAAATTGAGAGTGCGTGCCAAGTTCTAAGATATTTATGAAAACCCAAATATTTTTTAAAGGCGAGCGAATGCGCCAAGACTACAACAACGTTACAGAAACATAGTTAAAACACGGCTCACTGGGCACTGAAGTCACTACTCTTCTCTTAGGACGGAATGCTCAGTCTTCTTTACAGGTCTAACTTCAGCGGCACTTAACAAATAATATACGCGGACGGAAAGGCGGAAGTGATTGCGAACTGGTTAAAGCCACGGCCGAGCTGTAACTTCTTTCGTCCCTCTGTTAAAACAAATTAATGTGAGCTGTATTTGCGCGAGTATATCCCAGCCATGAAAGCAACACTTGCTGCTGCGCTTAGAATAAGGATAATTAGCGCAGCGTGATAGGTTACCATGATCGACCACGACGTGCGGACTTGGACACGAAGGCGAGCAATGAGGCAAAAGCTGGCGAAATTTCCGCAGAGCACTTATGTCAACGCCGTTCACAGCTCACGCCGACGCATTCGCCGCTTCAGTGCCTGCCACCTTCGAATCTGCCACCAACCGCAGCTGCCAGTGGTGACGTTCGCTACTACTATACGTTTGAAAGAGTACATTCACCGACTAGACAAGCGGGGCAGGATTGCAGGATTACTTCGTGATTCTTGTTTGCTAGAGACTCACTGTCTAATTGATTTCTTTTTCGGAAATGTTTGAAGTGCAAGCACGAACGCAAGCGTATTTTCGGGCACGTGCGCTCACGGGCATGCTTGCACACCCACATGTATACAATCGTCATCAGATGTATAATGCTATATTGAGAGAGCTATTAATCCATGGCACGGAATATGCTATTCGGCAACTAAATAAACAACATGCGAGTTGTGCAATACTAATCCAAACATCAATGACCTTAATCCCGCCAGCATGTGAAGCACTTCTGAGTAGACCGAGATGGACGCAGACTATATCCAAGGACGCGCGCTCCCACTGTAGTGTTTCGTCCATCGGCGACGGTACTGGAGGTTGCGTAAATAAGGGAGCCAGGTATACGTGGTTAGTACAGCAAAGCCATCGCCTCGTTCGGAATCAAATTTGTTACAGTGTTCACATTTCGCTGAGTATTTCGTTTAATACCATGTTTGGATGCAGCACTCGCCTATTTCGTCCCGAATGAATCTCAGAAGTACGTGTCATCTGCGTCTATGCCGAACGAAACGTACATATTTTCTCAGCAACGGAATGGATCACCGGACGCGCAATGCTAAGTTTACTGATAAGAAAGCGATGTGCTATGTCGAGGGAGCATCGGTGTTGTGTCTAGGGGCATTGGACACGAAGCCCTTAGATACGACTTCTTGCTGTAAAGGGGCATCTTCGCACCATCGGCGTCTGCCCCTTACGTTACGATGAGTAACGCTATAGCTTATCGCAGATCCATTCCTCTTGCAATCGAGAGGTTAGATTTTTTGCAATACCTTGTCATCTAGTGGCAAAGCTCGACGAAATTTGAAGCCCAAAATTGGGGGGAAATATCTCGGTGCCATATTTGGAGCACGGTTCGCGATGTATTGGGAGGTGATATTTCAGTTTCGCAATTTTAGCGAAAGAAAAAGCTAGCGTTATTCTCGTACAAGTGCGGATTCCGACTCAATTTTTCACAAGGGAGTAACCACTTTCTCCCGCGTTTTGTTTAAAGGGAAGATTGAAAAGCTGAAATTTTCAAAAGAAAACAAGAAAAGAATGAGAAAGTTGAAGCGAATAATACTTTTGACTAAGTTCAAAAACTGTTAGAGACAGTCTAAAAGCAATAATAAATCTGGCCTGTGCTCTTTTATACAGCAATACTTGTGCTATACGCACGCTTTAAAAAGTACACGCGCTCACCGCGTCGTTCTGGCCGACTGCGCGAGAAAATTTACAGGCCGCGCTCTCTCTACGTCAATGTAGGTAGAAAACCGAATTATTTCAGTAACTGCCGCTGAGTTTCACTTTTTAAAATAGTTATTCACCTTGCCTTTAAATTACCCAACAACTGCTGTCGTCAAAGCAGTTGCTTTTTTGTACCGGCGGAGTTCTGTGTCCTAAAGCCATCGAAAGCCACGCTTTGGATGGAAACATGGTCACGTCACTCGTCGCCCACATTCCCGACAGAAGTGTAGAGGCTGTCGGGCTTCCAGCCTGAAACGAGCCAGTTGTCGTGCAGAGAAGGAACAAGGAGAAGGGGAAGACACACATATAGAATACACACACGCAGCGCTACTTCTTCATCAGGACACAAGATTTTCAAGAGAAATATGTAGTTGCACACTAAGATGAACAACCATCGTTGCAAGAGGAACAACCAACAAGCACAGATCTCTTCCTCAAGACCCTGGCCGTATAATGTTGCCTTCATCGTCAGTTGAACGTACAGAGATGGTTTGTTAAGCCTTCGCATCCGCACAAACCTTCTTCTAGAAGACGTTCAACACTTTTGGGTTGCTGCTCTACGCCGTCCATTGGCCACGGCAAAATAATTCTCAAGATTTTCCGTGCTGTGTGGCAGCGACAGGCTCACTTGCGCAGAAACTAACTTAGTGTGCAAATACATCCATATAGTTCTTTTGAATCTTGTGTCTCCAGTGTCCTGTTGAAGAAGTAGCACTGTGTGTGTGTGTGTGTGTGTATTCTATGTGTGCCTTCTCTTCTCCCTGTGCCCTTCCCTGCGCTGCATACAACTCGCTCGTTTCAAGATGAATAACCAACAAGCCCACATCGCCACTCTCCGCGTGATGTCACGGCTCAAAGCACGCAGCCCTTCTGTTATGAGGGAGGCGTTGGCCTGATGCAGTGCTACAGTTACTCTAAATGTCTCCCTTTACAGTAACTCGATATAGCGCAGAGCGTGAAACGTACGCCGTGCTCAGACACTAATGTGCAAGCATGCTGTGCGTTTTTTTATTCTATCGTTTCCAACAGATTCTATCGTTTCAAAATATATTTTTAAATCTTTCACGATACCGGAGAGTGGCAAATGTTTCATTTGTGACTACTTGAGCGTTATTATGATTCCATATACCGCTCATTCTCTCATAGGATGCTTTACTGCTTCTAAGGAAAACTGCGCCTATAACAAACTTTTAAGGTGTACGTCCTGCTGCTCTTTTCAGAGGGGTGGGGAGAGGAGAGAGAGAGAGAGAGAGAAGGCAGGGATGTTAACCAGAAATGCGTCTGGTTGGCTACCCTACTTTGGGGGACAGGAAAGATGGAATAGAAAGATGAGATAGAGAAGCATATAAGCATATATATTCAAGCATATACAACGGCTCGAACCCACTTCGGGTGAATGATTACTGGCCTGTCTGTAATCTATGAACTTATAAAAAATTTTATTATGGGGTTTTACGTGCCAAAATCACGATCTGATTATGAGGCACGCCGTATAGTGGGAGACTCCGGAAAATTTGGACCACCTGGGGCTCTTTAACGTGCACCTAAATCTAAGTACACGGGCGTTTTCGCATTTCGCCCCCATCGAAATGCGGCCGCCGTGGCCGGGATTTGATCCCGCGACCTCGTGCTTAGCAGCCCAACAAATCTATGAACTTATCGGTGATTAGGTTCGGCCTTCGTGCATGCAGAGCGATATAAAAGATAAGAAAAAAGAAACGTTTGCATTGGGCTGTTCTTAACATAGCATTACCCATTTTAGCTGGCATGGCTTTAACCGACTATCCATGCAATAGAAATGTAGGTTTTTTATTCGCGAATAAAACATCAGTCGATTAATCGGAAGAATAATGGTTCAATATCAGAGCCACATACATAAATGTGATGAGCAGTACAAATTGTACATGAGGAGTACAATCTGGCGTAATGGGAATGGCGAAACGCTTGTCAAGTTGTCGCAGTTTCTTGAACTTGTTATGAAGAGACTCAACAATCAACTATCAAAACTATCAGATATATACAAAGGTCTGCATAACCGCGCGCTAGCTACAGCTTTGTCAATGTCGCGCGTAACTGTTTTTTTTTTCTTCTTCTCTTTTTTTTTTTTTTTTTAACGTCCGCGCAGTGCGATTCCTACAAACCGCATCTTCTCATTTTTTTTTTTTCTTTTGACAGCGTTCTGTTCGGTGACATCTCGTGACATTCACTTTATGCCCGCAGCTTGGCCATGGCCCGCATAATTTACGTGACACGTTGACAGGCAGCGCCTTCAAGAGCAATTCCGGCGAGACGAGCCGCTCGCAGCAGCAGCAGCAGCAGCAGCCCGTTCGCGCAGCCCGCGAGGAGCGGCCGCGCGACTTTGCGCGCACCGCGGGTCTCTTGAGGAGCCACTGCACGCGACTGGTTAATAATGGAAGAGAGCCGAGGCGTAACGCCGAGTTATGGCGCTGACGGCGTGTGCGGTCATCTAGGCGCGCACCGTGGTGGCGCGCGCGAGGCGGATTAGCGCCGCTAGCCGAGACGGGACCGGACTCGGCAATGACGCGGCCGACGAAACAGCGCCGTCGCCGGCAACTTGTCTCCGTTTATGGAGGCCCTGCTTTGGCTCCCCTAATGAGGTGCCGCGTCGTTTGGTCTTCCAGGCAGCAGCCGCAGGAGCGGGAAAACGGCCGTCGCGTGCCCGACCTGTAGCCCCCGCTTCGTGACCGGCCGCCGGCGCGTCACTCAGGGCGGCCGCGGCCCGGCCCGCGTCGAGCTAGTACGTGTCTCGAAGCCGCGATGGGCGCCGTCGCGAACAAGTGGCTGTGTGGGGCTGCTTCCTTTTGACTATTTTCTTTTTCCTTCGCGTGTCACGTCAAATGAGACTAATGCATGGGAACGGCTAAACACATCGACGATGATTTCACGGAGGACACGGTGCGACCTCTCTCTCTTCCCCTGCCTTTTATTGTTATTTATTGGATCATGCCTCCACAAGCTTCTCCAATGGCGAGCGTTACGTGCGAGTAAGAATACGCAGAGCGGCGATGACGGTACTGCAAAATCAGAAATGGTAGCTGTATGCGTTTGCAAAGGTTCGGTACTGAGTCACCAAAAGTTTCGAAGCTCGTTTGTAGCTACCGAGTTCGTCCAGCGCGTCACAAGCTGAAGTTTGTGCTAACGAAATGCATGGGCGTTCCAGTTAACATTGTGCTTGAATGCATAAAACAGCGTTTTCCTAAAAAAAACTCACAGGCCTGCGCGGCACACGCAGCACAGTCACAGCGTAAGCTGGTGGAGCGGCTCAAGAGTAGCTCCAATTTGGGCACCACGCACGACAGGGTCTTCGCGGCAGTCTGTTCGCCTCGTTTTGACGAGAACGATCTGTACGCCCGGCGTCGACGGCAAGCTGCGGCTTGTAATTCTCTCTGCACAGCAGTCTGCTGAGCCCGATCAAGCCTTACAACTGCAACTTACATGTCGGGCGTGCCGCCTTTGCAGGCACCTTAACTAGATGGCGCCAGCATACTGGCGGAGGCTAGGCAGCTCGGGAGCGCGTTGATTGCGCGCCTCGTCTGAATCGCATATCGTCGTCTGCGCCTGCGGACGCTGCGTTTGCAGGCACCTTACCTAGATGGCACCACCATACTGGCGGAGGCTGGAGTCGTCTCCCCCTGCGTGCTTGCCTTATATATGAGTATTTTTCGCAGCCCGATAGCAAGCGCTTGCGTGGCTCAGTGGTGGAGTATCCGGCTCCCACGCAGCGGGTGCGGGTTCGATCCCGGCGGGAATCGGGTACTTTTTTCGCGTTTGCGGCGATAGCGGTTACGCGGACGCCGGCATCATCGCGACCCGAAACGGCTATTGGAATGAGCCCATAACAGCTATACGCTGTAAAAGTTAACTGGAACGCCCATGCACTTCGTCGGACACTTTGAAAATTAATATCTCGAAACTGGTTCAGTCCTGAGTATTCGTTCCAAGTGGATACGCCTTGCGAACTCAGCGGCTATAATTCGTAGATTGAAAGATGTGCCGTAAAATCATTAATTAAAAAGTTAATTCGAGTAATTATGTTATTTATTCGATTAGGCGTTTTGATTTCTCGTGGAATTAATGGCCGCCTCATCGAGTAGTTTAGATCAAGGATTATAACTGGGCTATCTGCCACAGGCAATTTTAAAAAATTGGTGCAGCTAAAATGAAACACCCTGTAGAGACGCAGTTCTTTGGAATTCTTATTTTTCGCGGTTCAACATTAGTTATTTGAGCAATGAGGCTAGAAGTAAAAGATCCAGGTATATCAAGGGAACGTTATATCTTGATTCACATAATGCAAAACGTGTAAGCGGCTGCCATTATTTACTAATCTGATGCAGAGTTGGGCATGCTATGGACAAGTGAAAATCAACAGTTCTGGTACCTACAGCTGGGGAATGTGTATTATATAGTATCAGCTTTCACTTCCACGTAATTTGTGTAGCTTCATATATGGCTACCTTGCATGCTTTCCATTAATGACATTCGCACATATTTCTTCGTTTCTCATCGAGGCCGTCTTCGCAAGTTCGAACTTACATCTCCTAAGGACTCATTTATTTCACTGAAAACGAGAGCCCCTGTTAGCCAGAAGATTTCGAGAAAGTCAGCATAAAATGAACTTACGTCGGAAGAATGGGGTGAAATATAGTGCTTACCGTAATGCACCAAGCTTTCTTGCCACCGACTATGGACATTCGTTTTGTTTTTCTCGACACCTTTCGGCTACTTGTTTTGCGTCTCAGGTAGGCTCCGCTGCGCTCGACTCGAAGAAAAGAGCAGCTTCTGGTTTCACTTGCACTAAGAAGCCACCTTACGTATAGGTACTAAAGAGGCCCGAAATGCCCTAGGGCTCGCGCTCTATACAGGCGAGTGCCTCACGGCCGGGGGAACAAGATCGTTAATGCGGAACTGGGAGCCCTGAGCGGCTGCTTCGGGATCCTGTCGCCCTCGTCGCGTCGAGGTGGTGGCGATGGGGGTGTGTATATAGGTAGATGGGCGGGTGCCGGCACACGTTGAATTTCATGAAGCCCCCCCCCCACTCAGCAGTTTTCGTCGCTGTTGGCTTCCACGCGCAGCCGTCCTCCCATGGGGCGGCCGCGCTACATTAGCCGGTATTGTTCCCGAGGAGCCCTTTTCCGCCGCCGGCCTCGCTTTGCTGTGACGCCGAAGTAATGAAGCGGTTCCGAATTGCGGAGTGACCCTTCGCATCATGCCCTGGCTTCTGCTTTCGCCGCGCGCCTCTCTCCGCTCACGCTTATGCGCACAGACGCACACACGGGTACACGCCCGCCACTTGGGCTCTCTTGCTGCCCGTCCACATCTCCAGAGTTGCTCCTCTTTCCCGCCCCCATCCTTGAGAGTGCGCTCTGCTCGAGGCGCGGGGAGCAGCGCTTACGGCCAAGTATACGTCCTACATACGTCGCTGCTGAAAGCGATTCCCTTCCGCTTTCTTTTCACCTTCGTTTGGAAGCTGTGAGTTTGATTCTACGCAACATTCGGTTTGGCCGATGGTGTCCCGTTGTGAGTAGCGCTTCTCCTTGTCTCCCGTTCTTGTCTCTGTGTTTTTTATTGCGCTAAGTTACTTGTCCAGTTATCGTTTCTATTGAGTGAAAAAGATATTCACAATAGCTTCAAAAATAGTGCTTAAATGAGCAAGGTAATCCAGCACACACCATGGATGCTGTCTCGCTCGTGGGGAGGGTTATTAAAGGGAAGCTAGCATGCCCGTCTTCCACACGTTTATTTAAACCTGAAATGAGGAATGGCTGTGATGATCAAGGACAGTCATGGCAGCCTTCAGCACCATGTGGCATTCGATGATTGACTGTCGACCTCGCAGAAAATATAAAACTTAGACTTCTTATCTACGGGGGGCACTTCAGTTGGTCGACACAGAGAGTCCTGGAAGATTGGCTGTTTCCTGCGACTCAAAGCCGGGTTTACATTGTATGCAGTTGTTCCTCTGACATGAAAATTCCGGCCAGCTGACATGGTAAATCATGGAACTTAACCACAGCATGAAAGAAAAAAGCCACTACTTTTCAGGATACTTCTTTTCAATGGTTACCAGGCCATTGCGGGATCACCGGAAATGATGATGCAGACAAGGCTGCTCGAACATCACATTAAGAAGACCACAGGGTCCCGCAGACGCAGCGGGGCAGTTTGATCGTCTGGTACGCCCAATCGCGTTAGCCGAGTGGAATAGCGTGCACATACAACGCGCTAGACTGCACAAACAAAACCATTTATGCAACTTCGACCTCCAACCGGAGTTCTCACAAAAAGCCAAGGATTATCGATCGCACTGACATCATTGCTTGTATGTCGTCAAGTGGCGAAATCCATTAACCTTTGTAGGTAATCGGTGAGATTCCAGTAGCACACGCTTTTTATAATTTGCAATATCGAAGCAGAAGCTGGACGGAGTGATAATAGTACCAGACACCGAGCAGCCGGACATCTTCTGGCTGCTCTCTCTTTCACCTCCGTGGAATCACTTACTGCTATAAAATAAAGCGTCGGGGTCTTGCAATGAAAATTTCATCTAGACACCTCTAGCCATAATTGTCATTGATAGATAAGGGGGTAATTGAAAAGCTAAGCGGCCTGTCACCTTCTGGCAAAACATATTAGTCGGGCGACAGCGCTGGCGGCAATACTCGCAACAGCGCCAGCATGGCCACTGGTCGAGTACACTGGACCTCCTTCTATGTGGGCGCAGAGGACCACGAGCGAGAGCGCGACGCGGTGCCGGTTGTCGGGATCTGCGATAGCATGTCAGCATCGCATGGACCACCCGTGCCGACGACTCCCACCGCATGACCGTGACATCGTGACGCAGCCACGAGTATGGCCGATCCCGCATACAAGAGTTGGCGCACCATCACGGATGCGCGGTGATGGCTTCATATTGTAGCGACGGCAAGAGTTAAAGGCACGTTCACACCGAAAGCGGAGCGGCCAAGCGGCCAAGCGGATTTTCAAAGCGGCGAGGCGGAGAGCGCACGCGGCTGTTCCGACCGGCCAAGTTGTCTCGCTGACCGCGCCGCCGAGGAGGCGGAGCATCTCCCAATTTCACGGACGTGAACAAGATGCTGTGCACTTACTAGTCACACCCAAATCCTGCGTAATCTCCTTCCATAGCTCTTTCTTATAGTCGGCTTTTGACTACCTCGGGTTACATTCGCCGTACAGGACCCGGTACTGCTTGATTGTGTCCAGCAGCAGTTCCACAGAGAACACAGCCGGTTCAGACATGGTGGACGCCATTTGCATTATCTCGACCGGATGTTTACATTCGTTCACCAGCGCTTCCGCCATCTCGGGTTCTGATTGGCTGCGGCCAAAGCGGCCAACTTTTTCGCGCGGAAAAATCGGTCCGAGCGTGATCCGGCCAAGCGGCCGCGTATTTTCCGCAAAGCGGAAAATCCGCAGCCGCTTGGCCGGATCCGCCTGTCCGCTTGCCCGCTCCGCCTTCGGTGTGAACTATGCCACAGCTGAATTCGCTGCTACCTGTTGCCGGAAGGGACAAAGCCTGAAAACGTGAGCCGCAAACATCGAGATTCAGTGACCGCATATCCCGACTGGATCCACCAGGCAGTGCAGCTCGAAGTTTCTTATCGAAACTCTCGCCTTTGCCGCGGATGCTGGCACCCTCAGTCGGCCCTAGGGGGCGTCATGTGATTGATAGAACAATTGAATTGGTCCAGACATAGCCAAAATGACATAGTCAAGATGCATACAAAATGCTAGAATGAAATGCATGTATAGCATATCTGATTAAGTGAACAGGCAAGGTGGCTATTTGTCACCGCTCCGTTTCAAAGAGGATGCCAATAAATCATCATCATCATCATCATCATCATCATCATCATCATCATCATCATCATCATCAGCCTTCCCTAACCACTGTATTCTAAATTAAGCCTAAACTCACCCTTTCAAACAGTAAAGCTTCATTCGGTCATTTGGTTGACCAGTACACTCACCGTCATGAATGATTTTATTGCTAACCCAGATGACATTATAACATTATAGCTAGCAAGTTTCTTGCAACGTCTTTCTCAGGTAAAAAAACACATACTAAAACACTATATTAATCGGCTATGTACCATTTCTTTCAGGTTATCTGCATGGTGGCAACTTTTGTTTCGATGGACCTGCCTGAATGTGTGTGTAAATAGCAGGTAATGTAAACTTGATGCTTCAGCGTCGGGTAGTAAGCATGCTGTCTAGAGGTCGTTCTCGTGAGTTGACCTAGAAAGCGCATGACTATCACTTATGTCCGTCTACAATGTCAGTGCGTGCCACGCACTATTTAGCATATTGATAATTGCGTTACCTTGTTTGACTCATTTCCTTCGACCATGAGTAGAAGAGTTCGGCCAAAGAAAACCAGCTACAGGAAGGAAATGAAGAGGGAAAAAAACACACACACACACACACACACACACACACACTCTTGTGGCCAAGACGAAACCACGCTTATTCTTTCTTTTAGCGCCCAGGCAGCGTAGAAGAGGGATTGCTCTCCCACTGCGGTCAACGCTTTTATTCCGGGGTTCTTGCGGAGAGCACAGACTGGTTTCCTTTTGCAAAAAGTCTCTTCTACTTCTGCGTCGATCCCTATAGGATTAGTCTTGCTAATCCACCTGCCGCCAACGGTGAATGCCACTCCTTTCTTTTTCTCCGGGTTTTCTCTCTGTTTATCTACATGTCATCTTTTAGTCTTCGTAGGAGGGGTCTCTCTTTAATCAGCTTAATTAGGAGCGTAGCGCCGCTGCGAAGCAAGTCATCTTTTCCTCGGCTCCACGGCCAGTTTTCCTTATTTTCTTCGACACGAGAGCCGTCGGTCCTTGCGGCGGGCGCCTGCTTTTCTTGATTTACCACGTTTCCCATCACTGAGCTTCATTTCCGTACAGACGCGGTTAATGCTGTCCTCAAGAAAGCAGCACACACGCTGCCAGCCTGGATCTGCCGCATGCATCACCACGTACCGGCCGTTGTGGTTTGCTTCTCCTCTATGTTTGAGCTGCGTCTCTGTTCAAGAAACTTTAATTTGGGGATTCTCAACAGTTTAGGCGCGGACGTGGCTTCGTCTGCAGGCGTTTCTTGAGTTGCGCGTACAGCGTAGTGTTCTCGCCGGTTATATTATTAGAAGTAAAACAGAAAGAACAGGAGGAGGCGGTAACAAAGCCTAGGCGCGTGCCAGTGCAACTAAACATCAATAATAAGGCGCTTTCTCGCTAAGTTTATGCACAAGCTTCCGAAGCGCAGAGTAGCCAGGTACCCTTCTTTAGATCCGATGCCTCTGAAATTCACAGCCATGAAATGCAATGATACTTATAATCTTAGTGAGCGAAAGGAGACAAAGGCAGGATGTTGACCGGATGTCATTCTTCACTGTGTGCCCTTCTCAAAGGAAGTGACAAGGGAAACGGCAAGGAAATATGACACGCACAAGAACGGAGAGAAGCAGGAAGGGCGATGAATCGAGTACACACAGGAAGAAGCCCACGGCTTTGTCATTAGAACGTGTCGTGCAGTCCGGAAGACCTGAGAATATGAAGTTGTACGTTTGTAGCATTGAGCGCAGGCGTCACTTGGGACCTACACGGATGGGCACATAAAGTGCGAGAGTGTCCTGTCACTGGCACATGCGACACCTGTCATCGTCATTGTCACTATGTAATGTAATTCATTGAAAAGTTAATTAGCATAATTAGGTTAATTATTCAATCAGGCGTTTTGATTTCTCGTGGAAATAATGGCCTCCTCATCGAGTAGTTTAGACCAAGGATTAGAATTCTGCTATCTGTCACAGGCAATTTTTAAAAATTTGGTGCAGATAAATTGAAACACCCTGTATGTAGAAATTAAGCGATGTGAAACAAGGGACTGCGATGAAAGTGCAATAAAAATGTAAATATACGGTGTAACACTGCACAGAGAAGCAATAGTATCGACAAGGACGTGAAGAACTTGGACCCTCGACACACATGACCGCAGACTATCAACTGATAGTAGACTGAAACAGTTGAGAGTTGGGGCTTCATGTGTGTTTATATATAGCGTCCTATATACTTCTTCCCTTCTTTGTCGGCAGTATTTCTTCGCAGCGCAGTTTTCCACCAAGTCACAGAACCAACGGGCCCACTACAACTCATTATTGGTAAACAATACATTTGCGACATCTAGGCGTGAAAAAATTATGCATCGTTTCACCGCCAAAGAGAAGCTAACATAACGTGAAAACAGCATGAAAAGAAAAAGATAGCGGGACGCCAGCAAAATAACGCTAATGTCCGGTAAACACCGCAAAATCCGACTAAATTTAACGGTAGGACCGCAAAGGTGGCTACACCTAAAACACCTGTCGCTGTGACTTACTGTGAATTTATACAGGAGTGGATTAAGTGTATTAGGTGTATTTTTGCTGGTGGCAGGAGTGAGGAACAAAGATAAGGTGAGTCGCAAAAGTATGAAGGATTTTACGTAAAGTAAATGGTATTCTATGTAACCAAAAAAAGTTTAGGATTTCAGCGCTGAGTCTGCGCACACTATAACTTCTGCATGCCGTATTCCATAGGCCAGTGACGATACGCTGCCACTTTGACCCCGTAAGGGTACGCCAGAGTAGAGCTGCAAACCGAATGGTTGACTTCATGCCTTTTCTCACCCTGTTTTTATTTCTCTCTTTCTTGTCAATATATGTTGTTTCCTGACACGTAGCATAGATATTGTGAAATATTCCATGACAGGCGTAGACTGCAGGTTAGCGGGGCCACTAAGCCGAAGCAAATTTGTCCACTGAGTCGATTCAAGTACTTGAGCACTTGTCGTAAAATGCAGCTCATGGGGGAATAACTATAGGCTGGTCAAAGGTTATTCTGGCATGCAAATTTGTATGTGGGCCAGTGTACTGTGGGCATCCGTACGCATATAAAAATCTCACAGCTTGTGCGCACGTGTATGCGGTAATTGGTCCTGCAAAACGCCGCCGTATAGCAAGCGCCACGTACGTTACGTCATACCAACTGGTCGAGCTGGTTTGAAGCTTTGCGAAGGTTATTTATTTCGCAGTGCCGCTCGGCAAGTTCCGCGGCGCATATGCATAAAGGCACTAAGGCGTACGCAGGATCGTTTATAACCGAAACATTGTTCAGGTTGGCTACAGTGTGCTGGAGAAAGGGTATAAAGCAAATAAGTTGCGCACAAAAGAAACGATGAGCGATGAAGAAACGGCGCCTGCAACAACGCTTTTGATTTAAGCTGTTCGCATACTCATGTGCTTTCGTGGAAGTGAGTGAGTGAAACAACTTTATTCGGTCCACAATAGCCGTGAGTAAACTCAGCGTCACGTGGCTAGGCCCACTCGGGGACCATCAGGCCAAACCTGACGGCCCTCTCGCGGGCCCTTTGGAGTGCCAGGATTTGAGAGTTCTGGTCCTGGGCCTTAATAAGCTTCATCATTTCCTCTTGGGTGAAAGGGGGACCGGCAGTGAAATATTTCTTTATTAGTTTACAGACATGGCGCTCAAAATACTAGGGATGTTTTTATGCACTATGACTCGCGTTCGTTGTTGATGTTTCGTCTTTTTTTTTTCCCTCCTGTACTTGTTGGTGTTTGCGCGTGCTGCAGTGCCCGTCTTGTTATTTTCTCTATTATTTTTCGTTTTTGATTATACGTTTCTTTAGACAGATTGATGTCTTCCATGCAAATGAACTGGCGTAGCTGGAGGCGTACAGTTTCGAAACCTCTCTAATTGGACCTCAATTAATGCTCCTATACCACCTACACGTCGTGCGGGAGCCAGTAGAATAGCTGAGCTGTTACCATGGCCAGACTAACGTGTAGATTTTTTTTCCTGCTTAGGTTGCCACACGGCATAACATCAGTATGGAATTAAATATAAGCATGCAGGCCTGTTTCATAGAGATACTGCAATAGTGACTTATAAAATGTGTTGTCCATAATCCATCCTTCATAGTTTTCAGCTTGATCACTGTTCAATTTCACAATTTTAAGTACACTTTCGCGAATTGTCTTTGTCCCAGGGCACGTCCAAAGCAGATGGCGGGCATACTGTACGCTGCGAACAGTGTATTTCTATCTCACAGACAACCTTTTGCTAAACGCTTTCCGTGTGCGCAGAAGGCGACCGAAGAGCTACCACATTTTTCTCTTATTATCTCCAGTTCACATCGGCGTTTCGTAAGTAGAGAAGTTGCGCGAAAACCAACCCTCTCAGCCACGAGGATTTTAGCTCTGTGGCAATCCCGCACTCTCTCGAAGACAAAAGAAAAGATGGCCAATATATCATTGAGATTAAAAAAAATCATGCGAAAATCCAAGCGCTATGGAAATCCTTGATGTGCTCCAAATTATATACTGCTCCGAGTTATGCCTTGCAGCCTTTCTTTCTTTCTTTTTTATTTATTTATTTATGTTTTTGCAGGCTGGTATAGCAGGAGTGCTAAGTTTGCGAAGATTCTGCAACCCGGTTGCAATTTTCTACAGCAGGTGGTCTGCTTTTGCTCTCAAGTTCGTAAATTAATTCTGCTTCTGCCTGCTTGTCTATTTAAATGTGCGCTTCACCAAGGCCGAGGTGCTACGTGTGTCGGCTGGAGTTTCTTGGCGGTGGTCTGTACCAAATAATGAATTATTATTTTGCTCTTGCAGAACTGGGACCATGGCATTTCCGAGTAAATTTATGCTGATGCGGACATTGATGCATAAGGTTCTTCTTTCGACGTACGGTCATATTAAATGTTCACGGAGTGTATATATATATATATATATATATATATATATATATATATATATATGCGCACTCCAATGTGTTACGTGATTGTGGCGCATTACCAGTATACTCTAAGGTGAGCTCAGCCTGGGTCTTCAGCCGTGAGGACTTCCTAGGCATTTTCATATTTCTTTATCTTTTACAGTGTCAGCTGTAAAATGCTAGATGTCGCAAGTATAATCTTCATTCGTTCAGTCGTTCATTCATCAATACTGCCAGCCATGTGTTGAGCTATTACGGCCACGAGCGGAGGAATATATAGACCTTATTAAAATACACTCAATACTCAAACAGGAGCGAGACAATTGCTCAATCTCGACCACACCAGAAAAAAGAAAGACATAACTTACACATATGAGCCATAACACGGAAATAGCGGGCACAGTGGAGGGTCAGAGAATACCAAAGCGTTCATGTTACCTAGGAAATAATAATAATAAAAAAACTATTTTAAACACTATTTTCCCGCTCTCGGAGAGGGGAAAAACATACAATGGCGGTGACGAGAACGTTAATTAACTTTAATAAAAAAACACAAATTCCGACAGAACCCATCTCACGATTGATGTCGACGCTTACGCGATTACCATTGTAGAAATGTAGCGACACACCATACGGCCAAATTCCTCCCTCCTATGTAGTCGACTTGTTCAATTTTGCCGTTACCAACAATCCTCACTTCTCGGTAGCTCAACGCTTCTCGCTCAATGTACGCTCTGGTTCCATTCTGTTCACTTCGTCTTTCGTCCATCTCGACGGCTTTTGATGCCCACTTTTTCTTCCCATCCTGCCTCTTGTTCTGCTTGTCTATCCGGGCACCTATCCAGTGGCTCATACTAATCCTGGAGGATTGGCCAAGGATGTTCACATACCTATAGTGTCACATGCCCTGTTGCGCATTAAACCCAATGGCCCACGTTGTCTATTCGGGCACATACCAGGGGACATTTACCTGGTGGTACATTCCCTAGTGACCGGCGTGGAAGAGGTTAAATACCTACGGACATATCGTATAAAGCGCGTCAAGTTCCCAAAGAATGCTAATTGCATTGAGATATTGTGACACCGGGATAGATAATTTTTTTTTTCTACCGGCGAAAGTACACATTCGACAATATAACATAGTGATAACTGAGAACATTTTGAAGATAATGTCTTCTTTGGTGAGTTACCAGCACTTTTCCGTATCGAGTATGTCTGTTTCTGATTTGTTTCTAGTCTCTTTCGTGGGCAGATCCCGAAGATGTGTAGTCCAAATGTAAGTGCCACTGGACCCAGTGCGTATGTGCCACAGTGTATATGCAACTGGGGCACTGGGTGTGTGATGACTATGATGATGATGATGATGATGATGATAATGAGGATGAGGCTGGCGAGGATGATGATTGTGATGGTGATAATGAAGATGATAATAATTATGATGACAAGGATGATGATGATGATAACTGACGACAAAAATTTGGAAGGCGATTTAACCTTTAGTTGACGTCGATCAAACGCTGTCGCTCCAGCGGGCCTCCCACAATAAATCATACAGTTAATACAATTAATTCCCGCCCCCAGCTCGCCAAGGAAGACATTGTCTTTCATCGACTTCAACACGACGTTGAATTGCTTGCAAACGTTTTTTTCCAGACGCGTACTCACGAATGGTGTGCTACTCAGGTTCAGTTACATTTGTGAGGTATCTCGCCTACTCATATATATATATATTTTTGCAGATTAGCATTCGATTCAACCTAATTTTAATATATTCCAATTGCATTGTACGGTAAGCAGTCATCCGCACATAAACTGGCTGAAACAGTAAGATCGTTAGGTGCGTAGTTTATAGGAAGATAAGAACAAAAGAGGCCCCAGGACACCCCAAAGGTACCAATGTACGAATGGAACTATTGTGCAATAGAGGAAATCTTGAATATTGCGCCAATTTCTAGCAGCAATTTAGAATACGACAGCTTATCGAAAGCTTTAGCGAACCGTGAGAATACTTTATGAATCCGTCGGCGAGAACATATAGTTTGAGTGAGGTGATGTGTTAGTTAGATTAATTGTCTTATGACGGACAAACCTTTCCGATAACCATGTTGATGGGGCTATATTAAATTATTATTGTCATCACGTGATTAACAAAAATTCAAAGTACGTGAAAATGAGAGAAGTGGGCCAATAGTTCTCGACGTCAGAAGTAGAACCACTTTTATGCACGGGTGCACACTTCCATGCAGCTGAGCCTGAGATATGATCGAAAAATTAGAAGCAACGATTTCGAAACATAAACAGCATATTCCGTATTTTGCATGAATAATCTGCCTTTAAAACTCGGAGATCCATAGGAATGACTTCGCTTGCCATTTGCAACAGACTAAGCAAGATATGAACGTGGCTGATAGTTTTAAATACTCGCTTATTGTCTAAAACGTCTCTTGTAATTACGTTTCCGCAGCCATGTGCTCCCGTTTCGTCACCCCACAATTGAAGGCTGCTGTCAGTCGTCTTTTCTATTAATTTACATATGGAGCTAGTCAGCCTAATGACGGAACGAGTCTAAATTTAAGGGTGTCTTTCCAGACTGTAATACGGGTATTGCGCTAGCAGTCTTTCACGAGCTGAGGACAAGTCTACTCACTCGCGAGTCATTAAATATCTACAAAAGCGCTCTAGCGCCAGTTGGGCCAAGATTCGTCAGCCTACTATATGCTATAGAGTCCAGTCCTGCAGCGGTGCTTTGACGACATGTCGCAAGTGAGCATTTTAACTCAATAGAAAATGCTACAAAGTTGACTTTGTTATGCAGAAAAGTAGGCACTTACTTTGTTTCGTCAACGAAACGGGGCCCGTATTGACAAAAGAGTTCGTACGCTAACTATAGCTATAGGTACAGCGCGGGGAACACAAGGCGGCCAGTAGACACACACAGCGCTGACTTTGAACACATTGAAAAGAAAGTTCGTTTGTTCTGAGTGAACAAAGGTGGAGTTTTGGCAGTCAGCGTCGGTGCTCTGTTACCAATTGAAAAGTATCTCGTTACTGAGTAACAAAACGTGTGCCCGACAATCAAAATGTTGAGAGCATCACATCATTAACGCAAGAAACGTCAGCGCTGTGTGCGTCTACTCCTGCCCGTCTTGTCTTCCTCGCGCTGTATACCAAAGTCACTATCCACCAAGAAATCGAACTTTCTATCGTATTGGAATCTTACGCTAAAATTTTCCGTAAGAGCAGGTGTCAGGCAATCGTGTTTTGGACATGTCTTTGAGGAGAGGTGCGCGGCCAATGGCGAACGGAACATACAAACGAAACGCTTTGTGAGTTCGGCTCCTGATTTTTAAAACTGAACACGATTCGACATCATACCAAGACGAGTTGTGAGCTGACAAAATACATCAGCTATTATTGTTTGAGGAGAATCTCGAGTGACCGCAAGAAGACAAAAATGCTTTGTTTGAGTTACCGGGCAACTGGAAGTTACTGACAACGAGCCATATCCTACGGAACGGGTGTGGAGAAATAAGGTTGTGCGAAACTTCCAGCAACGTTTTTTTCCCCAAGTTTTGGAAACGTATACATGTAACAGAGATCACTTTTTGCGAATTTCTCCCCACGTGTAAGCTTCCGTTCCGATGGCAGGCCCGTTTTGTTCGTATTCTAAGCTCCCTGAGTCGCTCATATTCATCATGAGCCATTGTGTATTCGTTCGGTATGGGAACTTTGTACATTCTTTGACATTGTCTACCAGTAAAGATGTAAAGCTCTTAACATTTACATTGTCGGTCACCAGTTTAGTTAGTCATTAACGAAAGGTGTTTGAATTGGTAACAGAAAAACGACGCTGACTGCCAAATCTCCCTCTCTGTTCACTCAGAACGAACTAACTTTCTCTTTAGCACTCGAAACAATTTCTCACGACACATGGTTTAGGTTCACTGTTCAAAAACTTCCTCCTTCTTCTTTTCGGATGAAACACCGCTCTGGGAATCGCTCTGTCCTTTCTTTTTGTTGGTCGCAGATGCGAAAGAGGCACCTTCGCACTCAATAGACGGTCTTAGCTTAACGTTAGCGTAATAGCGGCGTTAAGGGAAATAGCGTTACCGTTCCGCAAACGAACTTTGCAGAAAGCGGGTTCTAGTATAGCGTGGTAGCGTAGTTTACGTCCGGGACGCTATTCCATTATGGTTTGAATTTCGCATACGAAGTGCACCTAAGTGATTCTATCTGTCTAGCCGAGCTTTGTGTGTGCGCCCGAAAAGTGCGAGAGGCAACGCAACGAAAGCCGGGAGCGCGTTGTATTTGTACTTTCCATGTCTGCCGATCCGCGGCGAAATCAGTACAAACAGTACAAGCTGTCGATCACAGCCTCTGAGATCTTCCAATCTCAAAGGCTATATGCTGTCGCGCCTATCTCCCGACTTCACCGAAAGATGACGCTGCCACCTCGAAAGTTTCTAGAGAATCAGAGACAGCTAATTGAATGCAAAGAATAGAAAAGAAGAAGAGCACGGAGATTTACAAGGAAGAGAAAAAAGAAATTGGAAGGGAAAATCTGTGCAATAACACGAAGGGAAGTGCCTTCCCATTCGAGGCTCGAGCCGGTTGCCTAAGGACAAAAACATACCGGAGCAAACATTCGCAATTAGATGAGGCATGTGTATGCTGAAGCAAAAATCCGGAGGCCACTCAGCAGATTCTAATGGAATGCGAAGGGATTCACCCAGCGAGACCAGAACGTAACCTACAACTTCCGGAAGCGCTTGGATTTAAAGCAGACGGAAGTATCAACCGGTCAGCACTCGAGATAAGCCAGAGACATTTAGACTATTGGTGGAGAAAAAGCAGGGAAGAGACTTACAGGCATAGGTAGCGGTACAAAGTAGATAGAGAAGATTAAAGAGATGTATACAAGAATGCTAGAAGGAAAATCATCGATAGCATATCTGAGTAACTCAAGCAGGTTAGGTGACGATTTGTTCCCGCCCCGTTTCAAAAAGGATGCCAATAAATCATCATCGTCATAATCATCATCATCACCACCATTTCTATCGTTAGACCTCGACGCGTTCTAAACGAGAAGCGATCTCGAAAAATCCACAAGGTTATCCATAATACTCCGTCGTCGAAGTAGCCTGAGACTAAGCGAAAATCATTTACACAGTCATTTGTTACGAACAAAGTGAATTCTACAAAAGCAACGCCAAATTCACTTCGAAGTGGGTGGCCGGGACCACCGCCATGTTTAACGTAAACTACGTAAACCACGCAAAGACGGTAACGGTAAATCTGAGAAATAGCGCGCGCACGTTAAATGCTATAGGTCGTTTGACGTGCTGCGCATGTGCATTTTGAACCCGCTATTCCGCTAAGCCCATTATTACGCTAAACACGCAAAACTAAAACTGTCTAATGTCTTCCTCTTCACTCAACTTATCATTTGAAGCAATGTAATTGTATCCACTCTCGTCATTCAAACCCCAATTCTTGCTCTTTGTTCCACACGATTCATCCATATCCCCTAAACCGGTGGAACCAGCTCCATGAGACGGCCAGCACCAGTCGTGGTGGCCTTAAGGTGCTGGTGGGTTCCTGTGAGCCACCCGATTCTTGAGGGGCCTGTTGTGCGGTATTCGAGTGCCTTACAACTCGTTGACGGGCATAGTTGTTGCGTCGCCGCTCCTGCCTACCGGTTAGCGCGTCTCAAGACGCGCTGAACCAGGACAAGTGAACCTCAGACCTGGAATACAAAGCGCACGAACAGCGCTGGGGATATTCATGTTCACGACAGTGGGTGAAGTTGCGCTTCGTTGGCTTAAGTTCAAGAATTCCGGAGAAAAAGAAGTCAGCACAGCGAAATCAATAATCGACACGCCGCACGTTTTTTTTTTCTTTCTCTTCTCTTTTTCGTATTACTTTTCGTTTCAAGGTGTGATTTTGCTTTTTCTACTTGAATTTTCGCTACAGGATAAATAGTCCAATACAGCACGTAACCATATAAGAAAAGTACGCCCAAATGTTGTCGGCAGTTGAACGAGATCGATAAAGAAACGAGAATGTGTTGAACGAGTTTTCAAGACGTTCCGGAATACCCAAGTCGTGGGAAACTGCAGAGTTACGAAACCGTTCTGACTGAACAATTTTGGACTACCTAAACATCATGTTCAGCCATGCTGTTGTCATCTTATAATCAGACGCACCTTCAACAACTTCACAGCTGCAAATGAAGTACGTGATGTGCGCACACGTAAATGTCATGTTTACGATCATGTTTTTCTGAAGGAATAAGCCGTCGCGTCAGCGTTTTCGCCGTCGTCCTCCTTATCGTCGGGCCAGCCACCATACTGTTCCGGGTGGCACTTAAGGAACTTCTTTCGGTGGTGCATTAGTTTTTTTTTTCCTCGTTCATTTGTTATTGAGGGTATCGTAGGTTTTTTTTTTTCTTGTGTGTGTGTTTGTTTCTACTTCATTCCAGGGGAACAAGCAAGGAAGATGCATTTTCCTGCTTACTTTATTTTTGCAGCGAAAAGGAGTATACACATACATTTTCGCTTGCTACATCCGTCCGAGTGGAATGGGCTGTCTGAGTTAATAACAATCAGGCTCCCACTCTCTTCCGAAGAGCCGACTGCCTCGGTTCATTACAATAGCGGCCCCCGCCCGTCTGTCATACGAGCTCACAACAATCATGGCGCTCCTATGAAGTGGCCATTCGGCCGATAGATTGTCCATAGGGTAAGCTTTATATAGGAAGCCGCGTATGGCACGAACAATCGGCGCTTCAATTAGCGGATTCCGCTATATTTGCATTAAATGGGGGAGAAAAGGAGGGGAGGCTGCTCCAGGACACGTAAAATCAGCACGTGGAACGGCGTCAAGCTGCAAAAGGAACGAGAAGTTTGGGCGCATGCTTTATTACGGAATTAACGTTGTTCTCGCAGACACGTACACAGAGAATGACAACAAAGAAATGGAGGTAAACCCGAAAAAAAGTTATCGTCCGAGGCTACCGCACCGAGCCCAATGCTCGGCGGCTTTCTAATTTAAACTGAGGCGTGTTTCCCTTAATTCGAAAGCCAAACGATCTTTTTTTTTTTTAAGGTCCTGTAGTGTGTGCGAAAATGTTTTTTTTTTCTTTTTTTGTAAATCACACTTTGCCTCCAGTATTGTTCTTCGCACCCTTTTGAAGACAAAATGAGTGAGAAAACGTACGCCCGCTAATAACAAGCCCCGAGACGCACTAATTGTGCCCATATGTTCAAATAAATCTGCCTAAAATCTAAATTACAATGGAAATATGAAGAAAGAACTAGGAAATGCGTGGCAGCTGAGACCTTTCACGCCTCCCCCTCCCCCCCCCCTACACACACGCCCACAAACCTTTTTTTTTTTATTTGTGTGTGTGTCATTATGAACGTTCTGGCTTTACTTCGCTTTAGCAATGAAGATAGCGATGCGCGGAGAAATGAAAATGAACGGAGTGCGAAACCTTCAGCGAAGGAAGTGGGTTACCTTTTCACGTGTTTTTATATCCGCTACCAGTCACAGTGTTTGTTCCCGTAACACCTTCTGCTTCAAGGAACAGGAGAAAATTGTTAAGCGTGACGTCAAGGACCACTTAAGCCCGCGTTGATTGTTTTACTCATAAAGCTGGGAGATACACGAGAACACGGGAAGTTTGTAAACTTCCTTATTAAACTGCGTTCGAAAAAGTATTCAGAATGGGTCAAACGATGGCGGAATGTGTTTGAAAAATTAGCGTAGCTTGCACTGGAGGCGCAATGCTAAAGAGACAGCGAAGCTGATGGGCACCTAGCTAGTCCTGTCTATTGGGCTAGGCTAAGCCCTACCAAGTCATCCCCAGCGTTTTCCGGAATTTATTAATTATTGATCGATTATCGATTAGCTATTGATTGCTATCGATTGGCTATCGATGACTGAATAAGCTTAAATAGTCCCAACCATGCTTAGCTAGACTTAACCAGGCTCAGCTTCGCTAGTTCACAGGGATATGTGCCATTGCGCTTGGACCCTTTCTGCGCTATATACCGGTAGGATCGGCCACCATTTTCTGTTAGCACGTTACGGACTAACACTCGGCTTAAACAGCTCCGATGTTAAAAAAAAAGACACGATATTAAAAGCTTCTGCTGTCATTTGCCCCAAACTTGTGTCACAGTGTTCGTTTCTTCCACGGCAAGCGTATGAAATTTGTGCGAGACTCGTCTTGCTTATTGAACAGTTGCTTGAATTACGCACCTGGCCTCACAGAGTTGGCACGGGCGGAGGAGAGTGTCAATTGTTCAGTGCGTACTTCAATTCTGTGCTCTTCTACTCGCGCATGTAGCCTTTCAACAGCACCAAAATGCAGAAAATCTTTTCGGAAAACAGGATACACCCCAAACTTGCGGCGGCTCAGTTGTCACGTTGATCGTGACATTTGCTAGAAGTGGCGAATGGACGAGTTATGGAGAAGCTGTCCTTTGCTATGGAATTTATGTCCTTCGAGTGAGGGGTGATGTGTCAAGAATGAACGGCCTTACAATGGCGCTCGTATGTTCTGGTTGTTCAGTCCATCATGTACAAAAACGAAGAACAAGGATAAAAAAAAGAAAAATCAAGGACATTATCGATCCACCGATTGCGATATCAACAATGTGTTCGTCATCGTGGTTTCTAATGCCTCGATGAACATTGGCTGCGCTCCACATAAATATACACACGAAAAGGTGGCCTTTCACTCTATTGACACGCAACATATGAGCTCTTGCTAGATTGCGGATGCGATCGACTCGCCCTTTCATCCATATTGCTGTACGGAAGGACACTGTCCAACTTGCAGAAACGATTGCCACCTGATTGCCCGGTGGTCTCTAGTCCATAGAAGGGGTCTCTAGTCCATAGTCCATAGTCCATGGTCTCTATTCCATAGAAAGGCGATGCTTCTCACTTGTCACCCTTGCGAATGGGAAGTGCGCAACACGGCAGTGGAAAGGATAGGATAGGAATAAACTTTATATGTCCAACGGTTATGGCTGTTGGTGCCCGGGGCTAGGCTGCCAGGGGTCCATCGCCGGAGAAAAATCTCTCGAGATCCTCGGCAATAGCCCTGGCCCGCTGGACGGCCCACTCCTGGTCTTCGGGTGCCTCGCTGAGGAGGGCGGCTTGTGGAACGCCTCCCTGTTTTTCGCAAGCACTTATTATTTGGGTATTGCTTATCACGCTTTTTTTTGCGCAGGAACAAACTGTGATAAAAGACGCACGTTTTATATATGCAGGAACAAACTCTGATGAAAGACGCACGTTTTATAGAGAATTTCTATATAGCCCGCTGAGAACACTCGGAAGCCGTCCACATTTTTACCAAGGATCGACAGTTGCGTATTATAATGAGAATGACAGGCAATGTCACGTTGCCTTGTCTAGAAGAACCGTCTTTTGTCAAAAGTGTGGAAACCAATGCATCCCGGAAAAGGTCGCCGGTCCTTTGGGAGGGATTCTCCAGCAGTAAATTCCTGGTTCTTTGGAGCAATGAAAGTGGTACAAGGGTTCATGCAGTATTCGGCCCGACAAGTCCGGTCTCGCGACAGCGTAATGTTAAAACTTTTGACTATAGTGCACGCGGGGAGCGTTGGTGACCATGCTTCATGAAGTTTGACACAGCTTTTGGTTGGGCGAGTTGGGTGCATATAGATGCCACGGTAAAGCCGGGCCGAAGAATACTGACACCACGTTTGCGGCGTTTGTTCGTGTTCGTATTCTTCACGCTGGCCTATGCGATGCTTCATGAAGTTTGACCTCAGCTCTTATTGCCAATTGTGACTCTTTTTTGCAGGTAATGAATGCCCTTACGACAGGAAATCACGCTTATTTTCTCCAGGACACTGCGGCGGCGTTATGCTAGCGACGCTAAGGCCTGCATATGGTGGCCCGTTATTGCAGAGAACGCACGCATGTTTCGACACAGACCAAGTGCTTCTTTTCTGCGCACTACGAGACCTTAGGTGACGTTTCAATCGATTCGTATTCGCCTGCGGCGACGTTTCATTTCTTTTTTCATCGACCGCTGCTGCTTTTTAAGCTCGCTACGTAAATAAATCAATAAGCGTAGCAAATAAGAAGTGATTACGAAAATCAATGGGTGGCGAATAACCTGCCCTCCAAAGAAGTTTTTCATTAAAAAATGAAAAATAGCGAGCCGATAGTTGGGCACTGCCACGCACGTCCTGTTTACATTCGTGAAAGAATGCTTGTGTGCGTCTGAAGAAGTACGCAAAAGAAATGACGGCACATATATTGAGCCGTGAGGTTGGGCGAAATGATGCACGGAGCAAAACGCGACCTTTTCAGTTTACTGACGTTGATATTCAAAGCGAATGAATATATTTACTGGGCACTTGGCTGAAAGATACCGGTACTAGTCCACTTTACGCTACTATAAGGGTGTAATGATTGGCTCAAGAACTTTGTTACACACAGAAAAAGAAATGTGCGGTGAGTGTCCCTGAGGTTGGGACCCGCCATAATATGGCTAAATTCTGCTCGGAAAATGTTTTTGAGCCGTACACCGCATCTAGTTCTGCATCGCTACTGCAGCAACTTATTTAATTTGTTATTTTTTGTTATTTGCTTACACCATCTACGCGATGACAAAGGTTTGGTGCTGTAGATGACCATTCTCAAATGGGAACAATTTAATATTTGAAAAGTTTCTTGGAAAGGGTCAAAACGCGACAAGAAAGCGTTAAATTGGCTTTGTGTGTATCTTTCATTTTTTACAGAGAAGCTATATACCTCTACCAGCCAAGAAAATTTTCGTGTCGTCGTAAGCAAAAAAAAAAAAAAAAAAAATTAAAAAAAACCCACCATGTGTCGCGTGGAGGGACATAGAAGGAAATCGGGTTAGCGCGCGCTCTTCCAGGCTTCCCTCGCCTCTCCTTTGAAATCAGGCATACAGCATACAGCTCAGCACTCGTTTTCAAAATAAAAACCACGAAACAAGCATCAAAACCGCATGATAGATGATAAGGCGCGTGTGAACAATGGGAACACCCTCCGACGCGTTCCGGTAAAGATTAGGTTTGCAGCTGCTTCGAAAAGGGTTGACGTCATTCAAAACTCTCGTGAAACCAGTGTCTCTGGTTTCACTCTTTGTAGAGCCACGTGTGTGAAATCAAGTGACGTCAGAATGGGTAATCGTTGTGGGTGTCGGTTACAGCGTTCCTTCTCCCGCGTGTTTTTCCCGGTAAAGATTACGGTTGCGTAAGCTACTCAGAGTGGAAAAGTACCCAACAGCATAGAAATCACGTAGTGACGTCACCACGGTATAACAACTCCTTCAGTTCATTCCAGGCTACCACGGGCAGACCACAGAAAGTACAGACGCCAGAATATAATGAATATAATGTCGTTGTCAAGTAATAAAGGGTGTGGTTAAGTACAGTCGCGAGCAAAAGTTTGTGGACCAAAGGTGCCACGATTTTATTTTTTTTCTTCGCAGCCTAGACATTCCGGCTGCAATCAAGAGCGCACGCCTACGTGCACGTGTTTGACAAACGAGAGAGAGAGAGAGAAACGTGGTGGGAAAGGCAGGGAGGTTAACCCGAAAAGATTCTGGTTTGCTACCCTGCACTGGGGGAAGGGGAAGGGGAAATGAAAGGCGGAAAGAATAGAGAAGAGAAAAAGCAGTCACCAAACAAAAAATACAAGGAATAAAACAAACCAATACAATACAACCAATACAACGTATTAAGCCGATTCGAGGCCGCGGAGCTGCGCTTGAATATATTTAATTTCTTTTTTTGCTGATGCCGTGGTCTCCAAACTTTTGCTCGCGACTGTACATTTCACTTGTCTCTGGTTTCACTCTTTGTAGAGCCACGTGTGGGAATTCAAGTGACGTCACAATGGGTAATCGTTGTGGGTGTCGTTTACAGCTTCGCTGTCCAACTACCTTCACAGCGTGGACTGGAGCGACAGTTTCTTTTTTTTTTCTTGTTTAAGATGGTCCGGACTTACGAAATAAGAGCACGTTGAGCCTTGTGAACCGGTGATACGAAAACAGAATCAAAAGGCGCCCGCGACAAGAGACCTTCGCGCTGCGGCGAACTTGTTCGGTGTTCCCAAGGATGCTGTTCAGACACGCGTGGGAAAGCGGAAGGGATTTAAAGGACGAATGGTTTCATAAACGCGTGTTAAAGCTAGATTCACACGACAGAGTGGATCGCCGGTTCAGTCTGCGGACAAGTATGACCTGGCTCAGTGCCGCCGAATCGCGTCGCACAAAAGCAAGTCGCTGACAACCTGCTTGCAGCAGCGATTCGTCGCAGCTCAGCGGCCACGTCACACCCGTCTGCGTACTGATTAGGCGATCCGTCCCGTTGGGTGAATCCAGCTTTAGGATCTAAACGGCGAGTTCTTTCCGTCGAAAGCTAGTGGAGAGAAATTAGGTCACCGAGGCAGGAGGGTTGCACTGGCTCTCAGAGTGGTTCGAGCGGCGCTGACCGTCACGCCGACATCACAAAGGAGAGGCAGGGGTCAGCACAGTGGGATCAGTGTGTCCGATTAGTCCGCTACCTCTTGCTTAGCTTGCGGTGGCTCCTCCAGGATTGCGGCGGCGTGCAACGGAGCTCTAGAAATGTCGCAAGAACGGACCCTCAGCGAAGAAGAGTTGGCAGAGCGACGTTGTCTACGCGCCGAAAAGGCTTCACAACGTTATTCTGCCAAGAGGGATGCGAAATGGCAGGGACGACTGGCCCGCCAGATGTGAAAGTTGAGCGCTCAGCGCCGCGAAGTGGATCGTCAGCAACCACCTTGGATTGACGCGCCAACAATTAATTACTTGGAGAAGCACTTTTCCAATGACTCTTTCGGTGCCGGGCGCGCAATCGGCTGTGGTTCCAGTCAGACAGTCGGTATTAATAACCTAGAAATAAATAAACCGACATCATTGATTGCTTCACCAATACCTTTGCCGTCACTATTCCAAATATTTGCACAACAAATATATGCATGTATCATCAAAAAATCATTAAAGCTTTAAGCAGGATGCCTTCAGAGTCTCGATCGCTAGTACATCCACTGCATTTCAGTGACCGATGGGCCCATTCAGCGAGATAAGAATGTGATTCGCTTACTTAGATAATCGTCTTCGATGGTTATTGCATATTTTTTTTCTTAGAGGCACCGTACAGCAATCTGAACTTAGGACGTAACCGCCTACTAAATGAACAATTGCGCCCAACTGCAAGCAAAATTGTTTTGAATCCGTTCAACGCAAAAGGGGCCCCCGTCCCCGAATGAACCTCGAAATAAACGCGATATTCCAATTTTTAAGCCGTAGCGACGTATGCGTCAATTCCACGTCCAATCTATATCATACAGCGGCCCGCAAGATCATGGTCGCCGTGGCAACAGCTGATAGGTATTTGCTGCAATATAGCGGGAAATGCATGAAAGAGTAGAAGAAGATGAGCAAGCACTGTTTTACGTAACTCGTTGTGCGCGGGCATAAGCCAAATAGTTGCGTGGTGTTTCCCCTTAAATACAATCTAATTGTCGCACTATGTCCCGTTTCGAACTTCATTTTCATTTATACGCAAAGAAATCCGTTTTCGCCGGCGGACCCTCGCAGCCCGCGCCAGAGAGATCGGCGGGCAGCCATCTTCTGTTCTTTTCGGAGCGGGGCAGTCGCCGACTGTTAAAAGAAAATTGCATTGTTTGGCAAAATAGTGCATGTGGAGTGCATACACGTAACTTTGACTTGGTGTCGTTTCGCGTTTTTGAGACGTCGCGTGACAGGCAGGCGAAGTGGGCGCGGCCCAAACATTTTTTACCATAAGCGGTGGACTGTGATAGCTGAAATGGTATAAAAGCGGATGGGAATAATTTTACGTTATTGCACTCCTACACCACTCCAGAGCAAAATAAATATCGGACACTGTGGCCACAGCTGATGGCCCACACAAGGCACATTAATGAACAGAGACCCAGGTGGACTCCGACAGCGAAGACTGGGACTAAGAGTCATTGAGTCTAAAACGGTTTCTCTCTCACTGCCACGCAAAAGCGGTCTTCTTACGATGAAATTAATTAGAAACATGATTTTGACGTCTAAACTGTTCTTACGTTTCAAATTTGTTTGTACTGTAAAATTACGAGCAAGACGCGCCCTTTTATGATTTAACGGGAATTAAATATCGTCGAACCATTGCCCAATGAGCAGTCTTAACACATAGGGGCTCCATCAAAGTACAGGTAAGGAACTATATAGCACTGCCTACGATATAGTATAGTATCTTCATTCAGACTAAGGCTATTAACATAAACACTGTGCACATCTGTCATACCGACGCGATATTCACGATTTTTCATTGTCGAACTTCTTATGGCATCAGGGAATGCGAAACAATATGAAATGAGAACAAGTGGCGTAAACAGGTATTGCAGTGGCGTAGCCAGAAATTTTGTTCGGGGGGGGGCTCAGGTTGCAGCGCGGCCTCCTCCTTATAGAATTTGTCGAGGGATCAAATGCATGAATAATAACTGCATTGCCAATTTCATTGTATATTAGATGCTGCAAACGAATTATTGAACGCTATGCACTGTCCCTTAAGATATGTATGTTTTCATAACAGAATATATTCGTATGCCCCAAAAATTGTGGCAGAAATAACTGATATCAAAGCTTCAGTGTTTTTTTTTTTGTCTAAATAATAAGTAAAGAAAACATCACATGAACTTTAGAACTATTGACCCTTTTCGCGGAGCAGTTTGATTTAGAGAAACGAGATGGCGCTCACGGCGCGCCATACCTCTCCTCAGCGACCGCGCACGAATACGAAACCATTACCGATTCTACCTTGCTTCTGTGTGATCAGCTGTCGGAAATGCAACTGAGTTTTCGCTAACACACTGTGCTCCAATCATGCTAGATTGAATAATGTGGATTGAAGACGTGTGCAGTAGTTGGCTGCAAAAATAGTGACTGGCATGTTAAGGAATAGAATGAATCTGTGTGGCCAAGTTCGCGGACCGCTGCTGCAACTGTCCGAACGTGTTACCGGCACTTCGTGATGTACGGCTTTCCTCAAGGATACAGAAATTTGCTCATCTGCCAGCCTTGTATCGCTAACCTTCAAAGAAAGGGCTTCATCCCCAGAACGTCGGCAACAGTGAGTACCACTCGTTAAACAATGACAAAGGGAGTAGCGCCGCTTCCTGTCATAGTAAGTTTCGCGCACGTTATCTATACACATCTGTCCAAATGGCAGGAAAACTTACGCCCACTCTATCGCCGACGTATCAAGAATAAGTGAATGGACGCACACTTAAATATATGCGCACTGTATACACACAATAAATGACGGACTACACCTATGGCGCACCAATGGTCCAAGCTGAATGTTTCGTGACGGTCCGCAAGAGTAAGCAAGTTACTAGCTGTAATATATATTTGCTACAAGGTATTACAATGTACAAAACAGCTACGTTTCAAGCCTTGTGCGCAGCAAGAACAAATCTATCGGATTCGGAACTGAGCACACCCGCGAGCGATTAGGCAGAAAATAATCATATAGTGGCCGCACCGAGGAACTTCACTGAGTCAGAAACTGACAAGCCACTGCTTCAAAATATTTGCCGAATAAAGAACAAAGAGCAAAACACACTAATCCTGACTGAATTCATAATCGCAAAGCTTGGAATGCATATTTAGCCCCGCTTTTAGAAGAAGCACCATATAAACTGCCTGCGCCGTTTGGACATAGCTCAATCAGCTCCGAAAGCGCTTTTGCATGTTCTCTGAAGCTGTGATCAAAGCTTCGTGTCGTCCACCTAGTCACCGTCTACGATATCTCCGAAAACAGCGGTTTTCTAAGCCTCGCCGGCGTCAGACTCTTCCATTGTAAACAAGGAGGCAACGGAGGCAGTTGAGGCAAGCAATGGACGCGTCACCACGAGATCAAATATGGCAGCGCTCACGGGATCGCCGCGAAAAGGGTCAATATCAGTTCGAAACCAGCAAAGCAGTGCATGCAGTTTAAATGAAAAACGTAAAGGCCATGAAATTAATAAGTTGAGGACAAATATTTTGATGAATATTTGTCGTTCAAGAACCTTGTTTACATTTTTCTACATATGCAACGGCCAGGAAGAAACCTCAATGACGCTATCCCTCGTTACAATCAATTGCGCAGGAGCAGCTGCAATTCGTCGTGTATTGTAATTACACCGAGCTAATACTCGCAGCAGTGAGTACAAATAAAAAGTGGGAGTTCTGCAAAGTATATATCAGAAATGCGAAGATACAACTCGCTAAAGGGCAATAAAAGAGTCGCTGGAAACAAAGTTCACTGCTTGTATACACAAAACGTCGCAGTAAGATATTTAAAAATACGTATGAGTCTCCAATAAATACGTCAGTGTATATAATGCGTCAAATACGACTAATAAACATGTTGCTCAGTCACAGATAGTAAACTTTGAGCACAGAAAGACAGGTGATCCTGGCAAGAACATAACTATGATCGCAGAAATCGTGATATGTACTTGGGCCATGCAGCGGTCGCGACAGTGCCATGTGGGTAGAATAATAGAGGAATAATGCATAAATGAGTACTAAAATGTGTAATTTAACTGCCTGCACAACGCCAACAATTATTCTGCACCCAAAATTAAAGGAGGGTGTTCCTTCGTTTCAAAAAAGAAATAAAAGCAGGTAGCCGAAAAGGAAAGAAAAGGACAAACGAAGCCCACAGATGATGCAGTAAGTTGAACTACCCAATATCCGAGTGTTTTTGGCGAACGCCGCGTGGGCCGGGCTTTCAATGAGCAAGGTCGGTCAAAATTGGTTATTGGTATCCTCGTAATTTTTGTATTCGCGTGATAATTGTGATCATGATGCTAACTGCTAGAATAAACGGCGAAAATTTCTGCGGTTTTAATAGCTAATGAGCGGTCATACGTTTTCATAATTAAGAACTTATGGACCTGAAGAAACAGTGCTTTTTACTTGCATTGATTTTTGCTGCTTCGCTATCTAAAGGACAAACTTCTCTCGGCGGGAAAGTTGAGCGAAGTGGTCACGTTGATGCCGACGTCTCTGTGGGTGTATAGAAGCGCCAGCCTAACTATGCGTTCCACAGACATTGTAGAGCGCAAGTAGTTTTTTAGTAAACTCTTGTTAAAAAAAAATATTCTCTCTGCGCTGGCAGTGGTCACTGGAAGGGTGACTAGAAGCTGCAGCAGTATTTACACATTTACATAGAACCTGCTGTCGCAGTGAGATGGGCATCTATTCTGGTGCTAAAACCTAAAACACTCCATTGATGTCGTTGGCACACTTGTTTAGGTACCTTGCAGAAACAGTAGCCTATTCGATTCCAGCGATGTCCGTCGTTTCATCAGGAAGTATGGACAAGTAGCCTGCTTTTGAATCTAAGCTTTCTTTGATAATGTCACCACAAATTTCTATAATTTGGTTTTGTGCGTCTGGGCTTAAATACGAGGCAATACTGGGGCAACTTTCTAAATGGTTCTTCAGATATGTATCTCCATAATCAGCTCGCATGCGAAGAAGCACTCTTAAAATGCCTGTATTTTCAGCAGGGGCATTGCTTAAATCCATAGGGCCCCTATCCCTGTGGCCACGGAGAGCCAGACCTTGTCGCCCGCAAAAAAAAAAAAAAAAAAAAAAAAAAAATCCTCAATGATGTTCACTTTCGTTCACTTTCTTCTGTTTTCTCATATTTCACTTTGCCTGCCCTGGTCCAGCTGATCAATCACATTGGGCACGCTTCCTGAAAATGTTTGGAGAAAATTATCAGCTGCTAGCTGACAGTCACGGTGATATTTAGTATTTTCGTGTGTGTGGGAGATTGCGAGCGCGCGCTTCCATTTATGGAACGGCTTGGACACGAGCGTTCCAGTGCGCGCATGTTGGCCCAAGTTTATAAGAACATTAACCCCATAAAGTTCTAGAATTGAAAATCTTTTAAAGCATGCCTTTGGAAATTTCAGCGCACCTTTCGCGTCAAAAGTTTATGAGAACTGTATACCCATAAAGTTTCGTAATTGAAATCCATGCGCTCCGTACATTCCGCGGCCGTTGCGAGATGCCGCAACGCGCCCGCTCGCTATCGAAAAGCCGTTGAAAGTTTGTGCTCGGATGGGGCTCCTTGCGTTACGTGACTCCAGGTGCAAGGGCGTTGTCACGAAATCCAGCCCGAGTTCGCAATGCTCGTGCCGAAATGTCTTTTCGAGCGTGAAAAGGACATTGTACACAAAATCCAGAATGATTTCCGGCGTCGGTAGTAGTTTTGGTCGGTGGTGCATGCCAGCACGAAAAAATTTCGGGGGGGGGCTGAAGCCCCATCAGCCCCCCCCCCCCCCCCCCCCCCCCCCCCCCCCCCTGGCTACGCGCCTGAGGTATTGGTAACGAAACGAATCAGTACTAGCTGCTGCGCTAGTTGGTTCATACTTGCTATGGTATAATATGACGCCAAACGTACGTACGAAATGACGCTCTTTCATCTACCGTTATTTTTTATTATTATTGAAAAAAAAAAAGAGACGTGGATCTCTCTCTGATGTGAAAACCCACTTACGATCGTAGTGTTAGTCCATTGTTGGCCTTGTCCGACTCAAGAAAGCTAGTTGCGGCTCTCGTTCTAGAGAGTGAGCTTGCACAGATGAAAAAATGGAAGTTATGGAAGCACACCAACAGTACAGAAGGAGGGTACACCTGTCTTCTAGCCACAAAAAGACTAATTGGAAGCGAATTCGATATTATACCAAGAAATATGAACCCTTATTCTTAAGTAAAGGGAAAAGTTTAATAACTGCAAACATTTTTTGTAGAACGCTCGCAAGCGCGTTTATAAATAACGGTCCTAGAATAACAGAAGCTGCACTAAAGCTTTCTTTTTTGTGTTCTATTTTGTGTCACCATATTTGATTTTTGGTGCAAGTGCGTTGTCGTCAGCGTGGCCGCGCTGAGGCACGGGGTACAAAGACATCTTAGTGGTTGACTCGAACTAAAGATCCCGTCTCCAATTTCGCTCGTGATTGCCGCTGTAAGGTATGAATTATAAGGGTGGAAATAAAGAAGGAAGGGGGGGGGGGGGGAGTGTAAGGTTTGACGGGAGATGCACTTGCCCGAAGATTTATGGTATGCTCGTGGATCACTCGTTACTACTGCCCCATCGGACTTACACTGGTCTGAGACCGAAGCAATCAACCGCATCCTCTCTTCCGGTTCAGTTGTCTGCCATTCTTCTGTTTGAACGAGCCGCCTCTAATCAAAGGTGGACGAGATTCACCCTCTCGGTCGCTTCAACATGACGATTGCTTCACTCATCTCATTTCTGCTGCTGCATGTATACACACCGGCTAATTCGCTTCCGATTAATTTTAGTAGACAAAACCTTTTTGGTAGACAAAACCTGTCGTATAGAGCGGAACGGAGAACAATGGAAATGACATCGTGCGGCTTCCGGGAGTGCATGGAAAATTAAAGGGGAAAGCCCTTGGCCCTGGCCGCTCGCCTGTGGGGTTGGAGCCCTCATCGACCCACCTTTCTGCCTCCCTCCTGTCCACGTGTACGCCGCGCAGTTGACAACCGGGGAAGGGGGTGGCACGAGATCAATGGTGCCTTCCGCGTCAATGACCGCGCTCGTCGAACGCCGCCCGCCTGCGGCCCGCTCGAACGCCCGGCTTCGTTTTTCTTCCGGTTCTATCCCCGTCCGAGTCTGCTCAAAGATAAACAGCCGCATATTAAGCAAAACATTTCGGCGCACCGAGCAGCTGAGGACTGCGAGCAGCGGGAGTGCGAACGTCGGTCGCCGAGATCGAGGCAGATGAAGCCTTCTTCACGTCGTCGACTGCCTCTTGGTTCCACTGTTGTTGTTCTCCTCCCCCCCCTCCCCCCTCGATTTTTGTCTTCTTTATTTTCACGTCCCCCGCTTCCTTCTTTGCACTGAAGGTATTCGGCTGTGACTGCTGCAGCAAATTGTCTCGATCTGCCATCGATCTCGCTCCGCCCTGCAGCAACGCCGCCATGAGCTCGCATATTAAAAGCCCGTTCGCCGTTCGTCTGTTTCATTCGTTTTCTTTTCTCGATTTGTGCGAGCATTTCTGCCTCCCTTCTAGCGGGCTGGCGCTAAACACCAGGCTCGGCTGAGTTCTCGGGGCCTTGACTCCGTGGCTGTGATCAGGAGGAGTTGCTCTTCCCCCGAGTCGACCGCGCGATAGGGCCGGCAGCCCGCCCCGCACACGGCTGCGTCAGATGCGCTCGCGAGTGAATATCAGCCGGTCTTCGGCCGCTGTCAGTCTGTTTGCTCTGCCCCTGCCCCCGGCGTCTGCGTTCGTTTCCGTTTCCACCACGGCGGACACTCGCCGCCGACCGAGGGGAGGCCCAATATATTTGCGAGCGATGCGCATTCCCAGGGAAGGAGTTATGACTGCGCGCGGTTGTATATACGTGCAATCCCCGACTGCTTATCGCAGCCGAAGACGCGCCGACGTCGACGAGGCCGCAGCTACGCTCCGTGCAGCAGCGTCCCACGCGTTGCCGGCGACAATCCGACGGTAATTGCGAACCTTGCCGCGCAGCGGCCGTTGCTGCTTGTGTCCGCTTTCCCGTTGATCCTCTCCAACTCACACCACACATCGTGTCCACATGTGCACCGCGCGTTGTTTCCGGTCCACTTTCTCGACTATCGGGCCCGCCCATTCCTCGTATATATCAAGGAACAACAACAATAAAGTGATTATTATTATTATTATTATTATTATTATTATTATTATTATTATTATTATTATTATTATTATTATTATTATTATTATTATTATTATTATTATTATTATTCAACAGTTCACTGGCATTCTGCAGGAGGGAATGCGTATGTACGTTCCCCTACCTTCACGCTACCAATTTTGGTTTTTGACTGAGCTTCGCAAATCACTTAAATGCAAAGAGCCGAACATCATTTTTATGAGAACGCAGTTCCTGTCGGAAGCTCACTCGTAACGACATCTTTTGTGAGAGTCGTAGACCCAGCCGCGCTATGCTGTCTAGAATCCGTGAAATGTCTGAAAAGAAATCATACAGTACCACTCTCAATTTTTCGTCTAAGCGCCCTCAAAGAGAGCGCTTGACTAGGTGGCTTAAGCTTACGTGGACGGCCACGTTCGATACGAGGTTTTTTAGACTCGGTGGCAATTAAAGAGGCAAACATTGTCGGAGTCCTTTCGCTATGTAACTACATTTTGTTCCACAACTTTTTGATTGACTATTTTATGGTCCTTATCGCAAGTGCAATTTTATACAGATAGCGCCTGTGGGGAGACTTATCACATTACACAATTCTGAAAATTGGTTCGAGCTTTTCAAGTACGGGTCAATAAATGTTTGCATTTTTCTTTTGGGACTCGGACACGGAACGCCTAGAGAGAGCCGGAAGAGCGCTGTTCAAGTGGCGTCTGTCGATTTTATTGTCTCCTGTTGTGAAAACAGACATGACCTCACTTCTTGTTTTCTTCCCCTCCTCTCCTTCCTTTATGATTATTTTTTTTTCTGATATCACACCGCGCTTCTGTACTCATAACAATGAAATACAATGCGTACTATAACCGATAAGGACCGATATCTTTTTTTTTTGCCCTGTTTCACGCAAGTAGCATTGCTTGACATCAAATTGCTTGAGATCAGAGCTTTTTACCGTGAAGCTGTTCATGGCTAGGTTCTGAAAATTTTTGACTCCGTCTATTGAGTCGGATCGACAGAGAAATTTTCCCCTTACAACCTATACCACCTGTGCGCTGCGGGGCGGTGCTCCTTCGCTCCCGATTGGAGGATAGCAATACTGGCGATTAAATTGAAGCTGCAAGCATGGGCAGATAATAATGGCATAATGGGAGAACTTCAGAATGGTCTCAGAATCTGTAGGCGTCTGGATGACAACTTATTTGTCCTTACTCAATGTATTGAAATATCCAGAGAAGAACGGAGGCCGCTATACGGGGCTTCTTTAGACATTACCGGAGCGTATGACAACATAAACGGCAACATTTTGTGGGATATTCTGGAAAGAGAAGGTATAGGCAACTACTGTGTACAGCTATTGAGGGAGGTTTACCGAGAAAATACCATTTGCGTTGAATGGGAAGGGATGAGGAGCGAGGATAAAGTTGATATCAACAAGGGTCTGAGACAGGGTTTCCCTTTATCTCCGCTGATGTTTGTGATGTACATGGTAAGGACGGAAAGGGCGCTAGAAAAAATCAATATCGGGTTTAACCTCTCATACAAACAAGCCGGCACAATAGTTGAGCAGCAGCTTCCAGGTTTATTTTATGCGGACGACATTGTGTTGCTTGCTAACAAGCAAAATGATATGCAACGTCTGGCTGATCTGTGGAGAAGAATGTGAGAATTTAGGATTAAAATTTAATGTTCGAAAATCAGGTTTTATGGTATTCAATGAAAACAGTGAACAGACAGTGTTGATACAGGGCCAGAAAATACCTCGGGTAAAAGAATACAGAAACCTGGGTGTATGGATAAACGAAGGCGATAAATATCTGGAGACACAGGAAAAAACAATAATAGCAAAAGGGAAGCGAAATGCGGCCGTAATGAAGCGCAGAACGCTATGGTGATACAATAGGTACGAGGTGCTCCGGGGTATGTGGAAAGGTGTAATGGTTCCAGGGCTTACATTTGGAAATGCGGTTGTTTGTTTGAAGTCAGGGCCCAGGGGTACAATCAGGACTGGATGGCAACCAAAGGTAAGTGGGACGCCTCGCATTGGGCGCTCACGGGAAGACTACTAATGAAGATGTGCAGGGTGATATGGGCTGGACAAATTCTGAGCTAAGGGAGGCTCAGAGTAAAATTGTGATTTTGAAGAACGACTGAGGAATATGGAAGTAGATGGGGTGCAAGAGGGGTGTTCAGGTATTTGTACAGGCAAAACATTGACTCACAGTGGAGGAAAAGAACTAGGAAGCTTACCAGCAAGTACGCGACCGGTATGGTCAACAACACGGCAACAAAGAACGTCAAACGCAAAGTGAGGGAGGCTGAGACAATGTCATGGGGGGCGGCACTGGAAAAGAAACCTGCTATGGACTAACTACCTCAAGGGAAAAAAAACGAAATCAGGAAAGAAACAATTTATGATAACTCAAAGGGAAGCTCGTTACTTTTCGAAGCGAGATCAGGATGCCTTAGAACACGTAGTTATAAAACGAGGTACACCAAGGATGAAGACGCATGTTCTTGCTGCGGTAAAGCTAGGGAAACGATGGAACATGTTTTATTGGAATGTGAAGAAATCTATCCAGCTGCCGGTCCAGGCTCGTCTGACCTCCTTGAAGAGCTTGGGTTCAGGGATAGCAGGGGGAAAGTAAACATGTCCTCTGTAGAGATTAGTAAGAGCCGGTTGGAGGTTTGGTGGCAGACAAGTAGGGAGACAAGAAACAACGGAGACGTATAGAAACATAGTTCCCAGTAATTGTTCAAAAAGTTTGAGGCTTGGAATTATTTGTATTCGTGTGTTTTCTCAGAAATAAAGGTACGACATTAGGCAAAATAATAACAAGAGCTTGGTGGCGCCACCCACCACCCCGTTTCAAAAAGGACGCTCATAGCATCCATCCATCCATCCATCCATCCATCCATGGAGCGGCTGAAAAAGAAAATAAAACGTCGTAGTCTACCCACCAATCGTTGTGCCTTGTTTTTTTTTTCTTCTGACGTAGTCATCGCCCTAGCGACGTTATCAGCAGTTGCACTTTGGACTTGCTATGGGTAGGACGCGCGTAGTTCACTCTGAAGAAGAAGTACGTGCCCTCAAAGAGCGCCGACGTGAACAACAACGCGAATGGGCGCGAAACCGACGGGAAGCCGCTGCCGCCCGACGCACAGCGGCCGAAGGGTTGGGACCATCGAGTAGCTGCTCTCTTACCGAGGAAGAAGTACAGAGGGCCCGTCTGGAGCATCGGTGGCAGCAGCAGCGAGATTATGTGCGGCGACGGCGGGCGAACACGACCGACGAGGAGCGGGCCGCGGATGCCAAGCGCAATGCCCGTTATCACAGTAGTTACCACAACAGTCATCCCAATACAGCTTCGCTGGTTATCCTTCTTATCCTTGGTGCCCTTACACTCTGATGTAAGGGCACCAAGGATAAGAAGGTTTTTTAGTGCTTAGCGCGCAAAGCATGAGGCAGGGACAGAGACAGGGCAAGGCGCGCCCACACGCAGACGCACGCGCCTCTTAGTTTGCTGATGTCTTGTATGATAGTTATGGGCATATACACTCGTGATCTGACTTCCAGTAAAACATTGTTGAAAGCTAATACTTGTGTGTGTCTTGCCTTCTGGCTGTACTTCTCTCAAGCTTCATTTTCCCCGCTAAATTAACACTAAAAAGGCTGTTGCACCAACAAGGCCGAAATTTTAACCTCGAAAATTTTGTTTGTATTAAGTCGTGTAACAGCGTGGGGGGAGGGGGGGGGGAGGATTATATAATGAACCTATACCACAGACTGCAAACATTAGCGCTGCGTCCAATTTACGCTCTAAAATTAATAGGCTCACAGATCCTGGCTCTTCGGGGAAGCCACATTAACATTCGTGTAGTAACAATACGCGGCGGATTTCTTGCCGCTATGCGCGTGCTCAGCAGTACTCCAAAGCGAACGGAGCCCACTTTCTCTTTCTTCTCGGGTGTACAAAAAGAGGAAGAAAAACTACAAGCGGAAATGGCAAATAGCTATCAGGAAGCGAAGGAGAAAGAAATGCGGGTGTTGAGGGCGGAGGGTGATGGTCCCATTTCCTTCATTCCTTGCTAGGGCCTGCATTGGCGTGAATGAGGGTGATTCCTAATTCACGCAGGCATCATGCAAGACTAATGTCGCTTATGGTGCCTGTGGGACCTCTTTCGAGTTCCGGACTCAAGGACTACGAGGGCAGTGTTGGCCCGACAGAACATAGCTCCCCATTTTGTGATGGTCATTACTATAATGACTGCAAGTGAAGCAGTCTAGCAGCTTTTTAACCAAGCTTTCGGATTGGTTTTGGCATTGTCGCTGATCTCGCATACGTTATACGGACAAACATTGTCTGTGCTGTGATCATCGGGCAATATAACCAAGAGAAGAAAAATCTGCACTACCCAATCGAGCCGGGAATCGAACCCTGACCCTCCTCGCTTTCAGCCGGCGCATGCGCAGACTAAGCTACGAGCTTCCCTTTCTTTCCTCTCTCTCTCTCTCTCTCTGTTCTTTTTTTTTTTCACTGAAATAATGTCACTAACGCAGGGCGAACGTTATTTACTCTACGTTTACATTACACAAGCACGAAAAAAAAAAAAAGCGGATGTTTTGCTAAGGAGTCAAATGAAAATAAAAAAAAATTGGGAAAACAAACACAAGCGTCCAGAACAGGTAGCCACTCAGGAACGGGTTCAAAGGTGTCGACCCCACTACACATTTGAGCCGCCTCTTCTCGAAAGACAGACCTTGTCGAGTGAGGTGGCTCAGCGCGTTTGTCGATCGTGTAGCTCCTCTATAGTGACTAAAGTCCCAGTAACCCCGAACAAATCATATGGTATATTATTCACGGTCTTTTTGAACCGCAGGTACCGGATACCGTAAGGTGTGATAGGAAGTTCTCTTTTGGTCATTCGTTGTAAAATATCTCAAAAATAAAATTCGTCACGACAAGTAATAAAGCAGTATTCTATAGTCTCAGGTTGGCAGCAGTCTACAGTTTGCATTTTTAGGACACATACAGGGTGTATCTTCTTCTTTATGGGGTCTTACATGCCAAAACTAGTTCTGATTATGAGGCACGCCGTAGTGGAGGGCTCCGGAATAATTTTGACCACCTGGGGTTCTTTAACGTGCACTACAACGCAAGCACACGGGCGTTTTTGCATTTCGCCTCCATCGAAATGCGGCCACCGCGGCCGGGATTCGACCCCGCGATCTCGTGCTCAGCAGCGCAACGCCTTAGCTGACTGAGCCACCCCGGCGGGTGACAGGGTGTTTCAGCGAACACTTTCAAAAATGTTTAAAGGTTGCCTGAGGCAAATAGCATAATTCTAGTTCATGGGCTGGTCTACTCAAAGAGGCGGGCATTACTTGCCCCAAAATTTGAAATGCATAATCAACTAATGAACAAAAGTTCACTAATTAGGTTTTTAGCTAATTATCTTATGGCCCATATTACAATTTACAAATTCTAGCAGTGGAGTTCGCAAGGCGGATTCACTTGGAACAATTTCTCAGGATTACACCAATTTGGAGATATTAATTCCCGAACTTTGCAGAGAAATGCTTTGGCGTCCATACATAATACATACATATACATAAACAATACATAATATTTGCCTGGAGAAAAGAACATAATTCTAGTCATTCACCAGGCTTACTCAAAGTGACGGAATTGCTTGCACAAGAAATCGAAATGCCTAATTGACTAAGTAACAAAATTTCCAAAGTACGTTTTTACTTAATTACTTTACTGCACATTGCAACTTCCGAATTGTAGTTGGTGAGCTCGCAAGGCGTATTCACAGCGTTTGTCCGCCATGTGATTGTCCGCCAATGAAATGGAACGAAATTAACCTGTGCCAGAACCGGGGCCGAAACGGAACATCAGAGGTGAGTAGTTTCTTGCCAGTCGCGAAAGGTGTGTTTCGACAAAGATATTTCGAAAGATTCCACAAACCTGCCCTGGTGGCGTAGTGGCTTTGGCTTCGCGCTGCTAAGCCCGGGGGCGCGGGATCGCATATTTCGATGGCGGCGAAATGACAAGCCGTGCACTGTGCATTGGGTGCACGTTAAAGAAGCCCAGTTGGCCTAAATTAATCCGGGGTCCCCACTACGGCCTGCCTCATAATCATATCTTAGTTTTGACACGTGAAATCCCGAGAATTTAATGAAATCTTTTATTGCGATAGCAATTGTATGGACACTCCAAGTGGATTTATGTCGTCATCGTCGCCGTGAGGTTCCGTATAAAGTCCAAGAGCGATAAAATCGTCGCCGCGTGCCGTATGCTGTATATGCGAGTGAAAGTGCGCTAGGGACGTGCGCTTTTCGATACCTGATAGGTGGATAGTTTCGATCCGTGATAGGTGGATCTGCTTCACCAGTCATACTCATAGGCTTGTCGACAAGTGCATACCTTCATTCAAGCTTGAAGTCGAAATCGCACATCTAGGACGATCTTCGGAGTTTCTCTACCTCTATCTACCTGCACGTTGACAAGAAGTTATGAAGAGCAGTCGTAATTATATCATCAACTACGAAGCATCAGATCTGCAAATAAAATGGTTACTGAATAAAATAAATATTGACATACTGTACATCTCGGAGAAGTTGCCCGTGATGTGCTTGCCTGAATCTTCGACTATATACGCCAGTACGGCCTATACAATTCGTAATTAGAAAGTTAACCTAGAAATTTTGCTGAGTTCGGACAAATTCACTGCACTCTTGTGAAAGTTACACATGTAAATAACATCCATCGGGTTGACCACACATCTCAGCGAGAAGAATTGAAGTAGCGCTGCATATGGCCTTGTCAAAGAAAACTTTAGAAACGTAACTCCTATTAGCGCATGAATGAGCTCTACCTGCAATTAATCAATCGAAAGTTTTCGTATCGTACCGGCAGTAGACACTAAAGGAGTGCGGGACGCATGCTTTAGTCAAGCTTCTATCAGACATGCCAGACATGTAATAACATTATTCCCTTGACGCGGACTCCGCTAGCCTAAACGATTTGCGCGTTAATTTTTGCTTTTTCTACAATAGCATTTCGCGGCAGTTATAAACTGCATTTTCAGTGAAGGTTAAATTCTTGCAACATCGCGCAAAGCCTCGCATGAAAAGCGGGGCTCGATCATGTGCAGCTTTGGCTTCAGCGTAAAATTATTTATCACTGGAGAAATCAGTGAATACGGCACAAAGATGATCGATGGGGTTACCTTGCTGCAGCGGCGTTACTGGTATATAACGCTCGAATGAATTTCGCCATCTTTGTAAGCGGAACGGGTGAAAGGTGTCCCCGAACCTGCCTGCACAACAACACCTCCGGCTGCCCGCTTCCGGGATGTAGTACACAACGGGCACAACAAGCATTGGCTCCTCATTAGAAATCCGGGGTCGATAAGTGAGCTCGCGTCGAGTGTTGGCCCTCGTGCCTGTCGATGCGCAGTTTTCGCTGTTTCCACGCGCGCGCGCGTTGGTCCGCGTGGATGCAGAAGCGCTTAGTGAAACACGACGCCACGCAAGACGAGCACGGGAGGGCGGGATCATTGTGTTCACTTGGCGCGTGCATAAATGATCAACTCCTCACTCACTGGCCTCGTGCTGGATCGCGCAGTGAGAAATCTGCGCTAGATGAGCGTGGGGGGAAGCGGGCAAAGCAGGAACCTATACGTAAAAGTCGGAAAAATTAACGGTGAAGGAGACCCGGCATTTGCCCATTCGTCGCTTTGGTTGCTTTCTTGCGAGTCGGCGCAACTCCGGCGCGGTGCCGGCGGCTGCAGCTTCTAATTCACCCAGTCTTGCATGTAATGCGCATCCATGGGGGGAGCACGCACGCTTTGCTTTCACAGCCCCCCCCCCCCCTCCTCCTCTTTAGGCTCCGCGACAGAGCTCCCTCATACGCTTTAGGGACGGCTGCGCCGCGGCACGCAAGCCGGACGCGTGCACTCTTGCTCTTAGATGTGGACCTCTTTTTTTTTTTTTTTTTTTTCCGAGCCACGCTTAGCGTTACATTTTTGTGGCACCATGCGACCGGCCTGCGCTATCAGTCATGGGCGGAATTGATCACTCCCGCCAGCGGCGCGTGCAAACCGTTCACGCTCAGGAAGCACGGCTCAAAGGATTCCCCGACTCGGCGCGGACGAGCCGCCGACGCCGCTGACGAAGAGCGCGGCGAGTGGCAGCGATCTCGCCGGGGAACCGGGTGTGCCGACAGTGCGATAACAGTGCAGCGAAACCGTCAGCACAGAATGCAGATGGCGCGCTCTTGTCCAGCTGCACGTCTACGCCGCCAAAGGAGTCGCGGCGCCGTCGTCCTCCGCTCGCTGCTCAGCGCTTCGCCGTCTGTCTCTTCCCTTTGCGTGTGTTTTAATTTGCGGCAAGAAACATGTCTTCCCAGTGTGCATAGAGCTCCGCTTGATAACGCAAGCTTGTAACGCTGTAGTGTGTTCCATGGGAATTTCGCACTCTATAGGAGCGTGAGATTTCGCACAAATTATTACAGATGCAAAACTAGTGAAAATAAAGTCAGAGAAATTCAAATTCTTCACGTGCACATATAGTAATAAACAAACGTATATTTCATATTTGGCGCACATCGAAGGACGCCCGAAGTATATTTATTCATAATAATTATTGGCTCACGAGCGGGATCCCAAAACTACACTGTAGGCTGCGAGTCATGCACACAGAGAGAGAGAAAGAGAGAGAGAGAAGCGACTTTATTAGCACCCGTCAAATAGATGACGGGGTAGAGGCGTCAGCCTAAACCGACTCTCATCCTCCCTAACCGTCGACCGGGATTCCTTGGGACGCGGCGGCGGTCAGGGCGAGACCGATGACTTGCCGTTGAGCATTTTCTTCTCTGTTAAGTAGCAAGGACTCCCAGGATTCTCTGCATCTATCTGGCTCATCAAAGTTAGGACAGGTCCAAACCATGTGTACTAAGTCCGCTATACCATCACAATGCCTATACACCGAGGGCTATACACCGAGGGATGCCATTTGCTCAACAGTTGTGGATTCGGAAATACCCCCGTTTGCAGCTTCCTCCACATGACTTCCTCGCTTTTGGTAAGGTTCTTATCCGCTCTCGGGTAAGTCTTACGCCCCAGCTTATAATGGTTAAGAATTTCTTGAAATGTGTTCAGTTCGTCAGCGGTCTGCAGGGGTTCCTCGCTTGGGGGTGTTGTCATGCACAGAATAATAATTTTTAGGAGCCGTGGTTCATTAACGTGCGCACATAACTCTAACTAGAATACTGTATTAACGTTCCGGCTCGATTGGAATGCGTCCAGCATTCGATCTCCTCCTCAGCACCCTTGCGTTAGTTAGTTACCTTGCACAACATATTTTGAGCGCCGTATAAGGCCCAGAATTACGCGCGAAAGACCAGAGCGAGAAAGCAGAGCAAAAGTGACGACGGGACGAAATAAAGAGACAAAATTACAAGGCTAAAACTGGCTACCGTTGGCAAACTCCATTTTCCTAAACTGTCATTTCAAAAGCAATCTCCTCTTCCTCTCTACATCTTTCTCTTTCTCTCTCTTTTTTTTTTGCTCATATTGAAGTAGTTCAACCAAACGTTGACTGAACGCCGCCAAGAAGCTTCGTTTTCTCAAACGTACAGCTGTCATCCATACAAACTGCCTGCCTTATAGCCTCAAACATTGTTTTATTGCAACTAACTAGTTGTCATATTAATTAACGTGCTGTTTATTGAGTGATCGACTGAAGAAGCGAAGAAGAAGCGTCACAAAGTTGTTGAGGCTGTTGAGAAGCACTTGAATCAAGTGTTCCTCGCAAGCTATCTTGGTGCAGTGATGTTGTATATAGATTTCGTTAGCAAGCCTCTGAAATGAATATAATCTCATTTACCCAAAGTTCCTTCGTCTAAAACAACAACTGCGCAAGCAAACGTTTCCTTATAATCTGGATGCGGTACTTGAATGGTACTGTTTTACCTTGTAGAGCTTTCTCTATAATAGCCCCCCCCCCTCCCCCCCTTTCCACCTCTCTAACCTAAAAAGTGAGAGACAAAGACATATTAAAAAAGGAAACTAATTGCACAGAGCGGGCTTCAGTGTTACTTAAGGTAAGCAGTAATCTTAAGATTGGCACTAGGATGTTTAAGTGAATACATAAAATGTTGGTTAATTAATATTTAAATGTAGGCCAATTGAAATGCTCAAGACTAAAACAGAGAAACGGCTGCGATGCATACTTGGTCCCACTCGCGTACAGGCTGCCGCTATCTATGTATTTTAATTTCTGACGCCATTTCATTGGGATGACTGGCTTATAGTACACGTTTCAGCCTATCCCAGCTCGATGTAACTCACTCATTTTTTTTTCATAAGATAACTTTGCACTAAGCAACTACCTTGTGCGAATAAGAATAACTCTGACAGCCGCGGTAAAGATAACTTTCACAGAAAAACTCAGTTCAAGGTGGCTTCATTACTAGGGCGCGTTATCCCACAAAGGGCCGGTTCTTGTAAAGACAACAACACACCGACACGACTACTTACGTACGCATACCTCTTCAGACAGGTAAACATACAACACGTCCACTAGTGGCGCACCGACGGGGGGGGGGGGGGGGGGGAAGGGGGGGGCGGAAGGGTTTCGGGGGTTCTAACTAAACCCCCCCCCCCCCTCCACTGAGGCCGAGTTAGCGCCCCCCCCCCCCCCCCCAACACACACACACACACACACCTCACGCGTCCAGCCTCACCATCTAACGTGTGCCTTCAGTGCTCTGTTAACATTGTCATTACAATTCAGGAGGTGGCTTGAGGTCCAATTTTCCTGATTAACAAAAACACTCTATCATTGTCTTGTATATATTCATTCACTTTGAATTACTTTGAGTAAAACGCTGAAGACGTAAACATCGTCATCATCCTTGGTGTCATTATTATTATAATCATTAGGCATTTTATTTGCTGTTGGATTCCTTTGGCTAAAGCAAGGGAAATTGCATAATATGCAAAGTGCTTGCTCCCCCCCCCCCCCCCCCCAAGAAAAAAAAATCTAACGCCCCCCTGGCAGGAATCCTGGGTGCGCTACTGACGTCCACACATTTGCACAGATGGGCAGTTGCGTATTGCACAGACTACGCGTACTGCAAATTAGATTGCCCGGTTTGAAGTCAAGAAGAGCAAGGTTTTGGCGCTGCGCGCTCAGTAATCGAAATAAGAGATTGCATCAATGACGCCTAGACCAAGTGGGAAAGCTTGATCAGAAGTTTTTAATATTACGCAATCAGTCTAGCGTGCGTTCAGAACTTTGTAACAGCACTGTCGGAAAGCCCCATGAAGCATAGGAACTTTCCAGAATTTTCCTCCCCCACGCCTCCGCGTCTCTTACTACACTAGCTATACGCTATTGGCGCATATACATGATCCTAGAGTGTTAAACGTGATCTCGTGTATACAAAACACCAACGGGCACATCACCTTCAATCATCCATGTTCCTGTTTATTTTCCTGAAGACGCTGCGCTGCATACATGATCCTAAGGTGTCTTTACGGTCATCTCTATAGTAAATATCAACGGCCGCATTCCCTCCGACCACCTGTAGTTCTGCTTTTTTTTTTTTTTTTTAACAATGCTGCGCGACAAATTGGCTCCCATGATGCCAGAGCCGAGGGGAGGCCTAGCGCTACAGCACCTCAATCCAGCGCTGACGATTGTGCTACTGCATGTTTTAGCGTTCATATTCCGCAAAGGAATGACCCGCGTAGCTGGTCTGCTGCACTTTCCATTTCTTGTGGCCGACGCTGATTAATGGGCACGTTGTCCTAATGAGTCCTACAGCACGGCTAATGTGCTGCATAATCTAGTGACAGAATCCGCGGCAGGGCGAGGCCGTCTGGGACCATTTCTGACGGAATCGATTTGCGGCGAATTTGTGCACGTCTGTGTGAGAGCCGACGCTGAAGGTCACGTGGAAGAGGCGACCGTGACCGAGTGCCGTTCTTTGCACAGCTGCTCCGGCAGGTAGGATCGTAATAGGACTATGCCACGCACACCGGCTCGACGAGAGTTCGGGGGCAGGGCTCTTTTCATCGGGAAATTCGCGTATCGCAAACAAGCAGGCTTACGTGCATCGCAGCATGTGCGGTGAGATGAATAAATCGGTAAAGGACAGCGAGCATCCGTACGGAAAACACATCGTATTCCTTAGAGGTAACTTTTGCTGAATACGACGGAGGAGAAGGGTAGCTTCTAGGTAAATGAGCGGTTGTCTGATTTTTATTTTATTTTTCTCCATATTATTGTCAGTGCGTGGCATAAATAGTTCTTGCGCTTTGTTATATTTACATATCGAGTGCGGTTATCAATTACTTTCGGACAACATAACACATACAAAGCATCGTGTTGCCCAATAAGTTATGTCGGAGTTGCATATTTTTTTGTCTTTCTTTATTTTTCTATATGCCCACGATGTTCGGATCATCAGCAAATAATAAAATAGAAACCGAGAATTATATCTTTATTGGAACGTAGCCAGGCCACTGCTCGGTCGCTGCTAAAGAATACACTTCTTGTTTCTTGACATCTTAGGTATACCAGAAGTTATTTACTTACATTTATGAAGTCGTGCAACCGAAGCTGTGGGAAAGCTTATCCGATTTCCGCTTCTTTACCCTCTTTAACGCGACTTGATGTGTTAGCGAAAAGCTTGACCGATTTCCGTAATAGGCACCTTTTACAGCGTTAATGATACATGCTCACGCGGTGGCGCCGTTTTCATCACAGGTTCAGCTCTTTACTGCCGGTCAGTTCACTTCGCAAATAGATAACCGTAGGCGTCTAAATAAAAATTAATTTGATAGCGAGTACCAGCACACTGTCTGAGTGAGTGGGTTTAACGTCGTAGTGCAGCTGTTGCGCTTGGTGAGGCGATATAGCGGATAATTTATGTTTTGCGCCATAAACGCTACACCAAGCCACTTCTTGTGTTCGGTCCATCAACTCTGTTCCTCTGTTTTCGCATGTCTTCCTTCAGTGGGCCTCTTTGAAGTCAAGGCTATAGGTGGTGAGAATTGCACTGCCACTGAACCTGAGTGGTGCTGTTGCGCGCTAATATCCATATGGCTTGTATATGAAGAGGAGGAGGAAAGAAAAAGGCAGAAGGCAGGGAGGTTAACAAGAATAAAGTCCGGTTGGCTACCCTACAGCGGGGGAATGGAAAAGGGGAAACAAAGATGACAGGGCGAGAGAGGAGGGAAGGAAAGAGGAAATTAGCGGTGACTTCGCTGACGCGCGTGTTATTGCACTATAATAGTCACAGACGTTGACACAAGCCCGTCGTCCTCAAGAAGCACAAAAGTGCCTTCACCGCTTTATGGGCCGACGAGCGATGGGGGCGGTGTTCCAGCAGCAGCTGCACGGAAAGCGTCCGATTGTCCAGTTTTTTTTTTTTTTTTTTTTTTTTTTTTTTTTTTTTTTTTTTTTTTTTTTAGCGCGTTAGCAAGTTCTTGTCTTTCTGGGGCATATCGTGGACAGTGGCACAGCAGGTGGTCGATAGTTTCGTCGGTGCCGCAGACCTCACATGCTGCACTGTCGGTCACTCCAATTAATGTAGAGTATGCCTTTGTGAAGGCATACTCTACATTATCGTAACCTAACCTAACCTAACCTAACCAAAGGCGACAGAGAAGCGAAGCTTCACGTCGAGGAAGTCCGAATGGAGGTCGGAGCTGCAGTGAGGGGTTTAATCGATGCAGTCGTGTAAGTGCTAAGTTTGGCGAGTTCCACTCGGTCAGTGAGAGACTGAGTGCCAGGTGTCGAAGCTGCCTTGGGGCGTCTGTCCTCGAAAGCGGAATTGGAACGCTGTGCTCTTCTTGGAGGGATGTGCGAGCAGCGTTATCTGCGGAATCATTGCCACTGATTCCACAATGACCAGGTACTCATTGAAAGACAACCTCGTGGCTTTTTTGTAGGACGTGATGGTGAAGTTTCGCGGTTTCGTATGTCAGCTGTTCATGACATCCGCGTCGGAGAACTGACTGTGTGCACTGTAATGCCGGTTTTATATGAAGAAATGACGAAATACTAAGGGGGCTAGCGTGCACTTTTACAGCGTGCTGAAGTGAGTCTGAAAACATTTGATCACTATTCAAATACCCAAATTATTGCTTGTGACCTACAAGCCTTAACAACAGCAGCTATCTATACATAGCCGTGTATTTGCAAGTACTATAGGTTAGATTGTATACTAAACTGTATGCCAATTAGGCACCCTCTATAATATTCGGCCGTTCTGTACCATTCACATTAAGAGCCCGTATTCTGTTTCTTTTTGATGAGCAAGAAAAAAAATATTTCATAGCGAATAGTCCGCTATGAAAATAGTTTTGCGACAGCATCACGATGAACGTAGTAAACGATCATCGGTCCAGGTATCGCTTCTTCAAGCAAGCTAATCTAACAAGAAAGGCAAGATTTCGAAAAAAAAAAGTATAGAACGGATGAAGCACAGGAAATTAGAAATACTTTGTAGTAGGTTGTCTTGACGTCGACCCGCTAGTATACTGCTGTGATCCGATTAGCTAAATCTCCGATCTATCGTACAACATGTGCGCGTGGCGCTAGTCGTCCATTTTCAGCTGGGAAGAAAATTGCTGACTAAGGCAAACCTTTGAGTGACCAACTCATCAGCGTAGCAGCTGCGCCGAATGACCGAAAGATTTTGGTATTAAACCAAAGCGCAAGGGACGGCGGCGGTTTCCGTATAGCGGCTGGTCGCGGGCGCCGTTCAGCACGGCTGGCATGGCACCGTATAGTGTATCCTAACTGCCGCTCTCAAGCCGTGCCGGCTAATGGTACTATCAGTGTGCATTTAGGCACGGTCGGGCACAACGGTGCGCCTATATCGCTCGGGGCCAAGATCACTGCGACGCATGCTCGCTTGGCGCATATATCCTTCGACCAGGAACCCTCCTGTCCTACCGGCGAGGAGAACGCGTCGAAACGTTGCGCAGCACGCACGCACGCTCTCAGGCGGCCGCCGGCGACGAGCGCGCGCATCTTGCCGATAAGTGCGCCGGCTACGAGACATCGGCTGCCAAACAATGAAGATCGATCGGTGCGGCAGCGCATGAAGGGGGCGCATCTCGTGCTGCGGTTGTCGCCTCCCCCAGCCGCCCACTCCTCCATCGCCCACTTTTCCCCCGCGGCGACGGACGGAGCCAACGCGGAGGGCACTTCGGCGAAACGAGTTGGTCCCGATACGCGTCGACCGCTTGCTATAACGGGGTCAAGTGCAGTTGACGACTGGTTTATACGAGGGGCTGCGGTGGCACAGTCAGCGAAAATACCGGCTTATTTCGGGACGACAAGGAGGCCGGGCTTATCTGAGAAAGGAGTTTCATTGGCTCGATATGATGAGCTAGACGAGCAGTTGCAATTTATGACCTAAAGCCCTAACTTGAGTGCGGTAGTGAGCACTCTCTAATAAGATTTTACCAGGGTGGCTTACAAGCCGTACAGTAACCGGGTATGTACTACGCCATGAGTCGTCGTCGGTGAAGGCAGCTTTACGGAGACCACTGCGAACGTCCGAACCTCCTGATACCGCGTTAGGGCAAGATATGCAATCCCGGTACAGGAGTACAGGAGGCATACATGAATATCTTGGCAAATATTTACAAAGATTCCACAGCTACCTTGGTTCTCCGCAAGAAAAGTAGAAAGTTACCTATCAAGAAAGGGGTCAGGCAAGGAGACACAATCTCTCCAATGCTGTTCACTGCATGCTTAGAAGTATTCAAGCTCTTAGACTGGGAACGCTTAGGAGTGATGATCAACGGCGAATATCTTAACAACTTTTGGTTTGCAGATGACAGTGTTGTATTCAGCAACAATGTGGACGAATTACAACAAATGATTGAGGAGCTTAACCGAGAAAGTGTAAGAGTGCGGTTGAAGATTATTATACAGAAGACAAAGGTAATCTTCCATAGCCTGGCAAGGGAACAACAATTCTGGATCGCCAGTCAGCATCTATAGAGTCTGTAAAGGAGTACGTTTATCTAGGTCAATTACTCACAGGGGACCCTGATCATGAGAAGGAAATTTACACAAGAATAAAATTGGGTTGGAGTGCATACGGCAGGCATTGGCAAATCCTGACTGGGAGCTTACCACTGCCGTTGAAAAGAAAAGTGTACAATCATTGCAGTCTGCCGGTGCTAACATATGGCGCAGAAACTTGGAGGTGAGTATGAACGAGTCATACTTGTGGCTAAACACGACTTGACATGTGTAAAACTCAGCACTCGTTCATTGATTTCAAACTAGTTTTCCGTGCCAGCTGGCCAAGTCACTTACAGATAGCGTTGTTCCCTTTGTGTCGTCTGCCTTATATTACTGTGTTGCGTCCAATAAAAAAATCCCTTGATAGTCAGCGCGTTGTCCGGTCCATTTTTCATACGTCCGGTCCTCTGTGCTTTTTCGCCATAATGTACGTAAACCAACAAGCCCAGCTAAGAAACCTCGTGTCACCGAAGTGTTCATTCTGCGCTACACTGTGCCCGCGACATGTAATCAGCGTGTAGTTCGGACAAGGGAGCTCTCGCTTAAGCAATGGCAGGCCGCGTAACTAAAGCCCTATCCTCTGCGACAGGTTGTAAGAACCTGCATTTGCTTTCGGCAACGGGGGCCGCGTAACCACTGCGTATCGCCGCCAACATTACGCCAGAGGTAGGTCGTCTCACAGTCGAACGGTTAACAGGCGAACGGTTAACAGGAGAACTGTGAACAGGCGAACGGTTAAGGACGAGAATTATGTAAAAGTACTATAAATTAGATGAATATCAGCTAGGACACAGGTGACGGCATTTGTGGTGTATGAGTGAAACGTTCGTGACAGTGAGAGGCGTCCTGCACTGCAATACTTATCGTCGCCTAGTACGTATCTCAAATGTTCATTTGAATCACTGTTTGAGATAGCTCTCAGGGAAGTTAGATATCTGTGGCATCCACTTCATTCGAGGCTCTCATTCGTCTGTCATTCATGAGACACGGAATGCGATGTATCTTCGCAGACGGAAAATGATTCCCGTTGCAATAATAAGTCATCATGTTGATCTTCCTTCCCCTTTCATTACCGTTCGTCAAAACTGCCTCAAAGCTTCCTACGGCCGCTTGTAAGCGCGAAACACGCTTCTTCCTCCATTTTTTTTTCAGCGCTCTGCTTGCTTTAACGCATGGTACAACTATATAACCAATTTGTGCGATGAAGGAATGTGACCGATCGCAGGTGTTCACTTCCTGCGGAGTCCTGAGTGGCGGGGGAACTTAGAGAAGGTCCAAGTTATGGAAAGTAGATTACAGGCTTTCTGCTGCTTATAAAACAACACCAGGCTGTTCACCACGGTATGGTCTAACCTCAGCAGGCTAAAACGTCATGTTCAAAAACTATTTCAGAATACAAACAAACTCGCACGTTGCCTGTGCATGTTAATTTTGTACGTGTGTCCTATAGGTATGAATCCGTCATTTCATTGTTTCCCTCGTCATCGGGAGTAGCAGCATAGTGGGCGTATATGGCCAGGCAAACATCTCTAGCACCCATTAAAAAAAGGTATCTCACTCTATTTCAGAAAATTTGTTGGGCACGGCGTTCAAAAGGAGCTTCAATTCATCGGAGCCTGTAGTCATCGACAAGAGCAACTGCGGAAAGTACAACTTGGCGATGCCAACAGCAGTGCCTCCCTGATATGTACGCCGCGGCGTTAAAAGCCTTATTTTCACGCGGCTGTTTAACGCGGTAACACCAGCTGTCAGAAAGAGGACCACGGCCTCGTGACATGGAAGGGCGACGCTGGCGTGTGAAAGCGATATCAAGGCTCGGAATGGATATCCTCTTTTATTCTTTAGACAAAAGAGAGAAATAGATAGAAGAAAGAAGGAAAAAGAAGGCACCAAATGCACAATAAAGGGCGCCAGCTTTTTTTCGCTGATCCTCATGCACTGCAACCGCGCTCCTGCAAGCCGAGGCAGCGAATATAAGGAGTCAGAGTGCGGTTTCATACGAACCTCCTACTCGTTGCCAGTGATGTTCCCTCTAGACTCAGCAAGGCTATGTGGCGAGCAAAAATCGCTTCTAGGCGAGGAATATTCGAGGAGACAGTGACAAGTCACGGCTCGCACGTGCCACTTCATGCAGAATATCATCGCGCCTTGACAGCCTCACTTGCGAAGCTCCGTACGTGAAACGAAGCTCTTCAACAGAGCCGGCGAGGAGGCAGACTTTCATTACGAGCGAACCTAATAAACATATCTGCGAGGAGCCCTCAAAGAAAAAAAAGAAAAAAAAAAAAGAAACGAAGGAGCCCACGAACAGCGGCCCGCCGCGGCGTCTTCATCCTCGTATTCCACGACAGCCGTCACCGAGCAACCGGGCACCGCGCAAACATGCGCGCACGGGTGGCGCGGCCGAAACTGAATCACGTGGAGCGTGGGACTGCGACGGGCACGGCGGGAAACGCGCAAGAATTTAAGTCCTCCTTCCACTTTCTCGAGGACACTTAAACTCGATGTGACAGTTTTCGTCCCTCTGAAATTCCCGGCATGTTTTAGTTCGCGACACGAGCGAAAGGCGCCGTTACGGCTTGTCGTTTCTCCCGGGAGATATATCAAATTCCTGAAAGCGGGTCAGCCTTTTCCTCTGTCAACCTTCGTCCAGGCTCTGCGCTGCGCCCCCTCGTCGTTCACTGCCTTGTTCTTTTCCTCTTTTGGTCCTTTGCCGCCCCGCCCACATTTGCTGCTGCTCTTACGTCGAGATTCTCGGCGAGCGTCAGTCTTCATCCGGACAATAGGCGGAAGAAGACCGAGAGTGCCAAGACATAACAAAGAGAGAGAAGAAAGTTTCGCAATCGCTCAGGAGCCTCAAGACGAGTTCAGCCTTCCCATCGTCGTGAACTTTGTATTCCTCGTGCATTTTATGGAATTGTCCAGGGACAGGCACTTTGGTTTTTGTGCTTTGTTCCTATAGTCGGCGTTTGGTCAATAATGAGCAATCTAAGACCTTACAAGAGGACACTAAGTGGACGAGCTTGCGCCTTTGTTTATTGGAACATTTATTTGTACAATAATTTTCGAGGAGAAAGAAGAGCTTATACAGTCGTTGAGGCAAGCAGGACCTCTAAGACGAGCGTAACTTGAGCGAAACATACGAGCCAGTTCCGTTCGACATGAGGCGCGCCCCAAGAGCTCAGAAAGGACGTCTGTTTGTGTTTCCCCTCGCCGGCCTCGTCTCGGCACAAGGACGTATAGCACATGTGTAACATAACATAGAGAGAGCCGCTTTGTCGCTGTCTTGTTTTCCCCTCCTGGACGAGCTTTGGCAACCTTCACGAGGGCTGTTTGTTTTATTTGCCTGTAGGCATTGGACCGATGCGCCGACGCGCTCGAGCGAAGAAATTGAGTCGCGGAATCCATCTTCCTTCGGAGTATTTTCAGCTGGAAAGTCCTGGGCTAAATTCCGCGCCTTTCATTCCTTTTTCCCGCCGTTCCTGTTACAGCTCGGCTCGACAGGCACAGTGCGCCTGTCGGCCTGCGCCCCCACAGCCACTCTGTAAATATAAACGGGCGTGTTATGTGCACGGCTTAGGACCTACCAATGCGGCTGTGGCCCAAATCGCCTCAGGGAAGTGACAAAAAATTGCAATAGAGAGAGAGAGGGAGAGAAAGGCGAGTACAACAGACTATGAAAGTTTGTTTAGGATAGGCGGAACGAAGTTATAGGTATATGCATGGGCAGCTCGCTATACGCATGCAATCCTTCGGCGTAGCGTTATTTCTTTAGGCAGCAGCCAGGCCCTCCTCGGTCCAGTTTGATTCGCGTCCCCAGAAAGCCTGAGCGCACTCGGAACGAACATTTGCGCACTCCTTTACGCAACGTCTCCCTGAGTCGCGTGGAAAGCGTGCCGCCGTGCGGAGTACATATCTGCGGTTTTCTGTACCTCTACGCTTTCTGTTGCAGTGCGCGCGCAGTGCCTAGCTTGATTTGTTTGCCGGCTCTTTTTGCGTAGGTCGGTTGTTGCCGCTGCTTTCTAAACAGCAACATCAAGTGGGGCATTGCACCTGACAGGGCTCCCTTCCTCGTGACTTGTGTTTCACGCACAGCGCAGTACGCTGAGCGGTCTCACGAGCGTCTCCGCCGCGCTCATTTCCAGCACCGGCAACGCGTCAAGCGAGGACAAAGAGTCCTTTACGAGGTGTGAGCCAGCGGTGGCAAACAGGCGGGGTAGCGCGGAGCGTCCCTGTATATAGCGTGCCAAGCTTCTAACGACCGCCTGTTTCTCACGAAACGCGCGCGGCGCGTTCTCGTGGGCCAAACTCGACTCACGCCACACACTCGCGTGCGTAGGAGGGGGGAGAGGCCGACCCCTTGCGCTCCACAGACAGGCCGGCAGGTCCACTTCTGAAGCTCCTTTTGTTTGAAAACTGGAACGGGCAAGTAATCCCAGTTGGCGTGATCGGGCACGATTGCGCGCCGCTCCTTTCTACAATGGAACACTTTCGCTCACTCGGAGGCGCCGAGAGAATAAATGACCGGAGGCGCGCGTGAACCGCCTGCTCGGGCTCTGTTTCAAGCGGCCGACGGCGCGTCCTCGGTGAAAGTGGCCGGCGGCCCGGGGGTTCAACAAGCGCGCGCGATATGGGGCCGCGATGAATGGCGCCGCCCCGGCAGCCGGCGGGCGCGGACCGAGAGCGTCTTCGCGCCCAGATTCGGCCGCGCCGGGCTGTATCATTTCTGCGGGGCCCGGGCTGGCTCCCGCCGCTCTCCAGATGCTACGAGAAGCGGAGGAAGCGTTCGCAAGAGCAAGGCGGCCAAAGAGAAAGGAAACGCGCTCGGAGATGGAGAGCTCCTGGGGCGCGAACAAGGGCGCTAAGCAGCCGCCGGGGCGATGGGTGCCAAAGGTGAGCGCTGGCGCCGAGAATAGAAAAGGAAGAAAGGCGGCTAGGGAGAGACAAAAAGAGCCCCGAATCGAAGCGGGGCAGACCGCCCCTTCTTTACAGCTAGCCCGTTTCACGAGGGAAGAGTGGCCAATTTGGGCCTTTTTGAGTCGGAAATGAGAATTCTGCCGAGCAACAATCTCATTTGTCTCACGATAAATGTGGTGCCTTGTGTTCGAGCTTCTAGGGCCTCCAACCCCTCTCGCCCCTTTACCACTCCCCGTCGGAACGCCCCCTTCCTTTTTTTTTTTTTTTGTCACTTGGCCATGAGGGTTTTTTACGCGACACCTTCGCCGCTCTTTACTGCGCCCCACTTTTTGTTTCATGTGTCTCTTTTCTCTAGCTGCCTTTCCAAGACTGCTCGGGAGCGTCATAAGGCGAACGAGAAATGCGACTGGAGCAATGTCTCGAAGCAACGCTGGAATTTCCGGGCGGGTAGTGTGGCACTTCTGGGAGCTTTTTCGTGCTCTTCGTTTTCTCATATTTCGCTGTCGATTTCTGTTGCTGCAGAAAGTGCATATGCCTCGGCAGAAAGCAACAATTGGCGCTTCTCTAGCGACGCACCGACGCACAAAAAAAAAAAAAAAAAGCTTTGCCAGAGGCGTGAAAGAAACAATGAAAGAACGCCCGTGAGGGAGGCCCATCGCCTCTGCTCGAATCAAGCAGCTGTTCCAGAAAGTGGAGCGTTTTTGTCTCGAGGCCGCATTTCAGTAAGCTGTAAGTGGAGATTGATATTCCAGCGTCAAGTCTCCGTGAAAAGCTAAAATTCGGGCCTTGGCTGCGCTCTATTTTACCGCAGTTACTGTCGTTGCAGAATAAGCCTAGCTGGGGCAGTATAACAGGCAAAGCCTAACCTTTGATAATGATTATGTTGTTGATAATCATCATAATCATGAACATCTACATAAAGAGATTGGAATTGATTTTTGTCGCTTCCTTTCTGCGTTTTCGTTCCGGAGTGCACCTGTCTTCCTGCACAGCCTCACTGTGGCTCACCAGGGGCGCTATAACGTAAAATGATTACAAACTGTTTTGATTCCAATTTCTGCAATCAGCCTCCACGATTGGTCAAAACATTTTCGGGCCACTCCCAACTTCGCCTGTCTGTCACGCGACGTCACGAAAACCGCGATAGCTTCCCATCCGATATAACGTGTACACACTGATTATGCATGATTAAACCGCACAAAAGAAAAATAATCATTCCTGATTCGACGCCTTTTCACCATTCGCCCTCTGCTATAGGTATAATGGTTTCTGGCTACGCCCACTTCGCCTGTCTGTCACGCGACCTCACAAAACTGCGAAAACTCATCACGTCAAAGTGACGTGTACGCGAAAAAATGCATTAATATGCCGAACAAAATTGAAAAAATTTCTGAATAGCCACAGACTGCCCCGTTCCGAAAGGAATCGGTGTTCCGAAAGGAATCACTCAGGCCCTCGCTACTCACACCTGCCGGTGAGCATGTATTTATTTGCGCATGATAAACCTTTTTGCGCCGCCGTAAAACGTTATCGAGCACTTTCGGCATGCATGCGACATCGCTCTGCCAACTCTTCCTTGCTGAGGATCCGTTTTAGTGGCATTCTTATTCTTCCGTTGCACACCGGCGCGATTTTCGACCAGCCACCGCAAGCTAAGTAAGGCGAAGCGGACCAATCGGAGAAGCCGGCACCACCCTCTTCATGCGGTTATCTATTTTCACTGTGCTGGCTCAGCCCCATCGAAACCCTCTCCACTAGAGCGTGCTCCTCGCCTCTTGCCAGCCAATTAGATAAGAAAAAATGCTGAATGTAGACAATATTATTGATTTTGAAAGCGAACAAAGGTGACCTCCTATAAACGAGGCGAGTGTTTGATTGGGTTGTTCAGACAACGCTGCGGGTCACCGCCCGATGCTCGCGTTGGTGGTTACGTAAATTTGACGTCAAGAGTTTGGAATCAAAACAGTTTGGAATCATTTTACGTTATAGCGCCCCAGGACGCATTACTTAGGTTGCTCCAGCTAGCGTTAGCCGAGTTAGCTGTTAAAAGAAAAAAAGAATATTTAAAAATATGGGGCAAAATACGATCGTAAGACATAAGTTGTTCGGTAGCCAGGCTTATGACGACCGAGCAACGTAGGTCTTATAATCGTATATTGCACTATGTTTCTTTTTTATCATTTTTTTTCTTTAAACAGCTCGGCTAACGTTAGCAGGGACACACGGTAGAGACAGAGCAGGAAGGGCCAGCAGCACATGGGATCAAGTATGGGGCAGTTTTTTTTTTTAATACATGCCTTTATTTTCTCGCAGCAAGCACTGCGAATTATAGTGGCTTCATTCTACGGGTTATCTCTGAATGCATATAAGTACTTTAGTAGGCCCGTGTAATGAATTCAATATTACTTTGGCTCAAGAAGGCCCACCCGAGCCCAAGACAGAGGAGACCGAGTAGGCTGAGCCTGGCCCGGGGGTAGGATCGGGTGTGCGCTTTACGGTCTACTTGAGTCTACGCAGATAGTCTACGCAGATAGTCTACGCAGATAGTCTACGCAGATAGTCTACGCAGATAGTCTACGCAGATAGTCTACGCAGCAATGGAACGAAAAGAACACGAACACATTGAAGGCTTTTGATATGGCTTCGCCACCTACAACTTATGAGTGCAGTGAAGCAAACCGATAAAACGAAGGAGCATATTTCTTTCAGGAAGCTTGCCACCGAATTGTAGAAAGACAAACATTCGCAATCACCACGGCGAAACTGAAAGCCTCTATGTGACTGTGGAGAACCACCAATTTTCGACGCTGAGCCCTCTCCTGTTTAACAATATGACGGATATTATGACGGAGTACTTTCTAGAGGCAGCTACGTAGAGTATTATCTGCAGAGATGACGTTACCATAGATTGATCATGGAAACAAACAGCTAAAGCACAGTTGGAGTATTGGAGGGAATTAAAAAGGTTTCGGGATCGACTGAAGCAACGCCGAAGGCAAAACCTCAAGCTGCGAATTGCTTCGCACCTTTACCGCTGCGAAGTAACTTTACTGTGCTGCCTCTAGCTAGGAGTTGTTCTCATGAAAGCTTACTTTTTCTTCATTGGAATGACAGACACGCCCACATGTGACTTGTGCCAGGGGCAATATAACTCGTGTTACGCATTTGGATGCCTTATGGCGTCCAGTCCGACGTTCTTCATATAAAACGGCTGGATTACAGACCATTTCTTAGACGATGGCCTCAGGCATTGCCGGCTCACAAAACAACGCGGACATTGCTATAGTTTCTGAAATCGAATGGCCTGAGTGATCAATTGTAGGTGTGATGGGCAGCCCATATACGTGTGTGTACTGGGAGCACTTCCCTTCCTCCCTCTCCCTTCACTCTATTTATCTCCTTCATCCTCTGTAGGTTAGTAAACCGGACACGATGTAAGATGCCAAGAAGTACAGTAGTAATTTTGATGTCTACTTACCATGAGATACTATTTTTTGCCCTAAGGACCTCGAAAGGAAGCATTTAGAATGTGCGAGCACAAAATCTTGCGTGCACAGAAAAATAAATGAGCAAGAGTTTAGGGTGGGTTGTCCTGGAGGCGTTACAGAACTATGCGTGGAGACTGGATGGTGTGTGCAAGGGTGCTACTTGCATTCGCAGTTGGCGTCTCTTTTGCGAGTGCGGGTCGATAAAGATAAGACTGCAAGTTCGGATCGGGCGTTTTTCTTCTCCCATTTTTTTTTTTTTTTTTTTTTTTTGCAGTCGGCTAGAGCCTGTGCGGGAAGTCAGAGCGAGCGGTGAATGCTGTCTTTGTTGGTGTGTAGTCACAGAGAAGCAAAAAAAAAAAAGAGCAAATTAAAAAAAAAAGGCGATAGAGAGAGAAATGAAGGAAACCAGCACACACATGCACGTTGCTATACGTGTTTCCTTGTTTTTTCATGACTAGGTCGCCTTAGTGCATACAACAGCGTGGTTTACCAACTCGTACGAACTGCCCACCTTCTTAGGACGAAATAGATTTCATCGTGCGCCTGAAGACATGAACCCCTGATCTCTGGGTCTGGACACCATCTTCTCAGGCCTCGATACCACGGCATTGCATATGCTCGTTTCTCTGTGCCATGCAATGTGGAGCAAGTTGGTAAAAATTACTGATTGTGGACGGGATGTAGTACTGCTCCGCATGTACGCATGGTTAGTTTTCTCTCCGCCCATTCGTTCTCTCTTCTCATTCTTTCTCACCTTTCCGCTCGTGTAGGGTAACAGACCGGACGCGCGTCTGGTTTACCTCACTGCTTCTCATATTCGCTCTCTGTTGTTGTTCCAGCAAAACGGGTCACAATGAAATTCAAGGTGTCCCACGTAATGACATCTACGGCGGCAGAACTTGCCGCCCTCCGTGTCACTGTGAACTATGTCACTAACCAACCAGCAGAGAAATGGGTCATGTTTTGTGGCTCAAAAGCAACTCTTCACAGCCTCTAGTCTGCTTGACGTCACAGACATATGAGCAGATGATATCTGAAATAAGAAGAATAGCCATCATGGCCTGCAAAGAGGGCACAATATCATCTTTCAGTAGCTTCCGCGTCATGGTGGCATTGTCAGTAACAACCTTGCTGACCAGACTGCCCGATGTACCCACAAGGCACCCAGAATATTTCTATTACGCTGGCGAGCACGGACGCTTCAAGAGAACTTCATTTGCTTGCTCGCACAACCCAACACAAGCATTCTAGAGTTCTCCAAGCGTCTCTAATTATCGCCTACATGCCTCCTTTGTTACGACGGCAAGATGCTAACTATCCTCGCTCGCAGAGGTGCAACACTGCTCTACCACCTATGGCTTAGTGTGGCACCTAACCCACATTTACGGACGCTTATTCTTTCTTTCTTGGAATGAACGATACAGACGTACGAGAACTGTGAGTTTGAAGAAACCATCGAATACATGTTGTGCACTTGAGCACAACAGGTGTTCGATGGTTCCTTCACGCCGTCCAGCGCATCAAGCCGACGAGACTCTAGAACAATTTCTGAAACGAAAATTCTTGGGCCCTGGCCATATCCGTCGATTGCGCTACTGCAGTTTTGAAGAACACCGTCCTTAGTCCCCGATTGTAGTCCTGTTGTGCGTTCTACTACGTGCTGCACGCAGTGCTCACTCTCTCCCTATTTTATCTTTATATTCCTCCATTCCCTTATCCCCAGTGTAGGGTAGCAAACCGAACGATTGTCTGGTTGACCGTCTGATCGTCTTTCGTTTCCTTACATTCTCTCTCTTAACATAAAAACTGTAAACTACTACCTGAGTCAGGATCGTGCTTATGAAACATTTGCACCAATTTCACTGTTATGCGTAAATGAGCTAAAATGACCAAAATTGACTGCGAAGAAGCACTGGGCGTACAGCGGCGGCAAAGTGAAAAACGAAATAGAAGCTCGGAAGGAGAAGAAGACCCTCTCTGGGTTCACTTGCAGTCGCTATGAACCATCCCCCAAAGCAGCACGTCTGTGCCAATGCAAGGTGACTGGCAGTACGTGCATCACCTCACTGCACACTTAATTTTGTTCTTAATTAGTCTGCTCTCATACGTTGGATTTGGTCTTTAAAATCACCGAAGATGACATCGAAGAGAGGGCTTGGGGCCGCGGTACTGCGCACGCGCACACTGGAGGCATTTCCTTACTCTGCGGAAAAAAAAAACCCACCTTTTTTTTTCTGTTTTTGCTAATATCTAAACATAGTGAACCTAAACCAGGTAAAATTAAGATTATGTTGCTTTTCTTTTTCTAAAATTTATGTGTTGCGTTTTATTTACTTAGCCGAGCACGTTTGTTTTTCTCCTCGAAATTTCTCACAGAAACAAACAAAGAAAAACACGCAAAAAAATCTACAGCACTCAGCACACTCAGCACTTTGGAAATGAGACAGCGCCCACGTTTGCAGGAATTTGAGACAGGTATAAACGACCTACACAGAAAAAAAAAAATCGTGCCTATGCGTGTGCCCCATGCTCGGAATTTTCTTTCACGCTCGTACTCAAAAGGCGTCCTAGCGAAGTCCTTGAAGAATCGTGCCCCAACAGCCCACGATTTCCACGCGCATCTCGCAAGCTCGCGAAGGACGCGGGCGTTGCTTTTTCTTTATTTCTCGTTTGCCTAGTTGGCCTCCGTTTACCCGTTATCGTTCACGAATACTGAACAGCCTGCCAGTAATTGTAAGCCACCCTCTTCCCACTTTTCCCATCACGTTTTCTTAACATTATCCGCACAAAGTACATCGCGATGCGCGATAAATTTTGCTCCATAGAAGATAAAAAGTTGATAAGGCAGCTCATCTCTAGATCGGTGCAGCACATTCAACGACAAAAGTAAGTATACAAGCATTTCTTTGTGCTACGGCAACACCGCAAGCTTTCTCGCAAGCGAACCACGAAATACGTATATATTTGCTCATCTAGAAACGTACATTCTAGCCAGAAAGTAGGCCGAATCTTAAAAAAAAATGAAAACAAAAGAAAGAAAGCGACAGACAAGAGAAATAAAAGCATTCTTTTGCGTTCTCTTAATTTCTGACGTATAATGAACCAACATGTCCAACAACATGTCTTATTACGCTGGGGCCTGCTGTTGCAAGCCGTCTACATATTAATTTATTAATTTATTTATTAACGATACCTTCCAGGCGCATTGAAGGGCATTGAGTAAGGGCAGTAACATACGTATTATGCAGAGCAGAAAAAAAAGTAAACATCAAATACAAAGGTAACAAATGTAGTACATGCAAAGGTTAGAAACAGAGTCATAATGCACTGAATAATCATTACATAATATTAGGAGTAATGCGCATTCAGGTGATTGCGAAATGTTTCGCGGTTCAATATGGATGCTGCGTGGCCCGGAAGATCGTTCCAATGTGCAATAGCCCGAGGCAAGGTAGATGAGTTAAATGCTTGCGTTTGAACGTGTGTGCGCATCAAACAACGTATAGTACTCGGAAGATGTCGTGACGTACGTTCTGGTGTGAGACCTATTGGTGTAAACGTACCCGTAAGAAAGACATAATTAAAAGAGCGACAGCGCGGCGAGTGTCTAATAGCAGAAGAGAACTGGCTTGTTTTATTCGCCTAATGCTGCAATGATGGTCGTACTTACGCTAGGTGAAAGTGGCCGCTCTATTCTGGACAGCTTCCAACATGCGGATAAGGTAATCTTGATATGGTGACCACGTGGATGAAGCGAATTCCAGTTGCGGACGAACAAAGGTTGGATAATTTCTTACATTAAAAGTTGAGTTATGGAAGTTCATATGTAAATATCCGAGCGACTTAGAGGCCTTAGAAGAAATGGATGCTACATGCGTAGACCAGGAAAGATCAGGTGTAAGATGGACGCCAAGGTATGATGAAGCGTTAGAAACTATGGTGTTGTTAACCGAATAGGAAAACTCGGAGTTAGTGCGCTTACGGCTAAAATGAATTACCTTGCATTGTAAAGGGTTAGGGGACATCTACCAAACTTTGCACAGACTGGAGCTCATTCTGGAGCGTACAATTGTGACTGAAACATGTATTAGTGCGGTAAATAATCCAGTCGTCAGCGAACAGTCTAACTGAGGATGATATATTAGTGGTTAAATCGTTTATGCATATAAAAATGAGTAGTGGACCGAGGACACTGTGTTAGGTGACACCAGACGTAACGTCATAGCGAGTAAACCGTTTATGTGTATTAAAAAGAGCAGTAAACGGAGGACACAGGGCCAGAGCTGAGGTACGCCAAATAGACTCAGGCTAACAGTTAACAACGCTTTAGGGGCCATGCAAATATGCCCCGAAAATCGAACTTCCCTGGTGCATGCGGCGGCTTTAAGGCAGATGATTGTCTTGTAGACTGGAAGCTCAGGTTCGAAGCAAGAAAAAAATGGGACGCGCTGATAGCGGAAGAAGCAAGAGAAGCAGACATGACGGCAGCTGATGAGGTTCACGCTCGCGCGACCTTCGGCGGACGCTCGGTATTGAGCCGGTCGCTATGCTCTTTATGCAGCCCACGTCACTGGCTGATCTTTGTTGGCGAGCCGACTTCAGCGGAAACCATCTCAATCAATCGAGAACATTGTCCCACAATAATATCGTGCCTGCGTAGACGTAGGGACTTCCGGAGGTGTCGTGACGATGAGTTTTGTGCAGTCGGGAATGAACATAAAGAGGAGGTTTATTTATTTATTTAATACAGCGAAGCTGTTAAGGGCTAGGTTCCAAGAGATTGCGTCCGTGTACAGCGGAAGTAGGCAACAATTTTGTGGCGTCTCGTTTTGTGGCGTCTCGTTCAGTTGGCATATACCAAAATTGGCATGGAAGGGTAGGAATGTGTGACTAACATGACTGATAGTTCATGCCATCAATAATGTCACATGCCCGTCAGTTACGTCACGATTAACATAAAAATTAACATGTGGCGCATACCCGCATTTGATATGTGGGTATGAGCCAGGGACAAGAAAGAAAGAAAGATGGAAGGAAGGAAGGAAGGAAGGAAGGAAGGAAGGAAGGAAGGAAGGAAGGAAGGAAGGAAGGAAGGAAGGAAGAAGGAAGGAAGGAAGGAAGGAAGGAAATAAAGAAAGATAGAAAGAAAGAAAGAAGGTAAGAAAGAAATCACGTGTGGCTCAAACCCGCATTGCATATGTGGGTATGAGTCGCCGAGAGCAGGAGCGGGAGAGATCTCGTCGGCGTCGCGCCAACGCCTTGGCAGAAGATCGGACTTGGCGCAGCAAACGCACTACTTGACCATCGCGCCGGGCGCAAAACAAGACGCCGGTGTGCTTGCTCTTTGACGAACATGCCAAAGACGCTCAATAAAGTCATTATTGATAATATATAAATTCACTATAGCAATATTCACTACAGCAGACCCAGCATAGTCACAGTTTCACTGGCTTCCATCTTCACAGTAGTGGAAGTGTTCAGAATTTATTTATTTATTTATTTATTTATTTATTTATTTATTTATTTATTTATTTATTTATTTATTTATTTATTTATTTATTTATTTATTTATTTATTTATTTATTCATTTATTTATTTATGCATCTCAAGGTACATAAGTGATCAAGAGTGCATGGTCGAACAAGCCAACGTTTCGGCAAGAAGACTTAACGATTCTGACGAAGATAAGTCCGCTTGTCGAAACGTTCGATCACTGCTGATCCCTTCAACCCTCGATGTTCCTGTGACCATCTGTCTTATTTATAAGCGCGTTACGAAGGGGCAATAACAAAACACATTTCGAGAAATGTACGCAGCTTAGATAAACGATAACATGAAAATATAAATTTCAGTAGGATCCAAAGTACTGAGTGTTACCGGACAGCAATGGCAGTTCTAGAAACATTACATAATGGTATCAGGCTAGCTCGCTATAAATATGCACTTCGTAGTCACTGACGAACACGTGAGCAAGACGGAGAAGGTGCTCTGTTACCTCCATAGCGATGAGATGACAAATTACTGAGCCTTGCAGCACAAAATTGTGCGCTTCGAAAACCTCGACAAATACGGCCAGTGTTAAAAAGCCAAAGACACATATTGCAATTTACGAATTGTAGCCGGTGAGCTTCTCAGGCTCATCCACTTGGAAAGTTCTGTTCTCCAGCCTCGTCACAGCCCTCAAGAACCAAGGCAGGTTTCCAGCGTTTTAGCAAATAGAGCCTCCAAAGAAAAGTCCGCTTTTGTGATGTTGGGTTGCAGAAAGCATCTCATGAGACGTGAAATGTCAAGTGAACTTATGTCTGAGCACTGCTCCGCAAATAACGCTTGTATTCAACGTCCACCAACGAAGCCCCTCTAAACGCTGCTGCGAATAGCCTGTCATTGCCAGCAAGTGGGGATATTTCGGATTTTTCTATAATTTCTGAAAAATGCCACCGCCTTCATCGCAACGACCTAGATGTTTCGTCTGACTTCTAGGGTGCACGGGGGGTGTAATAAAGTACGAAAAAAAAAACAAGAGGGTTTACGTATATAAAAAATAATAACAATACTGTGGCGACAGCATCATGTGCAATAAGGACGAAAGCAAGCAACAAAAGAAACTGTTCGCGTTAAAGCAGTCGTCCATGCGTTCCCGGTCGAATGCTCGGCTTCTGAGGATGCGAACTACTGTGCACGATCCACAAAGGCCGCGTCAGACATACAAACAAACACGCATGGCCGCGTGAAAAAGCCCCTGATGCCCCACGGCGTGCTTTGCGTCTTTTTGCCCGTTAACATGTTCTTGCTTACACCACTACATGAGACTGTTGTACTTTTTTTTTTTTGTTTTTAGTGCGCTCGTATGTATGATGGCGAAAGAGTGAGAGGAATGAAAAAAGTACAGATGGTTTGACGGCGCCAACCACGGAATATCGTGTGAAAGCGCACTTTCTTGGACCAAAGTAGCCATTTTCTTGTATACCAAGTTAGACATTGCTAGGCCGTTGTTTGACCGGTTGCTAATTCAATCCTTTGCAGTCGTGATGTCGTTCTTAAACTGCTGTTTTGTTGCCCACATGATACGCTTAGTCATGCACACTGGGTTGCATAGTGCATACAGGGTTACTCGATGGACACAGGAGGAGGAGGATTGCAGACTCGCACAAAGACCGTTTCGTGGTTTCACGCCGTACTGGCCAGTGTTGTAGAGCAGCCTTCGCCCTTGCATGTATACGAGAAGAAATCATGCGCACTGCTATACAGTTGAACAGAGGGGGGTGGGCAGGCTTGGGCGGATATTTATACCCGTTGCTCACAGAGTACAAAGGCACTTTAGTTTGGGCTAGCGAAGACTTGCACGTTCTACACACTTTAAACGAAGAGAATTCTTCAAGGTCGGCAAAGGCCCAAGGTAGCGTACATGGGGCTGTGACGTAGTCCAAGTCCTTCTTGTGCCACAGTCTGTTGCACACAGAACACACAAACCGAAACGGGTTACCGATGAAGTCCCGCTTGAAGATGGCCGTCTCAGCCGTTGTCAAAGACAGACGTTCCTCGGCCTTGCGATGCTGGTATGGAACGTAAGCAGCTAGTCGGGCTTGTCGCTGTTCATCCGTTTCGGCAGTGCTCTTAGCACGCTTGTGAAATCTGTCGTTCTCCTATCGCTTCTGCCGTTCTTCGGCAGTTTCGTTGGCACGTTTCAACTCCATGAATTGCCTTCTTTGTTGCTGCAGTCGCAATCGCTTGGCCCCATCTTATTCGTCGGTCAATTCTCCCACTGCCTCTGTCGCCCAGCTCGTTGCTCGCTGCGCTTGGGACGACGAATCTCTTCATTAGACATTTCCAAAGACGATCCCGATTCGCTTTTCGTATTTATTGCACACATACGCACATGGGCGTACGCATGAGAAGAAGAAGAAAAAGAAGAAAAAGAAGAAGCTGTACACGGGAAACGCGCTTCAAGGAACGCGCGTATGAAGAGTCTTCACACAGACAGAGGCGTAATTCAGATTGATAGGCTAGTAATGCTTTCGTAATAAAAAGAATTGCGTATTTTTTACAGGATTTCAGACGAACTTGCGAGCTAGTGGCAATCCGACTACGATTCTAGGTCAACTCTTAAACGAGTGGGTTAAATGCAAACCGACTTAATGTGGCCAACGATGGCCAGAGTGAGGTCGCGTACGTTGAGCATCTGGTTGTGTGTGTTGAAACGGTAAACATCGTTCTCCGCTCCGAAAGTCGGAAGCAGCACTTCATATTTGCGCACGTAGAATGTATTCTCTCTGCACCCTCTGTTCGCGACGTCTGGGCAAATCGTGCTCAATTGGTAAAGATGCCATTTCGCGTGGCAAAGCTTTCAAAACGCGAACCACTGGCGCACTCAATACGGAACCACCATTAATCTCATTGCCCGCCCTCAACGGGTGAAACAAGCAGCGACGTCTTTGTTCTTCATTAATCTCTTAAACTGCTGAATTGTGTTTCGAGATGTACGCCTCAATCGCGCTCTCGCGGTGTAGTAGCCTTCATGAAAAATGGCGTAATGTGTGTGTGCTTCCAAATCGGCCTTAGTGCATGTATGATCGCGGGGGATTATTGAAATCATCCGTCTATATACACTGACCAGCGGTGCGTATGCTTCTCTGAAATATAAATGCGACGTCAGATCTTTATACGTATACGACCGACGCGACGTTTTATGTACCGTCTTCGCTCTTAGACCTTGTGAAATTGCGTGACAAGTAGGACATGCATGAGCAAACGAATGTGCGAGCTGCTAGACAACACAATACCTCCTCTCTCAGCTCTACATAAGAAGCAGTCTAAGCTATGTGCAGAAAAAAAAAACGTGGGCCACGAATAACACGAAATAATTGATGCTTGCAGTGAGGGTTATCATAAATCAGTGGAAATTAGGGAGGGAATGAACATAGAAGGACTGAAGAAGGAATCGAACGGTCAGTTGTATGGTATATGGGCACTTAATTACACCAGTGCAAATTTTGTGAGACATAATTATAATAAAAACCGTCGCAGTTCTTCAATTGACCCAACAGATAATGGCGATAACCTAAGAGACACGTGAATGTCGCTCTTCAGGCTACGCAATATCTGGCGCCTACCCTTCCTGATGTAATGTGCGGTCCGACACGTTTTCCCTTTGAGGGAATGCAAAGCTAGTAAAAAAAAAACTAAAACTAAATTTAGAAAATTGGCGGTGCATGGTTCCTGTAGATATAATTGGCGACATTACTCTTAATAGCAATCTATGTTATGGTTCGTGGGTAATTGTTAAGGATATGTTATATATAATAATTATAATGAAACACGGAACACACCCGATGACGCATGCCCAGTGAGCCAAGATGGTTGGTTTCTAACCTGGTTCCCCTAGCAAAGCAGCATAGCAAAGTATAACCCAAGTTGGCGGGAAGGAGGTTAGGCTAGAGCACTGAACGGGCCGATTTTTTCAGCCCGGGCCCGGCCCGGCCCCGTTTTTACGTTGGGCTGCCCGCCCGAGCCCGACCAAAAGTGTTATGGCGAGACCCGTGCCCGGCCCGGGCCCAGAAATAATCTACGTTACCCGCCTGGCCCGGCCCACTACCCCTTTACCCTTGGCCCGAGCCCGGCCCGAGACGGAAAAATACATAGAGTCGAGACGCGCGAGGATAACTCGCTGAACGTTACATGCACACCACCAGAAAGTCCGAGCCCGGCCCGGGCCCGCGTCAAAAAACTCCAGCCCGGCCTGGGCCCAGGTCAAAAAGCCCATGCCAGGCCCGAGCGGCCGGCCCGAGCCCGTGAAAAAACTGCCCTACCCGGCCGGACCCGGCCCACGGATCGGGCCGGGCCCGGGCTTTCGGGTAAGTCCGAGCCCGTGCAGTGCTCTAGGTTAGGCGCGGACATAGATACTTCTAGACATGACGTAAACTGGGGTAAGTTCCCAAAGAATGCTAATAGCATTAAAACGTCTATTTTGTGACCGTTATAGTCCAAGTAATCGTTTCTTCATTGCTACATTTCGTTCGATATAATCATATGCATCTCCATCTGAAAGGCGTATTTCTTCTAGTTGACTTCCGACCGGAGTGGTGTTTACCTTGCTGTTCACACTTTTCTCCTTTTTTCCTCTTGAGTGTGCAATTACAAAAAAAGAAAAAAGAAAGCGTCGCTGCAGGATTAGCTGTGACATTCTGCGGTTTACAGTTATTCGTGTCATTGCTTTTTTTTTTTTTTTGTAATTGTGGAGAACACTGCCCCGCCCGCTCGCTTTTGTGAGGGGCTTTCCTGTACACACCATTTACTTTCCACACTAGTTCAGTTAAAGAAATAAAAGAAAATCAAGTTCAGATTCTGTTACTTCTTTTTTATTATGGGGTTTTACATGCCAAAACCACGATCTGATTATGAGGCCCACCGTAGTGGGGGACTCCGGAATTTGGACAACCTGGGGTTCTTTAACATGCACCTAAATCTAAGTACACGGGTGTGTTCATATTCTGGCTGGTAGCGTACCGGTCTCAGGAACAACAGGTCCTGGGTTCAATTAGTGGCTCAACTAACGGCGCATAATTCCTTCTGTTTACTTTTCATGCTGTGTCACCTTCCGAACGGCGCTCGGAAAAACTGCATATATGGATCGGGCAAGACCCTACAACACTGACCAAGCTTTACTACATCTCGTTTGAAACATACTTAGTACCTTATATAAGCATCCAAGCCTAGAAGGAAATTCTTCTTTCAACCCTTGCGAGCGTCAGCAAAATGCCAGGTAAGCAGTGAAGGAAACAAGTAATATGCCACATGCCGTATTGCCGGTACTTCTGTATGCAGAAGGAACTACTTTCACGGTGTCGTTCTTTAGCACTGGTCACCTGTTCGTGCTGTGCTCGTGCTTAACAAACCATGCGAATTGCATCAATGGGAACTGCGTTTCCAGGCAAACTACGTGCTCAATTAATCAGAGGGTTGGACGAAAACGTCACCCATAAGCCAAGGTATGTACTGCAAGCACTTTCCATAGACGCATCGGTGCCTGCACACTTTGCTAATCACAGCGGCCGTACCCGTATACAGAACAATTTATCAGCTGAAATTGCTTTGCGCCTGTGTTTTGTTCCCGCAGCGCTTCTGCTCGCGCCGCAAAACCTGCACGCACCCATGCTTATGCATCTGCGTGAGCGTGTTCTCATCCACTCGGCGTTCGTCGCCGACAGGCAGCGGGAGCGCAATTTAAGCGCGTGCTTCAACACTGGTGCTAATTGCTTTCTCTGGCGGTGCCCGGTCCCCTTGAGAATTTCACTCTACAGTGGGCAGCAAAGTGTGAGCCCTCCAGAAAAGTACTGCCGCTTCACTTGGTGAGGCTGTGGGCGCGCGTGCGTGCCCGTCGGAGCTCGACAGCAAAGCCTCCCCAGCGTGTGTTCTGGCCGTCCAACCACGCTCGGCTGGCCCGTCAAGCCGTGGCTGCTTCATCGCGTTGTTCCCGGCTTCCTTGTTTGAACAGAGCTCGTCGGCAGTTCCAGCAACGTCGAGGCGCGCCCATTCGTTCCTCGCACACCCCCTCTCTTGCATCCCAGGTCCCTGAGCGCCTCAAAGCTGGCACAGGCCGAGTGAGAGCGCGACGTAATGGCTACACACTCTCAGTTAATCGGAGTGCCTACACGTAGAGTGTGCTTTTTCACGACACTTGAGAGTGAAGCAGTGAGAGTCATCTTAAGATGCTTAATGTGGAGGCAGCCGGAGGGCACTGCTTGCGCCCCTCAACGCTTCAGGCTACAAGCTCCTTTCGCGCCCGTTCGAGCTACCACCCGAAAAAGGTCGGAAGGGGGGGATATCGAAAGGGCGAAACAACTGCGCGGAGGACACGGTGACGAAGTACTGAAGCAAAACAGAGAAACTATATCGCGAGTTAGATCGGTCCCTGGAAAACGAGCCCGGCAGCGGACGCTTGGTGTGTCCTGCTGCGGTTCGCAGTACCACGCGTGTTCGTCCGGATGCTCTGCCCCGCTGCGCGCAGTGCGCCCATGTCGTTTGTGACAGTGCCGGGAAGCGCGCAAGCTGCCCAGTGAGCATGTCAGTTCGGGTTAAATGAGCTTTGAGCTTTCGTCCCTGAGAGGAGGTGCGGCGGCTCTGCGTTCGTGCCCGCGGAACCCTCGCACACACGTCGACCCCGGAGCGGCAGAGCGTTGCTTTTGCCGCCGCAACGAGTTTTTGTCTTGTGCGTGTGGGGTTTCGATCGTTCGCCCTGCGGCACCGGCCCGCAAGCTGCTCTCGTCGCTTCTTTACTTTCTTGCCTCCCACCGCTCAGTTTGTGTTTCAGCGTGGCAGAAATGGTTATTTTCCCGTCTGAGCTGCCCCTCTCCATTCGGCGCACGTGGGCTGCAGCGGCGTGGTTTTTGTTCAATTAGAGAATGGGCCTGGATTTAAACTTTGAAAAAGGAAGTGGAAACAAACTATTTGCTCTTGCTTTTCCTCAACGCTTTCCTGCATCCCTGTCTCCTTTCCTACACGTTTCCTCTCTGCAGAGCTCACAGCCATTCCCTGAGGGACATGCTCACTTTGCTCTTGCGTCACGCTTTTGCGCCTCTCCCCACTTTCATTCTACGTACGTTTAAGCTCTTTCATTATTGCTACCCCTGGTGTTTGTAAATGCCCGATGGTGATCAAAAACAAAATGCCCTTTGTTTTACCTTTAATTTCTGGAAAGTTCGTGTGTCTGTATGTCTGTGTGCGTGGAGGATGTGCCCAACTGCTATTTCTTGCCTGTTTAGAAGCTTTCTTGCTGTCTGTCTCTTGTGGGCACGAGTCGCCTTTCCTGGTGGACCGTGTGAGTTGTAATAAATATTGTTGCTCGCTTCTGTATAATCCTCTTACCGCTTTTTTTTTTTCTCATACGTGGCGGCAAAGCTAGGTGTGGCGCAGCGGGCCCCTCGATAAGCAGCCGCTTTTCCCGCACATATTGGGCGCCTCATCAACGCCCACCGAAGGCTCGGCTTGCCAACACTTTCTCCTCCCTTAATTCACAGCCCTGTAGGCGAAGCGCGGCCTAAGCTTGCCAAGCCCAACACAGTTTTCATCAATCAACGGAGCCTGGCTTTGTTATTGCCGCCGCACGAGAGAGATTTTCTTATTGACCGAGCGGATCATGCGGCGAGAAAGCTTGGCGGCTAACGCCTTTTACTTGAAGCAGCGTCTCATTTCACTGAAAGACCGATCCGTCGTTTCAGTTTAAGCAAATTACTTCGTCCCAATGACGCACACGCAAATTATGGGCTTTCTTTGCAAGAAAATTCCCGGTCACGGCTCAATTATTTCACCCCCAACCCGCTGCTGCACAAAAAAAAAAAAAAAAAAAAAAAAAAAGTGATACAGCGTACAAGCGCAGCATTGAAGGAAATGCGTTATGCGTTTGTTTGCTAGTTTGTTGGCACGTCTGTTTTCGTCGTTGGCTATTCCTCTTCTACGCGAAAAAGTGGGTGAAAGCCTTTCCGCCGTCTTAGCGCGTAGTATGTGACTAATGCGATTGCAACCTTACAGTCGAAGCTCATGACCACCACTTCAGTCACGAGAAGAGCGGTAGCCGTGACTAGCCATATCAAGTAATTGATGCGGCTGAATGCTCAGCGTCAAACTTGTAGCGACTGACGTTATAGCGACACCTTTTTATCGCCTAGCGGAACGAAGGAGACCATCTCTTCCGTTCCAGAACAGTTGGCTCACGTCGCGCCAATTGTTTCTTTAGCGCAGCGTGAGCTCACCGATGAGAAGGGCAGGGGGTAAGTCGGGCATCGGACGCCTCACGACGAAAGATTTCGAACGCGAAGAGGCGTATACGCTCGTGATGAGCCTCGAAACGCCGCTCGGAGCGGTTCGCTTCGCGAGCACAACCGAGTTCCGCTGTCCTGCGAGCCACGGAGGAAAGACGGACGGCTGAGCGAGCATTGAGCTTGCAAAAGATGAAAGAAAAGGCGTTTCGTACTTCTGAGGCCGAGGGAGAAAGCGCACTGTCGGTGCGCTCGATCAGGCGGGCATGGTCAGCGAGGCGCGCCCGCGCTCCGGCGGCAGCGAATGACGCCGGAAAGCGACAGGGGACAGCAACAGCTGTCCCTGCAGCGGCGCAATCGGCTCACAGGACGGAAAATCTGATGCGAATTTTATGGGGGGGTCCGGCCTGGTGCTTCGAATCAGCGCTGAGTGCGCAGACCGTCCATTTGTCGGCTGCAAGGCCGAGCCGAACTCGAGCGGCAGTTTTGAATTGTGTCAAGAGGGACACGAGGTCTTTGTGTGTCCCGCGCACCGCACGAGTTGGGCGAGTAATGTGCGGCTGTATACTAGCTTGTAATATTGGGAAACGCAGGATAAGGAAACCATGAGTCACGGAGTCATGAAGGGGGTAGTCTCTTTAAAGCCAAAGCACAGCACGAGTCACTTCGACGTACGCGAGCGAAAGTTTCTTTTTTGTTTGTTATGAACCTAATTATTCGTACTTGTACTGTGTACAAGGTGTACATACTCGGATGAGACGTGGTTTACTGGTCAATGTGTACCTATCTCTTCGTTTTCGTCCAAGTTCTATGGAGTAGCGCAAGAGGACGCCACATTTCCCATCGAACAAAAGAATAAAGAACAAGAGAATAACGAACTGTTCAACGTTGGGTTAATTGTAAGCTGCTTTGGACATCTTCATGTGTTGCTTATACATTGAACTAACCCAAACCCAAACTAACCCCGTGTTTAGAGTAACCTGGAGCTAACGGTACAGCCCTTTCGCCACCGACTTGTCGGAGCTGAGAACAAGTCGGCGCCTGTATACATAGGAAGCGCAGGTGTGCCAACGCGCGTGCACCTCTTGGCTGCTGAAGTTGTGCGCCATTTCTGCCGAGCCGGGGATCGGGGCTCTCGCAGACAAGGCGCCGACGTTGGCGGCCGGAACTCTGAGCGCCCAATCGGGAAGGTCGCGGATGGCCGATCTCTTTTGCGGAGCGCGAGCATTGAACTGCACGCAACGGAGATTAGGCGCAAATCCCCGGCGCCGCCTGATGAGCGGCCGCTTGGGGAAGCTTCGCGAAGCACCTGCCTTGTTAGGCGCACCCCGTTGCTGGTATGCCACGCGCGCCCGCGCGCGCGTGCGTGATTCCCGGGTTTCCGCGCGGCGGACCCTTGGGCCCCGCCTATTCGGTTGCTCCAGCTGAGCAGCTCGCAAGAGGAAGCGGCTAGGCCAGAACACCCAGCAGATAAAAAAAAAAAAAAAAGAACGCGGACAGAAAGCGATAGGAGCTTGCAAGGAAAGGAAGGACAAATAAAAGCATACATCATCAAAGAAGCATAGTATACGAACTGTTCAGAATCAGCCCTGCTCGCACGGCGAGCTTAATGGGTAAGTGAGAGGCGACACTCCCTTCAACGCTACGGAATCGACACCAGCACGAGCATGAGCGAAAGAGCCTCTGTGAGAGGACAGTGTGCTTATGTTCAGGCATTGAAAAAGGAGTGAGATTGTCTTCGAAGAGCTCCCCTCATCACCAATTTGCTCTAAGTTAGAGCCATTTAAGAAATAAATTTAGAAAAAACTATGGTGAACAGTCAACTTGTACTAGAAATCACCAAAAGGCCATGGTACTGTCGCCTGATGCCTCTTTTTAACGCTAACGGCACTTACATACGAACACTGTCGTACTAAATGGAATGTCGTCGCCCATGTAGCTAAATTTCTTGCACCACGCATGGCAATCGCAGAGAATACGTAACACGGGAAAAGCAAATCCAGTGTGTCATCAGAAAAAGCAAAACTGCAATATGCAATGCATCCAAATAATTAAAGTCAAAAGCAATGTGTAATCATAGAAGTGACGAATAAAGAATGAATAACAATTTAATTTGTCATAGCTATAGTAAGGCGAAGCTTTCTTTGCATGTATAACAGGTGAACCCCGATTTTTCGAAGTCGACGGGGAATGGTCAAACCTGCATAAAATCGGGAATTTCGTAAAATTGAAAAAATACGAGAACGCCGAGGTCAAACGACGACTTTATTTGGAGAAAAAAGTTGGTTATTCTTGTTTGTCTACGAGTTTTCAGTAAGGGCTTCACGCAGCTCTCGTAGCTTGCGAGAGCGATGAGAGCTTGTGTCCCCTCCTTCTTGAGACCCAGCAAATCGCCTGAAAAGTTCGACGGCGTCCATGACCTCGCTAGGTGTCGGCACATGGTCTATCTTTGCGTCCGTGTCAACATCTGACACTCGTTCTGCGTCGGCAATGAAAATTTTCCGTTGCGTCCGTGTCTACCATGGCATCAGCGCTTGCGTAGTCCGCGAAGTCCACGTCCAGGGGGATAGCGTCAAGCCGGCTGAGTTGTTGGCAAGAACTGGAAGCCGACTGTTCGACCTGCTGCGCGGGACTAGGATCGTCGTGGTACCTAGCTGCCTCGTGGACCATTCTGAAACTGGCATGCCTGAAGCAGTTGGGAAGATCATGGATTGCTTTGTTCCACACCCGCTGCAGTGGCTCGGTCAGCTAAGGCGTTGTGCTGCTGAGCACGAGTTCGCGGGATCGAATCCCGGCCGCGGCGGCCGCATTTCGATGGAGGCGAAATGTAGTTTTTTCCACCTCTTTCCTTCGGGGTGGTCTCGAAAAATCGGGAGCGATGAACAATTTTCCATTCGGTAAGATTGAATTGGTAAATACATTATGCCCAATGAAACACATTTGGGTAAATTTAATTCTTCGCAAGATCGAGAAATTCGTAAAATCGGGGTTCAACTCTATTTTGTTGCGTGCATTGCATATTTGGCAATGCATATTTTAAGCAAACACTGCCAACCGCATGTAGTTTTCATGTAAATGTGTTTTGTGCTCCACCCCTCATCTGGCGCGCTCGGGAGAAGCCGCGTGCCGCTCTGTGGCCAACGTGTCCCTTGGAGCAAAATTAGGCGAGACGGGGAAAAAGACCGCCGGCGCATCGTAACGCGCTCAAAAAGAGAGTGTCGCGTCGTCCTCGAGAGGCGTGTTCCCAGCCAACTAATTACGTGGTTCGAGTCGCAAATGAGTCGCTTTGTGCAGCGCCTGCAATTAGAACCGTGGGTCGGCTGCGCCACGCACCATCTCCCTCCTCACCCCCCTTGTGCGGGCCGCGGACGGCAGAAGCAGTGGCCCGGGCTGGCGGCTCATGACGGCCGATCCTTTTCGCGATTGCCGGCTGACTGGCCTCTCGCGTCGAACTGTTCCCGGGACTTCCCCGCGCGGCTGCGGGAGGGGGTCCTTCATTTTGCGCCGCGATAAATCATCGTCTTCCTGATTTATTGCTTATCAGTCTGGAGCAGGCAAGCGGAGGGTAGATCCTGGCGCACTGGCTGCCTCCCAGGACTAGCGGTCATAGTCTGTGGGCGGGAATCTCCGTCCGGCTCGCTGTTCGTACACGGCCGGCCAGATGGAATCGGCGTTTTCGCCCTCGCTCCAGTGCTCGGTCGCCGACCGCCATTCTACGCCCCCCCCCTCCCCCCCTCCCCCCTCCTCACCAGCAGCTCTTCGCGCGTGCCGTTGTTTGTTTCCCCGCCGTCTCCTGACGTAACGCCACCGGGTGCGTGCCGAGACGTCGACCGCAGCCTCCCTGGAGCATGCGGCTCGGCTTCGGTGCCCCCGACCAGGCTCACCCGTGCTTCGTCCAATGCGCGTGTTGTCCCTGGCACCGGTAGAGAGGTGCCCCATCATTTACGTCTTTGTCGGCACGGCATCGTCTTTCTTGTGTTTTCCGGCGGGTGGGTGTGTGTGTTTTTCTTTTTTTAACAAAATGAATTTGTTATCTACGTTTCAATAAAGGGAAGACGAAAAGGGTCGAATCGATTCAGTTTCGTCTTCCATAGTATAGTGCCACTTTATTTGAAAGTGCGCCACGAGTGAAAAATGAAAGACGCGAGAAAAAGGGGACAAAGATTTTTTTTTTCTTTTTCAAGAAACACAGCTCAGAAAGTGTTACGCTTATTATCAATTGTCCAATTTCAGTCCAAATAAAGAATGCTTCTGACTCGTTTCTGCGCAGAAAGACGGCGGTGAGTTCGGCGCGTCCATGTGTTTGCTGCTCCTTTTCGTCTTAAGAGACAGACGCTACATCGGCTGCACGGCCGGTCCAGAACCACGTCACCGCTGGCGTAAGAAGAAATGCTAAAACTGGACTGAACAAAGGAAGCCTCTGCTTTAGCGTCGCCAGACGTGCTGGCTGATATTTTTTTTTTTAGCTGCGCGGCTGAAGTCCGCATCATGTCGTCGCCACTCACTACAAAAGTAACCCCTTCTACCATCGGCATCCTGGCTACTACTAACGTTCCCGTAGGGGATAATTCAGTCATCTTAGCTACTGCTACACCTAGCAACGCTGAGCGGATAGAGCGACCGGATGATTCCTAAGTCCTCCAATGGCCTTCTGCGCGGATGTTTCGACACTGCCGCCATCAATATTTTGTTCGAAAATGTGTTTATCTCAGCTGCACATAGAGCGCTGTCGTTTCGTAAGTTCGTAAAGTGCCCGCCATGTCAGACTTGTTGTCATGTCCGGTTTTCTTAAGACCGGATTTTCAAGCGGCTATGCTGTAACATGTTCGAAAGAGAGAGAGAAAAAAGAAAATAAATGTAATTTCAGCGCCAATTTCTATGGCCTGGCTCGAGGAAGCGACCGTTCGCCGTTCCCTGTGAACGACGAACTTGTTTTTTTTTTTTTATGTCACGTCGTCGCCCCACAACAAAAGCCTGAAATGTGTTTAGTGCTTCTGAGACCAGCGCTTTGAGTTTAAGAGGCTGCCTTCACCGCATAAGCAGCGCTTAGGTGAAACGGGCTTCCAAACTAAAAGAAAACTATTTTGTAAATAGAAGGTACAGCACATAATCGTAGTTTTCTTTTTGTCGTGCTAAGGATTTTTCGATGTCATCGTAATCATGTACACATGTAATCAGCTTATAAGGCACAACCAGCTTCCGTGAAGATATTAGAAATATGTGAAAAACACAGAATCAGCAACATACGAGTACTCGATGATAAGGAAAAGGCATAGTGAGGACAAATCACCAAGCACGGGACCGGGTGGACAACCGAAGTTTATTGATTTGCGCTTGCTATTTCTTTCTTTCAAACACAACAGGCGCAAGAAAGTGCCGGCCACCCTGCGGTCCGATTGGCACGTTTCAATCGCTGAGCGTTGTGCTAAGCAGCGCCGCTGTCCTTACGGGACGCCTGTTTTGCCATCATACGCGGCTTCCTCCCCCTACCATCACTATGATTCCACCATGGCAAAAAAAAAAATTATGGGGTTTTACGTGCCAAAACAACCATCTGATTATGAGGCCCGCCGTAGTGGGGGACTCCGGATTAACTTGGACCACCTGGGGTTCTTTACCGTGCACCTAAATCTAATACACGGGTGCTCCATGCATTTCGCCCCCATCGAAATGCGGCCGCCGTGGCCGGAATTCGATCCCGCGACCTCGTGCTTAGCAGCCCAACACCATAACCACTAAGCAACCACGGCGGGTGGTTCCACCATGGCAACCTTCCTAAACCCGACAAAAGTGATTGCGTTGCCACTACCTCCCTTCATGATGGAACAAAACCTTTGATGCCACAGCACCCTTCATGTACATGACACATGCTGCCACTCTTTAAAAGTGGAACGTCACGCAGCGCACAAGAGGAACTGCAATGTAAAGACAACCACCAATTTTTTTTAAAATCTATATTGTCACGTTCTAGTGGTCAGACGTCGAAATCTTAAATCACGGGTCAAGTCCGTCCTCTAGTTCGTATACATGTATCACAGTACCCTCGAGAATAATCACTCGTTTTAATCGTTCGTTCGGAGAATGTACTACATATAACCACATTCACGTGGCGCACTCAACCTGTTTACCGACAAGGGGCCGAATTGACGAAGCTTTTCGTTCGCAAGTGCTGTTCGCCATTGACCGGCCTTCTTCGCTAATAATATGTCCAGCATCAGGATTGCCTCCCGTTCGCTCTTACGAACAAATCTAGCGTAAGTGATTTTTTTGTGAATACGGGCCAAGGTACCCTGTCGCTATATAGAATCCGCGACAACATTCAAGAAGTTTCAGATACTGTAGGCGCGTGTTAATGCGCTGAGTGACAAATCCATAACAGTGACAATACGGGGGAAAATATTAAGCATCACAAATTAAAATCAACAACAAAAATCTGAGGTTTTACGTGCCAAAACCACGATATGATTATGAGGCACGCCGTAGTGGGGGATTTCGAGAGAGAGAGAGAGAGATAGATAATTTATTAGAAAGGCCAAGATGTCGGCCTGAGCTAGCATGCTCTGGCCTGCTACTCTGCACAGGGGAAAAAGGAAAGAGGACAAAAAGGAGTGATGAACGATGATGATGAGGACAGGAAGAAGGGATGCATATATGCATTAACACAGTAGTTTCCTTAAAGCCTTGATTCTAGTCCGGTGATTTTCAAGTAGTCTAGAGCAGCCCTTGTAGCTATTGATGCTACTGATGTACGGTCACACAATGCAGACAAAATAGTACTTTCGGACAATGTTTGCCTGCCAATGGCTGCTATAGCGTCGAAGCCAGCGTCTTCCGCTGCGGTGCATAGAGAGGGCAGTCGCAAAACAAATGTTGGAGAGTCTCAGACACTTGGCAGCGTTCACAGTTCGGTCTGTCCGTACGGCCAATAAGATGTGCATAGCGTCGAGTGAAGGCGACGCCCAGGCGAATCCGGTGAAGCATGCGTGCTTGGCATGGCTTGACTTTGGCCGGGAGGCGAAAAGTCTTGCTACAGTCTATTTGCCGCAGGTGCCTGTACCGATGGTCTGGTTGAGCCCAGTAATGTGCTGTGCAATCTCGCATGAGCATAGTCAACAGAGCTTACATCGCTTCGCGAGTAAGGAATCTTTACTTTGACGGCTGTAGGAATAGCGGTTCTTGCTTCCGCATCAGCTAGCTCGTTGCCGGCCAAGCCGCAGTGACCAGGTACCCATTGGAAGGTATAGGTGAATGAGGGACCGTTCCTCTGAGCAAGATCAAATATTTGTAGGATGTCTAACGCTAGCATGCAATACTGGCCACTCCTCGAGAAAGAATCGATGGCTTCGGATTAATTTTGACATCCATGGGGTTCTTTAAATCTATATAAGTAGACGAGTGTGTCCGCATTTCGCCCCTTTTGAAATGCGCCTGCCATAGCCGGGAACATCCCCCACCCTTCACACCCCGGCCCTCACACGCACAATTTATTTTTCGGAGCAGATTTTTTTAAAGATCTAGCCTTTTGGCAGATAGCTACTTCCATACCTCCATCTGCATTACTTAAAGAGACGGCGACTTGAAGACGCGTAGACGAGCACTGCCATAGTTTTCGTAGCAAAAGGAAATGAGCAATTAGGTAATTGACAAAGTCCCACTGACTGACTTATGCCACCCATAACTTAAGCTTACTTACCTTCGGTTATATATTGAAATTGCCGATCCGAAGCTGGTCAGTATTGCTGGCAGATCCGTCGAGCAGACATCCTGAGACCAGCACTAGTTATTGCAAGGCTGTCATTACAGTTCGCTGCGAAATTTATTGGCGTCCCAGTCATTATTTCCCTAAAATGCCTGCCTCAGGCACATATCGAAGAAACAAAGTGGAACAGCAATGTATTTCGTGGCAGAACTAGGGAACGGAGCGTCGTAATTTCTCTAATTGAACATGCCTTTAGCTCCGACCACGTTCAGTTCCGCAATTTCAGCACGCAATCTAAAGCGTAGTCTTAAATATCGATTCGAAAAACCGTGTCCAATTACGTTATTGAGCATTGAGATTGCGAGTGTGCCAAGTTATTAAAGTAATACGGCTGAAATAACCTCTGCACGATCTACCTCCGGCAATTGAGAAACGTAATAAAAGATATGGTATGGCCGGTCTTTTAGCGAAGATGACATGATTAAAGTACGGTGTAGATAAAAATAATACTTCTCCAGCAACATTCGCATTCGCACCGGAGGACATCACAAATTGTTCGGTAATCCCGGATGAGTCCTTTAATTAACGAACATAGTTGAACTACCTTATTATCTCAGGACTCTCATTTTAATAGTGGACATGAAGACGGTAAGAGCTTAAGGTATGTCCATTTACTAGGTACACCGAGGCTAGCTCCAGTTCAAAGATAGCTGTCTGCAGTCTACTAGCAAAATAAGTTCCATTCCACTAATCCTGGAAAGCATTCCTTTAGCAGTTCGGGAACAGCAATGTTCTAAGCCCCCCCACCCTTCCCCCTCCGCCACACAAACACGCATTTTCTTGTTTCTCTCAGGACGTTGTCGAGTACAGCTGTAATTGCGGCACATAAAAGTAAACCTACGGCATTGTATTTCGTAAAAACAGTTAATATCAATAAACGAAGTAACGTATAAAACTAAACCTTCGACATTGCCTTTCGTAAAACCAATTAATTTGTATCAGCGAAGCGAGAAGGAATGCGTGAGGAAGTTGTCAATATAATCAACCCAGGCTTCATCATTTTACTTTACTTTCAGCGCGTATTAGTCGAATAAAAATCAGTAGCTTGCAACATTTAGCGCGCAAGGATTGCCAGCGAATAATGCTTGAACCAATGGCCGGGTTGAAGCCTCCGGGGGCAAGGAAAAAGAAAACACTACTTCTTTATAACAGGACCTCAACGTTTGTCAGAGGTACGGGGATTTGTAAAAAATAAAGAGGTTGCATTAGGCTTCAATACAGTGCTGTTGCTACCATCACGTGGCACGAAGAGAACGTGCTTGGAAATCTTCTTCGGCTCTTCTTACGTTGTCTCCAAGCTACGTACGGAACTCGCGATCAAAAGTCTGAGCGCTAGTAGTTCTCGCTGTTTCCCGCGCGCCACAAGTTTAAAAAAGAAGAAAATCGCTAACATCGATAAGAATTCCTTCGAATTTCGGCCCGGGCATCACGTATCTAAGGGAAATTGCATTTTTCGCTCGAGATTCGGACCACGCAACATGCGCGACCTTCTTTTGAAAGGTGCATAAGGAAAAAAAAAAAGGAGAAAAAAAAGAAGAAAAACAAATCGCCATTGGTTGCGCGTATAGCGTGGACCAAAAGTAAGCAATAGATAAACGTTAGCGGTTTCCTCTTTTCTTGTACATACGGCTTACCCCATTTCTGGTTCGAGTGCGGCAAGTTTCTTCGATTTCACGTTTCACCATATAGAAAAGGACAGAAAAAAAAAAAAAACGCCTCGTGCATAAACGTGCGCAGAAATGCGTTGCCCGAGGCTCGGTATGCCTTGCCAACTCTGCTTCAACATCCGTATGGAAAGGATTTCATTTTGCGTTCCGCCGAATCGCGCTCTTCATGGTGTGGAACCTCTGACTTGGTTTTAATCTGCCATCGACTAAATGCGCGCGAACGTTTCTACTTTGTCGGCGCTTCCGGGTGTGCCGCCGTCTGCGGCGCTTCGTCTGTTCCACGGCTTGCATGAACACTGTAGCATCACGTCTCAAACGCGGAAGCGGACCCGGCCGAAGCTTGATACGCACGGCTTGTCAGTCACAATTCTCTACTTTTCCCGCGACCTATACACGTCTAAAGGTATTTTCTTTTTTTTTTCTTTTTTTTTTTTGCACCAAGTTTGACTGTACCGGGTTCCTGGTATTCTTATGAGCGTGCGTAGATCGCCTGGTTATGTTGAAGGGATGGGCCCACGTGTTGTCGTTGTTGATTTTTCCTCTATTTTGCTTTTGGCAGTCACCCGACGTAAGCCAAACCAAGGCGCTTCCAAAAGCCCCAACCTCTGGGGAGGTGGCGCTCTTTTCTCCCCTATTCCGCCAGAACCAAAACATTTCGATCTTATGAAAACTGTTGGAAACGCCCCGGGTGGAAAGAAAAGGAAATGGAAGTGCGCTTGTTGTGGCACACGCATGGCTTGATTGAAACTCTTTGTGTAAACAGCTCTATCCGGGCGGCGCCAACTGCACGCGATTATAACTGCTGCTGCCGCATTATCGCTTTTCCTTTTTTTTTCTTTTTCTGGATTTTCGCGTATTTATTTATTTGTCAAGTCGTGTGCTTACGTATTGTTCTATAGTGTATAAGAAGTGGGCCTTTGGGAAAAAGAAATCTACGTTTCAGTGGTATGTCACTGTTTTTTTTTATTATTATTATCACGGTGTTATTCGCTTTCTGAGATAACGCGAAGTTTAATGCTCACATGCCCGTCGTGTCAGATGTGTTTATGTATAAGCTTTTCTCAGCTCGTGTCAAGGTTGCTTCAGTAGTTTTTCGGGCGCTGCTGTACGAGTGTCGAGTAGGTGTCAACATTATATAGCACAGTCAAATGCATCCCACTGATGTTGCAATAACTTTTTCGCACCCAATAATTAGTAAGAAACCATGATGTTTCATGTTCAAGGCATGTTATGTATTCGTTTGACGAAATCGTTTTGACGAAGTCGTCAGCGGAATTCTTTGGCCAAAACAGTTCCAAGACCCTTCACTGCTGCTTTGGGGACGATGTGCTTTCGTAAATAGGCAAGAAGTACAAGTTCATCTCTAAGAAGGCAACACAGACAAACGGGCACAATAAAACAGGAGAAAAGAACACAACCGCCTATTGCGTTCCTGACAACTTCTCGCAATATTTCCTTTGATCGAGATTTCTAGCTTTTCCAGCGCTTAGTTTTGTGGACTTATTTGGCCCCGGGCTGGCCAATGCCTCTGCTAGCATCCTGGTTAGAGACTGTACAGAGCGACCTCCTCGGAAAGGCGCTGGTCTCCGGTTCGCTCCCGGAATCAGGATGAATTTTCCTTAACTGCGAAGTTTCCCTTTCTAACGTAGCGAAGCAAGCGAGTACCCTTTACAGCATTCTGCTACACTCAGGCGGATGGCAATTTCTTCTGGCCTGAAACTTACTCTCCTTCGCGGATTTCTGAAGAAGTCTTTTGAAGGAAACATATAACTCACGAACAAGAAGAAGAGCACGCACAACGGTTGGCAAGCTCTTTAAGGGCTTCTGTACAGTGCGACGCTTTGCAATCTTCTTGGCTGTACATACGCTGCGTTAGAAACCCTCTGAGCACAATTTAGGTGCATTTCTTATTGTTAAGCTCAAGTTATGTATAATTAAGGCTAAGTTCACGCAGTAGCATCAGATACAGGGAACTTGAGTACCGTTACATAGGCACACGGAGGCGGCAAGCGTCTACATGCCCAGAAATTTCGGACATCGACCTGTCGGCGGCAGGTGCTGTGTGGTCACGTCATTCAATGAAAAACAAATTTAAAAAATTGACTACATAGCAACGCTTCTCTATACGCCCAAGTATTTTTACCTTGATATTTTGTAGGTCGTCCTGTCACTCTATGCCAAGTTTGGCTTTAGTGCGGTTACCTTGCAGTGTTCGACGGCCACATTTCTGTACCTTTGAAAACTCCATAACAATATGTTTAGAAATTAATACCAGAGAAGTGCACCTTCGTTCGCCCAAATCCCTGAATTGATGTAATCAGTATGACGCGCTCTTCCTATGTGCGATTTATGTTTAGTTCAGCAATGTTTATGAAATTAGAAAGGCGCGTTTGCAAAGCTTCACTGCAGTGAAGCCGCCTTACGGGGGCACGTGCCTTTTAAGGGAACATCAGACGCCCCTAAAAACATAAAGTTTGCCGCGCTCTTATTCCAAGTAGCATTTGTGCAAGGTAAAAGCATGTATTGAAGACACCAAATGGTAGACAAGTTATTTCATGCGAGATCCACTTTCTTCAAAATTTCACATCCACCTTACCGCAAAGCACTTGCGTAATGCAGTGAAAGCAACACATCAGTTAGAGCTGGGAACTAACAAGGCGAAACAAGTTTACCGATAAATAAGCAAATGAATAAAAGAGTAGCCATCAAAGAGAATATATTAAAAAGATGAAAATGCAAAAAAAAAAGTTGTTTTAGTTACTCATGTGGCGGAACATGCGAAGTAACCCCAATGACCCAAATTCCTGGGTTTGTGATAATTTATACATGGGCGGGCAGACACTACTTGCTGGAGCTTTCACCATGATCAGTAAACATAAGCAGAGTATGTCATCAAGAAACAATGCGCACCTATGTGTATATTATGCTAATGTTAATTATTTCAGCGTTGCGTTCTTCCTCTAGTTTTGCTGCATTAGTTAACTAGCCGCTCACAGTTTGGACTAGCCACTCCGTCACGGCAAGCCAGGGAAATATTGGTATAGAAGCTCTCCGAACTACCGGTAAAAAGGAATTACATAGCGAGGTTAACGTTGCACAGCTATCGAGACATACTCTCTCCGTACTTATCGTGTTCCCAGAAATGTACTGCAGGCAATCAAAACGGTCGCGAGTAATTTATAAAAGAAGCCGGATACAATAGCAGATACAAATCAGACTTGTAAGTAACGAATTGTATCTCGTTAATTACATGTAGTGAATTTATGTTTTAGAAGTTTTCCGACTTATTGATTACATTTTTAAACTTGACGCTGATTACCGTGATTCAATTAATTTTTTTCAGCAACCAGCGACATGTAACTAGTTACGTCAATGACGAGACAAGCTGTAACAGGCGACGCAATTTTGAGCACATCAGTTAGGTAGGAACTACAGCAAAACGGCCGCGCGTCAGGCTCGCGGATGTGACAAACAAATCCGGGCGCTCAATATTTATTTCGTCATCTTGACGTTCCACTGGATGTCGACCGACGAAATAAACTGGTGTTGCTATGGCTCCATAGCGATGACCACTTGGAGCTTTGATGCCAGGAAATCACCTGCGCACAATTTTTTCGGCTTTTCATTGCCACTATCGGGAGTGCCTGCACCGAGCCCCAGCTACAATGAAGCGCTACGCTTCATAGAGGGCCCAGACGCGAGAATCGGATATTGAGTAACCACAATCTTGTGCGCAAGGTGTTCGTACGTTACAGCACCGCCCTTCCCTCCAAAGCGCACATCGAGCAGGTTTTCACTGTCGCTGCTCACAAGAAAACGAGGGAGGCTGACTGACAAAAATTGCGAAAACTATTCGTTAGTAAAGATAAACAACGTGTCAATGGCTGCGAAGACCACACTTAAAGTAACGTAAAAGTAATCAATTACAATTTAGTAATTTGTTCAGTTATTTTCGGGGAACAGTGATTGGCAACTGTGATAAAATAAATTTTGGATTAAGTAAACTTAATCGGTTACTCTTTTGTGAGCGTAACGTGTACAAGTCTGATCCAGAGCGACTCCCGTGCCGCTGCACTGGGGGCTCGTGAGACTAGTGACGTTCAGCCCTCGTGAAGCTCAGTTGATCGCTCCATCTTCCCAGCTATTGTTCACTTGCGTTTAGACAATGCAGTTGTCGTAGTACGTTTCCTCGGAAACGTCCGCCAAGTCCGGCGCCGTACGTGACCGGTCGCGGGACGCGTTCGCCAATGCACTCGCGGCAGTAATACATGCATTGAAATTCTTCTTCGTATTATTATTATTCGATTTGAAAACATATACATTGACAGGAAATGGGAAGCCAGGAGCGGGCTGGCAAGTGCCACCGGAAGTGGCACAACGCCTGCCTGCTCTTTATAGAAAGGAGGAGATAGAAACGTAGAAATGGAAGATAGGAAGAAGGGGAGGAAAGAGGAAGCATGCATGTTATACAGGAGAACGCCACTATTATTCAAGTCTCGCCTTCACAATGAAGAAGCGTGGCGTTCTTAAAAGCGTCAGCAATCGGCGGCTAACTCAACTGTAATACGCAGACACGGCGCATCGGTGACATTTACGTTCAACGTATATAGTACATTTTCGAAACGTGTCGGTGAAGTATGTATCAGCACGCGACGCATCTGACGGCGGCACCTCTATGGCGCCGCTACTGAGATGGCAACAGCGCTCGAGAAGCGTACGACGGAAAGTTTTTTTCCAGAATAATGCTGAGAAGTGCAAAGTTAACGGCGACGATTTGGAAAAGGAAACAATAGGCCATAACTTGTAAGGGGTTACTTTGGCCCATTCTTATTCGTTTCTTATCATCTCATTCGTCCAACTGAGTGGCCGATCCCGGTGATAGCAGGGGCGTCGTGCGAGCCAATGACAAAGGGGAAAACAATGCCAAAAATTAAAAGACCGTTTACAAAATAGGGGCCAGTTATTTTGCTTTTTATTTTTTATTTTTATCTTTCATGTAGCAGCGATTGGCTGAATTAGCTGTTGGGTGATTTGGTGCGTACATGAAAATAACAGGTGATCATTGCAAGACGTCCAATGGTACCTCAAGCGGTTGGAATTGATGAACCATTTTCACTGCGTGGTCAGAGCTGTTGCGGCTGTGCTCACAAATTGACACGGGCGATTCAAGACGAAATAAAAAAAGGCATAAAAAGGTGGCTCTCTTTCTTTTCTTTTTTTTTTACCCGATGCGCTGACCTATAAGATATACGCACCTGATTCAGGAACCGAAGTGATGAAAGCGATGACAGCGTATCTAGTGCAACGCTCAACGAGTGGCATGTCAAATCGAAATTGACAACGCGTGCAACGACATTGAGACACAATGCGCGTTCAGGTAAGCATAGCAGTGAAGAAAACGAACGAGCTGTCTGAAAACGGCAAGCGAAAGTTGTCACGGGGCAAGCGGAAGCACCTGTTCGACGCCCGCTGTCCGTCCGCACCGTCCGCATGGGACACGCGGAGAGGTTCAGCGCACGTTGAAGGGACGCAGCCGCGACGGCCGTGACAAGGCGTGCACGCGACGCGCAGTCCGGCAACGCGCGTGCCCTTACCGGTGGTGGTGTTTTTAGAGTGGAGATGGGCCTCGGCGGGAGCTTTTTCCCAAGGCGCGCTCAGCGGGACCGCGTGGCCGGGCCGCGTTGAGTGGGCATCACGAGCCGGCTCTTGGTTGAAGCGGCGTGCCGGGGCGCAGGCAGAGTTCGGAGTGCCGGTGGCGCCGGCGCTGAGCGCGAACCCCGTGGCGGACATCGATCTCGCGCAGACCCGTCCGCCAATGGGAGCAGACCGCGCGGCGCGCGAACGCGGGGCCTGGCATAGCGCGTGGACGGCGTGCTTCTTTTCTGGGAGTGGGGCACCAACCCGAGCCCGTTCGCACCGCGATCAACTTCTGGAGGAGCACGCGCCACTTGTACCCGGACGTCCTCATCGCGTCGTTTGCTGCACACTCCAGTTCGCCCCCCCCCCCCCCCCCCCCCTCCAAGCAACGCCCCTGTCGTCTTAACTGAAAAGTGCCGCTGTCATGCCTGACGAAGTTGGCGTGGGACTTCATTTCCAGTGTCTCAAAAGCTTGTCAAAAATAAGAGCCACAAATAAACAGATAAATGATTTCGTTTCTATTCATGACTGTACCTTCTGCCCGATACTTGAGTTGCTGTGAAATTTATGCTTTGGATCACTTTCTTGCCGAAACCCACACAACACAGAACGTTGTCTTCTTCTTCTTTCTGGGGTTTTACGTGCCAAAACCAGTTCTGATTATGAGGCACGCCGTAGTGGAGGGCTCCGGATTAATTTTGACCACCTGGGGTTCTTTAACGTGCACTACAACGCAAGCACACGGGCGTTTTTGCATTTCGCCTCTATCGAAATGCGGCCGCCGTGGCCGGGATTCGATCCCGCGACCTCGTGCTCAGCAGCGCAACGCCTTAGCTGACTGAGCCACCCCGGCGGGTAACGTTGTCTTCAGGAGTGTTCGCAATGATGCCCACTTGCTTCGATGAGATCTCTGTTGTGACCTCCTTGGCTCGTTCCGGAACAAAATCACACGTAACGGTTCAAGGAGCACTAATCATCGTATTATACTACGAGGGCCTCCCGGGGGTTAGAAAAGAAGCCTACAATGTCAGTCAGGAAATAACCAGGACACGATTCAGTTATTGAGGGGGTTGAACATCCCATAGTAGCCCATTGCTATCAGAGACACCCTGGTGGAGGAATACGGATTAATTTTCACCAGCTGAATTTTTTTTAACGTGCGCCGGATGTTCCACGGACAGGTGTTTTTGCGTTGAGCGGCCACCCGAATGCGGCCGTAAGGAAAAAATCCCGGGACCTGGTGGTTATCAGACGAGCGCCATAGCAGGCGAGACATCCCGGTGGGTAAACAGGAAGCGCTTCCATCGGCTGCGATGAAAGAACACTGACACCTCCTCCATGTCCACAACTCAGTGTTTGATTGCTCGGGTAGGACTATTAAGGCGAAAGCGTTAGATGGCTCATGGGTCGAAAAATCCGACGACCCTCCGGCGTTATGGCACCAAAATCAAGTGACGTGTCGGGTGACGTCTCAGACACATTAAAGAAACTGCTATCATGAGCAGAAGCAACTTCCAAATGACTATAGAACCTACAAAAATAGCCACATTTGGTGACGCACGCGCCAGTAAGCCATCAATTTCTTTATCAATAAAAGAGCTCGGTCACCTCTGGTCGCGTTGAACGGACACCCTTCTAAATAATCAGTGTGGCCACAAAAGTGTCTGCGTGCAGTTTCGGCGGGTTTTGTTCATATTTGCCGAGCAATGTACACCTGTCTTATGACGTTTTGAGGAGTATAAGTACGCCTGCGAGAACTGGAAATAAATCTGTTGTTTAAAGCTAGCGCTGCGTGTTTGTCTAATGTGCCTTTCCGTATCCCTCTCATCCTGCCTGCTCTACAAGAAAGTAGACGAACGAAAAAGAAAGTTACGACCATTATAACGTGCCATTAAGCACGCAGAGCCAGTGGCGATGTCTAGGTGACCGGAAAAGAGAACAAGTAAAGAGAAAAACGTGTAAAGAGAAAACAAGTAATAGGAAGAAACAACGCAGTCGAATGAGCATGTCAAAGTAATTTAATGAATGTCTCGTGACGCGCAGGCTTTCGCATTCATCCGATTCCTTGGCGTATGCTAAAGTGGCTGTCAACTTTTTTCTACAGAGAGAGCTAGTTAGTGGCAAACTCTCGCCTCGAAACCGAGACTAAAACCCAGCGTCATGTCATGGCCACCGATATTACAAGCGCGCGCTGCCTGACCTGACATGCCAAGCTCTCGTATTTCCACTGCCTAAAAACTTTTTTTAGCTTTCTTTTCTTAAAGCTACACTTTCCATACATCTTAAAGGGACACTATAAGGATACACTAAATCATTTTAGACAGGCAGAATACTCTTTGAAAACACGATTCACATCCTATGGCGGAAAAAGTGCCGAACATCACCCGACAAACGGTGGTCAAAACTTCCCTTTTCTTTTTTTTTTCTTTTTTTTAGCTTTCGTGTCCAATCTGCTGCGCCGTTGAAGTCGATGTGGCGTCACGAAGTTGAGAATGTGTATGCGCGTTGGGAACTTTTATATTTGTTAGTGCAGAAAAACATTTCCTAAAGATCGCAGGCTGAGTATTTGGGTACTTTTTATTATAATATACTCATCGCTTATTTATAACTGATTAACTAGCCTCGTACAGACGCTGTCAAAATTCCCGACGCCCCATGGATATGTTCGATTATTCTTTAAGGTGGTGTGGCACCCCCCCCCCCCCCCTCCCCTCGCATCCCATCCCCTCCCCGTTGTGATGTACCAAGTTTTCACTCGTATTAAAACCGACGTCTTTCATACTGCTCCTGATACTCCTGACGCCCAATCTACAAGTACAACTCAATTTACAATTCCACTTTACCAGTCTTTTTAAATATCTTATCACGTAAGTATACATCAAGTGCTGAAGTTATGTGATCCCTCTCATCTTAATTTTGTCCCTCATTTGAGCGGAAAGGTCGGCTCTCAGGTGATCACTTGTCGATGGCTTAAAAGCATAGCGAACACAGCTCTAGGTACATATGCTGTACGGGGCCACGCGCTATGCAATTATTCCAACTTTGCTAATTATTGGCTCCCTTTTGAGAATTTACCAATATACTGTTCAAGACTTCCGCCAATATCTACGCATGGTCTACTCGGTTCCAGCCGAATTTCTTCGCAATACATCTTTGCATCATCCTGTGGCGGTCGCTTGAATACACCAACACATACGGCCAAGGTGGTGAACCCGGATAGGGGACCCAGACACGTGTTCGCTGGAAGTGCCGTTAACAGCTGACGCTGCAAGAGGATCGGAGCGTCGCCAACAAGAGCCCCACGCACTACACGCGTTCGCTGCCCCGGGCGCATACGTCAGTGCCTCGGAACGGCAGCACTCTCCGGCTGATTATGTCTCCTCACAAGCATAAAATAAACATCGTGTCAAATACGAAACTTACAGCAAATAATATTTATATTGATATTCGGCATATCATTTGTTAGTTATTCTTTTGCGCACTTTTTCGCCAAATTTGACATTCGTGGATGCGTAGATCAGAAGCACGCGGTGGCATCGGCGCAAATGCCTCACTTTTTTTTTTCTTTTTTTTGAGCTTGAACACGTCTCATGCTACGTTACTGACTATTTTATTTATTTATTTACTTATTTGTTTGTTTGTTTGTTTGTTTGTTTGTTGGTTTGTTTGGTTGTTTGTTTGTTTGTTTGCTTGCTTGCTTGCTTGCTTGCTTGCTAGTATGCTTGTTTTTTTGTTTTTTTGTTTTTTTTTGCGAAGCGACGCGTATATTCTGTACAGTAATGTTCGCCATTTCTCTGGTGAATCCTCTGTATTGAATGTCAATTTACTTTTCTTGAAAACGTTATATATATTTGTTGTTGTCATAACTGTTTCAACCATATATACCTGTCACCATATATATTCCTGTCAAATTTTCTGTTCTGTAGTTAGCTGATGTTTACACGTCGCTGTGCAACCCCCCCCCCCCCCCCCCCCCCCCTTATTAATGCCTTTGAACCCTTAAAAGGAAGAAACACATTTTTTTATATTAAACGGAACTGGCAAACTGCTGGTACGAATGTGGTCTAACGATTCGTTGAGCAATCCGAACCGAAAAGCCAATATTTGAAGACACAGCAACTGACGCCACTAATTTTCGGTAGCCTTTGCTGCAAGGAAAACTTCAAGGGTGAGCTTGCTCGTGGTTCAACCGGGTGGCCCACTTTTCGTGACTGGTGATTGATTGTTTCAGCGGAAGCAGCCTGCTATAGATTCCGTGAGCTATCATACTGTGATGGTGGCTCGCTTTGTCTCCCCATTAGCTGCAGCACAGCACGACAAAGGCGGGCTTGATTGTCGCAACGTGGCGGATGCGGCTAAGCGCAATGGCCAACATTCGGAGTTGGCCGGTTGGCCCTTCGGCAACTGAATAACCGTCTTGTCGAAGCTCGCTACGAACTATACGGCTGTGCAGATTATTTTTTTGTTCATTTTTTTTTTTGCGTTATATGCGTCACCGTTGCTTTGACGGTACATTCTTTCCCCCTTTTCCCGTCCCGAAGCGTAGAGTAACTAACTAGACGTTCTCCTGGTTAACATCCCTGTCCTCTACGTTTATTTCCCCCTCTACTGAAAGGTTATAAGATCTTTAATGTCTTAGGCCTTCGATATCTATTGGCACAGCAAGTCCTTCGGCTCTTCCATAAGAAGCTACCTTAGCATGATACGATGTGCGCAAAGCTGCCGCTTGAGCAGCCATGTCCTCAGAAACCTCACGTGGGTATTAAAGTGAAGCTTTCCTTTTCTACCGTCTACGTGTCGTATTTAGTTTTACAGCATTTAATTAACCGCACGTTAATTAACCCCCGAGGGTTCAAGTTAATCCGAAGTCCCCCCACTGCGGCGTGCCTCAAAATCAGATCGTGGTTTCGGCACGTAACACCCCAGAGTTAGATTTTTATGTAATACAAAAACCGCTCATTCTATGTCTCTATCTCTCTTTGAATCGGCGTCAAGGCCATTAAGGCCAAACCACACGTACGCTCGCCGACGCACACATGCTTGCGCCGGCGTGCATACGCGTGCGCAGATGGTGCGGGACAGATCGTCCGCGTCCAAGCGCGGCGCGAGCATGGCTGTCTGGCTGCCTCGCGTTTCCACCCGCCTGGTTACCCAACTACGCGGCGTCGTACATACAATCAACCCTCAGTGAGGCAGATTTACGTCATGCGAGAATGTGCTCTTTCTTTTTGCGCTGATCTAGCGACATTAAACATAAAACGATTGCGTTTATCAATATTTCAGTATTTTAAAGCACTGTCAGTAACAGAGTGCGAAACAATATCTGTCAAAACGTCTACGAGTGAGCCAAGTGGGCGCGCGCTGGCGAGCGTCTCTTGTGGATGCAAACCGGCATTCCTCGCGAGGCGCGGCTATCGCAAGGCAAGCCTATACGTGTGGTCTGGGCTCTAGGCTCTTCCCACTGACAGCGCTGTTTCGGTATGACTAAAACCGCGATTTTGGAATATTTCGGTTCATTAACTGTTATTGACTCATGCCGATCACTGGTCCTTACTGCGCCGCTTCACTGGCATTTAGAACAGCGAAACATTCAAGAATTAGGGTGATGAACGCTTGTGTCTGCGAAAAAAAAAAATTATTTCAGAAATTCCGGGGCTTTACATGCCAAAACGACTAATTGAGAGGCAAGTCGTAGCGAGGGACTCCGGATTAATGTTGACCCTACGGGGTTCTTTAACGTGCACCCAATGAAGGGTACACGAGCGTTTTTCTTTTTTTTTTCATTCCGCCCCCATCAGGATGCGGCGGCCAGTTCGGGATCGAAACCGCAACCTCGATCGCAGCAGCGCAACAACGCCTTAGTCGTTGGGCTACCACGGCGGGTGTATATTTCTGCGGGTCTGATACTCTCAGATGACTTTGACATTACCCTGTATCGAGCAGCGAACGCAAATTACAGTCACAGGTTTATTCACGTGGCCTCTTCTGGTGCGTTTCTCAGGCTTGGCTTGGTTTCGTGATTTCTTTTATCATTAATCTTAACGCTGTATTGCTCAACTTCACCACCGGACAAACAACATGGCGCACATCTTCCTCACATACAAAAAAAGGGCCTTAATTTATATAACGTGGCATCCGTGAGGCCTCAAAGTTGAGAGACACACGAGACACACCATGGAATAGAGATTATAGTAGAGGTTTTTTTTTTTTTTTTTTTTTTTTTTCTGTCGAAATATCCGTACCAACATTCATACTGAAGTTTACCGTGTATTAAAAGAAATACTTGGTAAATGAACTTTCATTCGTCAATAAAGCTTCACAATATTGGCAAATTGTTCTCCAAAGTTATTACTCTAGCCTTGACCACTCAAAGTTCATTAAGTTGGCGGATAAACTCGGAGCTAGAAAAAAACAAGAAAAATAAATACAGGTTTTGTTGCTTTTCCTAGAGAAGGTTGTCGAAGATTGAACTCCAGCGGCGTCAGACTCTCTACATCGCTTCTTTAGTCTCCGAGTCGTAGTAGAGGCGGATAAAAGGAGAGAAACGGGCGGTGTTTTCAAGTCACCTGCTGCGCGGATCTTGCATGGAGTCGGTCTGAAAAGATGGCATCTTCCTTTTTACGCGGCGAGTCGGCAAACCGCGTTTCCTCGAGACACTCCGAATATTACTGAATAACAAGCAGAGATCCGCACTATATCTCTTGAAAGCGATTGTACAATAGACAAAGGTACGCGTGTTTGTGGAGCAAAATATTCGCATACACGAGCACTGCATTAAAATTTTCTGAAAGGACTATGAATTCGAAGTGTCAGTCGGCTTTCTTGAGTTTTCCTAATGTTTCCTTGGTTCTTAGTGAGGCTCCATTTAAATCTCCAATATTTTATACCGAGCAAAATCCCGTCCCGTTGCTCAACAGCAGTTTCAAGATTTAAGGTTCACTTGTCATGCGAACCGCCCTCCCTGGCCTTTTCTTTTCTAAGATAACCATGGTTAACTTAAGCCCTGTTGCACTATTTTGAAGAGAAAATAGTTTAATCTCGCGTCTTCCAGAGAAGAGCGAGTAGATACGACGGAGTCTTTCGCAAGCTGAACATGCTTTACAGTTTTTTTAGTAAGTTGGATCTCTGCTCATGGTCGGGGAAGCTCAGATGGAGAAACTAAGGCAGGTGTACCGAATCGCATGTAAATTAAGCGCTAATGAATCAATTCTGCTTCTTTCCACCAGCGCGTCACCGGTCGGCGCACATAGTATAGTGTAGCCCATTTGAAAAAGCTACAGGTGATAGCATATATTTTTTAATTATTTATTTTTATTGGTGCACAAGAAGACTCCGAAAACAACTAGCCCAGTTAACACATAGCTGCACTGTGTGAAGTGGCATGCATGTAAATGTTAACTGGGACATCAATATATTTCGCCGCATTTTTCGAGGAAGTATTTCACGATAGTGGTGCTAAGCGCAGAATTTCTCATAAATGGGTATTGCTTCATTACTGCTTGGCTTCAATGCTGCAATTGTTACAACTGATCTAACATCGTTAAAACATAGTTAATTAGTGAAATTTCAATATTTAGCTAAGATCAATCTGCAATTTGTCTTGCCAGTGGTCTGCGCCTCTTCAAGTAATCCAGCTGATGTGAGAGAATTCAGATATCTACCACAGGAGATGTTTAGTAAGTCCATTTTTATCAACATAGATGAATGAATGAATGAATGAATACACGAACGAACGAACGAACGAACGAACGAATGAACGAATGAATGAATGAAAAAGCCTTCTTTAAGGAACGAGGTGGCTCTTCGGCCTAAAAAGGGGGTGGGAGTACAGGTAACGGAATATGAGATTTTAGATGCGCCCGCCTCACGTGCAAACCCCCAGAGGCAGAGCTGCATGTTACAGGCTCGAAGGTGGTTGGTCGGTGTGACCTAGTCTTCAAACGGGTATCTTTAACAAGAAATTTGCAGGCACAGGGAGGAGTGAAGGTTTCATTGGAGAATTTTCTCTTTCTCTCTCTCTCTCTCTCTCTCGATTGATATACAGGGTGCCCCAACTATCATGCACCAAGATTTAAAAATATGCAAATGCCACGTAGCTGTACAGAACCAAGAAAATGTTGTTTTCCGTAATTTGGAGATGCTCAGATAATTTTTTTTGCATTCCGCCTAATTACATAATAATCCCTAATTAATTAATCAACTTCTCTAATATTATAATTACATTAAAAGTGTCAATGAGAAAATTGTAGAGCAACATGAACTCCCGATACAGCTTTCTGTTGCTCAAAACGTGCTACATAAAAGTGTTTTTTTCCGAGCGTGAAAGAAAGCCCGCGAATACACGCAAAATTGCCGCGCGACTGGCCGCTCGAGGCACTTTGCGTTTATTCGCGCGCTTCTTTCACGACCCTACGCTCAGAAGCCGGGTGTCTTACCCACTGGGCTAAACCAGCGCCTCCTAGATAGCAGACCTGTGCACTCTCCTTTATGACACCATGTTACTTGGACCGAAATTTCCATTGTCCACTCCGGCGTGACGAAAGCGGTGACGTCAAAATCACCACGGCTTACTCGGGAGCGTGCCCAATAGATGCTGTGGCAGTCGGGCAAGGTAGCATGGCGTCACGGATCAAAGTGCACCGGCCTTGTGCTATCCATATGAGGCATGGCCAAGTGTCTCAACGCACTCGCTTGCCCGCGAGGAGTGCATGACTCGAAGGACCGCGCAGCGGCGCTCAAATGGACATTAATGCTTTCGCATTGACAACTCATAAGAAGTGCTTATGTGTCCTTGGATTTATTTTTCCCTTAATGTGACCTATATTATCGGATATTCCCGTTTGCTCTCTGATCCACACCGCTCTCTTCCTGTCTCTTGACGTGACGCCTAAAATGTTTCGTTCCATCACTCTTTGCGCAGTCTTTAACTTGTTCTTAAGCTTTTATGTTAGCCTACAAGCTTCTGCACCGTATGTTAGTACCGGTAGAATGCAATGAATGTAGGCTTTTTTTTTTTCAAGGATAGCGGTAAGCTCCCGGTCATGATTTCGAAATGCCTGCCGTATGCGCGCCAACCAATTTTTATTCTTCCGTAAATTTCGTTTTTATGATCATGGTAACCTGTGAGTAATTCACCTTGATAAACTTAGTCTTGCGCAGATTCTAGAGGCTGACTGCCGATCATGAATTCTTCTTCCCTTGCCATTAAGTTTGTGTTCTGCATAATAATCTTCACCCTTATTTTTACACTTTTTCGACTCGAGTTCTCAGTCATTTGTTGCAATTCGTCCTCAGCGTTGCGAAACAGGGCAACATCATCTGCAAAACGTAGATTGCAGAGATATTCGCCCATTGACCCTAACACCTAATGCTTCACAGTCTAATAGCTTGAGCTTGAATTTCTATAAGCATGCCCTAAAGAGCATTGGAGAGATTGTGTCTCTTGGCCTTATACCCCTTTATTGATAGTAGAGCACTGCACTGGCCGATTTTTTCAGCCCGGGCCCGGCCCGAGCCCGTTTTTACGTTGGGCTGCCCGCCCGACCCCGACCAAAAGTTTTATGGCGAGACCCGGGCCCGGCCCGGGGCCTGAAATAATCTACGTTACCCGCCCGGCTCAGCCCGCCACTCCTTTACCTTAGGCCCGAGCCCGGCCCAAGCCCGGCTCGAGACCGCCCCGAACCCGGTCCGAGACCCAGAAAGATCACCGAGCGGCATTAAAAAAATAAAATAACGAAGAGAATGAAAGGAATGTATTCTTAAGGCATAAATACATGTCATATGCAATTAGGAACGCCATTTGAGCGGTCTGAACACAAATACCAGCGCGCGTAGTAGTAATTGCTTGCCTCAACTGCCTCCGTTGCCTCCGTGTTTACAATGGATGTGCATGACGCCGGTGCGGCTTAGCAAACCTCTGTTTCGGGAGATATCGTAGACGGTGACTGGGTGGACGACACAAAGCTTTCGCCGCAGTTTCAGAGAACATGCAAAATCGCTTTCGGAGCTGATTAAGCTATGTCCAAACGGCGCGAGCAGCGTATATGGTGCTTGCTCTAAAAGCGGGGCTAAATAGGTATTCGTAGCTATTCAAAATTTCCGCTCATGAATTGAATCAGAATTCTGGTGTTTTGGTCTTCATTCTTTATTTGGGGCAAATATTTTAAGTCAGTGGCTTGTCACGTTTCTGACTCAGTAAGGTTCCTCGGTGCCCGGTCACTATACCATCATTTTCTGCCTAATCACTCGTGGGTGTGCTCAGTTCCGTTAGATTTGTTCTTGATGCGCACAAGGCTTGAAAAGTAGCTGTTCTGCACATTGTAATACCTTGTAGCAAATGCGTATTATCGCTAGTAACTCGCTTACTGTTGTGGGCCGTCACGAAACATTCAGCTTCGACCATTCGTGCGCTATCGGTGTAGGACCGTCACTTATTGTGCTTATATGGTGCGCATATATTCAAGTGTGCGCCCATTCACTTATTCTTAACACGTTGGCGAAAGAGTGGGTGTAAGTTTCCGTGCTGGTTGGGGTAGTTGTGTGTAGATACTGTGCGCGAAACCTGCTATGACAGGAAGCGGCGCTACTCCCGGTGATGATTGTTTAACGAGCGGTACTCACTCGTGCCGACGTATGGGGCTTAAGCCCTTGCTTTGAAGGTTATCAATACAACGCTGGCGGATGAGAAAATTTGTGCATCCTCAAGGAAAGCCGTACATCTCGAAGTGCCGGAAACATGTACGGACAGTTGCAGCAGCGGTCCGCGAACTTGGCCCTACATATTATTACATTCCTTAATATGCCAGCCACTGTTTTTACATCCATCTAATGCACACGTCTTCAATACACATGATTCAAATCAGCGTGAATGGAGCACAGTGCGTTAGCGAAAACTCAGTTGCATTTCCGACAGCTGAACGCATAGAAGTAAGGTAGAAGCGGTATTGGTTTCGTATTAGTACACGGTCTCTGAGGAGATGTATGGCGCGCCGGCGTAAGCGCCATCTTTTTTCTCTAGAACAAGCTGCTCCGCGAAAAGGGTCAATTCTAGTACGCTATAGCTGAAGCGCAGCCATGACCGGTCGTGAGCGCCGCGCACGGATGGAGTAAATAGAGAAAGAAAGCTTCTCGTTCCTCTATGGTGCAGCGTAATGCGCTGCTGCTAGGCGGCCGGTTGATAACATGCGTGCAACCATGGATGGACGCAGTACCATATTTCAGCCGCATGACAAATTATCTTATCTTACCACCCATCGTCTTCCAATTCGCCTTTGAAGAATCAGCAAGTCGCGAACGTACGCGCTTGCACCGCGCTGAAAGCATTAACTACATTGATTTAGATAAGAAATACAATGGCATCCTTTGTTTTGACGCGACTTCGGTCTTTCTGGACTTTTACATTCTGTTAGAACAGCGCAAAATACGACGGAAGAAGAAAAGGGAAGTACACAGGAGTAGCACTGCCAGCTTCCAGCTGCGCTGGGGCAACAAGTTTATGAGAGTCAGGACGCGCGAGGATAACTCGCTGCAGGTTACATGCACACCACCATAAAGTCCGAGCCCGGCCCAGGCCCGCGTCAAAATACCCGAGCCCGGCCCGGGCCCGGGTCAAAAAGCTCATGCCGTGCCCAGTCCCGGCCCGAGCCCGAGAAAGAACTGCCCTACCCGGGCCGGGCCGGGCCCGGGCTTTCGGGTAAGCCCGAACCCGTGCAGTGCTCTAATTAATAGACATTTCTTCCGCTTTTCTTGGGGAGAATTAAGGTAGCTGTCGAGTCTTTATAGATAGTTGCTAAGGTAATCATGTATGCTTCCTGTACTTCTTGATTACGCATTGCCTCCATTACGGCTGGTATCTATACTGATTCAAATGCCTATTCATAATCTATGAAAACCACATAGAGAGGTTGGTTGTTCTCCGCAGAATTCTCAATTACCAGATTGATGACATGGATGTGATCCATTCTAGAATGCCCCTTCGTGATGCCAGCCTGTTGTCTTGGTTGGATGAAGTCAAATGTTGACCAGATTCTACCGGAAATTACTTTGGTGAATATTTTATACAATACTGTAAGCAAGCCCGAACGAACCAATAAATGAATTCTTTAACGTCTCCTTTTTTATGAATTAGTATAATGTTGGCTTTCCTCCGACCCTCTGGTACGCTTGAAGTCATAAGGCATTGGGTATAAAAGTTCGCAAACTTTTCAAGTATAATGTCCCCTCCACCTTTGATTAAATCGACTATTATAACGTCTTTCCTGCCGCTTTTCTTTCCGGGACGTGCCTTGCAAAGCCTTTCCAACCTCGTCGTTAGTTACACATGGAGTTTCTGTATCCTGTTTCTGTTCTGGAAACAGGGCCCAGCATAGTCTTCCAGTGGATTCGTGCTCACTGTGGCATCATCGGCAACGACATTGCTGACAGGGCTGCCCGATCTGCCCATGAAGACAGCCAGACGCGTACAATACCTTTGGCGAGGACGGACACTACCAGGGAACTTCGTCTGCCTGCACGCAGAAAGTCACAAGCTTATGGAGTTCAAGCGCCTTCAATTGCCGATTGTATAAGTTGGACCTCTTGCTACGTCTACAGCTGCCATCTAGCCTTTCCCGCGGCGAAACAATCTTGCTGTGCCGCTTGTGGGTGGGAGTGGTGTTCACGAACGCTTACTCATTCCGTATGGCAATGGCCGAGAGCCCGATGTGCGGCTCCTGTATGTGCGAGGAAACCACCGAGCACCTATTGTGTACATGTCCTTGCTACGACATCCATAGCCTCTCTCTCTCAGGACAACTTTAAACCTACTGGACTCGAGAGCGTTCTCTGAGTCGAAGATACTCGGACCGTGGCTACACCCGTCACTGGCAGAAAAAGCGATGCCTGCATTAGTACAGTACTTGAAGTGCACCGGTTAAGGAGACCGCCTATAGTGTCCCTGTACATCGTCCCCTGTGTACTCAGTGCTCATTCTCTCACTATTTTACTCTTTCTATTCCCCCTTTCCCTTACCCCTAGTGCAGGGTAGCAAACCGGACGCTCTTCTGGTTGACCTCCCTGCCTTTCCTCTCCTTGCTCTCTCTCTCTCTCTTCTGTATCCTGTTCAGTCACTTACTTCCAATCAAGGTTGTGTGGCTGCTCTGGGTACTGCACAGGTCAGTATATAGAAGTCCTCTGCTGGCTTTACTATATCATCGAAATTGGTGATCACTTACCTTGCTTATCTTTCATGTATACATTGTGTTCTTTCCTATGCCAAGTTTCATTCTCACTGAGTTCATACTGCCCGCATTTTTTACTGTCTCCACAATCTTTCCGACGTCATCATATCGAATACCACTTACGTTTTTCTGGTTTATCAGCTTTGACAGTTCAGCAAATTTTAGCTGATCTCTTGAGTAAGACACTTTCATGTTTTGTCGTTTTTTTTATTAGGTCCTTTGTTACTTAGGTGAGCTGACCTACTTGTTTCCTTGGTGCCTTACCTACCACTTCATTTGCTGCTTGTGAAATCAGCCTAGTTACGGTTTTGTTTATTATCAATATGTCATCTTCATCTTCCCGTTCGAAAGCTGCATATTTGTTTTATAGCACCAGCCTGAATCCGAATGCATTTACCCTCATTTTGTCTAGGGTGGCCTGTTTCTTCTTGACTAATTTGGCTCTTTCTCTCTTCAAATTGACAGCAATCCTAGACCTCACTAACCTATGATCCCTGCCCTTTACCCTACCTAACAATTCTACACCCTGCACTATGCTGGGATTGGCACAGAGTATCATATCTATTTAATTTCTTGTTTGCTCATTAGGGCTTTTCCAGGTCCGCTTCTTGCGATTGCGCTTCCAGAAGAAAGTATTCATTAATCGGAGTCGATTGCTTTCCGCGAATTCTACCGACATCTATCCTGTACTTCCGTACACTCGATGCCGTAATTGCCAATTATCGGTTCCCCAGCCAGCATTTCAACCGCTTTCGCATTTCAGTCGCCGATGACTATACAGCCTACTGAGTTTGAACCTTTCTCATTGGAAATTCCAAGATCCTCATAAAACTGTTCTATTTCTTTATCATCACGGCTGGACGTTGGAGCGTAGGCTTGTACTGCCTTAAATCTATATCCCTTGTTTAGGTTTAGTATGACGGCTGCTACACTTTCGTTAATGCTATAAAATCCATTATTGTTTACCCGCTAGGTCCTTATGAATGAGAAATCCTACCCCGTATTCTCTCTTATCTGGTAGCAGAGGACGGGGGCATTGGCCAGCACTGTATAAACATCACCAGTTCACTGATCCTCACTAAAGCCAATTATATATATATATATATATATATATATATATATATATATATATATATATATATATATATACTAGTGTGCATGTGTGTGCCCGTATGTGTGTGTGTTTGGGAACAGGAACGTAGAAATTAGAAGAAAGTTCGCTGAGAAAAGCGCACGAACTTGGAAACCGGAGCATGGCAGCAGTTGATGAGATGCTCAAGTGGCGCGGCAAGCAAATGAAAACATTTAAAAAACAATACATGTATCTGACGGCCCTGGATAATGGCCGAGAAAAAGGGGATAGAGAAAAGAGAAAAGTAGCGCAGGTGTAAAAACCAAGGATGCAGATGGATTTGAAAGGAGAAATAAAGAAGAAAAAATGCATGGAATCACAGTGAGTCGCAAGCCCCGTACAAAATGTATTGTCTACATGCCGGAAATTAAGGAAGCTGATGGGAAGCTACCGAGAAATTGGAGTAAGTACATATGAAAGCCAGCGAAAATCAAGGTCTAGCGAGAATGATCTCCTCGGTTTGATTGTATCATTGTGCAAAATGATAGCAATTATTTATTTTGCAGAGGAGTTCAAAAATTCGCTTCTGTGTGCACGGGAAACTCAGTCGACCTGTGTTTCAAAACACCAAGATTCGCTAAAGGTTCATGTATTCTGCGTCGTGTTACATGATAAGCTAAGGGGAAACTATAATATTTTTTTATATATATGGGCGCTTCGATAGCCCAAGTATGCACCTGCATGCCTTAGCTCTGTATTCGCCACGCTTCTGCCTATATTGTGTGCTCTTCTGCATCATCAGTGACACCTTGGGTCACACTTGGTGATTTTTTTTCTCAGGTTGTAAGGAAGTCCTCAGAAGTCTACCCTTCATGTAATAAAGACTCAAATCACGGGTCTCGTGTAAAGAATATACGAAAACATGCTACAACCCATGTGCGCACAGACTGACTATCTTGCGAACCAGTGCGTGTAAAAATTTGGGCTCATAATCGACCACCTATCATTTTAGAATGAAACTTGAAGAGTCGTTCTTTTTTCCTGCGTGTGTTTCATGTAATATAACTCTTATTCCAAGGGTACGAATAGCAGAGAGATGCAACACACGAGCTGCTATTCAAAAGGTAGTAGTAGTAGTAGTAAACAACTTCGTTACTACTACCTTTTGAACTGTTTACTACTATACTACATTTTTAATTTCTCAAAGGAAAATTTACTAATAGTGGGCCGTCGTACAGAAACATGTCTTCTGTTTCTCAGCATAATGCGAGGTGACAATTCTGGCGTTATTGAACGTTCCTGTGAGCGAACAACGTTTCCGCTTTAAAAAAGAAAAAAAAGAGAAACAGAAGAAAAAACCTGCACAGATCGTTCACACCCTTGGTTCCACAGGGCCCATCTCAGCCGCTGGGAATACCGCACCTGATGCATTGCCGTTGCAGAATACAAATGCAGCTTCCCAATACATAGTGCGCAGTACACTAGTGCAAATATTTCGAGGCACTTAACGGGAGCTCTCTGCTGTTTGTTGCAGTGAGGGTCCTTCTGCGCCTCTGTTACGTGCTCTCACACCCTCGCGATCTTCTTTGAGGTATAGCTGAGCCGCTCTCTGAAGAAATCTCGCCCTTTCTCGCTCTCACAGGCGTCTACTCTTCTCGCCAGAATTGCCTAAAGGAGTGCAAGAATAGAGAACCACGTGCTAGCAACAAGAACAGAGGTTTATCTGCGTACGCCCTGCGCTCGCGCTTTCGGTGGAACATAAATCTCACTTTTCTTTCTAGTACACCGCTTCACAAAAGCGCTCTTTTAAAGTTTCACCAAAAGTGGTCTGGGCTTCCACGATTCGCGGGCATTTTTATTCAATACTGCACTGTGCTTAGTGTGAATGGCCAACAGCATTACCTATTATGTTCCTGTTATGTTCACGGAGACGTTATTGATCCGGTGCTACTGCTGTTATGGGCGCTTAGTAAAATCGAGCTGTCTCTATCTATCACCCAAAGCTCTCCTCTATGGTTTCAATAAGGTTGTATACAAATAGCTAATGCTTAGGACGGCATCAAAAGCAGCCGCCTGGTCAAGAGGAATGCAGAAATATATTGTAATGCGACTGTTATAGAGAGCCCACTGCGGGCTACCTTCTATTTACTTTCTGTTACCTCTTACTTTTTATGGTTCGAGTGTGACGAGTAATAGGCTTGTTAAATGACCATAACTTATCGAAACTGAGAGACTTCGAGTTGTAAAATAATAATCAAAATATGCGTGTTCTAGCGCAGTGCATAGTTAGGGGCGGTCGCTCTCTCGATTTCTGGAATTCAGAGGCTGTTCAGGGGCACCTGTTAAAGAGCGCAACATCTTAAAAACAAGTATTTCTTTCTTCTCATTGATAAATGTAAAATGATAAGCCATATTCAATGGCCTCATCGGAGTGACTACTACACACGCTAGTAGTATTCAACTGGCGCTGCAGCGAACGGTAAAGAATTGTTGACTCAAGAAGAACAAAGGCTTTATTACAGTGAGATTACCTTAGCGAAAAAAAAATTCAATTCGTATGGGGGTTGGATGGAGGCTTCTTTTCTTGGCGAAGGCTTCTTTTCTTTCTAAGGTTTTGTCATATGATGTAATTTAAAGCATTTATATAGTAAAATATGCCAAAGTGCTTTAATGGGTGAATGTTATGGTAAAGGGGTTAATTTTGCCCATCTGGGGTTCAATAACCTGTACCCATACCTAAACACACTATTCTTTTTTTTTTTCATTCCAGACACATGGGAATGCTGCCTCTGTCGGTCGTAATCAAACCCAGTGACGTCATGCACAACGACACGACGTCATAGCCCCTTAGTCACCACGCTAGTACAAACAACCATTTAACTGCAATTCTCAAGCATGTGTACGCTACGCATTTTAGTTTTTTCTTGTTTTTATATTTCTTTTATTTTTGACTTGATGGCTCTATTTGAAAAAAAGTTGGCTCCTTGGCACGAATATTTAGGCTTGTTTTTCATTATTAGGGAACCTTAAAATGAACTGGTAAGAACTAAGTAAAAACTGTTGCCGCCTTCAAAGTAGAACAGCAACAACAATTACAACAGCAACAACAAAACTTAACTATACGTGCTCTATTAAGAGTGCACAAAGACGATACGCCTGCTTTCTTCTCCTCTCCCCTTTTGTTGTCGTCATCTATCCTTTATTCTTTTACCTTTAAGTCACGGCTCGGCAGCTGGCGGGTTCAATCTTTAAGTCACGGCTTCCCAAGCTGCGCGTCTAATTGGGCTCTTATAACCAGAAACAGTAGAGAACATATTTGTGAACATCTTTCCAAAGCATTTATTTACCCTATTTTTTTCTGTATTATTAGCTCGTTGTCAGTAACTGAACCCAGCATTGTGGAAACATACCTTGTCGCTCAAAACTTGCAGAACTAATGAACATACTTATTAATCCTTGGTGGCTGATCTTTGGCAGTTAATGTTGCGACTTAGTTAAGATAGAGTGTACCGCTGGAGGCAAGTTAATCCACTCGCCGGCTGATGGCGCACCTGACTACTGTAGCTGTGCTGTTTTCACGGTGACTACCACACAGAAATCTCATCATGACGTGTTGTGTGACTCTCTATTAAATTAAAAACTAAATTATGGGGTTTTACGTGGTAAAACCACGATTTGATTATGAGGCACACCGTAATGGGGGACTCCAAAATAATTTTGACCATCTGGGGTTCTTCATCCTACCCCTAATGCACGGGGCACAGGCATTTGCATTTCGCCCCTATCGAGATGCGGCCGACGCGCCGGGATTTGATCCCGCGACCTCGGAATGAGCAGCGCAACACCATAGCCGCTAAGCCACCGCGGCGGGCTGTGACGCTCTATAACGATGGTGTCGATGGTATTATTGCGAGGCCTCGCGAAACTCTAGGAAATAAACAAAATCAGGTAAAATTATTAAATGGAGAAAGAGCCGCGCACGCCACCGTTCGGCTGCAGTAGGTGTGTCTTGAGCGGGCAGTAGACAACTCCCAGACGTTGTCAAGCAGAGCTATCGTGAGAGGGAGTGCTATTCCACGTAGAAGATGCGTTTAATTAAACAGTGCCGGACGGTGACTGTCGGGTTTATTTCAATGGTTCCAGATAAGGCATCGGAATGGCTGTCGAGTCCACTTTGCTGTTCAATCCTGTTGCACTCCTTATTCTTCTCCTTGCTTCAGTGTGCAATTTTCTGTCGAAGTCGCTTCGCTGGTTACTAAAGCCCCGCTTCAATTACCTTTTTAATCTTGGCGGCATGCTACCTTTATAACACACAATTATCATTATAGCCCATGAAGCGTTGTGTTATTATTTCACAGCACAAGAGGCTGTCAAAACTTAATCAAAATTAGTATCGACTGTTTGGTCGCATCTAGAAGCTCCGCCTTAGTTTTTGATCGATACAGACAACATCTGGCGGTAAAGCTCGCGGTTTTGCCTTGTCTTACGAAGGGCCAAACGCTATATTACTTGTCTCAATTTTAATTGATTGATTTGTTCATTTATCGATAGAATAATTTGATTGATTGATTGATTGATTGATTGATTGATTGATTGATTGTGTTGATATCCGAAGGCAACCCAGGGACTATTCCAGACACCATAGTGGAAGGCTCCTGATTAATGTCGACCGCCTGCAGTTTTTTAATGTTCAACCAAAATGAAACACCCAAACTGTTGGGCTGCTAAGCACGAGGTAGCGGGACCGAATCCCGGCCATGGCGGCCGCATTTTGATGGGGGTGAAATGCAAAAACACCCATGTACTTAGATTTAGGTGCACGTTAAATAACCCCAGGTGGTCGAAATTTTCCGGAGTCCCCCACTACGGCGTGCCTCATAATCAAATCGTGGTTTCGGCACATCAAACCCCATAATTATTTTTTTTGAAACACCCAAACGCTTCTGCATACCACTCCAATCGGAACGTGGTCAATGTGGTTGGTAATTGAACCCGTGACCTCGAGCCCAGCAGCAGAACGCTATCCACCGCAGCGAGTATTCCGTAATTGACTTCGTGCACTGTGTCTCCGGACGTATTTTGATGTAGCAGTTGTCAGTTAAAATGACGAGACGTGACGCTGCCGCGTAAGTGCTATAAATGCTAAACATGATTAATATCTCTTTGGAGACCTCTTTCTTGAGTTTTTTTTTCTTTTTCAGCAGCTCATTGTGGTTAGCTGAAGGTCACTAACAACGTTGTAAACTTCATCCGCTCAGGTGGCAATGACAATGACCCCTTGGGAATTACGAAGCGTTATGCGCGTGCCTGATAGCTCTGCGAGTACATAAAGAAAAACGGCAACCGTTTTGTTAGCATTTCGGAGCTATTTATGGGCATTAGACTTAGATGCCATAGGGCCGAGCTTTCGCGGGTTACGCGCACTTTACCACACGCGTCGCCCTGGATGCGCGTGCACACTGCAACGCGGGCGGCCAATATAACGGCAGTGCATGGCTGCTGGGGCCGGAAGTTTGCCTGGCCGTGATTGCGGCGGAAGTAGGTCGGGACAGCGAACTGGCTCGCACAGCTCGTTTGTTCGGGTCACATAAATCTCGGTGGGTTCGGAGGTTTGGCCCGGCGTGGCCCCGACTTGCATACGTGTGCCCCGCTGTGTTTGTACTCTCATGCAGAGACAAACAAGGCACCGCAGTGCTCAGGAAGTCCCCTCTGGATTATGGGCGCATCCAGCACTGTGTTACGGGCGAGCCGGCGGCGACGGCCTATCTGCTACCTTATCTGCTCCGCCGCCTGCAAGTCAGGCTTTTGTGACGCGCCACAGCTAACTAAAAGCGTTATCCGAATGCCTCATCGCAAGCGCGCACGCAGGACGAAGTGCGTAAGTCGGTGCGCACGCCGAAACTTCTCCGGGTGCGATGTCGCGAAACCAGGAGAGGACGAAAAACAGCCGAAGTAGCGCCGCGAACTTTTCAATTTCTTATTTTCATCTTGCTAAAGCTTAACAGCTTCAGCTGCTTAATACCTTCGATATATGGCACTCAGCAGTTGTATGGTTGCATTACCTGCAATGCATTCTCGAGACGTTTGTTCCGCGGCGGCTTCACACGCCGCACAACATCCGTCGTCGCAAGCAAGCGCCTTCATACCCTGGACCCTAATTTACAGCTTCTTGTTCCGCCCGACCTTCCACGACGTGACTGCACCCTTCTAGTCCGTCTGTGGCTTGGAGTAGCATTTTCAAATGCGTACTCCTTTGTGATCAGAATAGCCATTAGCCCACTTTGTGACTTCTGCGGGTGCAGCGAAACGATCGCGCACCTTCTTTGCGCGTGCCCTCGTTTCAATCCGCAAAGAGCAGCCCTTTCCGCCACGCTAGACCAACTGACAAACGCCCACTGACGGAAATTAAAGGTCTTGGAAACTGGTCTATACGAAAATCATCGCGAGCCGCTGTGAACGCGTTGCTGCGCTATTTAAAGGACACCGGACTTTCTGACAAGGTGTGACTGTGCACTGTGTGACGTAGAATGTATTAATGGGCGTTGACGCTGCGTACGACTATGTAACGCCTTCACAGATTGTATGACAGTGCCCACAGATACAGTTCTGTATTGTGCGTGTTTTTTTTTCTTCGTGTTTTTCTCTCATTTTTCGAATCCCTTTTCCCTTCCCCGGTACAGGGTCGCCAACCGGAGATATCCTTTGGTTAACCTCCCTATCTTTCCTTCGCCTTTCTCTTTCTCTCTCTTTCTCTATGTTCTGCGGGGCCAAAGTTAGTTCCTGCGTACGTCTACCGTACTTAGAGCGTAATTAATGCAGTAGAGAAAAACATAAATCTTCTTGTCAGATTCTTTGCACACATTCAGCGTTTCCGTAGAAGCACTCTTCGCAGGAAGAACCATGCTCGTTATACGGACGTGCCATCCCTGCTGAGAGCCACGTTACTGTGAGTGCCAACTTGCCACCTCCGATCAGAATCGTAGTGGCTGTTCTGTTATGACATGCGGTACAGATAGCGCCTCTGAGCTGAAACCTTGGGACGTGTTAAGAAACTATAAGTAGCGAAAAACAAACCGAAGCCGTGAGCTGTGTGACGCCTCTCGTACACTGTTTTCAGGACTGGAGATTCCATGTATTACACTACTTGTCGCAATACAGGCAGAACAGATTGCTATAATAGAAATACATGACAGAAAAAGGGGTTTGTCGAGAAACTTGGAGCTGATGATGTTGGTTATAAACACTACTAAAAACATGCGTATACCTTGGTTCCAGTTATGGCAGACAAAAATTACTGCATATGGTTACGTTGGGTGCCAAGTTATTTTTCCTTATACAATATTTTGTCCCTATTATGAATGTGATTCATAGCTTTTTTTTTTCTTTCTTTATTAAATGTTTTACAGTATGGCCAGCGGCAACTCTTTCTTGAGCCACGTTTTTTCATGCTAGCGCAGATTCTGCAAGGGAATACCAAGGACAATGGGGTTCAGATACTGCGTTTATCGCTCGTCTGGTATTTAGAGCGAACAATAGTGTCTGTCATGTGTCCTAATACAAAGCCAACAAGAATACTAGACTTGCACATCGCAAACCTCTATTTTTCTTTTCATTCGTCTCATTCTCATAGCATATTGACTAATCACGCATTATCACAACTCCTATGAAGGAGCTGCTGGTAATGTGTGGTTAATTAATTTCTTGTCACGCGGCTTCCCATAGAACACAGTGAGTTAGGTTTAATAAAGTGCATATTTTCTTAAGTGATCGACAGTCAGCGAGCAGGGAAAGTCCCATGCTGGAGTCAGTGCTTCGGCAAGAGGATTTGTTATCATCAGTGCGTCTGTCTCGTTTGGATACATTCTCAGGACACTTCGAGCGTACTCGCCATTCGCTGTAAATCAGCGAATGGGGAGTACGAAGATGACCTTAGCAATTCCGCTGCGTCAGAACTGATTTGCTTCGACGTCACCTGTTTCTCTGCAATTCGTCTGCAATTCTCTGCAAGCTCACCGGAGCGTATGCAGCAATAACGGTAGTGCGCGTGACAACGATGATGATGACGACGACGACGTCACAACGACGCATTGTAGAACCTTTTAAGGTGGCGAAAAGATGTACTTGCCAAGAGAAACAGAGACAATGGCTGCTGTGCAAGAAGTCGTGCAGCGGTAAACTGCTGCATCACGCACCAACTATGCAACGTCAGCAGTATTAGCTGATGTTGCCTCAAAAAATTTCACGAAGGCACCATGGCACTCCGAGTCCGAGTCGCGCATGCTGCAAGCACCACACATACATTTTGTGTGGTTAACCATCGTGCTCTCTCACGATGGTGACAACGATATGGTGACAACGAGGCGGAGGGTGGTGCTGGGAGTGGTGTGGAGGTGTCTTGAGAACGATGATGGCACAATAAGAATGATGGCGCACGTTAAGAGGTAAAGGAACTAACGACGGACAAAGCAAACCAAATCTCGGGCTCCTAACAAGTGTCGCAGTAAAATATTAGGAGCAAAAGTTAAATGCATTTGGCCGTGCAACGCTAGCTGTCATGGCTAGTTGGTTCAAGTGGGTGGATACTGGGCCATTGCGACGCCTCTGGTAGCGGCTGTGCGGATGAGGCCGTCCGATATGCCCGCGAAGGTGTCGTCTGTATAACAATACCGACTTTAGAGGGCCAATTCAAAGATTCAGCTAGAAGGATTCACTCGCCAGCGCGTGAGCTTAAACCTGGATAGTGGAGCTCGATCTAGAATTGGCCAACACTCGTCTAAATTGCCGGGATTCTCATCTGCAGCTCCGATTTCCTCCCGGCATACCACGAGCTGAAATAACACTTCTAGATACCCAGTGACTTGGCATGGAATTGAAGAACTTACGTGATAAATTCTATTGAATACTTAACAGCGCTTCGTCTGTCTTAGTCTCGTCCCGTTGTTCAAAGAGCAGAACAGACTTCGTGACCTAAAAAATCACCAGCCCTTCTCCTGTCGAGAAAATGGGGGTAAGCGAAGCTTGTCGTGTGTGTACCTCGCCTACTACTTTCCCGTAGTTACGAAGCGTGCACCACCGTTGTCGGGTTCCTGAAGGGCAAGACGACGCTGTCGCAGGCGTTCCGCTTCTTTTGCCCTAAACTCAGGGTCCGCGGCTCTTCGCTGACGTTTCGCCTGGGCTTCGAAAGCCCTCACGCTAGAATCGGCACGTCGACGACGAGCCCCTTCCCGAGTGAGTTCGCGGCACCGTTGCTCAAACGCAGCTTGCGTCTCGGTGGAACGCACCATGCGAAGCCTTCCCATCCCGACGCTGAAACTGATCTGAGGCGAGGGAAGCCCGGTGGAGAGCGCGCCAACCGCCTTTCCTCCCCTTTCCCTCCCCATGACACAACAAACGACATTTATTGGTCGCGCGCGTCACGTGATCAGGCGCTGGCGCAGCGTTCCCCGCACCTGCTCTACTCTGGGAGCAGCGGGATTTTTTTTTCGTGGCACCACCACCACCACTGACCCCGACACTTGCGAGATAATGCAAGCTTCGCTTGAAAATTTCACCGCCCATGCAACAAGTGGAGCTGAAATGTGCGGCCCCGGTATGAGCCACACGTCATTTCTTTCTTTCCTTCTTTCTTTCTTCCTTCCTTCCTTTCTTTTTTTCTTTCCTGTCCCCGGCTCATACCCGCATATCCCTGGCTGATACCCGCATATCAAATGCGGGTATGCACCACACGTCATTTTATTATCGTTAATCGTGACGTAACTAACGAGCATGTGATGTTATTGATGTCATGACCGATCACTTATGTTAGTCATACAATCGTACCCTTCCGTGCCAATTTTGGTATATACTAAGTGAACGAGACGCGAGTTTTCGACAGGTTTTCGATAGAGTTTTAGCGTGACACCCCCAATACCGCCAACAATTGTGAGGCAATACAAGCTTCGCTTGAAAAGGCGCGCGATTTAGCAGAAAAAATGGTGCCGAGAATGGTAAGTCTTGTAAGTCGGACTTCTCGGCAGTGGGAATAAACAATAGGAACGGGAACATGCTGATGGCAGACGCTAGATGTTCTTTGATGTTTAGAAACCACCCAGGTTTAAAACGCGACTCCAGGTTGAGCTCGTGCACACAGATGGGCATCTCTTTATATATGGTGGTTCAAACGTGGCAAGGTATCTACGAGAAACTGACGTCTCAAGCTGCAAATATTGCGGTTGTACAACAAAATCATCTCGAGTTACTCGATCTGCGTGACAAAAAAAAATAAAGAAAAAGAAAAAAAAGAAGGCAGTGGTATAGAAGACGTTTGCGTCGCAAGAAGCATTCTTATATATGGTTGTGTGAAAGTCTTTGTTTTGTGAGTCGAAAATATACTACGCGAAACGTGAGAGATAATGTTATGCTTTAAAACTCTCCTCACTGAATGGAAATAATCGTATCGTCAATTTTGATAAAAGTTGTGAGGAGGTAAGTATACGTGTCATGCCGTTGTAATGTTTCAGCGAGCTTTATTATTTATACGACAATTGTGCGTGAAAGCTCTGTTGGCCTTTCATGTTTAATTGCGGTTACATCTTTGTTGAGTGAAGAATAACATGTCATGGAATCAGGTCGAGCCTCTATGTCGTATGTTTATTGATTATCGTTCTAGTTCTCTGCCACGACTGTCCTCGACAACGCCACTAAAGTTCGCCAAGAAGCGCCCCTTTGCCAGTGAGCCCTCGCGCCAAAGCAAGAAAGCTTCTGCACGTGTGCCGTCCTGTTTCTGACTGCTTGCTTCACATGCGCGAACACCATGTCTTCTTCAAGCAACTGGAAACGGTTTCCTGAAGATTCTGTTCACCATGCCAGGAAAAAGAAAAAAAAAAAAGGCAATCGAAAGCGCCAAGGTTCTAGAGGAACGCTCCCAAGAGAGAAACTCGCGACAGTGGCGCGTAAAAACTACCGATCCCACCGACATCGCACTGCTCAGCGGAGCGGAAGTATGGGGGAAAAGAAGGCGCTCATGCGCGGGCTCTCAGTCAACTTTTCGAACTGTTAAACACTGGAGTCGAGGCACAAGTGTTCCTCGGCGAGTGGTGGCAGGGCTCTTTCCGTAGTACCTGGCTGGTTTCGCACGAACCACAATCTAATCAGTCGGTTCCGTAAGAAGATCCAGAGGTTGTTTAGCGCAGTTGGAGCCGTGTCTTCGCTAATTGAATTTGCGGGCTGGGGTGGCGTGGGAGTGAGGCACGGCATGCGGGCGAGTTCGTGGGCGCGGAACGAACACGCCGCGGGCGAAAGACACACGCACGCACAGCGCGGAGACGACCGTCGTGCCGCGACTTGTGCGGGACCCTTCCCTGATTAAAAAACGATTCCCCCTTCTATATCTGCGAGGTTAAACATTGACACAGCGCCGTTACGAAGCTTCGGACCGTTCCGTATCCTGGTGTCGTCCGGCCAAAGCACATGCGTGGCTGTTTCTGTTGCCCCCTTTTTTTTTTTTTCCTTTTTTCTTTCTTTTTTTTTTTTTTTTGTTGAGGATGGTCTCCTGGCGGTCGTTGCTGCCTCTCCGTAGCTTCACTTCAAGGATGAATGCTGCGCGCGTGACCTGTACCAAAGTGAAAAAAAGAAGAAGAAGAAAGGAAGCCAGGTAGCGTTCCTTGAGACGGAGGGGGATAGGCCTGGCGTTTCAGAAAAAAATGACATGTAGGCTGGCCCTCTGTATGTGAAAGCTAGGTTTGAGCGCTCTTCGTTTTCATTTTGCAAAAGGCATCCGCTTGCTTTTCTCGGCTTTTACAAAAAGATATAATTTCAGTTCTGGTTTTGTTGAGTGGGAGATGGGGCATGGGGTAACTGCGCTATTTGCAACTATTTTTGTTTTTCAGTGACTATTTGAAAAACAGTTGGCCTGTTTTGCTGCTAATAGTTAGAACAACGTTTTCTGATGGCTTCTTGCTGGTTATCATCCGTTGAGAATCACCGTCTGCGCAGGAACATTGCACAGCAAGCGTGGTTTGAGCTGTTTCGTCATCAGGCACAGAACCAGCCCTGAATCAAGTTAGTGTGAATCAAGTTAGTCATGTGGCGGCGAGCACTGCGATGTAACTGCGAGCTGTGTACAGGAAGGAGTATACGCGTCTGCCGTCAGACCCTCGCAGTGGTCGTGAACGAAAACTAATAAAGTTATTTTTTTAAAGATTAACTGCACTGACCAAGGCTAAAGCCTCATCCTTTACATTATTCCCGCGGACATGACACGCCTAAAGTTATGTTGTAACGTAAATTTCGCCTTTTCCTGGAATAATTTTTCACTGTGCACAGTATAAAACTGCTTTCTTTATCGCACACAACAACCCTCAGATCGTATCTTTGTTCTACGTTCGCTTGGATGACACTTGTTTTTTTTTTTCATTTCATTAGCTTTCCTCCACGTTGAGGGCTTTCACAGAACTGATTTGCCATATTCAGTCTCCAGTTTGGGCCACACGCTGGGATCTGCTAGCCTCCTGGTTAGCTCAGATAGTAACACGACTACACCGGAAAGGCGTTGGTCCCAGGTTCGATATCCGGACCAGTACAGATTTTTCGTCAGCTGCGAAACTCTATTCTTTCTGAGGAACCAGTAAGAGTTTCCTTTCTGTTTTTGTACTGCACTCGGGTGGATGACAATTTTTATCTTTCGTTAACCATCAGGCTATCGCACGTCAACAAGTCAGCTAGCTGTCCTGCAGGTACAGAAAGTAGCTGTTTTATCTTCTATTACACACGTTTTCGGAAGTCCTTTCCAAGACGCATGCAAGCTTTCATAAACGCTTACATGCATGCATCAAAAAATAGAAGAAAAAGTGAAGAGCACCTATAGAGGTATCCTATATAGCTTTACCGCTAGAAACACATAGGCCTGACATCCCATTTTGTGTCATAGTACCTGAGCAGAATTTATGGGAGTGCAACGTTTCTTGGTTTTTGCAGACACATCTAATCCAACCTGCGATCCATGATCCATTTCGGATTCCCGCTTGTGAGATATTGGTATCGATATTCGAAAGAAACGAATCCTGGCAAATCGTGTGCATTTAGTGTAAACGTGGAAGATATGCATTATTCCATACGTCGGGATAAACTGTTGCAGTGTGTCAACAACTGTATCGTGTAGGACAATGATGAACAACCTTTCATTGAAAAAAACTCGAATATCAGCCGAAGGGTTCATGATAACTAGCTTTCTACCTTCTATCCACGCGGGAGGGATGGGATACCGGACTTTCAATCAAAAGTTTGAATTTTTTTGGCTCGTGCGTAGTGCCCATCCTCGGCGACAACAAAATGAGTGGCTACTAAAATGTATACCGAAATTGTCAGGTATGTTCATGATTTTTCTTTTTTAGTTTTCACTAAGCACTAACTGATAACTAACTTTCACTAAGTGATAAAATAATTGGCATGTTAAAAATAATCAATTATTCTGGCTGAGGACTTCAGTTCACGTTTGGAATACCGAAGAATGACCAGCTACAATTTCTTGATGTTAACTTGAGGTTAACGCATATTTATCTTTATTGGAGTTATCGACCAATGTCATCTAAGCTGTTACGAGAGGTGCCTAAAAAGTTCGCAGCCCATCCGTGAAATCTTTTTCGTGTGGTCTTGTTTTGCTATGCAATATGTCATTCAGTTCTTTGAATGGTCTCATGAGCAATCTGAATTCACTTTGATTTTTTTGGTTTCAAGTACAGCGGTTTAAAGCAAGGTCACGAAGCTGAAATATGAAAAGGGAGAAATTCGCAAAGCGAGCAGCCATTAAATACCTTTTGAAAGAAAGACTGACACCACAAGAAATTCACAAGGACATGCTATAGACATTAGGGGACAATACTCCTTCTTATGCTATGGTGAAAAAGGGGGTTGCCAATTTCAAGCGAGGCCAAACATCAATTGAAGATGCTGCGCACAGTGGTCGTCCCTGAACAGCCTGCACAGAGGAAAATGTCCAAAAAAGTGCAAGACATTGTAATGGCTGATCGACATGTCACACAGCGGCACATTGCTGAATGTGTGGGCATATCAGTGGAGAGGTTTGACCATATCCTAACACAGCTCCTGACAGTCGGACAAATTCTCACCCTCGATGGATTCAGTATCATAAATTACTACAAATACCTCTTCACATACCACTTGATAATGTCAGCTTTACATCCAAGAAAATAAGAGGTTACAATAAAGGTAACTATAAAGATATGAATTCCGATCTTGAAATGTTCTTCCGCCAAGAATTTATGCCCTCTTTCTCTGTACGTTCCGTTGATGAAAACTGGACTCCTTTCAAAGACAAAATATCTTCGCTAGTTGACAAGTATGTCCCATTAATTACCATATCTAATAGCAGGACTAACCAATGGTTTAACAAGCCCCTTCGTAGGTTAAGAAATAGGAAAAAACGCTTATACCAGAAAGCCAAGCAAAACCCGACAGCTTGGGTTGAGTACAAAAACTTTTTAAAAACCTACTGCTCTGCTATCTCCACTGCCAAACATATATATTACAACCATGATTTACCCTCACTCCTCAAGTCAGATCCAAAAAGGTTTTGGAAAACAATTTCACCGGACAATGGCTCAACTGGCATTTCCCTGCACGGAGCCAACAATGTACCTTTAGCTGACAACGAGTGCCCTGTCGCTTTTAACGACTTTTTTTCATCAGTTTTTACTACGGAGGATCAGTCCACTGTACCCCTTATCCCTGATCCCGACTACCCTTACATGGAACCTACTAACATCACCATCGAAGGTATTTCTCGTCTAATTACGAACCTTAAATTATCTGCATCTGCCGGTATTGATAACATTAGCTCCAAAATACTAAAAAACACTGTCTCCGTTTCCAGCCAAATATTATTTCATATATTCTGACAATCATTATCATCCGGTCGCCTTCCATCTGACTGGAAAATTGCCAAGGTAGTGCCTGTATTTAAGGCGGGAGATAGAACTTCGCCTGCTAACTACCGTCCTATCTCCTTAACTTGCATTTCTTGTAAATTACTTGAGCACATCATCGCCTCTCATGTGTATAGCCACCTCGAGTCCAACAATTTCTTTTTTACTAACCAACATGGCTTCAGGAAAGGGTTTTCATGCGATTCACAGCTATTTGAACTTACAACCGACCTACATTTTAGCATGAATAACAACAAACAATCCGATTGTATTTTCCTTGATTACTCAAAAGCCTTCGACCGTGTCACTCATTGCTGTCTAATCTCGAAATTATTTTCACTCCGGCTAGATTCGCTAACTCTTTCTTGGCTACGGAATTTTTTGTCACTTCGCCAGCAGTTCACAGTTGTTAACAATTCGTATTCACCCCCTTGCTATGTCACTTCCGGTGTTCCACAAGGCAGCGTTTTAGGACCCTTACTATTTTTAATATACATCAACGACCTGCCTACTAACATATCTTCTTCCATCCGTCTTTTTGCTGACGATTGCATAATTTACCGTACCATTAACTCTATCGACGACCACATTGCACTTCAAAATGACATCAAAACTGTTTCTGATTGGTGTAGTACCTGGCAAATGCATCTTAACGAATCTAAATGTAACGTTATCTCCTTTAGCCGTAAGCATGTTAATGCTAAGTTCACCTACTATCTAAACCACTCTCAGGTCTCGGAAGCATCTTCATATAAATATCTCGGAGTTCACCTTGCTCCTAACCTGTCCTGGGCATCCCACGTCACTGCCATTTGCGCCAAAGCCTCATGAACTTTGGGGTATTTACGAAGAAACTTAAAAAACGCCTCAACCAGCATTCGGAAGCTTGCATGTGCAACATTTTTCCGACCTCAACTAGAATTTGCAAGACCTGTGTGGTCGCCTCATCAAAAATATCTAATCAATATGCTAGAAGCCGTAAAGAACAGAGCAGCACGTTTTATTTCTTGGGATTATAACCGTTCTCATAGCGTAACTGAGATTAAACAGAATCATGACATCGTTTCACTTGAGACTCGTCGTTGCATCGCACTTCTCTGTGTTTCACAAGTACATGTATGGTAATAGGCTGTCTCCACTACCTCTCGAAAGGCCTTTGCGAATGTCAAAACGCCTCCATAACAATTTTAGTTACTCACGCATTTTCGGTCACACTTAAGCCTTCAAAAGCTCTGCGCTTCCACGTGCCATTTCTCTGTGGAACGATTTGCCCGATAATATCGCTTCCTTAACAAACCATGATTCTTTCCGCAACCGTGTCGGCAGTCATCTTTCAATTGCGCCCTTTTAATCTGTTCACCGACTTTATGCTTTTCACTGTTGCATTCTGGTTTGTTCTGCGCATCAGTTACATCTTGAAAGTATGCTGTATCCCTTGTATCTGCATTCATTGTATTAGAAATGTATAAGTGCCACTTGCTACACAATATGTCTACTATCTCTTATAGTTCTGTTTCCATTTATGCCCTCCTTACGCCATGCTCCTACTGGGGCCTGTAAGGTCTTTGTAAATAAATAAATAAATAAAATAACATGCACAACGTTTTGGCCCGATGGGTGCCCCAACTTTTGACATTAGAGAACAAACCTCCGAGAGAACTTCACTCTGCAGAAAACCTGCAACACTTTGAAGCTGATAGTAATCTTTTTCTGCAGAAATTTGTTACAATGGATGAAACTTGGGTGCAACACTTTCGTCATGAGTCAAAATAAGCCTCGAAACAGTGAAAACATCTTACATCCCCCCGCCCCAAAAAGGCAAAGGTCATTCCATCCGCTGACAAGGTTATGGCATCAGTGTTCTGGAATTGCAAGGTTGTCATTCTCCTGGAATCCCTACCAAATGGTCAAACCATCAACGGGAAATACTATGCTGCTCAGGTTCGTCGTCTGAGGTCGGCAATTAAGGAAAAACGGCGAGAGATGCTCCGGAAAGGGGTGCTGTTTCACCTGGACAATGCACCAGTTGACACATAGGATGCTGCGATGGCTGCGATTCATTCCTGTGGTTTCCAACTGCTTCAGAACCCGCTGTATTCCCCCGATTTGGCTCCCTCGGACTACCACCTACTCCCACAGATGGAAATGCACCTTGGTGGAAGCCGTTTTCCTTTTGATGAAGCCGTCATGGACGTCTTAAAATGCTTTTTGGAGGAGCAGGACGAAATGTTCTACCAAAGTGGAATAATGAAACTCCAAGAGTGATGGCATACATGTGTGGCCCTCAAGGGAGACGATGTCGAGAATTGTCTGCAAAATTTTGACCCATGGTCACTACGTCCGTGTCAAGCCACGAAATTTTCAGGCGCCCCTCGTATTTTTCTCTAAGTCGGGCCATTCAAACGTAGTAAAAAATGAGATTGCGCTGTCTAGCCTGCGCTCAGCACCAACTCGCTAAACTTGCTACATTACTGCAATACAAGTGACCTAGCCGTTAAGAGATCATTCCAATTTCAGTCACGAAACGGAGCGCGTTGTCAATGCCTTCCAGAATAAGATCTTGTATTTCTGCACATTCTAAGCTGGATCTCCACAAACGGATGTCATCTGCATAAAATGAAATATGAGCTGACGTTGAAAACATACCTGGTAGCTTGAACATCAGCGCGTTGAAAAGTAAAGGGCTCAAGATACTGCCTGGCTTAATTCACGAGTTGTTTTATAACCACTAGTCTTCATGAAAATACTACGTTCAAAGATGTAATAAGAAAGCGGATGGAGCAAACAACTCTAAACTATGTGGCTATGAAGGTCACTAAGCGCTCTTCGTGCATCTACCAAAAGTAAGAATCCTTGGATTGTGGAGCCGTATTGCGTAACGTAAGGATTAGTTCTTACCGGTTCTGTTTTTTTCTCTTGTTACCCCATCGCAACGATTGACCGGTACCGGTGATAACGTAGGCATGAGGTCCTGCCAGCTAATGACGTAGGGCAAGAACAATCGAAAATGAAAACAATCGTTACATAATACGGCCCCTGATATGATTATAAAGCCCTGTTATAAAGCTCTGGCATGTTGTTCTTTTTTTTTTTAGCATCAATATTGCGTGAAAGACTCTAATCGTTGCCCCGCGCCTTTTGTGAGGACATATTCTTTTCATATCTTCTCCCCATCTCTACCCTTTTCCCTTCCCCCAGTGCAGAGTATCCAACCAGACAGTCACTCTGCTTACCCTCTACGCCTTTTATTTCTTATTTTTATTTCTCTCTCTTTCTCTTCATGCATCTCTTGTTAGTGTTTGCTGATGCTATAGGCTAAATAGGGTTTTCGTAACTTCCTTGTCAAAACTGCTTCTTTTAATGGCCCTACGCTTACTGCTTACTATGCTTAATGCTTGACAATGCTATGCTAAACCGGAGGCTGTATATTGCAACGATTTACTTCATTTTCCATTCATGTCACCTTGCCTTAGTGGCTCGGACTCTACCGCTATCGCGGATATCAGCAATACTCTGCACCCGTGACGAAAAGAAAATAATGGAAAAAGAAGTGATCGTTATAAAGGCCCCTAAATTTCTGCGGAGACTCGCGATCACTGTACACTTCTTTTTCCACTAGCCAAATTGTTCTGAGATTAAGACATCTCTTGGAAGTTAAAGCCGACTCTTTGAAAAAAAATCCAACGTACTTTTTTTTTTCGTGCTTTCATGTTTCACTCGAAAAGCCTGAATCCTACAGATATTGAGAATTGCCGAAAAAAAAAGTGAAGCATTGCGCGATCCGCATTAGTTAGGCAGTAGCAGTATTTCTCTTGCAAAGCGTTCAACTAATCTTCAAAAGGTGCCGCCATTTGAACTAATAGAAAGGTCTTCGGCATCCTAGATCATTCGAGCTGTTGCCCTCTTCCATGCCGTCGGGGGTGTTAGGCGTGGAAGTTTTCAATGATGGAATAGCGCGATCTTTCGAGTATCTTTCGCTAAGCGAAGCGTTTTCTAGAGGACCATTTCGATTTCCCACTTCTGGCTGCCCGATGGTTGCCGCAGGCCTCAGCCGGGCGTCCATATTTCCCGCGTGGCTCGGCTCACCGACTCGCTCGCTTCCGGTATACGCGTTCGTTTTCCTCAGGTTGGCCAGTTTCTGGCTCCCTGCGGGTCTGAAAACCCTCAGGGACGATTTTTTTTTTCTGGAAGCGTTCTGGGATCTTTTCGGAAACTCTAGCAGAAGACGAAACGAGCGGAGCTGCGGCGAAGAGTACAGATGCAAGATTTTCGTCACGCTTTTTATTTTTGCGTTGTCAGATGTTTATTTTTGCGTTGTCCGGCTCCGTAATAATGACATAAGGCCACAATTCCTCAAACGCGCAAAAAAAAAACATGTATCACACTTTATTCTATCTGTTATCAATTCAAACAGCTGGCCAAGTGGAGCACGCCTTTGGGTGTGATGAGCGAACAGCACGGCTCCTCCATACATTAAATCACAAAAATCGAAAGAGGTTGGTCACGTGATATCAGCGACATGTGGGTCGGTCCGCCATGTGCTGTGTTCATAACCGTGATCGTCAAACGGATCATCTGGGCGAAAACTGAGCGTGTTGGGATCTTAGCGGGATGATAAGGGAAGCGAAGTGCGCTCAGCGTCCCGACAGAAACAAGCTGTCGAACCCGAATACGGAAAAGCGCAGAGTGAAGGGAGAGAGAGAACAAGGAGAGGAAAGGCAGGAGGGTCAACCAGATGAGCGTCCGGTTTGCTACCCTACCCTGGGGGTAAGGAAAAGGTGAATAGAAAGAGGAAAAGATGGAGAGAGCCAGTACTGAGTGCACGTGGGATTATGCACAGGGACACTCTAAGCGGTCTCACCGGTGCACTTGAAGTAGTGCACTAGTGCATGAATCGCTTTCTGTGCCAGTGACGGGTGTAGCCACGGTCCGAGTATCTTTGACTCAGAGAACGCTCTCGAGTCCAGTCGGTTTAAAGTTGTCCTGAGAGAGAGGCTATGGGTGTCGTAGTGAGGACAGGTACACAATAGGTGCTCGATGGTTTCCTCGCATCTACAGGAGTCGCACATCGGGCTCTCGGCCATTCCCATATGATAGGAGTAAGCATTCGTAAACGCCACTCCTAGCCACAAGCGGCACAGCAAGGTTGTTTCGCCGTGGGAAAGGCAGTTGTAGCCGTAGCAAGGGGTCAAGCTTATGCAATCGACAATTGAAGGCACTTGAACTCCTGAAAGCTTGTGACTTTGCGCGCAATCAGACGAAGTTCCCTGGTAATGTCCGTCCTCGCCAAAGGTATTGGACGCGTCGGGGTGTCTTCATGGGCAGCACAGTCGTTGCCAACGATGCCACAGTGAGCAGGAATCCACTGGAAGATTATGTTGTGCCCTGTTTCCAGATCATAGTGGTGCACTTCCCTCATGTTGGATATCATCTGCTCGTGTGTTCTGTGATGTAAGGCAGACTGGATGCTGTGAAGAGCTGCCTTCGAGTCAAAAGATACGACCCATTTCTGTGCTGGCTCTTCGGTGACGTATATAGGTCATATAGGCGTGGAGGGCTGCACGTTCTGCTGACGTAGATCTTAACTGTAACCTGCTTAGCTGGAACAACGAATGCGGCAGTTCAACTGGTAGGTGAGGTTGAACCCCCGGTATATATATATATATATATATATATATATATATGCAGTCATGATGTGCCTCGTGCAGTAATAGGAGCGTCAGTTGCTTCAAAACCGGCGACGGATGATTGGCCTTCTTTGTAATTCCGGGAATAGCAAAATTTACGTGAGGCTGTCGCAGGCACCACAGATGAGATAAAGGCTTCGCCACCGGTGTGTAAGATGACAGTATGCACCCTTGATGAGCGCTTATCCATCTTTAAAAGGTCGAATGAGGTCTTTTGGCTGGTAGGGAAGATAAGTGATGGCCGGAGATCCTTGACAGATGGCTAATGTGCGCTCTGAGAGAGTCGACAGCCACATATGTCTGGATCATATGGCCTCTCGCGATGGCAATTGTTGCTGTTTTTGAGGCGCACCCAGGCAGCCCTAAACACGTGCGCAGAGCTTGACCTTGTGGGCTCTCCGGAGCGAGAATGTTGGTCTTGTGTGTATTTGACAAAACTGGTAGACTGTAACGCCGGAGAATGTACTGTATTTGACAAAATTGGCAGACTAACGCAGGAGAATGTACTGCTGTCCCCCAGTTTTTCCCACAGAGAAATTTGAAGACAAGAGCAATGACAATTAACTTCGTCTCCAGATAGACGCAGTGAGGGCTCCACGAGAGGTTGCGGTCAGTGATGATGCCCAGAAAGCGATGCGTCTTAACATAGGACACAGCTTGACCGTTGATTGAAACGGGATATAATGGCATTTGTTTCGCGTAAAGCCGATCAATGCGCACTTTTCGGTAGACACACTGAGGGCTTGTTCTCGGAGATAAAACGCCGTCATGGTTTTCGCCCGCTGAAGCTTGGCCCGCCCCTGAGGGCGAGTCACCACAGACGCCCAGATGAAAATGTCGTCGGCGTAAATTGATACATGAAATGTCCGCTGTAAGTACTCCGCAAGTCCTTCTAGGACGTGGTTGAACTATGTGGGGCTCAACGTCCCACCCTGGAGCACACCACGGCAGAAGTAACGTTCCGAAGTTGGGCCGTCTTCGGCCTGTATGAAAAAGCACCTCTCGTTCCCGAAACCATTGATACATCTTGTGGGGATGTGCGACTCTCACGCGTCCCCTGAAGTTGTTTTCTCTGCATGGCTCCCGTCTCCTGTAATCCGGCTTCGCCGCGTGGCTTTACGGTAGTAGCGGTTGGTGTGGTTGCTGCATATTATGAGGAATGGAGCGAGGGTTCCGCTGCTTACGCCATTTAACGCCGGGGTTACTCGGGCGCAAGAGGGAGCCTCTGGCCTTCCCCTTTGGCTTGTGATCGGCGAGCGGCGCCGACGTACCGCGCGTACGCCGACACGCTCTATGCGAGACCATCTCGCTAGGCCTCGGAGCCTAGCGAGATGAACGTGCCGTTTTCACTCGAAGAGCTCGACGCTGCGTTGGCGACCTGCAGGCGTTCTTCGTCACCAGGTCCAGATGCCATCACGTACGCTACCCTATGCCACCTTGGACATGACGCACGTGGTGAGCTGCTCAAGTACTGCAATGAGCCTTGGCACAACGGCGTCGTTCCTAAACTATGAAAATCGAGTCGCTTGATCCCCATTCTGAAACCTGGAAAGTCTCCGCTTGATTTATCATCATATAGTTCGATTGAGCTTTCGTGTTCACCGAAATTCCGGTGTTCACCGGAATGGACGAACACGATCATCGTTCGAACGCGCCACCGTTGGCGTGATCGTACACGTGAATGACTAGGCGTTGGTTTCCAGCATGGGGCGAACATCATTCATTCATTCATCATTAGCCTATATTTTTTATGTCCACTGCAGGACGAACGCCTCTCCCTGCGATCTCCAATTGCCCCTATGGAGCGGGGGAGGGGGGGGGGGGCGGGGGCGAACATATTCGCACGCTATTCGGTTGCGGTCAGTCGCACCTCCTCTATTTGTCGCGCGCTGATCGGAGTAGCAATTCGGCTAGCAGCTGGCATTAGTGTATGAAAGGTTCAATAAATGCCTTTATCATTGTTTGCACTACTGTGTTGTCGTTCCTATGTCCCAAGAGCATGTGAGAGACCTCACAATCTAGCCACCAGTTCTCGCAGCCTCAGGTGAGTTCAGTATGGCCTCATGGACGACGTTGTCGTATGCTCCTTTTACATCGAGAAAAAGTGCTACTGAGAGGCGCTGGAGGCTTTTTTGTTCTTGGACCCAGGTAACGAGGTTAATAACGTTGTCGATCGATAAGTGACCTCGACGAATGCCCGCCATGGTGTCCGAATAGATGTTTAATTGCTCGAGGTACCATTCCAAGCGAGCAAAAATCATTCATTCCATTACTTTGCCGACGCAGCTCGAAAGCGCAGTCGAACTTTATGATGATAAATCAAGCGGAGACTTTCCAGGTTTCAGAATGGGGATCAAGCGACTCGATTTCCATAGTTTAGGAACGACGCCGTTGTGCCAAGTACTTGAGTACTTGAGCAGCTCACCACGTGCGTCATGTCCAAGGTGGCATAGGGTAGCGTACGTGATGGTATCTGGACCTGGTGACGAAGAACGCCTGCAGGTCGCCAACGCAGCGTCGAGCTCTTCGAGTGAAAATGGCACGTTCATTTCTGATACATGTGCATCAGGGACATCATTCAGTTCTGCGTCAGTGGCGCTCACCACGGACCCAGCAACCCGCGCACAGAACTCTTCAGCCACTTCAAGCTGCAAGCGGCGTTGGTAGAGGGCCAGAGCAGCTAAGGCTTCCTTTAATGCGGACGTGAGCGAAGACCCCTAATTGTTCTCCATATGTGCGAGAGCGATCTTCGGAAAGGGAAGTAGGAAAGAATGGCTGATGCGCTGGGTGCCTTAGCGTTTGGTGACACGCTCATTTTGCGGCTTGCGACCACTGCACCAGGCTGACTGACGAGCGTAAGCTATCTGTAGAACGTTGTAACGCACTTTCTGCGGTTTTCGCAATGTATCACGTATGGAGGAATCTGTTCAACACGCCCTAGGTCAGCGGTCGCACTTATAGATCGTATAGACAATGATTTGATACACATTCGAGGATTTCCGGCCACATACCACGGTTACGCAGTAGGCAGCAATCTAGTAAAGCAATAAACACGAGGCACAAAGGCCTCGGCGGAACACGACATGGTCGAGCGCACTGGACTTATAAACAGTTTCTTTTGCGAAGGGGAAATTTCCCCATTTATTATTGTTTTTACACCACAGTCGATTTCTTCGGTCTGATTCTTTTTCTTCCTGCCCACCCACACCGGATCGCCACTTGGTATATGTCACTATAGTTGGCCGTGTCGGCCCGCTTACCCCGTCGGCTGCCGCTTTTCATTAATTGTGAGCGGAGCACTCACAATTATCCTTCCTGGTGCTTATCTGCTCAAATGTGTTCCGCCCTTCCCAAACGCTGTTCACCCAAATGTGCTTGACTCGCTCTCACTCGTGTGTGTGTGTGTGTGTGTGTGTGTGTGTGTGTGTGTGTGTGTGTGCGTGTGTGTGTGTGTGTGTGTGTGTGTGTGTGTGTGTGTGTGTGTGTGTGTGTGTGTGTGTGTGTGTGTGTGGTGTGTGTGTGTGTGTGGTGTGTGTGTGTGTGTGTGTGTGTGTGTGTGTGTGTGTGTGTGTGTGTGGGCTCTGCGTGGGAGATTTACGCAAATGCTTAACTTGCGAACATTGGCAATTTAAGACAAAATGCATCTCTTTGAAGGACTCGAAATCCACTTGTGCAATGGAGCCAAAATCCACTCTCATTACAACGTATGGCCACCAAACTACCAGCAAGTTTTACTCCAATACTGCATACGCACTTGATGTTCAAAGCTTTTCGCAAAAATTTCTACACAATTTGCGCTATTCCTTTTTTTTTTTATTATCGCATTAGGCCCTCTTTTATTGCGATAGCACTTATATGGACACTCAAAAACAGATTTCTGCCGTCGGCGTCGCCGTCGCCGTCGCCGTCGCCGTCGCCGTGAGGTTCCGTATGACGTCATTTGGAGATGAAATCGTCGCCGCGCGCCGAACGCTGTATGTGCGAGTGAAAGGGACCGAGGGGCGCGTCTTTCACGGGGAGTGAACGCACGGCGGAGAACAAACGCGCGTTCTGCGCCGTGCTCGTTTAAGGGCTGCAGAAGTAGGCGTCTCTTTTCTCCTTTACAATCACCATATATGTAGAGCAAACGTGCCTTCTTCAGACGCGCGAGAGGCCGTGGGGGAGGGGGAGGGAAGGGAGGCGACGTTTAGCTGCGGCACCAAGTGCCTATTTATATCAGAGGCTCCGGCAACAGTCACCAACGCCGCACGCATTTTGAGCTAACGCGGGCAAAACGCCGATGGCGTCGACAACAGTTCTGCGTGTTGCCGATGCTGCGCATGTCCAAGTTTATACAGCTGATAAAGCTAATATCATTACTCCGTATAGCTCTCTACAAGTTTGCTATCGCAATTGATGCTTCGCCTTTCAGGTGAAACTGCGACAACTTTTTCTGTTGCTTTCATCTGTCTTGAAATGAGTATACGTTGTGTCCAGGGTGTATGTGTCAGGCATATAAATTCTTTTTTTCTTCTTTTTTTTTTTAAATCATTTGTATTCGTCTCAGTGCTGCGGTGTACCGAATGCACTTGAAGTTCAGCAGCTCTGCCTACTCCCTTTATACTGACTGAGAAATAAATAAACAAATAAACAAATAAATAAATAAATAAATAAATAAATAAATAAATAAATAAATAAATAAATAAATAAATAACGAAGGAAAGGAAGAAAAAATAATGAGTAACTAAAAGAAGAAATTGATGCGCGTGGCGTCGCCTGTCATGCGATGGAAGATACAGGTGACCAAATTGGATGCATTCGGTTCCGTTGAAAAGAGCGCGTAGAGCTGTGGCATGATATCACGGCTATTAGAGAAAGCAACATGAATTTTTTTTTGAGTCCGTATACATAAAAATGCTTTGTGTTCGAAAATGTTCTGCCAGCTACTCGACTAACGCAGTTGCATTCAGCCGTTCATTTCCCGTCTAAATACTAACGAATATATATATATATATATATATATATATATATATTTTTTTTGCGGCGATAGCTGTTCTAACGTCTTCATCAAATTCAGGTGCGGCGTTGAACGCAACCGGCTTCTGCCGGACGCCGAGATTAAGGGGGAAAATTCCCGTCTCGCTTGGTGATTCGAGTTTGGGTCCACTACACGTTCGTCAGTCAAGCGCGCTAACAGCTTGATCAACATCACTTCTTTTATTGCGATAGCAATTATATGGACACTTCAACCGGACTTCTGTCGTCGGCGTCGTCGTCGTCGTTGCCGTGAGTTCCGTATAGATTCCATTCGACTGGGGGCAAAATGCAAAAACGCCCGTGTCCCGTGTATTAGGGGCATGTTAAGGATCCCCTGGTGGTCAAAATTAATCCGGAGTCTCCCACTGCGGCGTGCCTCATAATCAACTTCATAATCAAATCGTGGTTTTGGCACGTAAAACCCTAGAAAATAAGAACAAAGTGAGAGAAAGAGAGATAGAAAAAAAAAGAAAGGGTCTCCATGTGAAGGATGCGTGAGGAAATTGACTTTTGGCCGAATTGGTAAGTGATCTTTGCGAAGTACGTATTTATTCGTGTGTGAGACCATGGCACCGACATAACTCACGCTCATATGTCATATAAAGAAACTGACTGAAGTGCTTTGTAAAACGCAGCTATTGTTGAAAGCAAGCAAAATATGTAATGGAGCGCACTTTAATCGAGCTACGTGGAAATATTGTTTCCAGACATCATCCATATTTTCCGGGTAATGCTGCGAAATCTAAATGTGGACAAGACGGAACACTGGCATGTTTTCTGTTTCAACAGCGCCTATAGAGGCAGGCCGTGAAACCGATGAAGAAAAAAAACTAAAAAAATGAGTAATCGAATAATCACGAGCGCATGTTCTCGAGAGTGGCGCTAGCTATCGCTGTCAGTGCATCACGCTTCGGGCAATATTTATCACGATTTCATAACTACATGCAGCGATGCATTTGATGGAACGTTTGTCGATTGATTTCTGAAACCGTCAGCACATTTGCACTGGTCGCCATTGTGATTGCGCAAATTCTTGTTTGTGACAGGACGCCCGCTGGCACCTGCGGGGTTTTCACAGCCTACTCGCGGAGGAATGCGTTGGTTCGTCAATCACGGAGTACCGATGCAGCGCATGCCCGCTTAGCTTTGGGTTTGCTCGGGCAGCCACCGAGTCAACAGTAGCACGTCTTCCGTAACAAAGCGGGCTTTCAAATACAGACTGGAAGCGGCGCATGACAGTCTTTTTGTCTGTTTGCCGCGCACATGCCTCGTCACGAGGCTGCATCAGCGTTCTAGGCTAAGCTGTACTCTTAGCGAGGAAGTTCCCGAAGGAAACGATATTGCTTCCCCATTGTGGCGTTCGGTAAACACGTCTGGTGTACAGCAGAAGAGCTGATACTATATTGAATGGAAAACTCGGAAATGTCCGATGGCATGCGAACACCAGCATGTACAGCGCGTCCTTTGTGCCACGATGATAAGGTGTCAGAAGGAATCGATAGTAGTGACGGCCCTTAGATACCTAGAAACCGCCATTGCGAAATTTCAGTGATCGATCTAACGCAACTTTTCGTCCTTCGCTTGAGGGAATGGCCGTTTTAGCGATCGCGCCAGGAGTGGTTCAGCGAATTTCACCTGTGGCTCCCTCTTCGGGCAGACCGATTGTCGTTACGCTCGCTTGTCGAAGAACGACTAATTCGGCCGTATGCCGGCGTCTGCCCGAACTCAGTTGCGGCCTCCGAAATATGGTGTTCCATTTTCTTCGTCGTTTAGTACGCCTCAGTATGAGCTAGCGCCGCTGCGTTTCGCAATGCCCGTCCTCTGAGTTTAGGCACACATTGGCGCGGCAAACTTGTGTGCGAAAGAAACTCGTTTCTGCGTCAACGACCGCCCTTAGTAAGCAGTTTCAGCTACGTTGAGTATACTTGACGGAAACACGAAAAAGATTGTATGAGCGCAAACACGTGTGCGGCGCGGCTTCTACATTATCCGGAGTTCAAGCTGAACAGAATAAAATGTTTTAAATAAAAACACTGGGCAGAATTAACATACGCAATCACTAACTTCAAAGAATGACCTTACAACAAGGGGTGCAAATATGCGCATAAATTATTCTTGTCAGCGTCTCCTCTGTGTGTAATTATGAGAGATCTTCAACCTGTGTTATGCATAAAGCCCACAGGCAATGATGTCACGGAAAGGATAAGAGAAATTAAACATTCCTTATTTAACCATGCAAGGCCCAACGTAAAACTACCTGGTGCGCTGAGTTCGCTACCTCAAAATTCTTACTTAAGCGCTGGGAAGTTAGCGCGTACGCTATAGTATAGCTCTTGATATACGCTGCAGCGAGTTTTTAGCTAGGAATAATTCAACAAACCAGTTACTAATAAATAAATACTATACCAATTGGGCGTTTACTCGAATAACATTTTATTGCTTTTCATAAGAATGTACTCCCCCTTACCAGAAATAAAGGTGAACAAGTTGTTTTAACTTTTCTTTTTCTTTTCTTTTTCTCTTATGATGTGGAATTGTGTTTGACCATTACAGGGTTAACTGTTGTATTATTTTACGCGTAGTGTTCAAATATAACATTCTTAATAAAGAAAAGGGAAATGACAGCAGAGGAAAAAGCACCTTGCTGAGTGCGAAAGCCGAACCTCGGCGAGTGCGGTGCTCTTCCAAGTGAACTATACGGCAAAGGCTGTGCCTCGATCCGGTTTATTGGATACTTGCGCACCTGTTTTGTTTTTTGTTTTTCTTTCTTTCTTTCTTTCTATTAGTAACTTAGTCTTTGGAGTATTATCCAAAGCCAATCATGACCTTGGCGGTGCATGTGGAATATCCAATAAACGGCAGACGTTGCCCCAGCGGCAAGTTGTCATTTCCTTCACTTTCATTTCTGTTTTGCGAAATGGAAAACGCTTGTGTAATTATAATTAGGTGCACGTTAAAAACCCACAGGTGGTCGAAATTGTTCTGGAGTCGCATACTACAGCGGCTTTCATGGGCGGTCAGTTGCTTTGGGACGTAAATCCCCCCCCCCCCCCTCCCCTATCATCTGATTCCCCTCTCCCCCGCCCCCTATACTTTCCTTGGCTCCACTGTTCGTATGGGCAATCCGTATGTATAGCCTTATACTTCGAGGTTAACTGATTGAAATGGTAGACGCCTCTCTGTTTTGCCTAAGTACGTGGTCATAAGCGCACGTTTGTGAGGGAACAGTGTGACTGTTTTCGTGTTCTGTTGAGCAACATACAATTGGTGATATTAAAAATGGCAAGCGCCTGCTATCGACTTGCAGCAAAGCGCCATTCGCCATCTTGCCCAAGGCATGGCAAAACGAAACTTCTCGCACGACAGCATAGCTACACACATACTTCTGTGCTCAATATTTACGAACGTCTGAAGTACAAAAGCAGTGCGATAATTAAACAGTGCACGGAACGCGAGTGAGAGAGAACACGTGCAATGCCCTATAGTCGCGACATAAAACAGAGCACGTCAAAAATTAACTCCTGGCCATCACCTTGCCGATCACGTTTTCCTCTGTTTTCACGGGACATGCATGTACGACTTGACTCGCAGAATTTCCGTTCACGAGCACGAAGCGAGAATCCAACGTGAACACACTAACTACAGTGCTCATTAGTTTCGTGCATGGTGCTTTGTCAGCTTCGACGAATAGCGCTATTATCGGAGCTTCGATTTTTCACATAAAACGTGTTTTCTTGCGGACGCAACGGATCTTGGGGATTGTTCTCCACCGCACGGTTATTTTAGAGACTTCAGTAAAAAAAAAAAAAAAAAATTCGAGAGCGTATGAGCAATTGTTTAGGGTACTTAGCTCAGTTTTGAAGAGCACGTCGCCACGATAAGAGGCTCGGCAATGTTTTCGTTTTCAAACAAGTACGCCTCCGGCCGGATATGGAATGGTGCAAGAACCAGCCGGTGTGGTTTCGTTGATTCAGGAGGGCACAGTGAAGTTCCCTCTTCATTAATCGCCGAAAGATGAAGGCGACTGTTGCATTTTAGGATCCGGAATAAGCACACAGATTAAACAATAGTGCTTCACTATATTGTTGAAGATAGTGTTTCAGGCTGAGCTCACGTTGAGCTAAAACCGTAGAGGTCGTAGGAATGGATCGAGTGATCCAGGGTATCATGACATCATGACACATTCACCTCCTGGCAGCCAAATCCGAACCTTCTCCATAGAAACAATTATACAATAGTAAATTATTTGGGTAGCAAACCAGAATTCTTTTTGGGTTAACCTCCCTGCCCTTCTCACCCCGTTTCTCTTTCTTTCTCTCTCTCTCTCTCTCTCTCTAGGGCACTCTGGTGGTCTTCATTGGTTTTGTTTTATTGCGATAGCAATTATATGGACACTCCAAAGCAGATTTCTGCCGTCGGCGTCGCCGTCGCCGTCGCCGTCGCCGTGAGGTTCCGTATGACGTCAATGGAGATGAAATCGTCGCCGCGCGCCGCCGAACGCTGTATGTGCGAGTGAAAGGGCGCGAGGGACGCGCGCTTTCACGGGGAGTGAACGCACGTCGGAGAACAAACGCGCGTTCTGTGCCGTGCTCCCTTAAGGGCTGCAGAAGTAGGCGTCTCTTTCCTCCTTACAATCAGCATATATGTAGAGCAAACGCGCCTTCTTCTGACGCAAGAAAGACCGTGGGGGGGGGGGGGGGGGGGGGAAGGGAGGCGACGTTTAGCTGCGGCACCAAGTGCCTATTTATATCAGAGGCTCCGGCAACACTCACCAACGCCGCACTCATTTTGTGCGAACGCGGGCAACACGCCGACAGCGTCGACAACAGTTTTGCGTGATGCCGGTGCTGCTGCATGTCCAAGTTTATGCAGCTGATAAAGCTACTATCATTACTCCGTATAGCTCTCTACAAGTTTGCTATCGCAATTGATGCTTCGCCTTTCAGGCGAAACTGCTACAACTTTTTTTTCAGAGGTTTAGAGGGTTTGTACCTTCAGATTTAAAAAAAAAGAAGAAGAAGACGTCGAAAATGTCATGTAAGTACTCCTTTTAGACTGTAAAGTAGTTTACAGAGTGTCGCATTTCAAAGAAAACCACTTGAAGCTAGCACTTCAGTGTGCCCCGTCTGTCCCTATGGTTATCTTCGCTGTTTTTTCTTTCGCTCGTTCTTTCTTTAATTGTTATTCCTTTTGTTCTTCAACGTTTAAACACGTCTAACCAACATGGCCGGCACTGAACACTTGTAAAGTTGAGCAAAATTGTCCGCTTTGATCGGCCAACAACAGTATGTGATGCCGGGTACCGAATACCGACAACTTTAGCGGGGAGCTGCCATCATTTGCTCCAAACTGAACCTCGTATTATTTTCTACTCTTCCTGAATACTTCCAGTCATTTTGTTGCTTGAAGGTGCACTGCAATATTTTTGCTACGAAGTATCAAACTGTCCAGAGCATGAGGAGTTATCGTTTCGAGCAAGTCTTGCTACCAAAATATTTCAGTCCAATACCAGCCTAGTTATACCAGAGCAAAGTATTTTTTCTTGGAGCTTTTCTTGCCTTTTCAAAGAGGGTCTGAATTTCAGCTTGTTGGTACGGCTTCATGGCGAAAAAAAAAAAACGAAAACGAAACAAAACAGCGCAAAAAAACGGGACAAGTGCTGTTTTTTTTCTTTCATGATTCCCTTTCCAGTTCTCCATGCACCCTCGGAGCCGCGATTCTCCGCTGGGAACGCGATGCTCCTCTCGCTGACAAACAGTAAATGCCCCTGTCATTGCATTTCTCCTATAGAGAAGTACACTGGCCCCGCAGGTAGGCCTCTCTTTGCAACGGAACACATTGCCCTCGAAGATAAAGTATTTATAAGGTACGTCCGACAGTATCAAACATATAGAAACCAACTTCAAACTGTGTGTCTTCCGGGGTGACCAGCATTCCCAAGATAGAACAGTGACTAACAACCATAAATTAAAAAAAAAGAAAAGAAAAAGGAGGCAGAATATTTGCTCATCTGATGTGCTTGACGGGAATCCGACATGTGAAATGGGAGCATGTTCACAGAATTTTACTGCTTTTACTGGTGTCGTGCTGCGAAATAATTAAGTCATACCGTGCGCAGCCGTGTCAGGGAACAACCACTCTGATGGCCACACTGTCATGATGAGAACTTCGTTCAGGTAGAAACGTCTTCGTCTGGCTAGGACACGCGGGAGACAACTAGCGGATTAGGCCTTGCATAAATAAGCGGCTATGGACACCTTCTTTGGTTACTAACTTACTGATTGGTCGTGTAGAGCCTAGTTGAAGCATTGCTCCCTTGGCGAAATATTTCACTCATGAACTTTAGCTTCTTGAAGGATGCCAAGCTTGTGAAACATCACCGATTAGCGCTACTGGAGGCTCTTCATTCAATGCGGCGCACTCCAAAGGGAAATTGTGATTAAGTACATCAACGATATTCTAATAGCTATGATATTGCTGAGCCAAGTGGATTTGGAGCTAGGTAAGCGCGCGCAACAAGAGCAGGACGTTTTTCTCACCACAAAACAGGAATGTAAAGGCACTGCTTCCATGAAAATGCAAATCCTCCCACTAACACCACCATGAGGTCGCAAAAAAACTAGTGCACGAAAAGTTGATCACAACAGAGAACAACTATTTAGTCAAGAACTCTTTGCACCACGGCAATAATGACAGAATGAAATCACATTTCTAACGTTCTTTTTTCCTCAATAATTATGTAGAGATTTTATCAACATGTGCAAGGAGGTGTTGGCACCTCTTAGAGATGCTGGCTGCTCTGTCCCGACGAATGAAGAAAAGAAAGAAAGCACTAAATAACGTTTAAGATGAGAGTCGCATACAAGAATAATTTCATTGAAAAACGTGTTTTTACTTTTGTTTGCTTTTCTTTCGCAAGGAAACGTCAACGTTTTCGCCACGACATTCTGTCATTAGCCAACTTAAACTTAATTTACATTACGTCTTTGTTCCAAAGGCTGGGGGAGGGCATGTCCCTGTTAGTGCAGCACTGAAATGAAAACTGAATTGCAATGTATGGGTCAGTGATTCTGCAAGTACACTCACAGGTCATTCAGGGATGGTATGGTATGGTATGGTATTGTATGGTATGCCTTATCTGATGGCGCATACCCACTGCGGGGGATTGGCCAAGATTTGGATGGAATTAGGCAACCTTTTTTAATACTGAAATTCCGTCGAGTACGCTTTCTTTCTTTCTTTCTTTCTTTCTTTCTTTCTTTCTTTCTTTCTTTCTTTCTTTCTTTCTTTCTTTCTTTCTTTCTTTCTTTCTTTCTCTTTGAAGGAAGCTATGCGATCAGCACTGGCTCTCAAAGATATGTGCAGCCGCAAAGTTCTCTGAAACGTGTCGTTCAATCTTTCAAGAGACAATGCTCGTCAATGGCGCGCGCAGCCTTGGAGCGCTTCTTGCAGACTCCCTTGAACTCCTGTCAACGACCACTAGAGATCCGCGCCGCGCGATTTGAGAAAAGCCGGTTTATGCCGGCTGAAAGCGTCATACCGATATGTTCAGCTATAGCAGCGGTGAGCGCAAGCGCGCCCTTCCACTATCAACGTATTTCGCGCGGCCAATTCATTACGCTGTTGCAGTTCTTGGGGAGTCTAAATAAAAAAGAAAAGACAGAGATACGTCTTGTTTGCATCATTTTTTTTTGTTTAAACTGCCAGTGATATATTGGACGCAACGACTGTGCCGGGAAGGAGTATGTGAAGCAAATCAACGCCATCATCTCGGCAGTAACGTTGCAAACGGCGTATTCTTGGATGTTCCTTATTACCTATTCTCCTCAAATTGTGCATATTCCGCATTTACTCGGATATATTTACAGTGACTATACCTTTAGAGATTTCTTTCGCGCTAAATGTTTGAAGTAATGTACTCGCACTGATGCGTGAATATAGATGTTATAATGTACGACTTGAACGCCAGAGATGTGTTCGCGCGTGACGCACGTGTAGGTCTTGTTTCCGTGCGCGCTGGTTACGCGTTCATGATGTCACACTCGTGAGAGACATTGCTTGCATTTGACCAGTAAGATTTGTGAACTTTGGGAACTAAATAGCTGCATTTGGTTTTTACATTTGCTTCTAACACTTGCAGTGCATCTTCTTTTCTGTATAGCTAATGTGCTAGAGAAAATCGGTAGCCCGGTGCCTCCTACAGGCGCCTTCTCCTTCATCGCATCCAACAAACAAAAACTGCGCAGAGCTTGTTTCTTTCATGGTCTTCATCCTTTCAAGCACTCCGCTTGTATAAAATATGCATATATATGCATCCAGATTTTATTCACACTTGCCTATAGCAATGATGAAAAGCGTGAGGAGCGCACGCACGACTGTAGCGTCGTTAGCTAATCTCGACCTCGTTCTTTGTCGTGTGGTTCTTCGCTTGGGAATCGCTTTTCTTACCGTAATTTTTGGGCTCGGCAAGAAAAGGGTTCTTACTACATCCACGGAAGCTCTGCACTTGAACTAAGTCAAGAACTTTCAAAAATATCAAGATATACCATTTTGTTCCGAGTACAAATGCTGTTTCAGCTGCGGAAAGTATCACCTGCCCTTCATTTTCGAACTCGAGACAAGACTGCAGCACGTCAGAGCAAAGCTCCTAGTTTGGTGCTCATGGGCTTCAGCAACTGCCCTCGAATGCGTAAAATAAGCAAAGCAAAACTTTTCTGCACATTGGCGCTCCTTGTTTAATTATCATTGCGAAATTATCACGCGGCGACGAAGCACGTGAAATACATGAGCCGGCTTTTTAAACAACACAAAAATCGATAGAGGGCGTTCTAGGACAACAACGGACCAGGGATGAAAACACGTTTTCCGCTTCAAGTGCACCCGCGCGCTTTAATACTGGGAATGGCCGCACTGGATGCAGCTGCAACGGCACTCTTGCACCCCGCGGAACGCAATACGACTGGGCTCAGCAAGAGAAAAGCCTCCTCCCGCGCAGTTCACGCACATCCCCCACCGAGAGAGACCTGCTGATATCTTTTCGCTGTCCTGAAATATACTTTATACACACCACGAGCAGTATAGCTGTGCGGGTTCTTCTCGGCATCCGTGACAAGCTTACAGCGCAATATCCGTTTTTGTCGGGCTGTTGTGCATCCCATTTCGTCGCTTCAACCATCGCAAAGGAAGACGCTCGCCGCGGTCCAGTGATCTCTAGGAATGAAAATCTCGAGTGAATAAATAAAATTAAAAACAGGGAAATAGAGTGAGAGAAACTCTAGAGGCACAGGAACAAGCGCATATACGTTCATGTAGGCGGGATTGCCTACACAGACTCCTACGGCTCGAGCATTCGTGCCGAACGCTGCATGCTCGCTGTTGTTTTACTTGGGAGAACAAACTTGTGTAATTTAAACTTGTTTTCGAGGGAGAAAATGAAATGAAACGACATTTGCGCATCATACGCAGTTTCAAGTAGCGGCGAAGAAAAGGGCGCGACAAACAAGTAAAAAAAAAAGGGAAAAGAAAAAAGAACTACAAAACCGCTCGGCGAGTGAAGCAAAAGCTCGAGGACTATAGTCGAGCTGTTTGAGGCATGCGCTGAACCAAAGCTCGACAGAATACCGCGGCCTGGTCTCTCCAAGTTAAATGCGAGGGGGGAGGGGTCCCAGTTTGCAACCAACATTCTCAATACTGGCGACGCCGGCGAGAGCAAGGCGCCAGCGTCCTCTAGCGAATATTTTTCACGTTTTTCCCAGACTTTATCCTATTCTTCAACACACGAGACAAGCGTTACTGCAGTTGCCGAGTTCACGGGGCCAAGCCCCTAACCGCTGCTGCAATAGCGCTGTAGGCAGTGATGGAGGAAGGAAAGGAACGCGTATTTCGCTTACGCCGCATACATAATACATGCGTCCATCGAGGTTCACCGAATCCAGGAACTGTGGAACAAAGTTAGGCGGCCTTCGTCAAGCCATTGCAATGACAAAAGATGCAATTTATGGCCCTCACCGCCTGTCTCTTTGGATGCGCACGGCGTTGTGTGCCCCTTCAGTACACTATAGATGCCTGGTATAGGTTGAACGAGTACCGCGCGGTCGGCGAAAGACATAGGTATGCTCTGCTTGAGGTCGTGGTGCAGAATCTTTGAAGTAGCTATGAACGCCTGGCTCATGGCTGCCACACGCTCCTGAGCAAGCGCTACTGAGTGTCTGCCGGTGGTACGGCCGCGGAAGTTTTCGTGTTTAAAGAAATATTTGAATCATAAAGCACCGAAAGGAGATGTACCTAAGCCAAACGCGAAGTTTTGCACTTATCTGTTTCTTTTCGTCCCTTTATTTCCTTCGCGCAGCGCAGGGCCGTAAGTCGGACGTGCGTACGGTTCCTTGCATTTGTTTACTTCAGTATGTCTATCTGATGATTACACTTTGTCGCTAAATCTGACAGCTGAATTTCGCAAATCTCTGTCTCTTATTTGACCTTGTCATAAGTGAGAACTTGAGAAGTGGAAGGGCGGGGGGGGGGGGGGGGGTGCACTGAACCGTCGAGTTTCCTTTGCTGATATGGCTAGTTAAATGGGCAGTCTTGACCTAAAGCTTCAAGGCGACTGCGCGTATTACCGGATATGTCGTTGGGACACGTAAAGAGAACCGCATATATAACGTGTTTGTTGTTGGAAAGCCCCAAATTGGACATTTCTACTGTCGCTCTTGAGCTTCACGAGAGCGCCGTGCTCAATGTACCCTGACATAGCGCCCGGTGACAGACCTTGTCATTTTCGAATTGTCTTCGAAACGTTTGACAAAGACTGTACGAACAGAAATCGAAACCACAGTCACAATTAAATGGAGGGGCACATAAGCGTTCGTGTCCTTCTTATTCCATTGAACTAAAGTTCTTCTGGCGCCTCGCGCACATAACGCGATCTGCCCTCCGAGCTATCCTATAATGTCGACGTCGGCACCGCAGTGCGCCGTCGCAAATGGCCCCTTAATCAAGCATCTGTTTTACTCCTTTTTCCAATATAAGTGGCGATGCATCCCCCCCGCCCCATTTTTTCTCTGTGTGTGTGTAGTCGCACTCGGTCCACGAATGGAAGACGGAGTGTCCCAACTCAAGGCGGAACCGGAATCCTGCATAATTCGAGTGTAACAAGGTCCCGCGAAGGAGAAAGCAAGATTCTCCAGCTAGTTTCTCTCTCTCGTTCTGTAAAAACTGGCTCCGAACTCTTCCTGCGCTCGACCATTGCACATCGCAGCAGTCACTATGTGCCACTTTGAAATTTTTCTGCAAAGAAAGGGGGGAGGGGAAGGGGGAGGGGGGGGCAACTGCGGAGGAGGAGTACTACGGAACAGAAAAGGACTGCTTACTGTTGGAAGGGTCATCTTTCTTGCGCTCTTACCTCGGGGTCCCGTGTTTTACTTTCCAGGAACGGCTCACGCGAAAGCACGGGGAATCGATTGGCGCTGGTGCGCGCTCGACATCTTATTGCTTCAAGTTTGCCTGCGCGCACCGGCGACGGCGGAGATGCAGCGGGCCAGAGCCTCAGGCTGAGTGCCCCGTGCTTTGCGGCTTGCACTCTATTTGACTCCGGGGTGCTCCTGGGTCGTGAGTTGAAGAAAAACAGCGCACCTCCGCGATTCCTGGTTCTGGCTCTGCTGCGCGAGAGCCAGCCTTCCGTGTGAGCGGTGGCACACCCAGCGCTGTGCGCCTTGCCTCGAGCGAGCGCCCGCGCTCTTTCAAGGAGTGGGCTGTATTCAGAGGCTTCGGACTTCACCGCCGGCGGCAGGGCACCGTAACGAACACGGGCCAGGACCAAGAAACAGCACGCCAGTGCTGAACGCAGCAAAATGTGGCGCACAGCTTAACATAATCATTTGAAAGGCAATAAAAGAATCCCCCGCAGTGCAAGCTGGCTCGCGATAAAATGAGCCGGAGCTGCCGTATGTTCAAGGCTATTTTATGCGTATGCGTGCGCGGGCGCGTGTGTTTGTGTGCGTGCCCGCGCGCAATATCATATTTCACAACGGGGCACTTTCCAAATTGCGCGAGGTCACGTACAATATTAGTTCATCGCTTCATTTTGCCCTTGGTTATGGTTCTGTAACTTTTTAATAAAGACGCAGTGACTTGAATTGGTTGCTTTCACGGGAGGATCCCGCGCAAAAATGCATAATGTAGCATAATGCTGACTGAGACAAATCTTTCAGAAGTGCACGCGCGAAAGTTCGCTGCAACTTTTCCGACGTGCTTGGTTGTGGCTCGCTGCGTCCCTGCTGCTTAAGCACGGCCCCCTTACAGCATAGACTTTCGCAGCAGCGCCAACCTGGAAAACAAGCTGGTATTTTGTCTGAGGAAATTATGCATATCCTTATAAACCAGACAGGTTAAGTATACATACCTTCACTGTGAGCTAACATTATAGGACGTGAAATAGCGACCTAGTTTCGATATCCTTTTGATGGCTAGTAACAATCCGGTTGTCAAGTATGCCTTCCACAAAAGACACTTCTAAATTAGAGTTCTTTTTTATAATAGATAAACTGCGTGCATCCCTTTAATGTATAACGTGTTCTTTCTCAAGAAATGGTCTGCCCAACTAACTCCCTCTTCCCCTCGCTCCTTTTACACAGATTCATCCACAAATCCACCCTTACGACACTATAGGCTACTAGCAAAAGAGATCAGTGGAGCTGCGAAGAACTGCGGAAACGATCACTGAACCTTTGTGAGGTCTGTGCCACTTGCGCCCTGCAAAGCCCTATAGAACAGCGAATTTTCTTTTGTCGAGTGCATTGCTCCTATTTTTATGCTATGCGTGCCTGGGTCTGCAGCATTCATTCTCATGGGCGCAGATGCATTTGCCGGGAGGAAGAATTCACTGCTTCATAGAACCTTTTCCTAATCGGATTCTTTTATACAGAATGAGAAAACATTTCAGAACAGGCGTTAAATATTGTGTAGATGGATTTGTAAGGCAAACAAGTGTATCAAGAGATAACGACACGCACGGCGTTTCTGAAAGCGTCGTTCGAACTTGAAATTTAACACTCTTCTTACTTTTGCATAATTTTGCTCATTCGTAGCCAGTAGCCCGAAACGCGCCCATGCTCCTTGCCGCGCACGGCTTGAAACATTCATGAGCGTTCGGCTTCCCCACACCAAGACAAATATTGCTACAAAGCGGAACCTCAAGTACCTTAGGTGCTCCCCCTCATTTCTGTTCTATAATTAAAGATCGATTTTAAAAAGCAGAAAACAACACAAATCAAGAGAAGAGGGGAAGGTGGAGGCATAATGGAAGTACATATTTACGGACATCTGTGAAAGACTTCCCTCTCTCTGTTTTTCCTAATGAGAAAGAACTTCATTCTTTTTTCTTAAGAATATTGAAGCTTCAAGCGAGCGCAGATATTTTGGTTCATTTCAACATAAAACATCGTAAAGTTGTCCGCAGTTAACGAAGATTAGAAATAGTTATAACATAAACCATTACCAAGGAGCAAGCAAGCTGACTTCCTTTAGCAACTCAGTACCCCAGCCCTGGAAAGAAAAAGCGGAATAAAAAAAAAAAGGCAATTCCAGACGTGTTCATCGGAAATTAAAAAAAAAGAACTTGTGATAAGTCTGACATCCCTATTCTCCAGCTCTGCCCACGATAAAAAAAAAAGATATGTACGAATAGAATTTCACCACAGCGGCCAGCGGCCGCTTAAATGAAACCCTCTTGGCTCGCCCAACTCTGATATGTTGAGAGAGGGAAAGAGCACAAAAACCGCCGTAGCAGCGAAACTGTTATACCCAAATTTCGGTTTCGTTTTTTTTTTTTTTTCTCCTCCCCAATTTCGCCCTTCAGCTTTTCAGAAGCGTTAATTTGGGAGACGGAAGCAAGCAGCGGGGTCGAGAAAAGAAAAATAGGCGTGAATATTCTGTGGTGCGAATAATTAGCGGAGCGCCATTAATCAGCGTCGAGTGTTCTCGCAAGCTCGACGCGGACCGCGGCGGGTCTTTGCGGCGGCGGTATTAATCCTCGAGCAGACGATCGGAAGAGACGGGGCTTTCCCCTGGCTCCGCGTGTTACCCAACTGGGCGGGCGGTGCGCCATGGAGGTCGCGCCTATACGCGCCGCGGACCCTCGAAGGCCCGGCAACAGTTGCCGTTTGTCATTCCAGCAAAAAGCGCCGCCGAGACGGCCGTCACTTGAGCTACGCGTTGGACGCCGCGGACCCACGGGCCCGACCCTACCCTTGATAAATGGCCCGAACGCCAGAAACTGTACACGAGTTTCCGGTGGCAATACGGCGCGTGCCGCATCTATTTGGCCGAGTCATATTTCGCTGCTGCATGATCGCCACGCGGTCTCCTTCACACGTGACGGAGGAGCGCCTGTCTGTCTCCGCACGGCCGCCCCGGCGCACCGATATCTCGGCCCCGGCTACGCCACAGAAGCTGCACCCCCTCCGCTCTTGGAGCGAACGGCGGTCCTAATAACGAAAGCACTCGCGGTTTCATGTCCCGGAGCGGCGAGTGCGTGAAAAGAGAAGCGGCGTGTGGTGCCAAGAAAAGAAGGGTCTGTGCTCGACCGCCTATAGTCGCTCTTTCGAGATGAACCGGCAGTGCAACAGGCTGCATGCTCGTTTTGCCTTTTTGAGTCTCGCGCCACCGAAGCCTTAATCTCACCCAGAGAGAGCCTCGGTCAATTATCTCTTGCGGCATGCTGATGCCCACATTTATCCTCTTCACATTCTGTCAGCCTGAATCCGTAACTAGTTGTTGCTGATATTTTTTTTTAATTTCCCTTACTGTCACTAATCTGAGCCCATATATACGAAGCATTTCACGAGAGCGTTTCTTAAGAGCAGGTTCCAGCCAATAGCGAGCATTTAGCGGAAGCGGCCGACCAATGGAAAGTTGATCTCGGGAAGAAAAAAACGCGATGATAAATCATGCAGGTTTGGTGGCTCCACGCTGGCTGTTTCACTCTTTTGGCAAAGCTGAATGCGTATCTTGCACTGAGACGCCGCACGGTAAACAACGATGTATAGTCGCAAGCGACCGCGGCTTTGAGCGTTTATACTTGCTTCAATTTCTCCGTTTCGTCGTATGGTGCACGGGCTCTACGGCATAACCCCGCTGCGAGCGTGAGAAAAAAAGATATTTTGAAAACTCGCACATTTCCTTCCGGGGTTCGTACTCATGTTAAATGTTATAATTCAATTTGCTTGGGTCGGTTTGTCTGGCGGATACGGCACAGACGCAGTATTTTTCTCCTGTGAGGATAAAGTAAAGCGTCCAGGGCCTGCAGCCGTGGTCTGGTAATTTAACATTTGAGGCTGAAGTATGTTGCTGTCTCCAAAAACAAATTACTGCCTCTTTCAAGGAAAGTACGCCAGCAGAGAGTCAGGGCGCGTACGTTTTGCAGTGAATATATTTCTTACAAAACACGGCTATTACTATGGCTCTGGATTTGTTTTACAGATGCGCTTCGCTATGCTATCTGATCCGCTGTTAAATTGTTAAAAAAGCTGCTCAAATGGTCATATCAGCGTTCTATGGCGCCTTTCTCTACGGATCCTTCATATTGAGTCGGATGGTTGCGTTGAACCCGGCGTAGGCGTTATTTCAGATGGAGCCTGTTTTTCGCTCAGGTTAACCATTTTCTATTCGAATTACTTTCGAATCAACGTTGACGGCTGCGGGCTTACATCGGAGGGAGCTTATGCTCCTATGCATTACAGTGAAACATGGGTGACATTCACGAAGCGGTTCGAAAGCTAGAGTGGTTTGTACGAACCACTGTCGACCAATCGTGAGAGCTATATGGCATGATGGTGATGGTCACCAGCCAATGACAAGCGACTCCTACGAACAACAAGCTTTGTGAATTCGGTCCCATGAGTTTAATCTCCGAAGCGCTGGGTCATTTCTTATGCATTCCCAGGAGGAAGATTAAGAAATGCCAGACTCCCGCGCTCGACAGAGGTTGCAATCAAAACCACGTGCGTATTTTTTGTGCGCTAAAAAAAAAAAACCCTTGCTGCTCGGACGACAAGTATTCATGTATATCTGGAAGGGGGGGGGGGGGGGGGGCGAGAAAGATGACTTGACGCTGATCTTCCGTTTGAGTTTTAGAAGTACTACACGACAAATACTCTAGCAAGTACTATCTAGGCCCTGATGGGCACTACTCACAGCGATCAGGCACGGGTTTGTAACTAACGCTATTGTTATTCTGACAAAGAATGCCGTTTTCACAGAGACAACAAAAATAAAGATTTCGGGGAACAAGAATTTGAGGAAAAAATACCTGCTTGGCAAGGTACTCACTTTTGCCTCTGTCTTCCATCCCTTCGCCGTCCTCGTCAATACATTTTGCTAGTACCCCTTACTTTTTATTTCCATGACACAGACTGCATTTCTGAAACTGGGTGATTAAATATAGTGCGATGTCTTAGGATATTTCTTCACTTGACCAGTGAATTTGCATGCAAGCTACAAGACGCACAGATGCCTCGCAGCATTCAAGTTCTTTTTGGCAAGAACACGCGATTGAGTCCTCCTTTATTGCTGGAGAACTAAACATGGATCGAGACGAAGCATTGGCACGTTGCGGTGGGCACTGTGTATGATACGCAGGCAAAATTATAAATATTCTGCTTAACTATGGAAGTCGCAAGAAGTTCCAAGTTTAAAAGCAATCATCCGAGATGTTCCGAAAATTCCTCTAAGAAAATCTTCAAACGAATGTAGTGGGTGGTTTGCACATTTTGACACGGGGTATCTCTGCTAGAAGGGGTCGTATAGCTTCGATATGCTTCAGCAGTCCCGTGGGCCTTGTTGATGGTGTCTTGCGTCGTTGGCAGTCCCGGCATGTCTTGGCGTCATGGGTGACGTCGGCTGTCAGGCACGGCCAGTGTTATTTCTCCTTCATCCTCTACAGTGTACGCGAGAATCTGAGGTGCCGTACCATTGGATCATAATGAAGGGCCTGCAGCACCTCTGGACGTATAGTACTTAGGTAATGAGGCTGTACTGAGGTAAGAAGGTGGGTGGCACAGACCTATGAGAATTTCTGAGGCAGCTAGTATTGCCATCCGGAGTACGCACCTCTAACCCACCGCCTCCTCCTGATGTCACCAGAAGAAGAAGAAAAAGCGAATAAAGGATATAACTCTTGATTGGACAAATTTGTGCCCAGATAGCAAGACTAGATTTAAGTAAGAACAATACTGTCACGCACAATCGGTGGTCGTTTAAGCGAATCGTGATGCACTTCTCGAGTCTGTCGTCGATTTATATACATCCATCATGGTACATTCCGGAGGAGTCGGTGGTACTCACGTCGGTTAGAAAGCGTACTACAGCGTTTTAGACGTGCTCACAGTCGGATTATCGTTGACCCGTCTGGCTATCGAACTGCCAAGAACGTTCACAAAGTTTCCGATACGAAACCCGCGCCTTACGCAAGAGAGAGGACACGATAACAGTGATAACCAGGTGAAAGGCGATCAACGGCAGAAAGTATAAAACAACGCAGACGCGGCAATATACTAGAAGAGTGAAGAAACTACTAGTGGGGAAATTTGGGGAGGCACAAGCAATTATAAAAGCCACACTAATTCGAACACGGCACAAATATCAAGGAGTGGCTAAACCAATAGTCATGCAAAAACTGAATATCGAATTGGAACCTAAGTTTGCAAAGATACAGCGGATATGCTAAAGCATCTGCTATAACAACCTGAAGTCCATGGAGATATTAAGCAAAACGAGAAATTAAGAAAATGCTGCGGAAGCACTGAAACACCTTGTACAAATAAAAATGTGACAATAATTCTGAAATTGTTCCTGCAAGCTGCGGAATTAAGATTTCGAGCTCTAAATCGGCAGCGATATAGATGAATCCCTCCACGAGTGGAGTGTAATAAAAGCTTCTTCACAATAGCTGAAATGTTTAATCAAACCCCTTATTCAGAGCATGCTGCACTGAGCGGCAGATATACGGAGGAGGAATTATGACATTGGGAGATGGTGTCGCGAGAACCAGATAGTTTCCAAAGGGCGCGGTGATCACTATGGCAAGCGTGACAGCTTCACTAATCTTCGATCCATGGTTACGCAAAGTAGCATAGCCTAAGAAGGCTCCAAACTGCTGTTCGCTATAATACATGCAAGGGAATCGAAAGCTCACTGGAGCTTCAAACTCTTATGCTTTTTTTAAACGAAACCTTCTTTGCTTACCCCGCACGCTCTCGCGTCGGTCCGCCGGTGGGTATCGCGCCTGATTAGACACAGCAGACTGGCTTATGTATAGCGCGAAATGAATCTACAGAGCATGCAGGGTAAGTGTGCATGCACATCTGTTCTGCGTAATCAAACAATAAAGCGCGACATAAAACCTGTACAATAGCGTCGGCTCATTGGTATCTCTAAAGCACACATTTCTCAATGGAAGAGCGCCTGATATTCAACGGCTTCGCTCATTTTCTTCTTCTTTTTTAATATTTGGGCTACCAATTCTTGGGCCATTGGATAGGTGCCCATTCTTGGGCAATCCCCGTGAATGGGTATGTGCCACTACAACAAGGTGTATAGAATCATCAAAGGCAATTTACATATGTGTCGTGCTGCTCTGCGTATAGACGCTTTTCACCGGCTAATTTGCTCAGTAGAAACGAGACGGCGCTTCCGTGTGCACCGTTGCCTCAAGATCCGTCGCGTTGCTTCAGCAGCGGTTCGCGACGGCCGCGTTCCGATAGGGATGGAATGCGAAAAACCCTCCTGCACTTTAGGTGCACCTTAAACAACATCAGGAGGTCGAAATAATTCCGAAGACCCCCACTACGGCGTCTCTCGTAGCCTGAGAGTTGTTTTGGGACATTAAATTCCATAATTTGGTTTATGGTATTTTCTGCCTCAAACCAATGTGCGCTGTGCATTTATTTATTTATTTATTTGGTAAGTTAGTTAGTTAGTTAGTTAGTTAGCTAGTTAATTAGTTAGTTAGTTAGTTCGTTAGTTAGCTAGTTAGTTAGTTAGTTAGTTAGTTAGTTAGTTAGTTAGTTAGTTAGTTAGTTAGTTAGTTAGTTAGTTAGTTAGTTAGTTAGTTAGTTAGTTAGTTAGTTAGTTAGTTAGTTACAAATACCTTACAGTCATGCAAGAAGGCATTGTGTAAGGGGGAAGTACATTAACATTTGTTTGTGCCCTGACTAAGTTATACTACTGCGCGGCCACTGCTCAGAAGTTTTGTGTCTTTGGCGAATGCTCTATAATTGAAAGCTGGATTGCCGTTGGAATATGCGTTTTATCATATGTAATCAAACATAATTGAAACACGGGTGTTGAACTTATGAAGTTAGTGTCGCGCAATAAAGTACAGCGCAGAGAACACTTGTATGTAGTAGATTTGTTCGGATCCTGAGTACAGACCTAAATAGAGTCTACATACATACTGGGTGTTTCAGCTTACTTGGGCCAAGTATTAAAAAGGCAAACATAGGCGCTACGCGTGTCGTATTGGGGCAGTAGTGTTCTTAGCCGTATGGAGCACGTCGAGGTATTTTTTTTTTCAATCTGCCAAGCTTGGTATTTAACAAAGATTGCTTAATTACCTTTTTAAATAGTAACTCTAGTGAAAGATCTTCAATACAAAAGTTGTAGCGCTTGTTCAGAAGCATCGGGGGCCAAATTCACAAAAACGTTCTTACACTAAAACTGTTCGTAGAAGCAGGTATCAGCCAATCGTGGTGTTGGACATATCATTAGTGAAGGCGGCTGGCCAATCGCAAACAGCATTTACGAACGAACACCTTTGTGAATTCGGCCCCGGATTATTTCATATATGCTAAGATAACTGCCCTGTTTAATTTTTTACAGCCTTTCCTTAGAGTGAGCGAAATTGAAAAACATACCACGTGACTGCCGGCTAAGGCGGCGCGCTTTTAGTGCTCTGAAATGTAAGTTGAACGAATTAGTAAAGGCTGCTCCGCGCACGGAGTTCGATTGAACAGGCTGTCGGTGACTGCGATCATGGACACGTATTCACAAAACGTTCTTATGCTATTAATGTTCGTGAGAACAAATTCCAGCCAATACTGATGCTGGATATATTATTAGCTCAACTAGCCAGCCAATGGCAAAGAGCACTTACGAACGAACACCTTTGTGAATTCGGGCAATGGTTTTTATTTCCGTCATTCATCACACTGTCACCTTCGCCTCCTCTATCGTGTTTTTTCATTGGTCTTAAAATAAAAGAAAAAAAAAGTACCTGCGCTGTCAAGTGCTGTCTTTTTTTTCCCCCTTAAAACGGTACGCCCCTTGTCTCTTAACGTCCATCGCAGTCACCGACAGCCTGCTCAGCCGACCTCTGTGAGCGGAGCAGCCTTTGCTAATTCGTTCAACTTACATTTGAGGGCACTAAAGTGTGCCGCGTTAGCCGGCACTCACGTGATCTTTTTTTTTAATTTCGTAAACCCTAAAGAAAGGCTGGAAAGAATTAAACAGGGAAGATATCTTAGCATAGATGAAATAATTCGATGTTTCTGAACAAGCGCTACAACTTTTGTATTGAACATCTTTCGCTAGAGTTACTATTTAAAAAGTTATTAAGCAATCTTTGTTAATTACCGAACTTGGCAGATAGGAAAAAAAAAGTATCACTACGTGCTCCATACGACTCGGAACAATACTATCTCAATACGACACACGTAGCACTTATGTTTGTTTTTTAATACTTGGCCCAAGTTAGCTGAAACACCCTGTATATGTGCAAAACGTAACCTGCTAAATGCATTTCATACTGCATTTATGAGTAACACTGCTCATGGTTAGTGGACTGACAGCTGTAGTATTCTTACATTTGACCCTTGTATTCAAATCTGATCTGCTCGTTGTGTTTTGTAATGACAATGGAGAAGCATAGAAAAAGATCTACCACTTGTGACCACTTGAGAATGACGTTTTCTCTGGTTGAGTGTAGCTGCTGCATGCTCTTCGTCGTCGATTTTTTTTTTTTTTTTGCCTTATGACCAATGGAAGGGGGGGGGGGGGGGGAGGGGATCCCCGGCACTGTATGTATAAAATGTCGAGCCAACCAAGGTTCTGCTGCAGCGGGAAACTGTTGCGATTATTTTTATCAAAGCAAATTCCGCCAGAATTAGTGAGCAGTCGCTGATGCTCGAACTTTTTTGTTTTAATTATTTCCGCTAAGTTCACCCTTCGTATTTCACGCAGTTCTTCGTCTGTCAAATCCACATCGCGAGGCGTAACCAGCAAAGAGCTTCAGAGTGCGACGAAATGTGACAACCTGGATGTTTATTTATTTTTTGTTTTGTTTTGTTTTTAGGAGAGGATCAAATAACCAGAGGTCTGGCCCAGCGAGCGGGCTAAGATGAATGTGCCCAGTTTGTCAACGCCTGCGCCCGAACCAGAAGAGCGGGACAGCCACGGCTATGCTTGCGCCAATGCTCAAAACTTGGATCAACAGCGTGCATCCGAGAAGACGCCTACGGGAGCTCGGGTCTTCGGTCGATATGCATTGCGAAAGCAGGAAACGCAGTTTCTTTGGCTGCGGTTGCAGTGGCGCCAGCAAGAAGTATTTGCACCTCAACTGTCAAGTCGGCCGAACGAGGTACCCGTTTATCGAGGTTTAGAGTCGGAAATCATGTATCACTGAGTATGTGGGCGCAAGAGTGGAGGGGCCTACGGATATCTAGTACATCCCAACCCTCGAAGAAAGATTTTTTTTTTCTTTTCAGCGGAGAAGGAAATGCTGTCTCTAATGCAGCAAGAGTTGCAAGTTTCGAAGGGATCTGTGGATGTGAGACTGTATTACTCAGTTCCTCCTTATTTTACAAGCTGTGGATGCCGCTGAGCTCTCGGGTACCTTGAACATAACAGCAATGCGAATTTGTTTTTATTTGCTTTGTAAGCCTGCCATTAGCCATAATAATATGTGATTCATCATCATGATCATCATCAGCCTATTTTTATGTCCACTGTAGAACGAAGGCCTCTCCCTGCGATCTCCGATTGCCCTTGTCTTGCGCTAGCTGATTCCAACTTGCGCCTGCAAATTTCCTAACTTCATCACCCCACCTAGTTTTCTGCCATCCTCGACGGCGCTTCCCTCCTCTTGGCATCCATTCTGTAACTCTAATGGTCCACCGGTTATCCATCCTACGCATTACATGGCCTGCCCAGCTCCATTTTTTCTCTCAATGTCCGTTAAAATATCGGCTATCCCAGTTTGTCCTCTGATCCACACCGCCTTCTTACTGTCTCTTAACGTTAGGTCTAACATTTTTCGTTCCATCGCTCTTTGTGTAGTCCTTAACTTGTTCTCGAGCTTCTTTGATAACCTGCAAGTTTCTGCTCCATATGTTAGCACCGGTAGAATGCAATGATTGTACACTTTTCTTTTCAACGACAGTGGTAAGCTCCCAGTGAGGATTTGGCAATGCCTGCCGTATGCTCTCCAACGCAATTTTATTCTTCTGTAAATTTCTTTCTCGTGATCAGGGTCCCCTGTGAGTAATTGACCTAGATAAACGTATTCCTTTACAGACTCTAGAGGCTGAGTGGCGATCCTGAATTCTTGTTCCCTTGCCAGGCTATTGAACATTATCTTTGTCTTCTGCATATTCATCTTCAACCCAATTCTTACACTTTCTCGGTTAAGGTCCTCAATCATTTGTTGCAATTCGTCCCCATTGTTGCTGAACAGGACAATGTCATCTGCAAACCGTAGGTTGCTGGGATATTCCCCGTTGATCTTCACTCCTAAGCCTTCCCAGTCTAGGAGCTTGAATACTTCTTCTAAGCATGCAGGGAATAGCATTGTATAGATTGTGCCTCCCTGCCTGACCCCTTTCTTGATAGGTAACTTTCTACTTTTCTAGTGGAGAACCAAGGTAGCTGTGGAATCTTTGTAGATATTTGCCAAGATATTCACGTATGCCTCCTGTACTCCTTGATTACGCAATATGTGATTATAGACGTACAAACAGATTTGTTTCGTGTAGGTAGTCCAATAGCAAACGGTGATAGGGCCATATATTCTTAAAGAATGATTTTTCTCTATTTTTCTATTACGCACGGGCACGTGTGCTGGGCTGAGTACAGACGAGTGTGCTAGAGAGAGAGAGAGAGAGAGAAAGAAAGGCAGGCACTTTGACCAAGTTGCACCTGGTTTGCTGCCTTACTCTGGATGAAGGGGAAGGAAGCGAAAAGCGAAGGTGATAAGACGTGATGCACCCACTCGCACAATGGTGTTTAGTGCGTCTTCCGAAGTGTTCGTGCTCTTCATTTGTCCTTTAAACAGGCAACAGGTCTCGTGTGGCTTTTTGTGGGGATGACCGTTCGAGTCCAGCGTGTCATTTTCTCTTTTCGTCGACTTAGGGTAACTCTTAGATAATGTCCATGGTCATCAAAATAAGAGCATTGCACGAGGTTGTGTTCGGTTGTCTCGTCTCAACCACAGAGGCTGCCCGAAACCCTATCATCACGCCCCTAAGGAAACACTGGACATTTGCAAACGCGACGCCCAGCCACAAACGTAATAGAAAAGTTGCCTGGCAACAAGATAAATCAGTGTTAGAGAGTCGGTATTCTAAGGCGTAACTACGTAGCGCGGAAACAACGAGCGAGGCAGATGGGAAACGACATACTGAAGCGCTTGTATATGTCGTTTCCCTTCTGCCTCGCCCTTTGTTTCCGTGCTACGAAGTTACATCAAAGACAAACCAGGTGGCCGTCGAAGGCTTAACGAGATTTAAGGCAGTGAAGACGGCAATTCGCATGTTACGCTGAATTCCTCTGTTGAAATGTGGACCATGTATTCGTACTTATGCACGACTCTACGAGGCTCGAAATTCTGTGGCACTGTGTGGTACAGTTGTTCTCAGTCTCAACAGCAGTGGTTTATATATCCATCTTGTGGCTATATGAAAGGTTTGAGGAGCACTGAAAGGCATAAAAGCACAGTCTGCAAGCCTCAGGAAATCTGTTTGTTCACTGCAAACGCAAAGGTGGCACTCCGCCACTCAAAATCGCTTTTGGTGACTTTAACAAATCATGTAGAAATCAAAAGATAATTTGCGGAAGCCTTCAGCATGTTACCTTGCAGATTTGGAACGTGTGCCAGCGCGCCCGCTGTCACTTTGACTACCAAAAAAATTTACCTCCTGCGAGGAGAATACAGAAGTCGCCCCAGACACATCTATCAGCAGTACGTAATAATTATTCGCTGTTTGTGACGGCTTGATTTGGTTTTTAACCAGCCATGGTAGCTTAGCGGCTATACGGCGTTGTATTGCTTAGCTCGAGGTCGCGGGTCGATCCCGGCCGCAGCGGTCTCATTTCGATGGGGGAGAAATGCCAAAACGCTCGTGTACTTAGATTTAGGTGCACGTTAAAGAGCCCCAGTTGCACAAAATTATTTGCAGTCCCCCACTACGGTCGTTCCTCATAATAAGATCTTAGTCTGACACATAAAGCTTCATATTTTTTTAGTTCACTGTCCACTTTCTTTCTTTCTTTCTTTCTTTCTTTCTTTCTTTCTTTCTTTCTTTCTTTCTTTCTTTCTTTCTTTCTTCTTTCTTTCTTCTTTCCTTCTTTCTTTCTTTCTTTCTTTCCTTCTTTCTTTCCTTCCTTCTTTCTTTCTTTCTTTCGATACGGTTTCCATGCCCTTTGTGAGAACTTCTTTGGTTAGTAGAGTTCACATCCGGTCATATCTTTCTTTTTTGTGCGTGTTTTACGGTTTGCATGAAGACCATAGTAGTTCAACATTTGTTTCATATTGCGTTTGGAGCATACATTTATGTAGCAGAATCAAATGCTCTCATTTTCCTAGACCCATTCACCCTGAAAAACATTTATAACCACGTATCAAGCTGCGCGACTAAGAGTCCTTTAGTTTTTTTTTTTGTCATTGTTGTTGTCCTTGTTATTTTTGTTAATAATAAAGCATGCCACCCATGCTTCCGACCAGAACTCACGACGTATAGGCGCCCATTTCTGCGGGGAGCGTCGGCGTAACCGAGCGAAACGAGCGGAGCGAAAGATGAAAAAGTGAAGAGCGGTGAGAGCGAAAAGGCACAAGGAGGAAAGCGGAGAGGAGGGTGCAGCGAAACCATGAGGCGGAAAACGGAGGAGGGTATGGCGAAAGCGTGAGAGGAAAAGAGTAGTGCGGCGACGATCACTACAAGATGGCGCCAGAGTAGCGCGCGCCCTCTGGGAGATCTGTCGGCGCGGCAGCTGCTGTGAATCGCACACACGCATAACCCACTCGCTGGCTCTCGCAATCTCCAGATTAGCGAGGCAGTCGCGCCACACTTCGCTTCGTTTGCAACGTGCCGCACGAGACAGATTTTCCGCGCCAGCCAACATATCGCGAAATGAAAACACGTATACAGCTGCGCTCAAATTTCGCATTAGGGAGTATCGTAATCGTCGGTGAATGTTTTTCTTCTACCTGTTATCACAATAAAAAGTGGTAAGTGCCCTGGGTGCGAGCTGCTCCGATAGTTCAGCCTTTGGTTTGTGATTAGTAATTTTGTGCGCTAATAGCCCTTTACAACTTTCGGGGGAGAGTTGTGTCGGAGCAAGAATTATGGCAAGGAAGCGGTAGTGCCCCTTGAAGAATTGTTCTTTAGTTTTTGTTTTGTTTTTCTGTTGAAAAAAAAAAGACAGATGCAGCAAGATAAAAAATACTCCACAGCAGCCTATACTGTACCCAGCTTAGACAATCTAAAGTTTAAACCTGACGAAGTTTCCCTAAAATCTCAAGCGATAGTTTTTCTAAGCGAACACACTGTTCACCTTATGCACCCCATGCACAACTTCCCTAAGAAAGTAACAGGCAATAAGTTCCAACCACACAGGCTTTTAATACTGCGCTACATTATTAAGAACCAAAAATTCCGTTCGAATGCAGTGCCGCGCTCTCCTTTAAAGAATTCCCAAAATTGGGTGTAGCTCCATGTACAGCTTTATGCTTAAAAGCCGACATTTAAAGAGCGCTGTGTTGTGTGTTCTTGCGTCTACTTATCTTGGTTTCTTTGCGCTACCATTTTTTTCGTGGAGAGTGTAAAGTCGAGTCACGGGACTGGCAAACTCTCTTGTTACTGTTTCCTCCTTTATCGTCCTAGCTGGCCTTTCCAATTTGCTACGCGAAAATATATCTAGTTGCCGTGGTATTACACGCAATCGGAGTCGAGCCGCGACCGCACTGAAACGTTTTACTGTTACAATAACGTTTTTTTTTTTTCGATTTTTTAACCCTTCAATAGTTACAGCTAGAGTCACACATAACATTGGTGACATGACTCAATCGTCCATAAAAGAAAACGGGTCCAACGTCAAGAATAACTATAACGCTTAGTATATCTCAGGCTATGTACGTGAACTCGAGTCTTACCGCTTGCATGCCGCACTACACGGGCCACGGGATCTTTTTCTATCGGTGAATTACAGGCAAGGCCACGGTAACGCAATAAATTTGCGTCTGATAGGTTGCGTCACGCCAAGAAACGATGTTCATGATGGATCGCCAATTGCTTCAGAAGCCATCACCTCCTAAGAAAAGAACGAAAAAGGAAATAGCAGTAATATCAAAAGCAGTTCAGCTTTAAACCTAAACTCATGGTTGCCACCCCTCTCCAAAACGCACGCATGCGGCGCTTATTGCATTCAGGAAAAACTGACTCATTTCTCTAAGGACGTTGGTTGCCTGCGTTGCCTTATTTCTCGCGGCTTTGCGAAATAAAGACAAGGTGCTCAGCAACAGAAACAGCAAAATATCAGCTTTACTTCTAAGCTTGCGGCAATCCTCGAAGCTTGTGAGCTGAGATCATTCCTGGAAAACTTTAGGCAGCGGGCTGTGGCAGCATATCAAAAAGTGTGGTTGTAGCTGCTACTTCACTGAAATCTGAACTTATTCGTCTTTTTTCTACTTTTCTTTCTTCTTATTCTTATTCATCGAGCAATATTTTCTCCGCAGCGCTTCATATACTGCACCGGCGAAAGAAATGGGAATCCTAAATAGCTAAAGCCGCGAAAATATTGAATGACCCCGGCGCTTATTAATCACCCCAGCAGCGCTGCCCGAGTGCTAATTTGCATAAGGTAACAGGAAGAGGGGGGAGGGGGAGGTTAGCTACAGGCGGATCTCTGCTTGCAAAGGCATGCTCGCAATCGCGTACATAATGCATTGCAGGGATATAGGATATGCAGATACGCCTTGCCTCCTTGGCAATGCTAAATATAATGAAGTAGTAGACAGTTTGTATCGCCGCCAAGGCAACTTGACTCCCGCAACCAATAGATGGCACCACCTCCCTCGGACCGTAATCGTTTTCCTCTGGGCTCGGAAAATTATGCCCCTTTGTTTTGCTCCGTCCTTGCGTGGACGAATGGGTTGGCACGCTTTGAGACGGGCCTATCGGATATCGTGCTGTGCATAGCAGCAGTCTCGACTGCTCACTTTCGTGGACACTTCGCAACGTTTCACCGGAACTGTGGGCAGAAAGACAGCTGCATCGGCCAATCAGTACGCAGTGACTACATATCCTCGAAAGTTATCGATCAAGAAAACAGTCGCTGCAGTCGCACGGCAGCTAGCCGCTGCTCGAAGCAGCTTACTCTAGAGGGTGAAAAGGATGAGGCAGCTCTTCTACAGATCGACCAGCCATTATTATTATTATTATTATTGCTGTTGTTGTTGTTGCTCTTGTAGTGTTTGTGGTTGTTGTTACATCAACACCTTCTACAGTAAGCATCTTTTGTACAGCCAGACGTGGCATTTGGAATGCGTTTTTTTTTTTTTTTTTTTTTTTTTTTTTTTTTTTTTTCAGCGGGCGATTTCCGATGACTGCGACAAGACCGGTGACTGACGGAGCTTCGCGTCAGTCGACTCCCGCAGGTCGAATGTGTCGGCTCTGTGGGAGGTCAAAGAGGAGTTTCATGATAGCTGATTGAAACAGTCTGCCTATAACGATCTAGTCGTTTTAAAGGTACGATCGGCAAAAAAATCTGGGGCACGCAAAAGGGCGTCCAGTTGTAAGAAGAAAGAGGCGAGCGAGTCATTGATTCCCTTAACTCAATTATTGTGAACAGCACTTTTGACTTCTCAATATGTTTGGCAACGGCCAGGTGAACTTGAGACTGCAGAACGCAACATTTGTCTTTGCGTTCTGCAGTCTTCTCTAGACGCTGAAACATCAATGCAACCCAGAGCACGGGCCACCAGGACAATGCCGTTCAACAAAAACTCCACGCCACTCACACATTAATACTATAGGGAACGTTCGGGTCATTGTATCGCACCATAATAAGACACCGCCTCCCCCCTCATTGTGCACCGCCGAGTTAAAGCATCCGCCGACCACCACGTAATAGTTCTCTGATAACCAGAAGATGCCGGTTGTGGCGCCGAGAAAGAGAAATAAGCCTCCAATTGGCAATAGTAATAAACCCAATACAATAAACGTAATAGAAAGCGCCGCTATGCGAATACTGAGTAAACAGTGATTGCACGACACATATCGAGACCATGAAACAGTTTCCACGTACAGAATAATACTCACTCCATAGAACAAATACAGCTAGTAAAATCGGGTTTATTGGCGCAAAAGCCACCTATAGGCTTTGCTGCGCCAGCCACAAGGTGCGCGAATATACTCGACTTAAATCAACACATTCAATGAGTATCAATACACTCTAGAGCTGACGCACTCGTTTAACATACAAGTGACAGTAACTCTGAACAACAAAGCTGTTGGAATATTTCTCGGGTCGACGACTGTCCGTTGTTCTGCAAGTGCTTCCAGGCCACACTCGTTGTGATCCAGAGTCGCCGCGCTGCCTGCAAACTGTAGAATGTGGAAGTTCCCGCGCGGTTGACACGCCTAGGACGCTCACGCGACGCAGGACCACGAACTCAAAAGAAACGCGAACGACGGCAGTCTTCTTCACACGTTCGCCACAGCGACACAAATAAACTCGCGTAGTATCGACCGGGCGTTCGCTTCATGTAATGACTACACAACCCTCCTTCTCGGTGTGCCCGCTCCACTTAGCACACGCCGCGTAGTTCCTTTTATGGCAATCGACGCTAACCTCGGAAAATTCGAGACGGCTCTCGAGAGATCGGTTGGGTGAGTCACACCCGTCGCTGGCGCGTCGCTTTTCATTGTGTTTACCCAGGGCAACAGTTTAAGCTTTCACCTTTTACTGGTTTGGGACGTTCGAGGATGTTAAATATGGTGCCGCCGGGTATGATGCAATCTGTTCCTGGCGCATATCAAAGCGTTTCATGCTCACAGCATGAAACTCTACGGCGCCTATACCTTCAATCGCCAGATTTCTGTTCACGGGCGGGAAGCGAGTTCTGACTGTTATTTCCATCATAATTTGGGGGTTGGGGGATCAAAAACGTAGGAAGCGATCTCAAAAGCATAGGCTAATATCTTTCGATCTGAGTAATAATAGGGAAATCGAAAGCATGTGTTCTTGCAAGTTGCCGACGAATACAGCGGAAAGAGCTCAAAAACGACGACTGCGGCCTGAAGCCCTGGGATCCATATTCGAAACACAGCTTCAACCGCGTACTATCATCAATGCGGCAGACGGCCACTCGTATATAGCGCCTTTGGTAAGCGCGCTTATGCCGCGCTATGCCGACGTCGGAATATCCAACAAAATATGATCCGTGTGGTTAACTTTACGCAGTACCGCAAGTGAATGTCTTGTTAGGACTTTCCTTTACAGCCAAATATCGTTATCGTCAACAAAACGTTATAAAATAACTGAGCCATGAGGGATTGCGGAGCTGCACAAACCATTACTTCCTCCGCAAAACGTGCGATGCCTTCTAATGCTATGAGCGCAAGCCATCTTGTGCCTTGCACAACCATTGAAACTGAGTTTATGACTGCGTACTAGAGCACACTGCTTTTTCCTTTTTTTTTTTTCTGGCGCACTTACTGAGCTTATATTGCTAACTCCGGTATTTCTTCCATGACGCGCTCACCCTGCTATTATTAACTGAAAGAAATCAAACACGAAGTCAGACTGTCGTGCTTTACGACGCGCGACGAAACTAGACGCTTTGGAGTTTCTATTTCAAGCTGCTTCGTGGCACGTTATGGAAAAGGCGACGAGGAACGGGTGGGCGTTGGGGTCCACACTGTAGACTGTACAACATTTACACTTTATTCTCTTCTCACATCCTCAACGTGAGTTTGAAATTGCGGTCCCATGAAAACGCGTATGCGAAACATGTTAGTTTGCTGTCGGAAAGTTGTTTCGACGCTTCGTCATTTTATTGGATCGGTCAGACTGCACCATGCGTCGACTTGATGTGTAATTTGACATTTGAGAGGCCCGGCCCGTTCAGCTATAATGCGCGCTTATACCACTCCCACATTCTTTTAACTGCAGCCGTATATAGCAATATTGTCTACAGACAAGCGTAAGTCGGTAATAAACTATAGAATAACCAGACTCTTGCACAAAAAAAAAAGAAAAGAAAGGAAGTTGGTAGAATCCACCTATCGGTGACGGTCATTGTCAATGGGCGAGGTTTAAATGAAGACTTACCTGAAGACTAACCTGAAGACTCGTTATCATCATGGGCATCGTCATCGCCAACATGGGCGTATAGACTAGAAGGTCCTCTAGCGGAGCGTCATAACGGAGCATCGTCACGCGACGTCATTGCTCCGACACGCAACGTGTTCGCGTCATACAGTACTGTGGCACCATCTATGGGGCCCTAGCATCACCTAGAAACTAGAAACGACGATTCAACAAAGAGGATATAGGGGTAGGCAAAAAAAAAAATGCTCTCACATTAAAAATCAACGCATTTCGGCGATTCCTCCAGCTGTGAACACATTCATTGCGGCAGAAGGAGGTTCTTGCTGGGAATACCACTCCATCAAGCTTGCTTCGATTTATTTCCCTCTAAATATGGCGCATAACCACTATGGGAAATTGGCGAGGAATCAGACGGATTTAGAGAAAGGCATTTGGCCATGTATTGAAAACAAAAAGAAATATTTTGGAAAAAATAAAAAAAAGAGAATAACAGTGAAACAATAACTTAGCAAAGAAATCGCATTGAAACAAATTGAAATTCTTCAACAGGTGAGCAAACATAACAGTGACATTGTGCAATAGAGGAGGCTCACTGAGGAAGAATGTCTGGATCCACTCAAGCATAATTTCTTTGCGACGCAACACAACGTCGTCGTTCTCCGCTACGGTATTGCATGCAGTGGTCTCCAAAATACATGCAAAATACATGCATCTCTGAATGTATTTGGAGACCACTACATACAATACGCTAGTGGAGAACGACGACGTTGTGTTGCGTCCGTTTTGTAAACGCCATCTAAAAATAAGAATTTCACCGCGATCGTTCCTAACGTTTCGCGCAGGCTTACAAGTCCATTTCACGAGAAGTTAGCGTGTAAAACGAAGCGCAGAACTTCCTGGAATGCGTTAGCCATATGCGTTCGCGATAATTGTCATTGCATTTGGAGCGTACGAGACGCTTTGTCAGCCATTTTCAATTCTTTATAAAAAATTAATAATAATAATAATAATAATAATAATAATAATAATAATAATAATAATAATAATAATAATAATAATAATTTACTCGAAAAAACTTTCCCTCCGTAACGCCGTTTGAATTCTATCTCGAAATTAGAGTGGCCGAGAAGAAAGGGAAATGCAAAAGAATTCACGTGTTGCGTGACGCCATCGGGCAAAAAATGATGCTCCACATCTTCCTGCCATGGCCCTGAATGGCACTGGCTAACACTCCCAGGGTTAGATCTAGTAAGCATAAATATCTAAGATGGTGGCCGGATTTATAGCCGCCGCCGTAGCACAATTGGTAGTAGTGCATTAAGGAAACTATTGAACACGTTCTTCGGCCGGTCTCCCCAATACAGCGCACACAGGCGCTGTATCGCGACCACTCGAGACCACGCTAGCTGGCACGTCTTGACGACCGGCTTCTTTCGGAGCAGACAGTCCTGGAACGCCGGCCTATACAGTCGTCATACCACAAGTCAGTCAAGGCACCCTTGAAGTTTTTACGCTTGAGTATCTATTAGAGAAAATCTACAGTTCTCACGGACGTTCTCCACCTCCATTTTTTTTTTTTTCGTGCCTTCGCTTTATCTCTCCGCTATTCTTTCTGTCTTACCCTTCCCCCAGCGCAGGGTAGCAAGCCAGAAGCTCTTCCGGTCAACCTTCCTGCCTTTCCCACTCCATTTCTCTCTCTCTTTCTCTCTCTCGCAACGCACCCGGAATGCGGAGGTTGTGGGTTCCGCTCCCACCAGCGGCAAATTATCTTTTCGTCAATCTTTATTTCCCTTTTCTTCATTATTTTCTTAAGTTCTATTTCAACCACAGCTTACCCTTATGCTTTCTTGACTTCGTTGTCTGTTGGCTTTATGTGGTCATGATTAACAAATATGGAGCCCCCTCAGTTTCCGTTCTTCGCTCGTACCACCACTGATACTACAACGGAGGTATACGTAGATGGCGTTAGTACAGGCTCACTGTCGCGACAAAGCGCCGATGTGATTATTTGGTGACGAGCGCTGCAAAGTGGACAAAACATTGTTCTTCGCATGATGTGCTTATTCCTTTATTCTTTCTCGTCTGGTTGGTGCTTTTGAGTATGCTATGTTAAACACACAACGCTTTTGCTAACAAAAGGGTCCAGGCCACTTGCATGCCGTGCAATCGATGTTGAAATGACAGAGACACGCATACAACGACCTTCGAGCACTCCAACCCGCTCTCTTAAAAAAATGGACCTTTTGAGGACTCAAGCGAACTGCAAACGCGAAGTTTCGTGCAAAACACACTTAGTGATTGGCCTAGCTCGGTTAATTCTCTTTGCGGTGTCCACTGCAAGATCGTAAACTAGCAATTACGTCTCCCATGAAGACTCGTTTGCAAGACACACCGCAAGGTAACGGCGTGCTCCTTGCGGTAACCGACCTCCCAGAATCGATGCAATTTCTTCAAAGCGGCGCAGCGAACAACGCACTCCCTGGCAACCCCCAATGTTGTGCCTCACGAACCGCGTGAAGGTCGCCGTGTTGCCGCCACCGCATGTAGTCTTCCGCTCGCGCGAGATATACATGTTGCGCTGACGAAAGTCTATCGATTCCCGTTTTCCGGCAAATGCCCTAGGCCTTGGATCCTCCCCCGCAGCTGGCGCGTTTCAAGGGAGCGCAAAGTGCGAACGGCATTTCACGCCATCTTCTCCAACGCCGATGATGAGTTCACTCGGCACTTTTTTTTTCTAGTGTACTTTCTTTTTACCTTATTAATTATTTACTTTAGGATATGCTGAAATTGCTAAACTGAAATCCCAACACCAGCGTAACTTTCTAGATATTCGTCCTTCAAGTGCTACGCAATACATTGGCTCTTCAGTTAAGTTTCCCAAAAACATTCGTCCAGCCGTTCAGGACAATATTGCCACATGCTTTTTGTTGCTGTTCACACATTTGCTGCTACCAGAGTTATGCTGTCGCTCAACTTCCCCTCCCGGCGATATTACCTGAATGGTATATTTCCCTGTACTTAATCAAGTTATCCTATTCTGCTGTATCAACCTCCCTTGCATGTACTCTCTTGTTTGTACGGCGAGGGCTGGTCTTGGTGTTTGCCTTGCCAAGCAGAAAGCGGTCAGCGTATCGACGCGTCACATTTAGCTTTGTTGCAGCAGCGTTGCCATTTGGAGCATCATCATCATGGACATTATCAAAAAAGTTAGATTCGCTTTAGGGCACAAAGGCTTCTCACAACGCTATCAAAATATCCATATATCCTGCCCCCGCCGCCCCCGTCTTGTAACCACATTTTACGACGCATGGGAAAAGGCGAGTATGGCTTCAAAGGGTGACAGAAGTCTAAGGCAATGTCCCCTTGCCTATTGACCCTTTTCGCGGAGCAGTTTGTTCTAGAGAAACAAGATGGCGCTTTCGGTGGTGCGCCGCACGTGGCCTCAGCGACAGCGCACGAATACGAAATCACTACCGCTTCTTCCTAGCTTCCGTGCGATCAGCTGTCGAAAATGCAACTGAGTTTTCGCTAACGCACTGTACTCCAATCATGATGGATTGAATCACGCGGATTGAAGACGTGTGCAGCAGTTCGCTGCAAATATAGTGACTGGCATATTAAGCAATGTAATGAATCTGTGTGGCTAAGTTCGCGGACCGCTGCTGCAACTGTCCGTACGTGTTACCGGCACTTCGAGATGTCCGGCTTTCGTGGAGGATACAGAAATTTGCTCATCCGCCAGCGTTGTATCGCTAACCTTCAAAGAAAGGGCTTCAGCCCCGGTACGTCGGCAAGAGTTAGTACCGCTCGTTAAACAATGATAAAGGGAGTAGCGTCGCTTCCTGTAATAGTAGGTTTCGCGCGCAGTATCTACACACATCTCTACCCCAACTCGCACGGAAACTTACGCCCACTTTATCGCCAACGGGTCAAGAATAAGTGAATGCGCGCACACTTGAATATATGCATACTATATACACACAATAAACGACGGTCTACACCGATAGCGCACGAATAGTCGAAGCTTAATGTTTGGTGACGGTCTACATGAGTAAGCGAGGTACTAGCGATAATACATCTTTGCTGAAAGGTATTACAATGTTCAGAAAAGTTACGTTTCAAACCTTGTGCCCATTAAGAACAAATTTATCAGAGCTGAGCACACCCTGCGAGTGATTAGACAGAAAATAATCAGATAGTGACCGCATAGAGGAACTTTACTGAATCAGAAAAGTGACAAGCCGCTGGCTCAAAATATTTACCAAATACAGAACAAAGAGCAAGACACACTAATCCTGATTCAATTGATGAGCGCAAGGTTTGGATAGCTTGGAATAAATATTTAGCCCCACCTTTAGAACAAGCATCATATACGCTGCTTGCGCCGTTTCGACATAGCTTAACCAGCTCCGAAAGCACTTTTACAAGTCCTCTGAAGCTGTGGCCGAAGCGTCGTGTCGTCCACCCAGTCACCGTCTACGATATCTCCCGAAACAGAGGTTTGCTAAGCCACAGCGGCGTCATACACATCCATTGTAAACACGGATGCAACGGAGGCAGTTGAGGCAAGCAATGAACACGTTACCACGTGATCAAACATGGCAGCGCCCATGGGATCGCCGCGAAAAGGGTCAAATTTTGTTTTCGGTTGTTGGAAGAAGGCTCCTTACATTTTTTTCTCGCTATCTTTTGTAATAATAACAGCATAAGCCACCGTTATTACACGCAACATCTGTCATTGGAACAATTAAGCATGTTGGGAGCAATCCTTGCTGGTGAAGGAGGAAATTACCTGCATGAAAAATCACAACGTGCAAGTGCCCAATTAAAATATTCGCTTATTACCTTCCTAATAACTAAGTATATACATCTGTCCAAATTGCGGAATTGAAGCGGAGCAGCAGTGAGGTCAAACTTCCTTAGCCCAAAATTTGTTCCCAACATTTACTTAAGGAGTGCATTCGCGATTATATAAAAATTCATTGGCATTGTGTATTGCCACTTTAGTTTCACGGTGCGCAGGCAGGCAAACAGGCATGGCAGGCATGCAAGCAGAGACGGTGACTATATTGTAAACAGTATTTTGAAGGAACTGTGCCCTCTAAGCCAAGATGCGATTCGGTGGCGGCAATATACTATATATAGCAACAAGCACGTTCGGAATGCGGAATGCGGCCGCCGCGGCGGGCTCGAACTCCCGACCTCGAGCTCAGCAGCACAACGCCAAGCCACTGGTCTACCATCGCGGGGGTGCTAGTCTTTGGATTTCTGCTAAGCAAACAAGACTTCTCTATGGTGCTCACTGCTCACGACTTAGCTATGCGGCAAACACGACTTCTCTATGATACTCGACTTCAATTTTGCGCAATTTCAGATTGTATCGTAAAGTGAAAAATAAAAAATTAGTAATAGTTTTAATTAGTTACCTGGATAGTGCGATGTTTGTGTTTTTCAAGTAAGTAACGTCCGCATCTTCCGGGGATGTTTAAGGATTCTGTTCAAAATAAACGAAAAAGAAAAAGAACACCAGTATCTTACTCCGGCTCTTCTTCTGCTTTATGCGCTTGGTGGATCATTAGCGCCCCCTCGTCTCCTGTTTCGTCGTGATTCCTTCACTCTTTATGAGATGCGCTAATTCACGAAAGTGTTTTGCAATGTAGTTTTCCGCAGAAAGCGCTACGGTATACAATCTTACAACAGACAGGTTTCACTAGTCGTAGCACCAACGAGCGACTTAACGCCTACATTTAACCTAAGTATAATAAAGCAAATTCACCGTCAATTCAAGCTGCACATTGCACAAGTTGATCAATGTTTCCATTCAGCTTGTTATACGCAGTAAACGTTCTATAAGAAAAGAAGAAAGCGCCCATCTTGTTCACGATAGTGCTACGTGCCAAATTAAAGGTGCCCAGGGACCAGTGCGTTGAACGTAAGAGGCGTTAGTGGACGCCTTGCCAGTGATCCGTCTGAGAGCAGCGTTCCGTTCGTGTTTGCCTTGTCGCTATGGGACTCTTATTGCAAAACGGCGGGTAATGAATTCTCTCCCCCCCCCTCTTTCGCCGCGTCGCGCTGCTATACATCAGCGAGTGTCGAAATGGCACCCATAGAACTCACCCACGCTCATCTCCCTATTGTGTCCTCCCTTCCCACTTCTCAACGACCGCCTTCTTCCTCCCAGTTGCCCTTCTCTGTCTACCGCTGTATTTCACTCCACTGTCTCGACGCAAGAATCTGGCCTAATTGAACCTTACTGTCGGAAAGCTCTGAAAAACGCTCTTCTGCTGCGTTTCATCCTACAACGCTCCGTACTGATTGTGCCGCTCAATTCCTGACCTTTGTGTGTTTCTATTTCTTTTTCTTTCTTTCGTTTTCTTTTTTTTTTTAATAAAGGTCGTGCCAGCGCCACATTTACACAGGTTAAAATAGATTTAATAGCATCAGAGCCTCGAATATCGTTAACTCCAGAGCCGATACTGCACATCCACATGTTCTTATCATCCGCCGCCCCGACGGCAATCAGATCAGGTGACCATATGGACTGACTGATGAAACTTTTCTTTTTAGTTCTTTTTTTACTTTTCTTTATTCAGGGAATAATAATCGTACCATTCTAAACTGAAGTTGGGTCATATCAAGTGATAAGTTTCAGCCGACTTCTTGCTGGGCTAGTTAGCGAATGATCTATTACCAGAAACTGACTCAAGCAAAAAATAACAATATGCAGAGACAGAGCGACCGAGAGAAAAGGCACTCTTTCTGTCTCTGCACGGCATCAGCTGTCTCTATTTTTCTTTATTATTATTATTATTCAAGTAGTAACTTCACGTCATTAGTAAATTGAAGTTGAAGGTTAAGGAGACGTTACATTAGATGACAGGAATTTACTTTGTGAAAATAATAAGTACCACACTATTACCCTGGCTTGAGCAGATTAAGATGTGAGAGATTGGGGGAAAATATAATCATTAACTAATCTAATTTTGACTAGCCTTTCCATGCAGCATAATGCTGCACCGGTACCATAACGTGCATCGTTTTCCTACAGACCCGGTAGGGCGAATGCGAATGGTAGGGGTAAAATAAATTCCCGGAAACGCTATACATGCCTTATCTGATACTATTTCAATAGCAGCATAAATTACCTATAGTGGAAGCCAGCAAAAAAGAAAAAAAAAAAAGACTTAGCACAGAAGACTTCGCTTGAATGGAACTGTTTACGTAGAAGGGAACCGAAATTTTGTTCCGTTTAAACGGTATTAACCCAATAAAAGTCCACTATACAGTTGAAGTACTACTGTTCAAAATAGACCGGTTAAAGTAAAGAACGCGAGTAGTCATTGGCATTCTCTATTGCACTTAACAAAGTCTTTTGCTCTAAGAAACTGAAACTGCGCACAGCTTAAAGACTAGCGAATACATTCAAACAGCTTAGCCGACCTCTCAATCTTTCCCTCAGATGAGCCACTGACACTAAATTAAGTTGCGGTCTTTTGGCTATACCGTGCAATTTACTCTAATAGTAAATTGCATAGTACGCTCGAAACTCACTGGTTAAAGTGATTTAAGAAATTTCTGACTAACTGGACAGAACGGAAAGCTTGGCGTGCTCGGGACCCGTTCGTATAGTCGTATTACATACACGCCACATAATAACACACACTGACGCTGGCCTTTCAGCGCTTGTACTTGTCTTTTGTTGGCACGTGTTACGTTTATGCTTATAAAAATACGAAAGCCGCTTCAGATGTACCTTTGCAATTTTTCTCATTAGCGCTGCCTTCCGTAGTCATTGCTGCGCTCGGTAATAGCCTACGTACGCTAGGGCTTGTTCAGCGAATTGTTTAAGGCGTCCTTGGGTTCGCTGAGGATTCCGGCGCTGACGAAGTGCATTCCTCGCGCATTTTCCTGCGCTCCTGTGCGTTTACTCGGAACACGCATTGGCGGTTTCACATCGCCGTGCGCTATACGCGTGTAACGAGGAAGTCGGGGCAACAGGGTTTTTTTTTTTTTTTTTTTTTTTTTTTCCGCGGCCACATCAGAAACAATGCCATGCACAACTACGCAGTTTCCACGTCTTCAGTAGCGTGCACGGAAACTGTGTAACCAAAAGGACACCCTATAATAACAATAAAAATGAGCATGTTTACAAATGGACCCGCCTCATGATCGGGGTTTCCATTCCTGAATTATACGATATATGGTTGTATTTTCGACATGGTTGCACGCGCTTGCCAATAACGGACTAGGCCTGGGGAACGGCGGTTTACATCCCGGTGCCAGACAATGTGGTCAAGTAATTGTTATTGTTTTTTTTAACTTTCTTCTGATTACGTAGATCCGATAGGCACAAATTTCGGACAAAAACAACCCAAGTAACAGCGCAATAAGCATTTCAATTTCATTAATGTGGCACGTCACCGCGTCGCTGACCGTCATTAATTTCACTGACTTGATAACCTCGAACGCCTTTGAGATAACGCTTTGGCATCTTACTGTGTTGCGACTTTGTTCTTCGCTGGACTTCGTCGCAAGTGAAAATGCCCAGTTAACGTCTTCGCCACTTTCATCACGTTACTCGGACGTGACGCAGTACTGAACCGTTGACAATGCTTTTGGGTTGCCAGAATCACACGGCGCGATTGAAAATGTAGGACTTTGCCAAATGACTAAGCGTGAAATATGCGTGCATGTGTGCGTGCGCTCAAATGACATCTACTGATGCGAGAACATGCGGCCAATGCCTCACGGCATCAAAACGTTGCGCTAATGGCGAATTTCAACTGTGCAGTGTCAGCAGTGCTGCATGCCTGCACTCTCCAATTACTTCTGGTCTTTTGTCTACGGCTCTATACTTTCTTGAAAAAGAAATGTGCCTAGTGCGCTCCTTAGTGATATCGGACGCACACTGATCTTCACTGTATTATGAAGACTTGTAATACTGAAATTTCTGCTATGATTCGATGAACTTGTTCTGTATCGCTGATTACGACTTATCAGTGATGCACTCAGTGATGCGGCGGGGAAAAAAGCGCGTTGGTGCCAGACTCGAATAGGCAAAATTGCATAACTCTTATTGCAAAACTTCATGCACGGCAATCAATTTACCGCTCGTCCTCCGATGACATTTGAGGTTCTATACTGAATTCTGAGCACTGGCATTTTGGAGCGCTTTGAAAGCGGCAATACTGGACTAATTTTCGTGCTTTTCAGTGACAGTCGTACGACATAAATGAAACTTGAGGCACTCTAATTAGGCTGCTCTAAATGCCAATTCATAAAGCTTTCCATTGCAAATCATTCTTTTCTAAGTGCAAGAATGCTAGCAGAATGTGACGATTCACATGAAAAACTTCAGCTCGAATTAAACGTAAGTGAAAAAAAAAATCGACTCAACAAAAAAGATCATAAAAAACAGTACTGCTGCACCACATGAAGCCGACAATCAAGTCAAGGAAGTCATAAGCCTGTTTCAGATGTCGCGATTTTGCTGGCGATATCCCACTTCAGAATTAGCCGGTGCGGCAAATGAGCTGGCAGTATATTTGTGGGTGCAATTTTTTTTTTTTTTAATGTTCGGAGCTCTGAACTTCTCTACGAATTCGTAAACGTGGCTCGGACGGAGAACCAATGACAACTCGGATCGTGAGTCACGTCACGGTGGCCCGCCAGTAACGAGTGGGAGAGTAACAAGTTCGAACATAACTAACGTTTCTCGAAAACAAATTCTAATTTTTTTTTACATTGTTTTCACCGAAGCGGACCAACGGCAAGAATAAACCAAATGCGAAAATCGTAGCCACCGCGATCGGTGCTTGTGAAACGGAATTGTGAAGAACGCATGTGTGGAAATTGTAGCTGCGAAAAATGCAGTGAAAGATCGATGCATGGGGTTGTATTTTCTTTATTGGACTGTAGGATTATCTTTATGGGTGCGAGTAAAATTTCTGCTAGACTTTAAATTCCTGATAAAGGAAATGAAAGAATATACGAAGTGTGGAAGCCGAACCCACAACCTCCACATGACATATGTGGTGCTCTGCCAGCCGAGACACTTTCTCTTTCTTGGACATTGATGTACATGTATGTATGTATATATATATATATATATATATATATATATATATATAAGCATATCATAAGAAGCCAACAAACAATAACACCAAGGACAACATAGGGGAAATTACTTGTACTTATTAATTGAAGTAAAGAAATGATAAATTAATGAAAATGAAAATGGATGAAAAACCGACTGTCCGCAGGTGGGGAACGAACCCACGTCTTCGCATTACGCGTGCGATGCTCTCACCATTGAGCTACCGCGGAACCGTTTTCCCATCCACTTTCTGGGGTATTTATGTTTTACAACTAGAACTAACCCTGGTAGTGTTAGCCAACGCCACCACTCACAAACCATCAGGCGGATGTGGAACATCCTTTCTGCCGCAGGCGTCACGAGCATGTGATCTTTTTGGGTGATGGCAACTGGTCAATAAACCCATATATATATATATATATATATATATATATATATATATATATATATATAATAACTCATCCTCCTCGAGAGTGTCAGGGAGCGCTACACACTGTCATGGCGCTGGATGTGGAACATCGATTAAACCACAGAGGCAAGTCGTCGTATGTGATCTTACGAGCACAATGAACTCTCGTACGCTATCTCAAAACATCAACACGGCCAGAGTCGAGTAGGCACTCGATCGCCACGCAATTACCGACAAAAATCTGGAGCAACGAATGACTCAAACCGAGGAGCATGTGGATTCGGCTCCCACGAGCACTATTCTCTATTGAGAATTTGAAGCTTATCACAAATTTAATTTTCATCCAGCGTAATTCATAAAGTTGAATAAAAGGCGAGTAATTTACTATATGCGTTACTTTGCTTCGTTGTCTGTTGGCTTCATGTAGTTGTTACTGAAAATCGAGCCCCTCGGTTTCCACGGTTCTAATGCGCGACGTGCGCATAGTCATGTAGAGTGTAGCTCATTCAACGTTTTAGCACATGTACCCTATGTTGTTATCTATTGATTGAGGAGCTGATCGCTCGTGTACGATAGTGTTGCTTTAAAATGTCATACTTCGTGCACTTGTAAAAGATTTCGCGCACTTATCACCAATATTTGCTTAGCTTGTCAGAAAGCTGACAAGTGTAAAGGCTTGGGCGAGTTGGTAATTTATGACTTGTTGGAAGCCAGCACCGTGTATGTGTCTTTCAGTGTCCTGGTCTTCCGCGTTCTGCTCGTTTTATCAGAAAGCCGCCTCAGTTATCCGACTTTTGCTGCTCCGATAAAGGAAAGATTTCACGGTGTGCGTGTTATCGTGGTAGAAAGGTTGATCATGATTTCACCCTAGTGGATGCTTCTGTGAATAAGGGAGACCATCAAAGAAACAAAAGCTAGCCGTCTTCGTCTGAAAAGAGGCAGGCAAAAACATCAATGGTATAATCTTCTTAACGATATACTATACTGCCGCATGACTTCTGCTTGTTTTTCTTCAACACGTGCGCCTTTGCCGGCCGTCGTGCTTTTCGGAATGGAGATAATAAACCAACGCCCAACGGTGTCTGTGACTCAAAATTTAGACAGCACACGATACGTGTCAGCTACAGTTATGACGCCGGAGGCTCCCCAACATCCGGTCGCCGAGTTACAACCAGCTCGATCCCACGCACAGCTCTATCTTTCTTTTTCTTCTTGCATCTGGCTGCCCTTGAGCATGCAAGCAGCAGACGGCACAGCTGGCATCAGCAGCTGGAGTGCAAAGGCCACCCGTGAAGGGAGCGTATACGGACTGATCTCGGTTCTGCACCCTCCAGCTTCGGCGTGTGGTGGCACTCAAGCGTGGAGCTATTTGAAGAGCGAATAAATGCCTCGCACGTGCGTGGCAAACGTGGCTAAGAAATCGAGCCCTAAGTGACACGGACGGAGACCTATACGTTGCTGGCGACAATAGCCCGCACATTTCATCGGTTGCAGCGTTGGATGCGGCCGATGAGCGTGACCTCTAGCATTATCCCGCGGCAGAGGTCGAAAGGTCGCTCGAGAACTGTGGCGCTGGTGCGAATCCCTCGAATCTTTTTTTTTTTTTCTTTTCGTTTTGCTACTTACGCAAAGTGGACGCACATCACTGCTACAGCGTCCTCCAGGTGCACATATCGCATAGACCCCCGCACGTGCGTCAAAAGGTGGCTAGACTTACTTCGAACATCAGTTTTCTCGGTGTCTGCTCGTTGGCAACTACTGAACAAATCTTTGCTGTCGAAAGTATATTTCTTAGTATAATCACCCGCATTTCAGCTAAGGTGCTCTCAACAATGTTGCAGTTTCCGCAAGGTATTTTCACGACAATAGTCCACCTGTTATGGTTCTCTTACAGAGCACTAGGTCGCCGGCCCGGATCTCGGCCGTGGCAGCCGCATTCCCATTGGGACAGAATACAAAAACGGCTGTGAACTTAGATTTAGGCGTGCGTTAAAGAACCGCAGATAATCGAAACTAATCCAAAGCCCTCTACAGCGGCATCCATTATAGCCCATGAACAGCTGTATATAGGATCGCGTAATATCCCGCCCATAACGAAATCCGCCCTACCAACCATGTCAATGTCGAGGCATCCCGATGTCGATGGAGCGTTCGACGGCAACCTCACGAGAGTTAATGCGGATGGATCTGGCCTTCATGGCAAAGCCACCACAAAGATTCGGCGACACTAACAATTGTGTTCATGAGGGCTGGCCGGTACAGTGCTTATTAGAAAAGGATTGCACACTTTGTCAGTCGTTCGTTCTGCTGACGTTTTTAGGGCGTATTCCCGTAATCATATGTTACGAGCTTGTAACTTTTAGAGCTCTATTAAATATAGGTTTAACAAAACGAATGGTTTAGTTGATTCGTTGTGTCTGGTTCTCGATCGTCCTCTTTTTCCTGTCTTAATTCACGCTACTTCTTCCTAATTAAGCACTAACGATGCCAATTTACAAGTGTTCTCAAAATTAAAGTTGTAACAGACGGTTCCTAGAAGTGACTCTAATGACGTCAGCAGAACAAACGATGGACAAAGCGCCGAACTCCTTCTTATTACAGAGCGATGCATCAGTGCTTGATGCAGCAGCTTTTGCTCACGAAATTGGAGGTCTGAACTTATAGTTCAGACCTCCAGTTCAGTGTTCAGTTCAGTGTTCTTGTTTATATATATATATATATATATATATATATATATATATATAGAAGATATAACTTGTTACCGAGAAACGAGAGAGCTGCGACAACGAAACACAAAAGAGAAGGACAAGAAAGGAGAACGAAGCGGTGTTCTGTGGTCGCAGAGCTTCATTTTTCAAAAAACGAGGTACCAGCTAACCCAATTATACATCCTAGCGATAAGACTGCTGTTCTCGGCAAATATCTTGCGCACAAGCAAGGGCACCGCGTTCTCAGGTCAATTCACATAAAAATGCTCACTACCTTCTGTGTCTTATTTTTAATGTTATGTACTTGAGGCATATCCAGGCACCATCCAGGTTGGTACTATGCTACCATATTATGCAGAGACTAGTTCTAGTCGTTGCCCGGACGTTGAAGTCCGAAGGAATCGGACTTGAACTCTCGGAGAGGCTATTCTTACTCCATCTGTATGTCGCATGGCGTGCGCCCGGGGAGCCAACGCGAAGCGACCGCTCGGCGTCCAGAAAGCAGAGGGAACACTACCAGCTGCGTTTACATGAATGCGGCAAGTGGCGCACCGCTTTTCCAGCGCATCGCATTCGTGTAGTAAGCCACGGCAATACGCTGGGAAGGCGAATCGCATTGACGCGACAGGAGAGTGTAGTTCGAGACGGTATAAGTCGTCTCGCGAGCGCTGAGCCGTGCTGCCTCAAGGGTTGCAGAAGATAGCGCCAACCTTCCCTTTCGCCAACGAACCCCTTAGTAGCGCATGTGAACACTGGCGTTAGTGGCGCAGTAGAGGTAGAGCATCGCGTTTCCGCAGTCGCAGTTCTGGGCTGCGTTTCCGGGCGTGGAGAAAGCTCGTCCCCGGCAAACGCCTACCGAGACTTTTGAAGTCAGTGACAGGTCAACGATGCAACGGCTAATCCCTCTCGAAGGGAACGTGTGCGCCAGCGAAGTACCTCCACTGATTCGACCACATCTCCGCCCTTCTCCCTGCTGTCCACGTCTTTGCCTTTTTCTCAGCTGCTGCTGTGTCGTGAACCCTAGAGTAGCGGCGGTGTTTCACCTTTTGTACAGCACCTCGATATCCTCCTCGCCCGCTTGCCTTTTGCAATGCGCCTTCCAAGCTGTGCGCGAGTAGCGTCTCCGGAATCTAGGCGAGACCAGACATCCTTGCCCCTAAGTGCTTATCGGTGTTTACCGAATGATCCGCGTGACCACGGCGTGTTCGTTGATGAGCCACTAAATGGTCTGCACGTCGTGCCCGTGTGAACTGTATTTCCTGGGGTCACGGAGGTGCGCTGAGCAGGCGCTGCACGCTTTTGGGGGAAGAGCCTCTGCGGCGTCCTTGACCTGTCACTGTGCTGCTACATTCTACTGCAACTACATTATCAAACATCATTGACCAATAGAAACACCCTAGAATTAAGGCCCCGAACCTATTGCCGTCAGCACTGCGCATGCGTAAGACGCACATGGCGTTTCGGGTTTGCGTACTTGCCTCGAAACTTTACGTCAACAAGCATGACGGCACCCATTGAAGCGACGGCTCTCGCCAAACACTAAGTCTGACCTGGTTTTATTGCGATAGCAATTATATGGACACTTCAACCGGATTTCTGCCGTCGGCGTCGCCGTCGCCGCGAGGTTCCCTATAGATAAAATCTTCGCCGCGCGCCGTATGCCCGAGCGGTAGCGTGCGGTGGACGCGCGCTATCACGGAGAGCGAACGCACGGCGGAAAGCAAACGCGACCGTCGCGCGTGGGGCTATGGGAGGGAGGGAGGCGGGGCGACGCTGCGCTCCGGCACCTATAAGGCCTATCTTGCAACCGGGCGCAAGGGGAACTTCCCACTCAATCTCCCACGCGCAAGCAAGGAAGCGGGAAGCCAGCGCCGGAGGGAGCGGGGGGGCGCACTTCTACTCTGCCAACAACCGCGCTCGTCGCTCGCTCGCACCGTCGCTTATCTCCACACGGCTCTGACCTTTACGCGCCGTGCATTCGCCGCTCAGTTTCCGTTGAAGCGATAGACCGCACGTACCTTCGCCCGTTGCTGCGGCGTATGCGCTTGCTGCCAGCGTTTTGACAGTCGTTGTCTGCAGTCATTCAGTGTGATCTATTCATGTTTGTTTGTGCGCGCTCACACCACGCTTGTTCAATCAGTTAGTAATAGTCGGGCCACATTTTCCAACGCACGCTACACATGCAATGCTGCCCGGGTCGGCAGTGCAGCGCTACAGGTGTGTCCCTTCGCACGCGCTGCCCACGGGAAGCGCTTCTCATCAACACCACCGTGTCACACGCGCCTTCTCGTGGTCATCGAGTCTCTCTTCATGTCAGTCTACTTGCGCCGCAGCACACCTGCTTACTTAATCAGCCCATGTTTACTACAATTCATATTGCTACCAAAGCCGCACACCTTACTTGGTATGACTTTGCTGTGTTGCTATCGCATTCATTGCTTCGCCCTTAGGCGAAACTGTGACATTTGTTGAGTAACTGGCAACGTTTGGGACAAAAAATGCTGATGAAAGTTATCGTTTTCTGAAGATGAGAAGGATTGAACAATAAGCACCCGCTCTTTGAGCGATAATCGATAAATCCCACTACGGTGCATTATGCCCACAGAAATGCGTTCGAAGGTTGATGTGTTTTACAGGCTCTCACTTAGCCTTGACGGCAAGAATATTGTTTAACATTATTTTCCTCTTGATCACCAATGTACGCCTGTAAGAAGTGCAGCAGTAGCCCTATACATTATTATGTGTCAATTTCTACGTGCAATCTGTTAAGCAAAGCTTCAGACTTGCATAATTCCGGACCGCAGTTGTCTGTACTTTTTCCGGCGAAGCTGTTATTGGAGACAATTCTCTATGCAGTGGAGAAATACCGCTCCAAATGTCGACGAAAATTCATTGAGGGAACTAGCAGGACGTTTATACCTCGATAAGCTGTGAAAGGCGGGGTCTGAAATAGCGCAACATTTAAAACCTCCTCTATCCACTTGCTACAGAGCGTTTTATGGTGCTATACGGAGTGTTGGCCGAGCATCGCTTATGGTACGCTTACGCCTATACATTTCACGCGCTCAGACGCTGCTGAAAACTGCATTGATTTCTAGGTTCTGACAAGCGCGTCTCTCATAAAACCCCTCCTCCTCCGCCTTCCCTCCTCCTCGTTTCTCCTCTCTTTCGCGCTCCTTTTTCGACCGTTGCGCCGCCTACACCGCTTGAAACACGTGCACTTGTTTATCTTTCACCGCTGATCAGATTCGACGATCGCCGACTGTGTTCGTCGCTATCGTCGTGCTCCTCGCCAGTCGGTAGACGCTTCTCGGGCGAAAATGGCGATGGAGCGTGATCGTAAACAAACGCAGCCAGCGCCCGGGGGCTCGACGGTCCACGTGATGCCATTAGGCCAATACCGACGCGGCGTCGGCCTCGGACAGGGTGTGCGAGGAGGCGGCGGCATTCTTCAAAGCGTGACGCTACTTTTTATATATAGTGGTTTTAGTCTCTCACAGACACGAGCGACGCGCGGTCAGCTTGTTTTCAAAGCGACGAACAGGCCACGAGAAGGCACCGTCGCGTTTCGCGCAATCGGTTCGGCAGCGGAGCGGGGGAACATTCTACTACAACGACCGATAAAAACACACAATTATCGAACGGGCGCGCCACTATAGTGTACTATAATATTATTCTCGCACACTATGGTGCTATTACATTCCGCTACATGTATGAGCGTTATGCGCACGCGCATTAGCGCTCGCGCTGAGTGGCATCGCGCAAATTAGTTTTAGCAGGGCCGCTATTTTGTAGCGATGCCTTTAAAGTAATAATGCCTTTTCGCGCTTATCGCGCTTTGTCAGTGGTCAGAGCGACGGTCCGCTCACGATATCAACGTTGATAACGCGAGCGGACCGTCGCTCTGACCACTGACAAAGCGCGATAAGCGCGAAAAGGCATTATTACTTTAAAGGCATCGCTACAAAATAGCGGCCCAGAGCATCGCTTACGTTCCGCTCAGATTTCATGCGCTGAGGCACTGCACGGAACTGCGTAGACTTCACAATTTTTGATAAGCTCGCGTCTTACCGAGACGCGAGTGACGCGCCATCAGCTTGGTTGCGGAACCACCGAGAAGCCAAGACGAACGCTCCGCTCAATCGGCTTTATCGCGATGCGAGGGAAGCGTTCTACGTTCCGCCGCTGGCGCGAGCGTTGTGCGTATGCGCACTAGCGTTCCCGCTGAACGGTTGTGTGCAAATTGCTAGCATGCACCGGTCTGACGGGGAGTAGACTATAAACGCTCAGCAACAGCCCTACATTTTTGGATACACAAGTCTGAGAGAGGCGGACAGCGAACGCTCAGCTACAGCTGCCTATTTCCAGCTCTGCGAATTTTAGGGCCTATGCTGCGTTCCTGATAAAAAATTTTCCTTTGGCTTTTTGCTTTTCCATTACGAAGGTGCATGTTGCATTGCGCGTAAAAAACACGGACAAAAGAAGGGCGTGTAACCGTGTTCCTTCTTTTGCTACACGTTCATAATGGTAAAGTACATAAGCATCAACGTACTTGGTCACCTACTATGTGCTATCGTCATCCTTATAAAAGGCTGCACGCGAGCCCGTGCCCCATATAGCCGCTTCGACCGCATGTTGTGCGGCGCCGCGACGAGATGCGAAAACAAAAGGGGGACAACAGTACTTACATCTACTTGCACCCCTGTCCCGAACGCTTCTCCACCTTAGAACAGACTTAGCTAGGCGGGTTTACGAGCCAGTGCGCATACGCAGAACGCTGAAGCGATCAGCGGTTTTACGCATTAGTTTACGGGGCGACACTTCACGCCCGCTCACCCCAGCGGTGCGCGGCCCAGCGAGCGAGCAGCTTTGCAAAACCAACGTGACGGCCACCAGCATGAACGCCGGCGCGCTGACATCGTCAACTTCAAACGGCCCTTTGAGACGACGTGAAGTGGATGACCGTTTTCGAGAACGCCAAACGGGCGTTCCGCCGTTAACTCGCGCAACGCCCTATAAAGACCACGTTAACCTTAAGATTAGATATTGGAGGCAGCAGTATGTGAGGAACCTTTAAAAGTGAGTGTTTTCAAAGCGAAGTTTTCTTGCCGAGTTCGAGGCACTTTTTTTTTTTTACTACACGTAAATATGTGTATATAATATCCAGCCTGTCTATAATTCTCTGCAAATAAAATAATTTCTTCGCATAACATGCTGCTCTTTAATACTAATATAACTGGGATACCGATTATATGGACACTCCAAGCGAATTTTTGCCGTCGTCGTTGTCGCCGTGAGGTTCCGCATATATTTAGGTATATGCATGCTATATGCCATACCATGCTATATGACGTGCGGGTTATATTGCCACACCATTCTACCACTAAGTAGCTCATACCAGGTTTTACGTTTTACATTTTTGACAGAACTATTCCCAATGATTTTGAGAATGGTAGCCCACAAACACATGTCATGAAACAAAACACTGACAGCGCATGCCTCTTATCTTAAGTCTTATCAGACTTACACATTAACAGTGCGAAACTATCAGAACTCAAACGTGAAAATTACGTAATTTTATTAGCGCGGCTGTGCACTTTATCTCAGGGATCGGCCCAGGAGGGATGTTTGAAACATACCCGATACAGAAAAGTGGTGGTAAAGTCGCTCACTAGGACGTTGGCTTTAATTAATAACCATAAATGAAATTGCCCGACGGCAGCATGTAAACAGAGGACCCCTAACACAACAGTTCGTTTTTACTTTCAGCTTACGTTTACTTCAATTCATACTGCCACTACACTTACGAGTCTTACCTTCGTGTAATATTCTAACTTGTTGCTATAGAATTCATTGATTCGCCCTTATGGCGAAACAACTGATATTTTCCGCCTCGAAATCCACACTTTATATGCACACACACGTTTCATGAGCCAATTACACCGAGAATGCTTCGCTTTACGTAGATGTCAACTTGTGTTGAGCGATTTTTTTTTCTCGTTCAGATCATGCGCTCAGCTGGCGCGCATGTTTATGTGGCGTCTACTGTAACACGTCTACTATAACTGGCACCAGAGAACGTCTTGCGTTGTACCTAGGGCTTGAATTCAGTAGCCAACTTTTTTCTAACGTAACGTCCTCACTATTAGATCCAAAACACCACTAATATCAAATGATACACTGAAAATATCAATCTACCTTTATTTTGTTGTTCTAGCATAATAAAAGCAAGCTTCCTCTATATTCATCACATGATAACTTCAATCGTGACTGATAGGTGGCGAAGCAAAGTGCTCCGCCCGAGCAGGGAAGGATCGCCGGGCTAAACCTCTTCTCGTGCGACGCTGCGCTAGAGACTACGAGCGGAGCGAAACATAACCCGCCGAGCTAAAAGTCTAATCTTTCGTGTTGCACGCCCGGCGGAGCAAGAGCTGTTTTATTCGCATTTTATATGAACGCACTCTATCGTCTTTCTGGGAGCAAATCGGAGTAAACGGTAAGTACGACACGTGGCACGATTAGTCTTAGCAGATTCTGCCGTTTTTCTCCGCTCGCGTGCACTATCAAAAGGGAAAGAAACATTTAAGAAGGGGTGCAGAATTCGAAAGCAGGGGCACCTCAGTTCCTTTTCGCATCGTGCCTCGGCGCCGTTCAACACGCGGACGAGTAAGCTTAAATTCAAATCAAATTATGGGGTTTTACGTGCCAAAACCACGATTTGATTATGAGGCACGTCGTAGTGAGGAACTCGGAATTAATTTTGACCACCTGGGGTTCTCTAACGTGCACACAATGCACGGTACACTGGCGGTTTGGCATTTCACCCCCATCAAAATGCGGCCCGCGGCAGGGATTCGATCCCGCGCCTTCGGGGCTTAGTAGCGCAACGTCATAACCACTACGCCATAACGGCGGGTAACGAGCAAGCTTAACAACGAGGCTATCTGGCAAGCGATCGCGCGTTTGCTTTAATAAAAATAACGATAGTACCATGTAGTATCAGTCGGCTGAAGATGTATACATCACTGTGTAACGACGAGCACACACACTGTATAACACGGAACACATCATGCGTTTTTTTAGGTCGAACATATATTTTTTAGATTACTTGAAGAGAGAGAGAGAGAGAGAGCAAAGAGAGGAAAGGCATTTAGATTACTTGAAGCTTATATTGCAACTCGCCCTGCTCAGGGGGATCACCTGAAGAGGCGAACATTACTCGTGCGAAAAACTGCGATGTCCATGTAGCTAATTGAAGGTTGTCTAATTACTTTTAATAAATCATATCGCGATACATGTCGAAATTGCAAAATTGAAGCCGAATAGTAGTCATGTTGGCTTAGCATAAGTCCGAAGTCTAGGAGCCCTTTTTGTACATCAGTCCCTTAAAATCTACTACTAAATACACTGGCGCTCCAGTTTTCCAGAAGCCTACCTCTAGCACTTTGGAAGGAACTTAACTGGAACGCCAATGTATTTTTTGGCTGATCTTTAGGACGGATGTCTCTAAAGTGGTGCTAGTATTAGGCTAAGAAGACATGACTTCTACAATCGCGACATGTTCCCAAATGCAAATTTTAAAAAAAAGTTTAATGTGTGAATATTTACTTAGGTGTCTGGACATTGCGATTTTTCATGCAGATAGTTTGAGCCTTCTTCAGAAATCCACCTGAAAATCCGTTACACCGCTATCTGTCAAAGCAGACTTTCTATCTATCCGTACTCAGAAAGAAAAATAATAAAAGGTGATATAGGTCGTTTGGGGAGAAGTTATATGAAGGCGTCTAGCCTATGTGACTACGTGAGTACAGGTCATCGTCTAAGACATGTACACATTAACCTTTGTTTGTTACTTTCCGTGCGCAAATATTCACTCCAGATAAAATTCAAATGAGAGAAATATTACTCGCGAAGGTTGCGCTAATATCACCACACTTTAATCTTCACGACAGTAGTTAGCGTTCAGCAGTCTGATGGATGTAGTAAACCAAGCGTCACAACTAAATGGCCACTCGCTATTCATCGAAGGGCACACCAGGCGCCTTCACTGTCGGCAATGCACACATAAAACTAGATTTCCGTTTCCAGGCACTTGACACTTCCCATAAGCAGCTCCTGGGACGAGCTAAGCTGTCTCTGGCATTCTGCCTCGTCACTAGAAAATGTGTCGCTTTTGGACGAAACGCTGGCCGCCCAGTCTGCCATCAGCGGCTGTTTGTCCATCACAAGGGCGTCCTCCTTGGGCGTGTACAAGCGGAACTGCTGGCCGCTCGTCGCGGGCTTCGGGAGCGGCACCGGTGGCAGCCCCACGGTATTGCACCTGTGCAGGTCCTCGGGCCCAACCGGCTCGGCGTACGACGCCATGGACGTGTTGAGCGGCGTCTCCGGCGCCGTGGTTCGGCTCGACTTGCCGTAGGAACTGGAACTGCTGTCCAGCAGAGTGAGCTTGGCGCCGCCGTCCTGCAGGAAAAAGTCCGGCACAGACTTGTGCTGAAGCCTCTGCTTGCCGTCCTCCGGCACCTGGTCGCGCAGCGAACCTCGAGGCTTCTGCTCAGTCGGTTTCAGGCGAACGCGACTCAAGTCGTCTTGGCTCTGCGACGACGCACCGGCCGCGGGCGCTCGCTGAACCATGCCCGGCAGCGCGATGCCGGTCACCTTGCGGGGCACCGGAGGTTTCCTGGCCACCGTGTCCTCGCGCTGCCGCAGGTGCGCGATGCCCACACGCACGGGCTCCTCGCTCAGGATGTTGTGGCAGCTGACCGCCAGCCGAGGCTCCATCTGCGGCGTTTCCGGACGCGTCGTTGCAGTCCGCTGTTGGGGAGCCCGCGTTGTGGAATCGAACGATGATTCGTCGTCCAGGTCCGAAACCGATTTCGACGTTTGCTTGAATGCCGTCAACGGTACCCTTCCGCGCCCTTTTACAGAAGGCTTGCTCTTCGCCTCTTCCGGCGCGAAGACGCCGTCGTCCTCCTGAAATCCCAACGAGGCGAAGTCACCGACGCTCGCCGGGGACTTGGGGAGTTTGCCGTTCTTCGCCTTCGCTTTTCGAAGGCTGTCGGGTTGGGACCGATGGGCAGCGGAGATTTCAGCCACCTTCGGCGGCTCCGGGAAAACGGCGTCATCCCGAGCGAGCTTCGCCTTCGTCGTCCGCGGTGAGCTTGTCACGGGTTTCTGTTGCGCCTTCTTGGGGTTCGACGCGTCGATGGAAGAATTGTGAAAGAACTCGCCCTTCTCGAGCGCAATGTTTAACAGTCCGTCGCTGGGCCGCGAAGAAGGTGCCGAGCCGTTCAGCTCTTCCCGCGAGCCCACGGACGCTTCCTTGAAGTCAGTGGCCAAGCTGCCCTTGACTCCGTTCGACGTTGGCGCGGCAAACTTCCGTTGGGCATCCTTGGAGGACGGCGGCCTGCGCCTGGAGCACACACAGGCCGACAACGACACAAAGAGGATTCCGAGCACAATAGCTGACCCGGACGCAAGGGCCAGATAGAAGAGGATGTCGGGGTAGTTGACGATGAAGCCACCCGCGACGGCGCCAGCTATGATGAGGAGCATGCCAGTCAGGTAGAGCAGTATGACGCACACCCGTGAGCACCCTCGCTCCATGGCCGGCCTCGGTGAAGCCATGGTGGAACCTGGACACAACAGCGGACAATAGTGAATTTAGGCGGCACGTCGGGGGACTCTTGTCAAGTGGGTCCTGCCACAGTGCTTTCTTTCAATTCCCTTGGTTTCAAAGTCACGTATCAGCATCTAAATGACGCTCAAATGTCGTCAGCTAATTGATTGTTTATTGCTCCAAGCAGTAATAGCTAGAAAACCGGATTTGAGCGTCCGTAACTTCAGGTTGCACTGCAACTATGAAAGGACGTTTGAATGAAACAAGCGAAAACAACACCTAGTTATTAATATAGGTATACCGAATTAACTGCATTGCGCCGTGAATTACTCACGGATGTAAAAAGTAAGTCGGACTACAAGACTTACATTCATAGTAGAAAAGGACTTGGTCCTTTTTTACTCCTATATTTGTCACCACTAAAGCATTGTCACATTACAGATATGCTTCCGCCTGAAAATAAGCAGTATGTGCATTTCTTCATCGCTTGTCTGACACCTTGATGCCTTTATACCGTCCAGCAAGCTCCCGCAGTTTGCAAAGAAAAATAAAATACGACATAAATATACCACACAATAAAACCAACAAAAAACAGCGTCCGCCAAGCATACGCACACCTAATGTAAGTATAATGGCTATACGAACGCGCGGAAATGCCTTACAGCATATTATGTAACTTGCACTTTACGACGTACTGCCTTTGTGCGTTCAGTCTCCGGCGCTATCTTGTACCTATAAGGAGTTCTTGTATAAGCAGTTCAGCTGTAACTGTTGAGATGCTGAAACAAATGTGGTACTGTAATCACCCGAGGCCAAAAACCCATCCCCTGAAAGATGCAACAAGCAAGCCAGAAGCGAGACTCGCATCAGGTATTAGCTTCGCAGGTGAAGTTGCATCTCGATTTTATTTGCTGCTCGATATCTTCAAACAATGATTACAACTGTTAAGCAAACTACTATACCCGCCCCTTTTCAGCGAAGTTTTCCTTCATGGGACACTGCAAATTCAGGTTCGTTTTGAGTTTTCCTCTGCGAGCAAGTTTTTGTTCTGAAGGAAGGGAAGATATAAAAGAAAACGTAGGTCATCAAAAATAAAAAACAGTGGCCCAAGTGCCTGCTCAAATTTCGTGCGTAGTTGAAGAGCGTACTATTTTTCCCTCTCTCAATGACCGCAATCCAGCTCTGCAGTACGCGAGAAACACGAGATTGCTCTACTTGATTTTTTGTTTAATGTTCTACTTTCAACAGCGCAGTCGGTTGACTCTCGCGCATCACGGAATATTTCGGTCAGTCGCTTTTCGTGGAAAATACGCCTAAAAATGTGAGAACAAGGATGACGGGCTTAATAACAGACCTCAACAGAGCGCCTGCCAACCTCCATGCCCTAATGCGCATATGGCGCAAGGTGCGTTCGCTGTTGTTGAAAATTCTATCATTTCCAGCCGCCATGGCTCAGTGGCTATGGCGTAGTGCTGCTGAGGACGTGGGTTCGATTCCCAGCCGCGGCTGTTGCATTCCAATGGGGGCGAAATGCAAAAGCACCCGTGTACGTTAAATAAGCCGAGGTGGTCTAAATTAAACCGGAGCTCTCCACTTTATACGGTGTCACTCTGAACCACAGCGCTTTTTCGGGTCGTTAAACCCCGTAATTTATTTTAAAGCCCATTATTTAATTGCAAGGGGAAGGGAATATGGGAGTCGTCGTCCGAAGACCACTACATGATAATAATATTATTATATAATAATATAAGATAATAAAAAGCGCGACTACATCAACCGCCCAAGTCATGTGGTGTTGATAAAGTGGAAAAGGAGACTTCTATGTTCGAAACATGTGGGTACATGGCGCCGCTTATAGTGCGTGGAATTTGGTCATTTATTTTTCTGTTTGGAGCTCAACAATACGCGCTGCTGGACTGGTTTTGTTTCTCAATAAAACGGGCATCGCTCCACGGTGTCCGGCGGATCTTGGAAGTAATACGCAGACCGAATCACAGATGCCTGAAGTAGTCGAGCGGGATGCGCCGGAATACACCTTAGACTCCTCGCCATGTGTGCTGGGCGCGAGATCGGATGGGACAAGCGCGTGCTAATCATGCGCGATTTTATCGAGGCGTAGGATTGCATGTTATCTGTCTGCGAGCAGAACCGCGGATGACAGTGTGATTTTTTTTTAATTATGGGGTATTACGCGCCAAAGCCACGATCTGATTATGAGGCACGCCGTAGTGGGGAACTCCGGGATAATTTCGACCACCTGGGGTTCTTTAACGTGCACCTAAATCTAAGTACACGGGTGTTTTCGCATTTCGCCCCCATCGAAATGCTGCCGCCGTGGCCGGGATTCGATCCCGCGATCTCGTGCGACAGTGTGATCAATGAGCCATAACCGACATATGCAAGCAGCAAAACGTGCATGCCTATGTATCGGTAAGGTTCCGCATGCATATCGCAAGGATGCTCACGGCGCTCTTCATCAACTCATGTCGAACGCGGCAGGTATCGCCAGACGTCGCGCGTTTAATCCGGAGTCGACCGCTCGAACATCTCAGACAAGTGTCGGTCGGTCTGTACGTGGTTACACTTTCGGGTCCATGTGAGGTGTGAGACAATCTTAAAAGGAGTGGTGAAAAAAGACGAAGTTAGGAGGAGCACGGAGCAGACGGGTACAGAGCCGCTAGCAATCCAAAACTGGTACGGAACGAACCCCCTTTCGCGGCCAAATTTTCTTTTTTTTTTTCGTTTCTTTTAAAATTCCAGGCCGACGCTTTTCACGCATACACGAGCCTGCGTGGCCAAAGGCTTCCGTAAAACGGCGCTTTCGGAGCGTGTATACGGCCGCAAACGAGAATGCGCCAAGTCGTTTCCAAGTCATTTTTCACTGGGATTCATTAAGCACTTCGCGGTGAGCTCTCGCAGTGAGTTTCCCAATCCCGTCTATCGAAAAATATTTTCATAAGCCATCCCATTACAGCGCAGCGCGATAGAAGTGCTCTTTAGAGCGAACAGGGAAATGGGGGGGCTGAGCGGCGACGCTTAAGAGGGAGCTCTTTATGCTATCGTCTCGGAACGGCGAGCAAATCACCTCAAAGCTCCTCCTGCGATTTCTTTCTTTTTTCTTTTTCACCAAAGAAGGCGTGCGACGGGTGCACGCAGAGACGCTTGCAGTCACAAGTAGCAAGGACAAGCGAAACTTCGAATACACATCATTTACCTCGCCAGTTGCTGGCGACAGCTTTTGGCGATATTTGCACCTGGTCGTCGGGCGTGACACGGCCACAAGTGCGCGCCAGAGTACAGGAAGCGGCAACCCTGACAGCGGCATACCTTCGCCGACAAGGTCTGACCATATCAACAGAAATATGTGCACCAGTGGCATTTACACGAAAACCGATGTCCTTTTCAACCCTGTGTGCATCGAGGGCCAGTAAATTGTGTATAGATAGTGTACATGTGACGTCACGCAGCCATATCTCACCACGCTGGTACCCAAAGACGGCGACTACGATGACGTCAGTGCAACGTATTATCACGCGCAAACTGTTTTGCTTTTTCACGGCGATTGTTTTTCACCGGTTTATCATTGTTATCGCTCTGACGTTCGACGCAAGAAGCGCTTTTTGTTGCTGTCATGCTGTCATGTTCCTTACTTACGCCCCTTCTCGACCTGCTGGCACCAAAAGATGGCGTCCGCGATGACGTCCGTGCAACATATGTATAAGAAAACTCGCAGGTTCTTAGCCGTTATTGCGGATCGTGACCTCATCTGGAATCCCCATGTCTCCTACATGAAGAAATAACTCGTTTGTATCGAGAATATGTTTAAGTTCACAGCTGGAAAATCGTGTGTTACAGCTATAACACGTCACTTTTTTCTCGGATTTCTGCGATACAGACTTCCCGTCTTGTACACTGTAGTGCAAGGAGATCGGTCTTGCATGCGTTGGACAAGCCCAAGCACTTCGGACATGTCGTGGCCTCCCGAGATGTCCTTCGACAGCTGCCACGATTGTCTTTGCACAGGAGCACCAGATAACCACTCATACCGTGGCTAAGACGCTAAGAGCGCACATTTGACACATTTCACGGCTACCATCCCACCATTTAGCCGTTTTGCCAGGGCGACGACCACAGGCTACAATCTGTGGTATTGTGTGACGAGACACCATGACTCGATACCACCTGGCTTCAAGCCTGCGAAACGCCCAACATCGGCATTGTGGTGTCTCCGGCAAATTGACGTGTGCCTGGGATTGTTAAGAAGGCAGACTTGTCACTACTAGCCCTGAAGCAGTTGTCTCAGCTTCTCCTAAACATGTCTTATTTTGACCGTATACGGACAGTTCCTCAAATTCACCCAGCTTTACCGGAGCAATAGAAGAGACGCCATCTCCTTGCAATTTAAATACTCTCACAATACGAGGTCGACAGCAGCAGCACTTGCTGGTCTTCAAGGTGCACTCAATACTGCTCCAGCAGCCACCAAATCTTTCGGCCATTTTCTGCGATTCGAAAGCAGCCCTACAAACTCCGCAGTTTGCCCTACGTCATGGGTTACACGAGCAGCTAGTGTAAGAAATAAGGCACGCTCATCGCCAAGGGGTCGAGAAAGGACACGACATTGTATATCAGTGGTTGTTGAGCCACTGCGGAATAGTCGGCAACGACAGCGCAGATGAAGCTGCTCGCTCGGCTCATCAAAAACATCAACGGGTGCTTATATACCACTCTCAAGAACGGATGCTGTGCGGCAACTTCAATCACTTGCTCGCCACATCGCACAAGTTTCTACGATGGAATTCACCGGGTTTCACAAACTAACGCTTGCACTCTTTCAACCCTAACTTGCGACTTCGCCTGCCACCTGGACTCTCCCATCGCGAAACAACTTACTGTGTCGCATGTGGTTGCGCGTCGCGTTTAGAAATGCCGATTCATTCCTAATAGAAACGGCCAACAGTGCGCGTGCAATTTGTGCGGTTGCGATGAGACTCGAGAGCACCTTCTGTGTCACTGCTCATGCTTTGACGCTCAGCGACCGTGATCTGCAAGCTAAACTCAGCCTGTTGGATAATAGAGCGCTCTCGGAGGAAAAGATCCTGGGACAATGGTCAGTGCATTATTGCATGCAAAAGGCAACAAAAAACCTTCTGCATTTCTTAAAGGCTACTGGACTGTACGAACGCTTGTGAAAGCGGATATTCCTGTTTGCTTTTTCAATCTACATGCGCAAATCTAGGACGACTGCCAACGCTCCATGCAGGATAGTTACTCTGGAACAGCTTAATCATGCCCTACGTCATGTATTCTGCAGAAGTGAGGTACAAAACGCCCGTTTACAGAAAGAAAAAAAAATAAGGAAGCTAGTATAAGAAGTTCAAGCCCGCTGTGTTGGAGTACTAGAGAAATATTTACCGGCCTGAATTGAATTTGAACTGAATTTCGTACAGCGAGAAACAGCCAGAGCGACGGCAGCTTTCCATTTCTTCACGCCACTTGCGGCTGTTCAACTGGTCAGCCAATACACTCGTCTGTTTGCAATTCTTAATGCGACATAATACATGGCAGTACTGTTGCTGCTACTTCTTTCGGCCCGGGGCAATAAACGAATAAGCGGACTGTTCCGGCTTCCTAGGGAGGCAAGAATGGAGGGGGTGCATCCTTTGTGTGCGGACCAATTTCGCATGTCTCCACTCATTGTTATGAAATCCTTTCGCGGAGCGCCTTCGGCAGACGTGGCGTAATGAGCCATTCGCCTGGTAGCGCCGCCGCGCTTTTGTGCGCGAAGCTCTGCACGCCAGTAATGCTTTCATTGCGGCCGAAAACAATACGAAGCTCGCCTTTGTTGCTGACAGAAGGGCGGGGAAAGGCTACGCAATTTCGAGCGTGATAGAACAACAATGGTAGCTGCGATATTTCTCCTCAATCTCTTACTTGTTTCCTTTTAGTTAGCAATGACGCGATTCAATCCTTTCGGGCCGCAGGGAAAACAATGCGGAGCTCTGCGACGCACGAACCTCAAACCGGAGCAACGAATGAACTACGAGCATAATGAGACTGGTGTACCGCGATCGTCGGGAACTTTGAGTTAATGGCAGAATTCGTGTCTGGAGCTGCCATAACAGCGAAAATATAAATCTACTCGGTTCGCCTGCGAGTGGAATGAGCTTGCTACACCAACGTGCCGTCAAACAAGGTGTACCGAAGCCAGAAACTGTGTTCATTCGAAGGCGGTGCCTGAATGTGCCCCGGTCACAAGGTAACGTGCATGGGCAATAGGATATAGCAAAGTCTATACCGCGCCGGTTATAAAGCCTAACGATCACCGTATTTCGGACGCTCGCTATGTTGCCTTGAAAGAGTGAACAAATACTGGTCGCGCAAAGATACGGGGCTTTAACCGATTGTAACTTTTGTGGTGACACTTCTTTCAGAAGTGACGTATACTAAGCATGAGAAACCTCGTACAAAGAAGCAAAAACATTGCAGAAACGACAAGACTCGAACATTTTACTGACAGGGTGGCGACACATTTATATACGGCGCAATAAGTGCCGCATCCAAGACAGCCGGCTTTGTTTACTGATACACTTAAACGCGGCTTTACCCAAATGCGTCATATATTCCTCTTATTTTTATATTTGTTTCGCGACCCGAAGACTAACACAAGCATTCGTTACACGCAATCGTCACACGTGCGTCCCGTCACGCCCAAGTGCTGTTCAAAAGGTCGACAGAAAGCCGGGCAGCCGCCGAGCCCCCAATAAACCGCCAATTTTATGGGCCGCGCCTCAGCGAAAAGCCACCCGCGAGGATCTGACAACACTTTGTTGGGAGCTAGTTGCTCAGTCAGTGCCAGCTGCTTGCTCTCATTAGCGTCGTTAAGCGGCGTTCGAAACGAGTTCCAGCAAGCACGAAGCAAACCAAGTAGCGGGAAGCGGGCCTCGAGTGAAGCGCGGCGGCTCCCGGAACACTTTACAAACGAGCCCCGGGTTCTGTTCTGCCCGCGCAGATACTGTTTTTGTTTTTTGCCCCGACCCGGGTGCTCCCCCCTCTTGGGCTCCGAGGGGGAGGCCCGCAAACTGCCGGCTAGAGAGAGCAGCAGCCTTGAAACCAGCTCTAATGAGAGCGCCCAGACGGGATAATGTCTCCGTAACTGTGTCCGTCTCCCCCCGCAGCTTCTTAAACCAGTACCCTGGACTGCTCGTTTCCAACGTCCGCGCCTGGGAGAACTAACTGGAAATCGAATCTACCCGAATAACAACGTCTCTTTGTTCTCCCAACAATCGCGCGCGCGCGGGCAGAAAGAAGAGAGAGAGAGAGAGATAAAAGAAAGAGCCAAACCGCCGAGAAGAGCCAAGTTCACGCAGCTAAGGGAAAGAGGCGGCCCGAGGAGAAGCAGCAGTGGCGCTCGCGCAACGAACGCTGCCGCCGACGGTCCTGGTAATGGCCCGAATCAATACCAGAAATCGCTCCCGACCCACCGACGAAGCCTCGAGAACCGACGACGGAGCCGTAACTGGCACCGGAGGGCCATGTACCGATTCTCGGCAAGACTGTCGGTCGCTGAAACGCGGAAATTCCGCCGAACGCTTGCTGCGGCGATGCGCGGCCGTGACCGCGAAATTGCGTTCGGCGGCCATTGTTGAGCGATCGCCGCTCGTTCCCACTGCTCGAAGCAATGCCGTGAGCCACTTAATCGACGAATGCCGTCCGAGGTCTGGCCCCAAAACGTGGCGCGAGACTGCGCCAGGCCAGGCCTATTGGCTTCGGACTGCCTGTGGATAAAGTTCTCAGAAACGCGAGACCCTTCAACTGCGCGCGGCCAAGTGTTAGCTACGAAAACGAAAGAAAAAAAAAAAAGGGGGGGGGGGGGGGGCGAACTAGTATTTGTCTAACAGTAAACACAGACGCAATCTTTCTCTTCAAATATTCATAGCATTCATAGATCAAAAGGATATTTTACTTTTTTTTAACATCGGTGAATCTGCATTTATCGATGAAGTCTTTCGAGACTGGACATCTGGAGGGCGTGAATTTGACACATTGCGACCGCCGGTGACTCACGGGTAAAAATTAATGAAGCGGCTTTGCTGCGCCGTCATACACGTGAAAAGACTTGCACGTATAATTAATATAAAAAATTGCAAATATGTAAGTTGTTCGTGAAGGCGGCCGCAAACTACAGAAATATCTGGGCGCAGCTGGACACCAAAGCTGCAGCTGGACACCAAACCTGCGGCTGGCAGCTTTTACTTGCGGGCAATGACAGCCATGACGTCACTATATCAAACTGATACAGCCGGCATTAAGCCGAAGTGGACAGGAGCTTATAGGAATGCTTGCAGAAGTCAGCCCAAAAATCCGAGCACGACGTGCTGATTTTATCAACAGAAATAAAACGATAGGTATAGTAAAAGCAGCATAATAACATCCGCCAGCAGTGCACGTTTTTGAACACCTGCGTAAGAACAGTTCAGTAGCGCACGGTGACGAGAAAGCAAAGCGCTTGTCCAGCTGAAGCTTGCTCTTGTTCCGCTCATATGGAACGCGTACTATACAAACGGTGCATGTACAATTTCATGGACAGCAGCCATACGCTGACAGCAGCGCGTCGCAGCTTTTGCTACTTTTTTTTCGACCTGGCGTGCGCTGTGCTCCTTCTGAAATGCTGCCTGTTTCGCTACTTCGCGAGTACACACGAAGCCAGCGTACGGCGTAAAATGCAGTCACGCATAGCGAGTCACTTTTGGAGAGCGACGTTCCCTCCCCGAAGCATCCCGTTCGCAGCACGCTGGCGCAGCCTAAATATGCAAATAGACTTGCATCTATACCACACCTGACTCACAGGGCCACACGACTCCTGGAAACGATCGTCTGCTCCAAGGAGCTTCCTGCGAGCAGCCAGTGTTTCTCAAACGCACCGCCCTTTAAGTGTACAGAACGGGAGACGCCGTTCGGTGCTTCAGCAGGCTAACAGAGCGTCCGACATTTCAAAGGCTATCCATAGCCGTGCCCTTTAGCTATTGCACGCTTAACACCGGGAGACATAAATTCACCTAAATGAAAGCTCGCAGCAGCAAGAAAAGAAAATCACACAGACAGAGGGGGGGGGGGGGGGGGGGGGGGGGAGAAGAAGAGGCGGAAGAAACAACTCAACTGCAGTCATACCGTGTCCGGGGAGCACAGAAACGCGAGCAGGCCGGAGAAAGGCGTGCAAGCACAAAGAAGCGCTGACGTTGCGGGGGCAGACGCTGCCTGGCGGAAATCGAAGCTGAATCTATCCGAAGCGATCGAGATTCGAGCGGGTAGTTTGGCCATCTTTTATTCATGACGATTTCTCGGGACGAACCCGGAGCAGACTCGGTGACCGATTCTGCGGTGAGAGGCGGCGCCGCTGGGCTGGGGCGGTTTGTTGGCACGAGCACCGCATCAAAGGGATCGTGGGCCCGTCTCCCGCTCGGCAAACAATTGAATGAACACGCGGGAGCAGCGTGCCCGCTTCTCCTTTACAGTGCCTTTTCGCCCCTCCGCACCGGCTGAGCGCGCGCGTCCTTCGGGACTGGCGTTCCCGCCGCGGCTGCCGCTGTTCTACGCACGCGCGCAGGCCCACCTGATGATGGCGCGAGGGCCGTGCTCAGACGTAGCGACACCTTTTTTTTTCCCCTCACAAGCACGTGCTTGTGCTGTTATTCCGAAAGACTACTGGGTCCCAATTCACAAAGCTTTTCGTTCTGAGGTGCTCTTTGCCATTTGTCGGCCGCCTTCGGCAACAGTATGTCCAGCATAAGCACAGGCTGGAACTTTCTCTTAGGAACAATTCTAGCGTTTTTCGTGAATACGAGCGCTGGTTATCTCTCCTAGGCAAGGTAAAGCACGCATCACTGTTGTTCTATTAGAGTAAGAGGCACTGCGAAACATCTGCCTAGCAGGGCTACGGAGCTCAGTCGTTACATTAAGCGAATGCATGCATCTTTTCAAAAGGTTGCCCTGCCAACCGAAAACCAATCTCGGGGAAACTTGCTGCTCTACCGGCCGAGGAGTAAGAGAATAGAGTTAATCTAGGCACCCTGCTGGAATTCCCCGTGGGGAAATCCTTTATTTATTCATTCACTTATTTATTTTTGTCGAATAAACATTTTTGTCGATCTCTTTCTCTCTCTTTAGAGTAGCCGAACGAATGTTGATTGAAGAAAAATATAGCCCATGGCGGCAGAGGATTAGTTGGAGGAGCAATGAGATTTGGAAATCTACAGGCATAAGATGGAGTGGTATTAGCATAAGAGGGAGTGGGGTTTAGGACTAAAATTACGATAAGCTTCATCGCGAGACAAGTGCTGAACTCATGGGAAAGCAAGCAGTTTCATAGTAAGGGTTTAATTGGGGGCGGGTAATTATTCAAGAAAAGTGGACGCAGGAGCAGCCACCGCCAAAGCTCACCGGTAGGGCATCTTACACGTCAGGCGGAGGTGGTGAGTTCGGCTCCCACCCGCAGCAAAACTGTCTTTTCTCGCACTTTGATATCTATATTAAAAGACTAAATTTACAGTAAATTTAATCCTATAGTGCTTAATTATTTAGATATGATTTCCCCCGCGTAATTATTGGCTAGTCGTCTGGCTGGCTTTTTATACCACTTTGTTTTTTTTTTTGTTTTTTTAGTTTGAACAGGTTTCTAAAATGGCCAGTTCTGTTCCGTATTTGCAGGTGTACTTATGGAACAGGCGGACGTTACTTGCACGACAAATCGCAATACCCAGGGTGCTAATTAAAAATTCACTAATTAAGCTTTAATTATTCACTTAGGGCACATGTTTCAACTGCGAAATTGAAGTCGATCAGTATATGGTGAAGTGAAGCGGCGGCCTCAACGCTAGACATTTTACTCGGTGCCTGCGCACGGACTCAGGCGACGAACACGAAGCGCTCTTAGCGTTGAACGTAGTATAAACCTGATTTTCAACAGAAAGAGAAAAAAAATTGAAAGTTAACTTTATAAAGCTAGATATGCTCAGAACACGGGCTTATTTATCAGCGAGTCAAGCTCGAAATCAGTTTGTTGTGACGAAAATAAGTTTGCAGCAGCAGCACTATATACGCGTGCTCTTAGCGACGTCTGTGTAGCTCGGTTCTTCCTTGTGGTACGGCATACGTGAAACATTTGCATTCCTCAGCGCTCGTCTGCCGTTCACGCGTTCACCTATCACAGCGGAAGACCGCCTCACCTTTCTTTCGTCGGTGTCGCGCAGAAACCTTCCCAAAGGGAATACCAGCAATGCTATAGTTACGGCTGGTGAATACTGACATACAATACACATCCATAAACCGCTTCCATTACTCTCCCCTCCCTCTCTGTTTGTCCCTGCAATCACGAGAGGACCTCATGCGCACATCTTGCGCGTCCTACTAAAGATGGAGCGCGCAGGCTAAGGCACAAACTAAGGAATACACCAGCAACTCCCGAATGCGTATATAGACGAACGATGATGAGAATGAATGGAAGGCCGGCACTTCAGATTCTTGCTCAAAGCCAACACCTTTTTCTTTTTTCATATCGCTATCAACGACGCTGATACCATACTGCACCCTCCCCTGCCTCCTTCCCACAGCCCTCCTTCACGTACTTCCCTTTCATTACTCAATATGCCGTTAGGGTTTTGCTCACTTCGGGTGTCGACCTGCGAGCGTTCTTCAACAGAAGGCAGGACGACGAAACGATACAAGCGGGAAGATTGATGAATGCAGAGGAGAGCCGGTGCGCGGCCTGCCGGGATGAATGCACTTGGGCTTCGGCGACGTATAGGCCGCGCGTGTGACGCGAGATATCGCAGCGCCTAAAGAGCCTCTGTCAGGTACCCGAGAAGTGCATTAAGGAGCCAGGAGAAAAACACAGGAATAGGCTTCACTTCTATGGCGGCGGTTTCTTTTTCTCTCTGCATCGCACACTTTAAGGAACACAATTGCATTCTGCAGCTTTAGCGTTAGCTCTTAACAAAAAAATCGCACAGTGGTTGCCCCATACTTTGACTCGCGGGTTCCGCGTAATGAACAGAAGAACAGCAGGATATCATCACACAGTCCCTCGAGACATCCGTGATAGTACAGAAAAAGAGAAGTTACGTTCAATTAAAATCTCTTGCTTGCCCAAATCAATACTGATTCTTCGCGCGGATACGTTGCCTATAAAATGCATTGCAAGAAACAAAGTCAGGGCGCCAGATTTAGTCTAATCTGTTAAGTTGGCGAAATAACTACGAAGAAATATGCGCCATCGGTCAGAGAAGAACAGCCTTCTTTCTCCTGGACAAAATGCGAAGCGCCGGAAGCGTCAGTCTGCATTCACATTTTTTTTTCATTACAAAGTGGTAATAATATTTATTTGCAAAAACATAGTGCACCGCATGCTTGACAATTGCGAAACATAATAGAGCGTGGTGCAACTAATGTTCCAGATAACCCGCTTTTTAATGAGACATTGAGATTTTCCTTGCCAGAAAGTTTTATGTATGCAACACAAAGGTGACGAATTATGAGCGAAATGTAAAACTGGTATATAAGAACAATGCCAGTTAGTCGACTCGAAATCTGGCGGGTGAGCCCTGTGCGATAGTGCTTCATTTCCAAGGCTGCGTACTCTCACTGACTCGCTCGGCGGTGACAAATAGTCACTTAGCCTGCTTGAGTAAATCAGGTACGCTGTACATGTTTTTCATTCTAGCATTTTCTATACATCTCCATAATAGTTTTTTTCCTTAAAACGTTTACATCTACCTTGTACCTCTTTATGCCTGTAATGGATCCGGTCCTATCAATATCTTCCTTGCTTTTTTTTTTTCACCAAAACTCTAAACGTCTTTAGCTTATCTCCACTGCTGACCCGCTTGTATATACTTCCATCTACTTTAAATCCCGGCGCTCACGAAGCTGTACGTACGTTACCTACAGGGCTTGCTGGGTATCTTTCGCATTCCATTAGGGTGTGCTGATTCGTCTGCGGAATTTTGCTGCGGTAGACACATGACTCATCTTGTTGAGAATATTTGCCCCGGTATATTTTTGTCCTTGGGCAACCAGCTCGAGCCTCAAATAGCAAGGCGCTGCCCTTTGTACAGATTTTCCCTCCTAATTTCTTTCTTGCCATTCTTCTAAATATCCAGTCTTGTTTCCATTATTTACATCCAATTTACTGTCTGTTTCCCTCACTTTCTTTTTGATGACTCCTGGTTGTCTACTTACACTTTCAATTACCCTGTACTTGGTTGCCAACTTTCTTGACCTCTACCTCCATTCTGTGTCCACTCTGTTCAGGTAGAGACACTTGTGCACTTTAGCCGTCCATTTATTTTCATCCATGTTCCTGAGTATTTCTTCAAAACCAATTTTGTTCGCTTCTCTGACTTGAAGTCAAATCAACCGAAGCGCCTTTCGCAGCGCAGCCATTGGTTGCGCACGAGGCTAATAGACACCTAAACACTAGCTATTTTAATGGAAGGCATCGAAGAGCCCACAGCGCTTATATTTTCTTAGTTTCATTCTCATTTTACAAGCACTCAGAAATACCGTAAGCATTCGTTTTATTTTTATTGCGATAGCAATTATATGGACACTCCAAGTGCATTTCTGCCGTCGCCGTGGACGTCGCTGTGAGGTTCCGTATAAAGTCCAAACACAGTAACTCCGGCGGCGGCCGCGCGGTCACCGTATCTTGAATGCCATCTGCGACGTCGAAAAATTGAGCGCCCGCGCGGGCCTCATCTTCAAAGTGATCTGCGATGTGGCCAAAATACAACTAGCACCGGTAGCTTCATATGCGCTGTGCTTTCAACGTTTAGTTCGCGTTGAAGCGAGAGAGGCACGAAGGTCAATTCGCTCGCTGCTGCTGCCGCGCCTCCTCACTCCAGCGTTTTCACAGCGAGATGTGTTCGTGTTCACCTGTGCACGTGACACCGTGCTTGTTAATTTAGCTAGTAAGCGAATGCTTACAAGTTTATACGGCCGATAAAACTACTATCCTTAGTTCGTATAGTTGTCTACTAACTTGCTATCGCAATCGATGCTTCGCCTTTCGGCGAAACTGCGACATTTTTTTTTGTAAGTAAAGAAATTGGTGACAATTTCGATCGAACAACGATTCGGCATAGAAACGGCCGGAAGCTATGTAGCTAGATTACAGTGCAGAAATATCGTCCACGGTCTTCGCGGGGCTTCAAGCGCAGTTTGCTCAGAAAATCAATAAATAAAGAAGGCGTCGTGCGCATGCAGTACTAGAGTGCTACATATGTAACACAGACATTTGCGAAGTTCACGTTAAGGACTGGCTAAATTGTTTTCGTTTTTTTGCTCACAGCTTGCGTCTTAACTCCACATATATTAGATAGCGTAAAATGCTTGCGTTAGTGTATGCGCGGGCGACTGAACGCTAATGCTATTGTACGCTGCAGAGTACAGTGCGAAGTAGACGTTTAGAATAGCGTCACCTAGCGGAACCTAGTGGAAAGCTAACGCGAATAACGTTAACACAAACTGCTTCGAAGCCACCTAGACGTTAATGTCCGCGAAGTACAAGTACGCAACAAATATCAAACTAATCCGATGATGTAACTATTATCCGCAAAGCACCGACTAAGTTACCACGATGGCAACAACTAACTGATAAAAATTTAGGTTGTGGCGCCATCTATATCAAAAGTACCAGCAACAATTCATAATCTATGGCCTCTGAGATCTGGCAGCGCGCGCCGCCAAATTTCGGAAGCCATGCACAGCCAATACAACCGCTCTTACTAAGCCTAAAACACTGAAAATGTTAGAACTAATTGTGGAAACAGCGCACGATTGTCACTAATGCTCTGCTGTGGAAGCATCATGACACAAATCTAAAGCAAATACGGACATCATTTGGGAACGAGTGGATCAAAAAGTGCCGGACGGTGACTTGATAGATCCAAAGCGGACGGCAGCCACGATGATGATGACTTATTGGCATCCCCTTTGAAACTGGGCGGGGACAAATCATCACCTAGCCTGCTTGAGTCACTCAGGTATGATATGAATGCTTTTCCTTCTAGCATTCTTGTATAGACCTCTTTAATATTCTCTATCTACCTTGTACCATTTCCTATACCTGTAATGGGTCCGGTCGTATCAGTCTCTTCCCTGTATTTTTTTTGTTGTTTTTTTTCAGCAATACGTTCGCATACACACAAGGCTCGCCCTCACGTGCGTTAGCATTGAACGCTAAATCCCGGAAATAGCGTACGATCGCGAGATCCCCGGCGCCGCTTACGTATGGGCATTGCGCAGTGTGCATCACGCAATGCAAACGCTTATTTCTTGCATTTGCTGCTGCACGCTATACCAAAGCTGTCAATCTTTCGCAGGCGTTATCGCGTACGTGCGAACCCTTTCGAGCCTTTATTTCGCATTCGAACTTTCTAAGACGACTTTCTAAAACAATAACATCCGCAAAGCGCGTTGGACGCCCTTTTCTGGGTTTTATTTCACGCGTTTCCGAACATTCCAGGCGCTGCTGTTTCGCGTCTCGGGAGCATAGTTTTACTACGCACTACTACATCTCGCGTGGAACAGCTATCAGACGCGGGACCTCTCAAATAGTCGCCCAACCTCCCATCTAACACTATTTTCCGCGGGCGCGCCCACACAACACAAACACACGGGAGCTTTAGCAAATACAAGTCCTGCTTGGCCCACAACGGCTACACGAAACCACTTCGAAATAACGCGCGCATTCCAGCGGCATGTATCTCACGTCCGTCTCGGTAATATATTTGACAGACACACAGGGAGTCTCTGGATTCAAGTTTTGTATTGTTTAATGTACTGAAGTTCTGACACTATGTTAAGCTAGCACGCAAATGCAAACACGTATTCGCCTGCAGAGCTCTTAGGATATATATGGCCCTCACTCTGAACAATATATGCTGACAGAAGGCCGTCCGTTATAAGACCTGTCTGCGAGACCGGGACGTTATCGGCCGAGAGCATTCCTAAACTTTATAATGCTGCCGTGAAACCAGGCAGTTCAGCACTTTGTTTCTGGGCGCTCACGCACAAAGTGTAGGAGACGGCGCTTGCGTCCAGATGTTTCAGCAGGCGAGACGAAGATGGGAGAAGAAAAAAAAAAAAAAAAAAGCCAACGGTATATCGCTCTGCAGAGCGCAATGGCTCTGCACACATAAATCACGCGCGACCTACGCGAAAACACTAAATCCGGCGGGCGTATAGCTGCTCGCTTTCAGTAGAAGGAAGCGAAAATCGACGTCCCCATACTACAACTGCTATTAAATACACTGCTCAGAGCTATCGCGGGTTCCCCTAGGGTTTCGGTTCCGATTTCCAGAAAGCAGCGAGAGTGTACAAGAAATAGTTAAGCCGGGCGCAGAGGCGCAGTTCTCACTCCCGGACGAACGCCAGCCCCGGGATCATAGCGAAAAAAAGGAAAAAGGCACGTGGACGGTTTGGGCAGTGTGGGCCTTTACAAATCCGACTGCGTGGCGATTCAAGCGCCATTTTTCGCGGCTGCTCCGGGTCCGCGGCTCCAGTTCGCCGCAGTCGGGCACGCAGCCGCGCCACTGGGGAATCCGGGCCGGTTGAGCGCGCACACAGACCCGTCGGAGATCACCGATGCACGGGGCAAATACGGCGCTCAGAACTCTGGTTTCCCCGCCGGGCCGCTCCTCCGTCGGGAAGACGGGCTCGCAGCTAGTAAGTCGAGTGGAACGAATGGGCCTACCGTGATGGCCGACGACTATGTAAAGCGGCGACTCACGAGCGGCCAGAAGCTTGAGAGAAAGTGGACTCGAGGCACGCCGGCGAGTCCGCACACGGCGAGTCGATTTCAAATGCGGCGGCGTCACGAAGCCCACCGCGACGCCCTCTGTTGGCGTACTGACGCAAAGCAGCTCCCCTTTTCCACGGATACACTCGGGCGATTGGAGAAAGGGTGGGGGGGCGGGGGGGGGGGGGAAGAAGAAAAAAACGAAGAAAAGGTGGTGGCGGGGGGAGATGATATTTCGCTCGAACGCGACGTTCCCGGATTTTGCCGGAGCACCGAGTACAATGTCTCGACTAGATCATGCAGTGGACGCACGCACGTGATTAGCAGGCGAAAAAGCAATGTCGCGCAGGTTGCGTACCCTACTTGCAAAGCGCTATGCAGTGACACCGTTTAAGCGGCGGTCCTCATTGTTCAAGATATGAATCGGATAAGCGCAATGAGTTGTGTAAAAATCTCTCGAGCTCGTAACAAGTGGTCGCGGGTTTCAAATTCGCATTGTCCCCTTTTTCACTGACGAAAAAGAAAGCAACGTTCTCATACAGTACAGTACCGTTGTGAACGCGCTACAAATATAGTTAATAATATAGTTAGTAAGATATAGTGCACTGTTATACCAGGTGTTTTTAGCTACAACAAATTTTTAAAAATTGCCTGTGGAAGATAGCCCAATTCTAGCCCTTGAGCTAAATTGCTCGGTGGGTTGGCCATTACTTCAACGAAAAATCAAAATGCGTCATTGAATAATTAACATTATTACACAAATTAACTTTTTTAATTACTTACTTTAGAGCACATATCTTAGTTTGTGAATTGCAGCCGGTGAGTTCGCTAGGTGTATCTACTTGGAACAAATTCTCAGGAGATAATTTTCAATGTGTCCCACGAAATGCATTGGCGTTCCAGTTACTTTTGTGCTTCAATGCATAAAACAGCGTTTTCTAAAAAAAAGTATATGGAACAACAGCGCATACTTACTGCAAGTTTGACGCCGCATATCTCGAAACCGACGCCACCCTCAGAATTTGTTCTAAGTGGATATGCTTTGCGAACTCACTAGCTACAGTTAATAGATTGAATTATGTACCATAAAGTAATTAAATAAGATGTAATTAGTGTAACTTTGTTAATGATTCAATCAACCATTTTGATTTCTCGTAGAAGTAATGGCCACATCATCGAGTAATTTAGCTCAAGAGTTAGAACAGTGCTATCTGCCACAGGATAATTGTAAAAATTTGGTGCAGCTAGAACAAACATATAGAACGGCAACACAGTTAACCTCGCACTCACTCTGGGCAACGTCCGACCAATTTAATTTAATTAGGGCACCGTTGCATTGATGCGAAAGAAATGAAGACAAAAGGCCATCCACCCATCGTGATGTGGCCTCTACTTCTTCGGTGGGCCGGGACACAGCAGCTAAAGTAATTTTCGCAAATTGCGCCAAAAAAACTTGATGGCCCTCGACGCGGGAGGAGGGGGGCACAGCGCAGCAGCGAGGATGAAAAAAAAAACTCTCAGCCTCCCCGCCAACGTCCGATTCGGAACGCGTGCCCGCAGGAGCAACTTTTCCGGGCGCATCTCCGCGGCTGGGTGCGAACTAGAAGGGCACAAAGGCCGCGCCGCTGGTCGTGCAGTCCACGATCATGCAAATGAAATGCAAATGAAGGACGACCTCAATTAAGGCGCGATAGTCAAGTTCAATCGGCCGACCGTCGGAGGGTCGCTGTTGCTGCAATACTAATCACCCGGCGCGCTCTCCCTCCTTCGGCTCATTACTGAGGGCTCGGATTCCTGCGGCGGGTCGAAAGTTGAATTGCGGTCGTTGCGTCCGACGCTAACTCACCGGAAAGGAAAAGCGTCCGGCTCGGGCAAGCAGGATCGACTTTCCCCCCATTGATTCTCGCAGCTCGATTCCCACCGCAGTCGCCAGAGCAGCGGCGGGGTTTCTCGGAGGAGAGAACGTACTTGAGCAATTGGTAAATGAGACCCGCAACGCGAGATCTGGACGACGCCTGTACCTGCTTTCCAAATGGCTTCGCGCCATCACAGGTAATTTGCTCGTCAATGAGCGCGAAGACGGCGAGGTTACTATCGAAGGGGCGCAGAAAAGATGCTCTCTCCAGGGGCTGCGCGCCGGCTGACAGCGATGATGTGTGTCGGCAGCGGGCCGATGGTTCTGTGATCATTTGCGGACCGGCTAACGGCCGTGAGCGCGCGACCCGAGCACCACAAATGGCGCTCGCGAACAAGAGGGCGCGCGCGAGCTCATCGCTCGGCACAAAACGGTCTGTCTCCTGATAGGTGCCCATTTCCAATTTGAAGACTCTTGTCCGCTCCTCTGCTCGGATTGAAGGCGGTAATTTCGAGTGGCTGCGTTCAATGACGGCGCATCTATCGCTATATATATATATATCTCTCTCTCCTTATCAGGCGTATCTAAAGCTGAGCACAGTGTCAATGCAATACACGCAACAAACGCAGCGTTCTTCAGTTCAAGTTATATTAATCTCGCAAAGTCGATATGAGAGCGCAAAGCATTAAACTGTCACTGACATGTCCCCCAGCGAATTCACAGAAACAATACGTCACCTACTGCAGTCTTGCATGCATATGCAGTACCCGGGTCTCAAACAGGCGGCCCGCATAGATTTCATTTGCAGCCAACTCTTATTGTACATACCCGACACTTCTCAAGCGAATGAACCTCTTGTGGCGTATTTCACCTTTGGTTAGCCTAATGAACAATGAACGTCATCATCCAACGTCACATGCCACCGCATCAGCTTGACGTTGTTCAAGACAGCCGCTGAATGTGGCTGTCGTATATATCTTCGCCATGTACTACATCACCGTCAAGCACCAGGAATTTCGTTTCCGCCACAGACGTTGAATGTGCGTTGTAGTAGAGGTTTTTGAGAGAGCAGTACATAAGTATTTTTTGAAACACACCCCAAGCACGGATGCGTGCGCCAAGTAACAATGAATGGAAAGTCGCTGCGCTGCATTCTTTACGCATAACAGACGGGAAGTGAGCAGAATTCTGAAAGCGCATCCGGGGCTGCCGAACCGCATCACTCGCTCACTGAAACCGCCGCTTGCGTTGGCTGCTCAGACTTCCCTCAGGTTGCTGACAAATACAGTAAGGACTTCAGCTGAGGGCGTCCACGCGCTATTATAGCGTTTTAAGCTACACGCCACATTAGTCTCTCGCTGTAACCGCCCATTAGAAAGGTCGCTTCTGGCACAAAATGGGCACAAACAGACATGTATTCCAAACAAGCAACACAAACCGTAAAACCTAATGGGAGCGCGGGTTTCACAACCTAGGCAATCGGTAACGTCCGTCGCACGTTTTCTTGTTTTTCTTTCTGCGCGAAGCTGCCGGCAGTTTTTTGAGAGTGCCAAACTTATCAATGATGTGCAATCGGACAGGCTGCTGCGTGGTTAGGGTTCAACAGGAGGGCGGCACAGGTGTCCTACTGCAGCGCGGTCTTCTTCCCGCGAGCCGCAACTGATTAGAGATGCGGTCTGCGGAGACGGTCATCAACGAAACAGGACGCCGCCGCCGCGGCGTTCCGCAACCGTTAAGCCGCACTAACAGGAAGCGAACAGTGTATGCATAAACGTCTTCATTCCAGCACGCCGCGCTTTCGCCGCTGCCGGGCCATGAATATGAATGCCGGCCGGTTCACGCAAACGCTGGGCGCGGCAAAAGGCGACCGGGCATGCGCGCGCACGCGGCCTTGCTGCCCGTGGCTGCCACGACGCCTCTCGCAGAGGGGGGGAACGCCGCGGCGCGTCTTGCATACATATCGGCACTGTAGTACACCGGCGCACAAACGAGACACGCCGCATATTCCGCGGAAATTGAAACGGTCCGCGCGGAACGAACGACCCGCGCTTCTTTTCTCCGGCGAGACCCTTGCGAGGTGGCGCGCGCGCAGCTGTTCACACGCCCGCACAGAATGCTCCGATTGAGGACGCTTCGCACTACGCGACAAACTTCTCGCGTTCGGAACAAGGCAGTAATGCAAAACCTGAAATTGAAACTTCGCTGTGATTTCTGTTTGAAGAAGCACTGTCATTTAGTTGGTTATTTCGCGGTTAATTAAATAATGGTCCTTGTACCTCGGAAAACTAGAAATAATACCGGCAATTCTCAGAGCGCCCTAAATAATTTACTATAAACGCTTTTCCACGAACGAGTTTCGGTCTAGGTTTCGCAGGAAGTGTATGTGTTGTGAAATCATGGCGCAGAGGTTGGTCACGTGGAAGCAAGACATATCGACGTTTTTTACGTACACTGGCTCCGGCTCGTTCAGTACTCTGTTGTGATGCTACTAATTGCACGGCCCGATGCAGCAGCATAACAAACCACCGAGCGAGTGCCCAAATGTCACGATGTCCTTGCTCCCACGTGACCACCTTCAGCGCCATGACACATGAACCTCTTCGGAAACGAAACCGAAACTTGCGCGGTGCCCTGAGCATTGCCGGTATTTTTTCTAGAGTTTGCAGGTGCAGGACCTTTATTTAACGAAAAAAAAGAAGAAAAGTCGAAATGCCATGTCTGTATTCCTTTAAAATATCAATCAGACCGCCAGTCAGAGATGGCAAGCGTGCGTACTGTTTGCCCCGGGCTCGTGTGCCGGCATGTTTATCGGGGTATACAAGTGCTGCGGCTGACTTATCACGCCCTCTTGACTCACAAGGCTACGCCGACGGCGTTTTTATCTCTCGCGGTTCTGCTAGAAACTTCCAGATGCCCGCGGAACGTTTCACTCCTCTCAATAAGCCACGAGAGAAGCGCCCACTGGCTGCGTTCTAACTACATAGCCTGAAGGCTAGCATCGGCCAGCGGAGTCAAGAGGGTTCATGTTAGTTTAGAAAAAATAGGCAGGAAAGAGTCGAGAAACCAAAGGACGGACGCGTGCACGGCGTGAGAAATTCTTAATTCACTTCAGAATACAACGCAAAGTGCGAAGCGTTTTTTTTTTTTTTTTTTTTTTTTCCATCTGTGGACGAGAACAAAAGTGCAATGCACGTGGCGCGGAACGGTATATTGGAATTTATGACGTCGTCAGAGGCATAGTCGTGCTTGGGACGCTGCAAGGAAGCGGGCGGTCATGGTGGTTTTCGCAAATACGAAAATCGCGAACAGAGCTGATGTAGAATCTTAGCGGCGCACAACGGGGCCGCGATATGCGCCGCAGTTGCACCACAATATGCGAGAAAATCGTCAGAAGTGGGCTTGCGCGAGGCCGACATTAACTGCTGACGCAGTACTTTACGTTTCCTATAACACTGCATACAGCTGTAGTAATTTCCATACATGTCAGTCCTTTTACCGAATCTCAAAGAGCCGTCCCTCATCGGTTATACATGTCCTATGACAATCCCCGGGTAAATTTAATTTATCGCGTCAATGCCATCACGTTGGTTGTATGTGTTTGTGTTTATTATATATATACACGCACTCAAACACGCCTGCAAGTTTAGACAAGGACAGGCTGTCGACACTATACTGCGGTTAGTATTAGGGTACATACTCGCACAATCAATTTGAATATGACAAAAAGAGCTCCTCATCATGCGAATATTTTGATGGCATCGCTCGAAGAACCCTTCCCTGCGGCCGGATCTTTGAAACCACACCTCTACAAAAGGTTCTTAGACGGCATATCCTTTATTTGGCACCACGGCGAAGAAAGTCTAATCCTTAGATTCGTAGCAGATTTTAATTCAGCTCATCCATCAAACTCTTTCACGTGCAGTTATTCTAATTCATCTGTAAACTTTCTAGATGTCACTGTACAAATTAAATACAATCGCGTATTCACAACCTTATACAAAAAGCCAACTGACCGCCACCAATGCCTTCATTTCAAAAGTAGCCATCCACGCTATTGCAAGACAGCCATCCCGTATTCACAAGACCGCCGATACTGCCGTATCTGCGCTGATGCGACGGACTTTGAAAGTCACGCAAATGAGCTCACAACGGCCCTGGTGGCGAAGGACTAGCCGGAAAGGATTGTTGATTCTATAAGCACAGCACAAGCGTTAGATTTAAATGAAATTTTGCCGGGCTCAAAGCCGCACCATTCTAAAAATTACACCAATTTTGTCCTACTCGTTTATACACTACCACACGTCCGCAATATCTTATCCAAACACTAATATTATTCAGCAAAGTCGATGTTTACCTCCACTTTTCAAAGAGCCACCCCGAGTTGTCCTATCGCCGAGGAAGGAAACTAAGATATCCTCATCAAAGCTAGAACAACCAGGGTTAAAAACATTGAATCAGGTTGCCAACCATATGGTAAACAACGCTGCCGAGTCTGCAAGCGTATGACATTAACCTGCGTTGCTAAGGCTACTTTCTCCGATCTTACATTCAAAATTAGGGACCTCTAAATTTTGACAGTCGTAATGTTGTCTATATGCTCCATTGTGATGTCTGCAACCAACAGTATATATATGCCAGACTGGGACCGCGTTCAGACTCCTACCAAAGAGCTCACGAACGCGCGCTACCCAATCTTCCATCTTCGAAACATTTAAATCTACCAGAGCATACATTTGACAAAATATGTCAGCTCGTGAACGGGAACAAAGTCATAATTTATCCACAAATTTAAAACAATCACACACGGCATTAATGAACACATGGGAAACCTCGTTTCTCGTAGGCTATAGTAACTAAATAATAAATGAACCACCGCATATGCAAACCGAATACGTGGACGATGCTGAAAGAATGTTTACTACTCAACTGGCGGAGCGGACCGACCGAGTCTCATCGCAATGTTCCGGTCCACATTACCTTGTTGTTTTTTCTTTCTTTTTTACTTCGCCAAATTATACATATATTCTTTTTTTTTTCTACATTGTGTTGTCTACATTTTCTTCCCCACGATCAGTTCCTAGAAGCCCTCGGAGCTAACTCCACTCCCTGCCTCCTCCCCCCTCCCCCCCCCCTTTTTTTTTTTGCTTTTTTCTCACACTCTTTTTTTTTTTACGCATTCTTCGCATGTTACAACGCCTTTGTTTGGTCAGAATACCACAAAATACCGTGTGTGATCTCTACCATCTAGTAGCTCACGTACCACATTCCTTTCCTTACGCCACTCACTTCCTAACCCCATGACACTCGTCTTTGAGAACGTGTCAACGACCCAAACCCTGCCAATATTGAGGGGCGCGTCTCGGCGAATCACTAGTGGTGCTGGGTGAATACCCTTGGAACCAACGAGTAATCTCTGTAGCCTCCTGCTCTTTCTCACATTTTCTTTTCCCTCGCTCTCTATCTCTCTTTTGTGTGTGTGTGTGTGTGTGTGTATGTGTGTGTGTGTGTGTAGCTAAAGTATATACAGAGTGTCCCAGCTATCACGCAGCACGATTTTTAAAAAAGAGGAACGGCGTTATGCGAAGCAAACAGTGCGTATTGTTTCCTGTACAGTGGAGTAGCCGCCAGTAATTTTTTTGTTACTGAGATTTAATTAGCTAATTGTATTTAATTATCTCACTCGAGAAGTACTGTTCTAATTATCAAAGTGTCAATGAGAGAATTGTAGAGCAACATGAAAAACTCCCGATACAGCTTTCTGTTGCTCAATACGTGCTACATAAATGTGTTTTTCCGAGTGTGAAAGGAGCCCGCGAAGCCGCGCGACTGGCCGCTCGAGGCACTTTGCGTGTATTCGTGGGATTCTTCATTGACACTTTGATAATTAGAACAGTACTTCTCGAGTTAGATAATTAATTACAATTAGCTAATTAAATCTCAGTAAAAAAAATTACTGGCGGCTGCTCCACTGTACAGGAAACAATACGCACTAGGTTTGCTTCGCGTAACGCCGTTCCTCTTTTTTTTAAATCGTGCTGCGTGATAGCTGGGACACCCTGTATATGAAGAGAATGTCGCGAGAACTTACTGTAGCCCTTTAAGGTCGGCCGACCGATCGAAAGTGTTAGGCAAATAAACGGAGGACAACCACGAAGTTGTGCTTCACATGCTTCTAAATATGTTTTGCCCACTGAAAAATACTGTCACTATATATATATATATATATATATATATATATATATATATATATATAGCCAATAGCATCACTGTTGTCTACGCACCGATCGGCAGCAAATTCCAAGCTTAACGAAAAGGGACAGGTGCTGGTGAAGTCTGACTGACGCTAATTAGGTATCAATCGCGACATCACTATGCAGAACTTGCGGACATCTTCGGAACCCCGATCAGCCGAGTTGCGTCAGCTCCGCGCGCGCCGACTGCGGTTGGAATTTGAAACATCCCAGAAAACATGGACAAAAAGGCAGAAGACATGTCCATTTCGTATGTCTAAATTAGTAACGCGATGTTACTAATTTCAGTCATAATTATGTACAAACCTGGGTAACTATCTGGCATTGAACATTAGGGAGTTTTTTGAAATAGGGGACGCTATCGCCCACGCATACAAATGAGTTTGGGTTTGTGGGTACACAGACGATTTACTGGCTTTGCTTCAGCGAGTCGCGATGAACAAGTTCAAGTATAAACGATACACCTGGCACTGATCCTAAGAAATTCGACGTACATGTTACAGCCGTCGCTGGATATCACCATTTGGTAGTGTATTCCCGGCACCGACAAAGGATACTCCCCAACATAGCAGTTAAACTGATGAAGTGCAATTAATAAGCTAAAACAAGACCTCATGAAAAGAAATTAATCTGGTAAATGCCCGATTGCCGTCTAACTCGGACATCCAGCCTCTGGGAAGCGAATGCGGCGGTAATTTTTATTTATCACTGCTGTTTGAGGCAAAAACGTCACTGAGACGAAATGTTCGGCAGGTGAAAATTTTGAGACCAACACATTGTCACCATGCGGCGAAATGCGGACTCGCTTTTGGGGAAAAGTTATCACGGTTGCTTGCCCCTTCGTTTGATCTAAGCTTAAGTGTCGAACAAAAAAGCGAACATGCTATACATATATCTGAATGCATGAGTATGTTCTCTCTTTGTTTCCTCGTTCTCGTTTCATTTTTTTTTTTTATTAAAGGGGGGGGGGGGGGGGGGGCGCTCCGCCTGCTGAAGTCCTATGCTAGCATTTTCAAACCTCGTGGTAAAATCAAAACAGTGCATGCAACACCAATGCAGCAGAACTGGTCGACATCGCACGCCACACGCAGACAACTTCAATTCCTGACTTCACGTGCTATGCGAAAATTCACTAGAAAAAAGGCAAATGTGGAGAAAGTCTTCGTTGCCACACGTTCACGAACACAGACTCATGATGCAGCCAATATCTGGACGCATCGCAAACCAAGCAGTCAGACTGTCGTCCAGAAATTGACATCACCTTAGTCATTCTACATTGAAATGAGTAAAGCTGGAACGTATGGCATAAGAATCGAATAAACGTGGTTTCTTACCCGGACTATCGCGTGCAGTAAATCCTTCGAAGCGTGAACACGTGGGTCGCTCGTTCAGTCTACGTACACCGGCTGGTCAGCGTTGCAGCTGCTGTCGATCTGGTCGGCATCGCACTGCGACGTGGTCCGGAGGAGGCATAGCCAGACCCTGCCTGCGGTAGAGAGATGGCGAGGGGGGGGGCTGTCTTTTGTCAACTCAAGTTTTGAGACTGCAAGGCCGTAAAGCCAAAAGATAAGCTATCCCTTGCCCCAGCTTTTTGTCACTCAGCGCCCACCAAATAATTCCCCCCCTCCACCCCGCTTTCACCGCCGCTCTGGCCCCGTCCGCCACCTCCTTTCAAGCTTCGCAATAAGGTTTCGGGGTTTCCCTTTCCTAAGTAAACAGTGGGCGCGTCATGGTACCGAGGCGTTCAAAAAGGGCGGCCTTGAAAGTAGCATGTCTTCTCCCCCCTACTGTCCGCTTTGTCTCTGCATCCAACAAGACCCGATGGAATCTCTCACACGAAATGCCAACGCGCGTGCTGCGACCAATTGCCGCGTGGTGTTGACCCGACGCACTCATCAAGCGGCCGGCACACACGTTGTGTAGGCGGCAACGACTCTGTAAGAAAGCTTGGCGCCGAGTACGCACGCGCGCGGGTGCCCAATGTGCGGCTCAAGACTGTCTAGGCATCAGCAGGTGCATGGCGGGCGCCCCATCCCGTGGCACGGTGCCAGTCAACCCGCTCCGGAATAGCCGACGCCCGCGGGTTCAACAGACGAAGTTCGCGCCAGCACTTGTTCCTGAAAGAGGCTCCGCTTCCCCGGAAGTAGCGATGAATGCTACCGGCGCGCCAGCGTCGTGGAACCGAGCAGAGGAAAAATGTCGCCTCCCCCCGTCCTCACCAATTTTCAAGATTTCGCACACACTAGCGCTCCCCGCTTTCAACAACAATGGCAACGAGTCTTGCCACTCGGCAGCGTTGGTATTGTGACTACGGCAGGTGGAACATTTCCGGTTCGTACATCCGAAAAAGGGTGCAGTACAAGACAATAACTGAGACCAACAACTAGCATTCACTCAGAATGATGGTTAAGATTTCTACTGACATCCACTTCGAAACGGGAAGGGGGAGGGGGGGGGGGGCGACGACAAATAGTCATCTAGCCTGCTTTACCTAATCAGGTACTATAAATGCTTCTGGAAGGCGTACGTATCCTACGGGTCTTGCTGGATGAATATCTTAGCATTCTATCATGATGTACTGAGTCATTTCTCTACTTGTGCTGCAGCAGACAAATGGTTCATCTTATTTCTTGCCGTGTTTGTAAATCCCTATGCTCTTTTTTGTATCCACACTTTGAACCCAATTTACCGTCTCTGTTTCTCTGACTGTCTTTTTGATGGCGCCGGGTCGTCTATTGCACTTTCAATTACCTTGTACTTGGTTGCCAACTTTCTTGACCTCTTCCTTCATTCCGTGCCTACGCTTTTGAAATACATAAATATGTGCACGTTAGCCGGCCATTTCTTTTCATCATCGTTTCTGAGTCTTTGTTCAAAACTAATCTTGATGTGCGCTTCTGACTACAAAAGAGGCCCAATCCAAATGTAAGCCTGCACTGCCTCATTTGTGGTTTTACCGTGGGCCTCCAATGCCAACCGGCGCATCGACCTTTGGTTAAATTCCAACCCCAACAGGAACTCCGATTTCAAACAAAGAATTGCATTTGCGAACGTCAGCACTGGCACCATAATTACACCGTTCCGAATTCCTCGCACCACCTCACATCGACTGTGGCTACAAAGTATTCTATGCTTCCTTATTGCTGCATTCCGCTTCTCCTTCATTTTCAGATTGTCTTGGTGGATGTTTGAGTATAGGGCTTTTCTTCACTTATGTATACACCCAGGTAATTATATGGCTCGACTGTGGGTATGACTTACTGTTAGATCAATACCACATCGTTACTCATCTTTTCATTAAATATAACGTTTTCCCGATTGCGCTGTGCGAAAATTAAGGCCTATATATGTCGCTTCATAGAGATGCGTTCGTCCTGCAGTGGACATAAAAATAGCCTGATAAAGATGTCGCTTCATTGCCACATAGATTCGCAAGTATCGGTAAATATCCTGCATTGTCCGCTAGTAGCACTATGTCTGTCCGTTGCAAACTTTTCCCATTACAGATGTAAGATAAATGAAGACCTAAATCGCTGTTTAACAAAATCTGGGGTGTTACGTGTCAAACCCACCATATGATCATGAGGCAGGCCGTAGCGGGAGACTCCGGATTAATTTTCGCCACCTGGGGTTCCTTAACGTGCACCTAATGCACGGTACAAGGGGGTTTTTGCATTTCGTCTCATCGAAATGCGGCCGCCGCGGCTGGGATTTCATCCCGCGCCCTCAGGCTTAGCAGGGCAACGCCAAAGCCACTACGGGTTTTCCAGTCGTATTTCTTTGCCCTTCCGAATCAAGCAAGTCTCGTGCCGTCTGCTGGCATTTCTGCGCAACACTGATTTTGATCGACGTTTGGTACAATGCCTTTGAGGCCCGGGAAGAGATCCCCGCTCAGGCGGAGAAATGGTGGGCAAACACCGCAACACCACACGAGTTTTAACTCGCACAGATCATCACAGGCTCGTCACGTCGCGCGTAAGTTATCCATTCATTAAGAGGCGGTATTCACACGAGTCATATGTAACAGCGCGAAAACATTTGATGTAAGATAACTGACGACACGGCGTTGTCTGTTTATTCGATTCGTAGACTAGACCACTGACAACGCTCATATTTAAGGGCACACACGTCACAGCCTTTTTCCGCCTTGTTCCGCACACAACGCTGAACGGTAGTCGTGGAAAGCGTGGCTGCAGCGTTGGAAGCAGGAAAAACGCCGGTTTCGGCACTATACAATTACGTACAAAAAAAAATAAAAAACTGTCCAAGGTCGCGTCGACCACGAAGCAAGTCAGCGGTACGTCGTCGTCATCGTGGGCAGTGTAAACAATGAAGGTGCTCATCAAAGGAGACGGTGTCAGTCCATTTTACTCACTCATTTGCTGTTAAAATGTTTGTTTTTCCTATCAGAGTTATCAATGTATCTTCATCATTCATCTAAAGTACAAACTAAAGAAGTCCGGAGAAAAGGCACTGCCTTGAACAAGCGTGAACAAACAGAAACACTAGCGGTGAGGATTGCACAACGGAAGAAGTGGACGGGATGGGCGCTGGTCCAGTTAGCTGGTCTTTATTGTCATTCACAAGTACGCACCAACTCGCCCGGCAAGAAATTGTCGAACAAGCGCTCATGAGGTTTAATTGGTTTATAGAACTTGCCGGAAATGAGCGCCGATACGATTCGCCATTTGCTGCAAAGAAAATTTTGACAGGTTAACTGGACGCTCAATTCGATCTCCGTGAACTTCCTTAAAAGTCTGGGTCTATAATGGAACGTCCCTTCAACAGATATCAGCTGAACAAATCCATTCAGACGGTCGAACATCCCCCCCATCGTAAGCTTATTCTTTCATATTAAACGTGACAAATATGAAGTTTGGCCACAATACGGCCGGTTATCCCAAAATCATTGGAATTGAAAACAACAGCAGCAAAAAAAAAAAGAAAAAAGATAGGAAGGTACAAAGCACTGCCAAGTCTATAACAAAATGGATCGCAAGCTTCGTTGTAACATCTGAATAATTTTAGACATTCGGTCCAATGAGTATTTTACTTGCAGGCAGCCTTTTTCCACGCAGTGGGATATATCTCAGATCGACGTCACCAAAAGTTCAGAAGTGTGCCATAGATTATAGCTCGAGTTAATCTAATGCACCATTTGCAAAAATAGTCTGCGCATGCGCGAGAAATACATTTCATAGCCAATATTATCTCGTCCACAAACTACTGGAACAAGGTATTGTTCGCTCTTGTGGAAACAGCGAGAAAATCGTGGATTGAGAACACACTCGCGTGTGTTGTCCGGCGCGTCGCATTCGTGTAAACGGCGGCAATGCGCTAGGAAGGCGAACCGCATTGACCCGACAGGAGATTGTAGTTCGAGTCGTCTCGCGTGGCGCATGTAAACACTGGCGTGTCGCATTGAGGGAGAGAGAGAGACGGCTGCGGTCCGTGTCTCTCCTCCACTCACCGGCGGATCGCAAATCGGTTTGAAACAGGTTTCGGCTTGTTCCGGACGAGGGCGGATGCGCCACATTAAACGCTGTCGCCATAGCAATTACCGTGGTGCGCTAAAGAATGCGACACGCTACTGTGGCATTCATGCAAACGTGAATAACCAATTAGTACCATAAGAGTTTTTGGTTAGCAAACGGCCGTGCAAAGCAGACAACATTTCATTTTCATTCGGACATTTCGAGAAATGGCTACGAAGAGAGGCAAAAGGAGACTGTCTCCTGGCTGGGTCTGTTCTTCGTACTGCGCTTCGGACAGGTACAGAAAAGCAGAACACGAAAGAAAGCAATATACTACGCACAGAGATATTGGGTACGTCATCACAAAAAAAAAAAAAGAAAAAAAAATCATTTTTTAAGTGACGGTTATGAATACCATGGATTCTTGATTCATGCTACCAACGCAATAGAATTACGAATGCTGCGTCGTTGAAGGAATAAGCTCTGCTTTTAACAATTCTGGTCATCATTGAAGCACCCGGTATACTTTCGCAACATCTCAAAATAAGAAAAAAGACGGACCTGCCTACTTTGGCCTTGAAGCAAGCAGCTCTGGATTGCTTGCACTCTTTCTACTCTGATCGAATCCACATATATACGGATGGCTCTTTCACTCAGACCAGCTCCACCGGCGCAGTGGTTATACCATCACGATCAATGAGCATCACATACAAGACTTCTCACGTGACATCATCGACCGCTTCGGAGCTTGTTGCCCTCCGATGTGTCATTGCTTATATTAACAACCAACCGGCTAATCGGTGGGCAATATTATGTGATTCAAAGGCGGCCCTACAATGTCTTGTCAGCTCTCCGTCACGGGTCCTGCGAACAACTCGTCTCGGAGATACGAGAAATGCACCACCATACGATCGCAAAAGGACACGACGTCGTGTTTCAGTGGCTGCCGAGTCATTGCGGCATCACCGGCAACGACATCGCCGACGAAGCTGCTAGGAAAGCAGACGAAGGAGCAAATCTTGTTTCTGTACCTTTATGGAGGACTGACGCAGCCCAACACCTAAGCAAGCTAGCGCAAACTATGACATTGGAGAAGAGGCATACAACTGAATTAGCCCAACATTGGTTGCATTCTCTCGACCCATCTATGCAGCTGCGGTTGTTGCCTGGATTTGCGCGAAATGAGGAAACAATGCTGTGCCGCTTACGCTTGGGTGTTGCATTCACCAATGCTTACACGTGTTTAATTGGAATGGCTGATAGCGCCGAGTGTAATGCCTGCGGTGTCGATGAGACTATAGAACACCTACTATGCTACTGTCCATCTTTTCAAAACGAAAGACATGACCTCTGCAACGTTCTCAATAGGCTAGATAAAAGACCGTTCACTTTGAGCAAGATCTTGGGACCATGGCCTCGAATATCACAGCTGCAGAAGGCCACAAAAGCGCTGCTGCGATTTTTAAAAACTACAGGACTGAGTGACCATGTATGACCCGGACTGATTGATCATCAGTGATAGAACAGAGATCTGTTGCTACGTCGGCGATATCAACAGTGGACTTTCTATTCTTCTCGTAATCTCTCTCCCCTTTTTCCTTCCCCCAGTGTAGGGTAGCCAACCGGGCTCAGTCCTGGTTAACCTCCCTGCCTTTCATTAAATCATTTTCTCTCTCTCTCTCATAACGCGCGCCAGTTTCCACGACACTGAACGATCACCCGCTGAATATCTTCTTGACAAAAAATAAATGAAAGAATGCGGAGAAATAATATTGCAATTTTTCTTTAATGTACGCTTTCTTGAGTTTCCGCGTGATCACCGGACTAGCCTTAAGGAACAAAACTCAGAAGAAAAAATAGCAAGAAATTATTAATTATCAGTGTTCAAATGCAGTTATTCCTTGTTTCTGTGATACCGCCTCACACTAAACTGAACAGAACTGAGTCCGTTGCTTGGAGGCGATTACAAACAGAAACCTATGTGAATCCCGTGCAGTTAAAGACTTTCTACCCCGAGATATACGCCAGCGATATATGCAAGCTATGCAAGTCTGCTAGAGCCACCCTTCAACACATGTTGTGGGGATGTAAAGTATATCAAGAAAAAATGGCAGTCTCCCCGGAAAATCTACGGGCGCGGTGGTCGGCCACGCTACTCAGCTCAGAACTCCTAGACCAACTTTGGGCCGTCCAGCGAGCCATGGATGCCGTGCGGGAGCAACAGCTCCCAGTGGCCATCTAGGCGGCCCCAGGCCCGGGCCTCCCAATCGCCGGATTTCAAATGAAGTTATGTCACTCACTCACTTGCTAATCGCTACTATGATTATGTTTTGTTTTTTTTACTTGCACAGGAAGTCCTTTCTACGGTGAATTACCTTGTGACCTCACCCCCACTGTATCGGTACTTTTCATAGATTTTTTAAAAATAAATGTCAATTTACAAAATCACCCGCAACAGCTTCTATAATAGCCTATGAACCCCATTGTTTCAGTACCCATTTTGACTATATTGTGAGCCTCTAGAATATTCTGCTCCAGGCGGCTCGATGTCAGCGCCGCCATGGGGCACGGTACAGTTACGATGGACATCGGACACACTTTGATCAAACGCAAAAGCGATGGAGGAAAACATCTCGTCCCACGTGCGCGAAAGCCATATGGACGATACTGGCCGGGTGTCCAGAATAATTCGAAGAGAATACTTCGCGCCGAGAAATAACGGCTAGCAATGCGTCATGGAGTAAATGTTTCCTGTAGAATAAAAAAAAATTACTCCACCTCCCGCTAAAGGGAACCATGTGTGGATGCGAAGCAGCGGGGAGATGGTTTCGCCGCAGCGGCCCGAGCGCTCATCGCGGCGCTGCACTGGAGAGAGAATGAGGCGTGCGCGCTCCGTCATTTTCATACCGCGGAACTACCGTGGCGCCCCAAGCGGAGTATGCAGCTGTCGCACCACCTGTCGTGCGCGCCTCCGTATTCCTAGAGGAGAGAAAGGGGGAGCGTAGGATAGGAGAGATTGGGGGAGGGGACGCGCATGCGCTGTGGGGGTGTGGGGACGCAGGAGGGACGCACAAAGCCCCCGCCATAAGCTGCTTCGCATATAAAAGGCGTACACTTTCGTGACATGAGTGAAAACCAGAGTAACCGAGGGGCTCGTTTTTTCTTTTTTCTTTTTGTAGTCTGTAGACAATCAAAAGAAAAGAGGAAATTACATTTTTTTATTGCAATGTAGCAATGATAAGGATCGAAGAGGGAAACGAAAGTGGATGACAACCTGCTGCCGGTGGGAGCCCAACCCATCAATCTCCGCATAATGTCACCGCATCCACTTGACTATTTGTGTATGTGTGCTAAACGTGATCCTATGGGTGTTAGCCGGCGCCTCTCACGGCCATGGAGGTGGTTGCGGAACAATCTTACAACCGCAGGCTTCACGTAGTACGTGAACCTAGGAGCACGTACTGGCCAATGAACCGTCAAGGCTGCCGCAGTCAACAATCTCGCTATGCAGTGAGCGAGTCATATCAAGACACCGAAGGGCTCAGGTTTTTTTTTTTTTTTTTTTTTTTTTTTTTTTTTTTGGCAGTTCCAACCATATGAAGCCAGCAGAAAATGATGCCAAGGAAAGCATAAGAGAGCATCCTCGTGAAATGGGGTACGAACGTTCCCGACGCCACACCAGGTAGACGCAGGGCTATTTTGCGAGTTTATGGGCCGGTACGTCGGGTCGTAATGGCACTGTAGTGAGTTGTGTTGGGTAGTGCAATTACCGCGAGCAGGACACGAGGCCTATCGGCGAGCACCCGGCCGCGAGAGCTCCTCGCCGAACAAGGAAAGCCATGTCTTCCACATCAGAAGTGCGGGCAGGAGAAGAAGTATTCGCACTCGCGGCGAAATCTGCCGACCGCCAGAGTGAGCTGCACGGGGTCGCGGCCGGACCGCATCAGAGGACGGAGGTGGGGAGGGGTCGGCGGGGAATGCATATGGCACACGGGGGTCTCATTTTACGGCAGGCGTGCACTCCTGCAGACGCGCGCCGTCGTCTTGTGACCGAGCACATTAAGCGACAAGAAAACGCACCGCAACGACGGACACCCACGGCACGAAACAAGATTCGCGTGGCACGAAATGTTGAAGAACGCCAGTCCGGCCGCAGGGAAATGGACTCTCCTCGCGCTGTGAATCGCGTCGTTCTTGCAAGTGGGTGGCGGCAGAATAAACGAAAGAGCGTTCCGTGCGGCCAGGCATGAACTCCATTCTTGGCCCCCGCGGCATTCTGCCGCTGGTCGTGTTCGTCTTTCTCTCCTATTTCTGTGCGTTCTCTCGCAGTTGCGTGCCTTCTTGCAAGGAAAAGCCACCAGCGCGAGGAGGGAAGTGGGGAAAGGGGCTCGGTACGCGATGAGTATAGCAAGACGAAGCGGGGCATAGTTGCTGGGAAACACTAGGCGGCGCCACGATAAGGTGCCCCTCGCGCGCGGAGAATGCGAGCGGTCGTTTGCCCCCCCCCCCCCCCCTCTCTCTACACCCACCTTCTATGGAAGCGGAGCCTCCCGCAGCTTTGTCTGCCAGATACCCACGGAGGGTCTCTGGCACGTCATTTCTTTTTTCCGCCCACGCCGCACGAAGATCCGCCGGGCATCGCACGCGCGCCAATTCACCAGAGGCAAAGCTGCCGCGTGGGTGGCTTTGGTGGGGTCACCCCACTGAAGCACGTGTGGGCTCGGCAACACAGCCCCGATAGTTGGCGAAAGGCAAAATGTCTCGCGTAAATAGAACCCAACTGACTTGCACAGAGTATTCCAATACTGCCCTTCACATAGGTTTCAGTTATTTGAAGAAATCCTCGGTTATTTTGCCTTCCAAGAAAGGTCGCTTAGAAGAACTACCGATGCCTAATTTTTGGCGTTTTGGAAAGGATAACGTCAGTAAGAGCCCATCACGCGTCTCGTCAAGATCAGTGACACCAGCTTTATTATCTGTTCTGTTAACGTAGCTAAGAATATTCAGCGCTGATCTGTGAGGCTGCGATGCGTAAGTTCATCCGGGGCACGTGGCAGCCACCATCGCTTGAGTGCAACGTATTTTGATCAAGAGGGGGCAGCGCTGTAAGCCAACGACACTATGCTGGTTAATGACCCGGAGTGTGTGCTTGTCTCGAATACCTCGTTTAATAACCTCGTGGGTGGCTGACAATTTCGTTCGGGCACACAGATATGCATCCACCTGGACCCACATAGCGTGCGTGTGCGCCACATGCTCAGGCCGTATCGCATGCGTTCGCAGGAAAAATAAACGTAAGCGCCACGCGCAGAAGCCAAACACAGGTGCCGCGCACTGCAATTGCGGGCCGGTCAGACATATGCAGCAGCAGCAGCAGACGCGCGCGCACAGCTTTAGTGCAGCCCGTGGCGGGCGAGTCGGGAACAGGACTGCCGTGGGACAGGGCGAGTGGCGTCGTTTAATTGCAGCCAGACTAATGATGAGCGTCCTCGGCACCGCTTTGTCTGCCCGTCTCGTGCACCCAGCGAGGCCCATCAGGGCCGCCGTCGCGCCTAATGGGGCCGACACGGCTCGATCTTGGGCGGCCGATCGACTCCTCCGGACGGTGCTCCCGGCGGCGGCAAATGGACGCTGCAGTTAATCTGACAGCTCGGATTAGCGGCCTCCTTGATCCGGAAGGGAGGCCCATCTCGAAATAATAAATTGCTCCGGCGAGCCGTTCCAGACAGCACGCGTGGCCGTCGAACACGAGTCGGACAGGCTTCTTCCGCGTGGTCTCCCGTGAGATTACACGAGCGCCGTGTCTCTCGGCGAGACCCATCTCTAAATAATCGCTCGCCTCGCGTTGTACGAAACCGGGACTATCCACATTTCAGTTGTTTTAAAGCAAAACGTCTTGGCTACTGATATCAAACTGCTTGCGTTCCTGTGCCTCTCCGCCTTGGGTTGCGTCTTTCGCGCCGCTATCTTCACGAGACGCAAGACACGATCTTCTTAAGACGCAAGAAAGCGGCATCTACCCCTCGTAATGGCAAAATAGCTCTTGTTATCGCGAAAGAAGCTTCTTTTTTCGAGCTTTTAAAGCGCTGCCTTAACATACGTATAAAGCTCCATGTATCAAAAGGACTTCGACTTAACGAACGTTAGTGGTATTTTTGAGGATCTTGAGTATCCAACTAAAACCAGCATCAGGAACGAATCTAAACCAATCGGACATACATTTTTAAGGCCTACTTTCAGAGGAGGTTCCAGTGGCTGCCGAAAGTAATATTCTGCTAAGCCTATATCTCTTCGCCGAACAATCTAGCCCAAGCGACATACTAGAGATATTCGTTCACGCATAAGGGGGCGCAGGTCACAAGGCTGCTAGGATACGCCACGTCACGGGATAGAGCTTGCACGCCTGCACGCATTCTTAACGTTCGAACTTGGACGCATGCCCACGGCTCTGCTTGCACTACGTGAGTTGATGCATACGCGGTTCGTTTTGCTCCTTCGCGGTTCTTTTCTTTTTTCATAGAAGTGAATCAATTCAGAATGCTGGCTGGGTTTACTTTACCCGCTCAAGCAACCTCGGGAACTAGAAAGAGGGCGTGCGCGGAATCGGTAGCAGCAAAATCTACCTGGGGAGTTGCTCGAAAGAGGTCGCCTCTCCGCATCGCATTGTTTTTGAGAAACACGTCTTTCCAGAACGTGCGTTGCCAATATCAACTGGTGCGTGGCCCCCGACGACACGGTTGTGGCCAGAGCAGAACGGCTCTGAAAGCACAGAACGATAGAAATTGAAAAAAAAAAAAAAAAAACTAAGAATAATACCTTCACGTGGTGGCCGAATAAGCGCGCCGTAGTAATATTTCACGCTCCACATTTCCCCCCGTGCGGAGTTTTGTTGAAGAGTTTTAAAGCGCACAACTTTAAGATCAATCTTCAATAGCACAGCTCATCGAAGTCGCTCATTGTAGACGCTGTTAATGCATGTGCATAACACGGAATGCAGGATTTTCATATTCACTGTTGTGTCATCAAAGTTGTCCAGCATGCGGCTGGGTAGTTGACGCGTGAAGCACACTGTAGGATGTACAGACTAACAATAATACGCAGAACAGCGTACAAAAGGGAAAAATTGTTATTCATCGGCGTGTAGCAAGAAGTCACATAGAAAACGCGGGTAGATGACACTTTTTTTTTTTTTTTACTCTCCTGAACATTCACCTAGCTGTGAAGCCCTGCGGGGAGCTTCTCCACAAGCGCACAAAATGCGGTTGCGCCAGTACACTGTTCCATGAGAAAAAAAAAAAGTTGGTATTCGGCGAAGCGCATCAAACCATTTATTCATGTATGTATATAAAATAAACACGCGGAAGGTGTACAAATGCTTCCTTCAGAGAAGCTGCCTCGTACGCGGTTCTCAAATAAATTACGGTGGCGATCATATATGATCATATCATCCGAGCCCTATATGGTTAGATAGTAGCAAAGGTATAGGCTGGTCGCCACCTTCGTGCGACGGGTGAACACAACAGACGCAGGGATAGCCTGGAAGTAACAAATGCGAAGGGGTAAATAATAGGCGGAAGCCAAAGCCACGAATCCACGAATCGCTGCTTGCAGCAGCATCCACAGCCGCATCAGTTGCTTTTCCTCTGTATCCTCACAATTCTCCTAGCCAATATGTTCATCCCAGCGCGCTATCTTCTGCGTGATTCTTCTATAGCTCTTTCTCTCGGCTAGCCTTGCACCCTTCAAAACATGAAGGACGTTGTTTCGCTCTTTATGTACCGGACGTTTCAAGCGTAGTGTTGCATACAATTACTAGAGAAAACTGTGGCTCCAGTGTGTACGGGACCTGCAGGCAGGACACGTCAGCCATCATAGGAATGATGGGTATTAGCACATGGAACTGCCTAAACTTCGTCTTTCGGGCTTTCAATAGCTTCGTGACTTTGCAAAGTGGTCACTGTTAAGAAAGTACTGCGTTATAAATAAACTATGCTAAAATTGTCCGACGGGAGGATTCGAACACAGGACCTCTAGCACAGAAGTCCGATATTGAAACCATTACGACACGCACGCATGGACAAGCGAAACCACTGCACTTAGCAGCGATTATGTACGTTTGAAGATTCTTATTACCCTCTGAATTAATATATATATATATATAAATTGCTTTGAAATTTAGGCCAAGATTAAGCGCAATAAACGAAGCCGCAAGTACGTCTGAAGCCGCAAGCACGAAGATCAGACAAATTCATGTACTAACCATGGCTGAACGATCGCAGCGCCAGAATTCCTTCTGGTGATTATTGTAGGAAACTATGGTTTCAAATAACTGCGAATAAACATTGGAAATACAGTGGCGCCCCTTAGACGTATGAGGGCAACGGTATATTTGTTCGTAGTCGTCTTAAGTTGCTCACATTTTTTTTTTTTTTATGTGCGATTAGTTACCAAAATGTGAAATATTCGTTTTAGGGCATGTCTTATCTGAAAAGTTGTACAGCGGGCTCCGAAATACCCTACGACGTTGTTTCCGTGATATCGTTTACGTGGTTATTTTTTTCCGTGATCTACCAGCAAGCCCGCGAAATAAGAAAAAAAAATTCAGAGTACGCTCATCCGTGGATTGCAGCGCTCCTCAATCGTGTTTCGAAATAAACATGCCCGCATGCCCATCGCGCGAAAGAAAAAAACATCGGCCACAACGTTCAGCGTACGTCATCACCTTCATTACGACAGTCGAAATCCGCCACGGTCCTAAATGATAAGCGATACACCGACGCTGAACACGTAAGCAAACACACTCGTCGGCTTTCGACAGGTATGTGGGCTTCGTATTTTTGGAAACACGATGGAGAACGCTGCAGTCAGACGCGCAAGCATGCAGTTAGGTCATTCCTCTCATATTTCGGGAGCTTCGATCTTTAGAGCCAGGAGTAAAAGAACCACATGATAGATAGCGTCATGGAAGCAGCCTCATTAGGCATTTCCGAGCACGCTCTACAATTTTTCGAGTATGACTTATGGCCTAAAACTTATATTTAAGATATCCTATATCATTAAACGTAACTAATTGGCCAACTAATCACGCTTCAGAAATAGTATACCTCAAGACGACTACAACCAATATACCGTTGATGTTCATGTAAGGTGTAGCACTTTATTTGTTAAGTTTGGTACCAGTTACGTGAAACACCCCGTGTACAGAACGCATACTATATACAGTGCGAATATACGTTGTGCCCCTATACAGCCGCCATATACCATCACTAACCGATTCATATCCCTCAGGTCATTATTGTAAAGTGGCACCTTGCATATAATAACATTCGCTGTAATCTCGAACGTATCACTCCTCATATAGTATCGTGTCATAGCACGACCTAACATTCCGCGGTGCTTGACGGCTCATACAGTCGCACAGATGTCTGGGACTTCTACGAGCGAATAGTTTCGTACCTTGCTCTAGCAGAGAACGTTATACTGAGATAAATAATGTACTGCGGCAGGCTGCTGTCCGTGGACGTGCAGACATGGTTGCGGGCTTCTCAGCGAGTATTTAACATTCTTAACACAGCAGACGCGGTTGACGGCAACGTTCTCGCTTGCAGTCAACACCAAGGTCAACTTGCCAGCGCCACTGCGGCGGCCTTCTTCGAGTTGGGTTGCCTGTTGCAGCCACGACGAACTCTGGTTCCGATCGGGCCGGACCGACGGACTATCTTTCGGCCAGAGTACGCGAAGATGGTCTTCCAAGCCTATCTCGCTCAACCGGACGGTCTACGTTTTACGGCGTATGCCGGAAGATCAGCTTCACCTTCTCTACAGGAGTAAACATTCCACATCTCCACACCGAAGCCCTCAATGGGACTGAGGGCAACGAAGCAGTGGTGGCACCTCTGCTTCGGATGCGCTGGTGGCGAGGAGGTGCGGAAACTTTATTGGACATTTGCCGCGGAATACAGGCATTAAAAATTTTATTTAATGCGGTGCCGAAGAATTTGTTAACGCGACTCTTGCTCTTTGCAACAGTGCGATACTGCGCTGTAGAAGCGTACCTTCCTTTTACATGGCCTCCGCCTTCATGGCCGTATGCAAGATCCAACAATGCCAGATCGCTACGCGCCGATAGCACTACTTCCACGTCCGAGCAGTACGGAATGCGTAAGGGCAAAACGCTATTGCTGACTTCAGTCTTGTAATCACAGCAAGCCGCACCCGCCTTTCCGTCGAGGACGGTTGCGTTTCGCGGCGCCGTTGCTTTTCTTTATTATTTTGTCTTTCTTATTCTTCTCCGCGTCGCTTAGAAGGCATTCCGGGCGTTCGTGTTTATCTGCGACCGACGACGACGTCTCTCCATTTGGCCGACATCCAAGGCAGCAGCAGCAGCGAGTCGACCGCGACACGCCGATGATTTCAGCGCCATTTTGAGAGTTTTGTCCCGTCGTCGTCCCCGCCAACTGCTTCTTGCCACCTTGTTTCGTCTCTGCTGCCCTCGAAGCGTCACACCGATCGGCCAAGCGCGAAAGAAGCCCGGCTAGGGACGAAAATTACTGGCGCAAGTGCGACGAATCAGCGCGCATCGACTCTTGGCGCTATTCAGTTCGCGCTATTCATAGAATGGTAGGAAGCCATGATCTACGTGGCATTATGACAGCTCAGATATGGACATGCTGCGAAATACCGAGCTACCAATGCGGCAATATAAAGCCGCACTCCGGCACGATATAACCGCAGAGCCATCGTGCAATCTGCAAAGTCCAGTTAGTGGGTGATTTGTAGTACGCGCTACGCAGATTCCGACGGCGGTGGCGTCCGCGCAGTCTAGAACTCGTAAAACCGGAGTTGCCGACGCGCGAGGCAGCAGGTGACGGGGAAATGTGAGGGCAAGAGTTGAGGGAGGACATCAACGTAGGGCGAATATGGCTCAAAAGAAGGTCATTGCCAATCAGATAATATTGGTTGTATTGACTGGGCTAGGGAGAGCCAGGCAGCTATGGAGGGGCGTTACGGCGGAGACCACAGCAACGTTGGCCCATATAGAGACTTCAAACTGGAAATATATAAGAGGAGAAACAAGGAGGAAAAACGAAGGGTTGGCGTAGAGATGGACAGAAGGTTTTGCTTCATGGCTCCTTTAATATGGAGTCACATTATGAGAAAACACACGCAGGGATGCTGCATCAGTTCGAGGTGAAGACGTATACATAATGACAGTATGTATAGACAGAGATCGCCAGAGGCGCAGCTTAAGAGGCTTGAAGCAGGCGGGTTCAAGAAAGCAGGGTGCTGCAGCCCTTCGGTGCGGTTACGACGGAGTGTCCAAGCAATGCGAAAAGATGATCCAAACCGCAGGAATGTCAGGAGAAGCCGGACAGTTGCTACTTGGCGGCAAGCGCAGTTAGTCTCAGACCCGGTAAAGGTCGCACAAGTGTAAAAAAATAAAAAATAAAAGAAACAGAAAAAAAAAGCGAGCAGCCAGCATCACGTACAGCTCTCCGCCGTTGCAGATGTCAGTCATCGCTAAGTGGAACAGTGTCTTGTTTTTTGTTTTTTTTTTTCTAGTTAAAAGCTCGAAAATTGGCTTGCTGTGTCGGTCTGTCAATTCATCTTTTCCATTACGCCGCCGTCGTCGTGCAGTTGCAAGCCAGTCGCGCTAACCACTCAGCAGCTACCGCGCAACGTTCGCGGATTTTGAGCGACACGCAAACTCTGTGTGTTGGCGTCTGTGCGTGTATTTCGGGGGCCACGTGCAGTCTCTACTGTAGCGGACCCGGACGACGTTGTGCGCATCGCAAGAAAGTTCTTGAGAAGATGGCGCGCTGTCTGCTGCGAGAACCTGTTGTTGCCGGAGTAAATGGGTGCCGGAGGAATCGCTCAAGTCTGGCCTATTGTCTTTTTTTTCATCTGTCCTGCTCGGTCTTTACTCAAGCAACATGTTTTGCTGCGAAGTGGGAGAAAAAATATGCACGGTCATTACATTCTCATATACGTAAATAAAGAGTCCTTCCCGGTTACTTATGTTTCTAGGTAAAGCGTTAATAAAGCATGATAGAAAAAAAAAATTGTCCGACGATTACGATACACCCTAATGCGAAATTTGAGCGCAGATGTATAGGTGTTTTCATTTCCCGATATATTGAGGCAAATAATTTGAGACCGACTGGTAGTGGACCAGTTCCGTCAGCGCTTTCGCAGAGGAGGGGCAGTATGGCAATGCTGGCATGATGAGCGGCATCGGAGCCAGCTGTGGAAGACGACGACGAACGCGCGAGCAGTGGCACGAGCGCGTTCGCGCGGTTACGCCGACGCTCAACCCAGGAACGGGCGCCTAAGAGCTGCGTTCTAAAATCGGCCGATCACGGACTTTTTCATAAGTTGACTTTACGTGTTGTAAGGCAGCTGCTATGCTTCACGCTAAAATATATGTCTACTTTGACGGGCCAGTAGCAAAGCCAGGACCGCTGGCTTGGTGTCAGAGCACCCCGGAAATTTTAATAATCTCCGAGAATGAGAAACAGGTTGTAGCCACTGATAGTACACAAGGGGACCCACGCTGCACAAGGCGCTTATCGTAAGACGCGATCACCATTTTCGCTGACAACAAACTAAACTATTTGTAATTCGAGATCGCGACGTTTTGAGCGAAATGTATCGCTCGTTGTGTGGCAGCATGCGCGGTCCACTGACCTATGAGTTATTGGGGACACGCGTCTGCAGGCGCACACGGTGCACGCATGCGTCAGCGAGAGATACTGAGATATTGCCTTTCACTCGAGTCGACACACAGTAAACAATGAACGCGGGTACTATGCCTTCAACACGAAACCTGTCAACTTGACCCGCCGTACTAGGCCAGCCCTTGTTAGCGAGGAGACAATTATGGTTCTTTGTTTTGCACACTGTCGCGGGGAGCGGAAATTCTGTGCTATTTATAACCTCGGCGGTGTCACAGCATAAACGAGTGAAAGAAAAATAGACAAAAGTGGTGTTATGGCGCATCAAATAAATGCACGAACGCCAGATCATTGTTTTCAAATAGGCCCACAACGTGAGAGCTCACTCATACGCGAATGAGGCGTCCCGGCATGAAGCTTCCGAGCAAACAGGTCCCAAACAAGCGCTCAGGAACAAGAATAACCACGAGCACGTGCTGACATGCAGAAATTTTCAAAACGGCATCGAACGCTCCAAAATTACAAGGAATAAGGTTCAGTGGTTAAGGAAGTTTATCTTCGAATACTGTGACAGTCCTATTTAACCGCCCATTTAATGTTACAAAACAGGAACTTGCAGTTGTTCTCAGCATAATATGTAAATAATTCGTAATGCGACTGCTGCCTCTCTTGTGCAAACGTTAAACGTTCCTCATTCTTAAACGGTTTACGAGATGCAAATATAATGGCGGCTAAAATCACTGAAACACTACAACCATTAAAATGAAGAACACGCTCAAACAGGCACTATTTCTCTATCTGCTGTCACAAACGACCCACACAGGATTGATTTTGGTGGCCCAAAACCACTCGTTTTATTTTCTTTCAAGCTGTTTTTTTACGGCCCAGCCCATTTTGATGCTCTTCGCAAACGCCAACTGTAATCACAACTGATGGCTCTATATAAACACCCGCCAAATAACGGGCGTTCAGCGCAGGTGAGTGAGCACGGCTGGCCCCACTCTTGGCAAGGACCATTACGGGGCCTCAAGAGCGGCCTTGAACCGACTATATACCATCCATGAAGCTGCTCTCCGCCGTGAAGCCTTCAATTAGACGATTACGGTCTCCGCCTGACATTGCGCAGCTGGTATACAGGAGCGTTTAGGCCGCTTACTAGAGCGAAGCATACCGCCTGCACTGAAGGCGTCGCGCCGAGATACCGCGTGGATGCCGCACGTGCTTTCCAGAAATGCACTCCCTCGAGGCATTTCGAGATACGAGTTTAATTAGTCGTGGAGCTGCGTTACACGGTCTTCCCTGAAACATTAATGAAACTTGGTCATTTGTGTCACCGTTCCACGGAGCTTCATCTTTGCAAACGGCTTTGTTGGGCGTGTAAATGGCGCAACAAGCGCAATTACTAAAGCAAGAACTCGGATCGGTAATAAGAACAAATCATTGTAGCGCGTTCACGATAGCTTGCCCTATTGAGGGTTACCAAGCGCTGCAGGATATGCAATGAACAAACGGCAAGGCAATAAAGCAGGACTAAGTGCACTGAAAGCCTTTACGTACCGGACATGTACGTACTAATAGGAGCAAGCTTTCGATACTTTCAGCACCGTCATGTGACAACCGCTTGTGTTACGTTGCGCACTTGGCCAGAGGGACAGCACCCAAAACAGTCTCGCGCAAAGCATGCGCAGTGGTTATCGTGGGACATTGCTGTAAGCATCGAACAAATGTTTAACAGTTTTGGGCACTGTACACTCTCCACCAATGTGAAAGGGTAAGCAGGAATTGTATGCAAAGCTGGTAATTTTCCTTTTGTGTGCTTGTAATGATGCAAAGTTCCATGAGCGGGATTTTCAACAGGAATACATAATAAATGGCCCCTTCAGACATGGCGTCCACATTTGTGGGCGCGGCCTATTTCTGCCATTTTCTGTGCAGTGGTAGCAAGGAATAGAGCACAAATGTTAACGTTAGGGTAAATTGAATATTCTGCAAACCTAAATTACTTCCATTTTACTTCTGAGTGATATGTATCGTTACAGAGTACCACTTTGGTGAAGGCACTACCGCGTTTCACGTGACGCATGCCGGTAGCAACCTCGAAATATATATTTTTTTCTTTCGTGAAATGCTGGCCGCCAATAAATAACTTAAAGTGTCACTGTACCACCTTGACTTGCTTTCAGTAGAGTCTCAAGCACCCTGGCATAAAATTATCTCACACACGTATCGACATTCGATCATAATTCGTGACTGAAGGGGATAGCATTGAGTGACATTCTGACTTGAACACACATGAAGTGTCCCCTTTCCATATGGCAGAGAGTGCATATACGGATCACAAATTGCGCCTACGTTACAACAGTCGCATAGTTCGACGGACACTGTTGGAACGTTCTGCATTTGCGAAACCTAATCGGTGAACAGAAGTTGGCGCAAAAGGATATAAAAACTAATACAAAGGGCTGTACCGTTTTTTTTTTCTTGTTTTTAATTGGAGGCGCTTGACAAGTAATATTGTAGTTAGGTGAGCAAACAAATGCTCTCTATGCAAGCGAGAAGAAGGACAAGCGCTGCGCCTAATCAACGCAAGCGCTATGCAGCCAGCGTTGATGCAAGCACAGCGCTTCTCCTGGCACCTTCAAGCACCACCAGTACAGCATGTATTACGACAGCGACGTAAGCTAAGCGATGACAAAGCTCAGCCTACTTAAGGGCCACATGTTGAGGAATCGTTCTTACTCACGGTTCGAAAAAGAAGCAGACTAGGAAGATATCACGCAAACCAGCACCGCTGCGCAATGTCAGCGGCACGAACCCACTGCTGAGAACGACGGGAACAGAGGTATCCTGATGGCGCGAAAACACCACAGTGGAATTTCACACGACCCTCTGGTCGGACTCGCCGACTTCAAACCGGAAAAACGACTCGTACACTTCACAGTGAAATACGCATCGTGGGTACCACATGCCTCTCGCCGACCAAGCGGCCAGCTGCTGGGTAGCGCGCACCGGCGCTGCGGATTCCCCGGGCACATCACGAGGCGGTAACGCGAGCCGACCGCAACAGGACGCATCCTGGCAAACATGCCCTTCGCACGGGCGGTGGTCCTCTGCGAAGCAGCGCACGCTCTCTCAGATAAGGCGCCGTGGCTTTGCTCCGGCCAGCGCCGTAGCATGTAGTGCACGCGCATTTCCGACGGGCCTCACCTGGCCTCAGCTGGGCCCGCCAGGGCTGGAGGCGGCCGCTGGTTTCAAGTCACGACTGCTGGTCCGCTTCGTCGCGTACGGGCACGCGTCGGGCGAAAACAGCGGCAAGACATCGCGGCGAAAGGCGCGGCAGCGGGCTTCGCGATCACACGCCGCGCCAGTGGTAGCCGTAAACAAGATCCGGACGGGGCCGCTTACCTGGCTGCTGCCGCCGCTGGCCGGGGTGGCGCTCTTGTGGAGAGGGAGCCCCGGCCTTGTGGCCAGGGGTTGTCGGGTGGGGGCCCCCTCGAGGACGCTTATCGCTGCGGTTTTTTTATCCGGTCGCCGAGGAAACTATCAGCCGATGATGCGTCGTGCGGAATGGCGTCGCTCGAGCGACGACGAGCGTAGACGGAGAGGCGTGCTACGAGACTGACTGCTTCTTGCGTCAGCAGGAAAAAGCGGTCGGGAGTCGGGCAACTGTGGGACGCGCAGGGAGAGGGAACGCGGACCGGTGCCACCACAGCCGCCGCGTCGGCATAGGCGTCGGCGTTGCTCGTCCCGCCGACAGAGTCGGGCAACGACGAGCGCCGGCTGCTGCTGGGCCGGCTTCCCACCTGCGGCGGCCGCTCGCATGTGCCGCTCTGCACCGCGACACGATGGGGAGGAAAAAGAAGAAAAAGAAGAAAAAAAAAAAAAGAAAGAAACTAGCTCTCGTTTTTCACGGCCCCGCTCTTTCGCTGTCGACCGTGAACTTTTGGAGCACGGTTTGACCTGCGTGGTCCGATTTCCATCCATTCGAGTCACCGCATCGCCATCTTACCAGCGCTTCTAAGAAAAACAGGTGTCCGCCGTCTATCAACTTGTTCAGTACCAGCCGGTTAATCAGGCACCTTTAATAAACAACAAGGAGCTCATTCGCCTTTGTTTTGCAAAAAATAAATTCCAAGTGTCCAGACCGCGTGTGTGTACCTGTAACCTTCCCCTAGAAAGTAATTTTGCGAGACCCACTCGGACACCAAGAAAGCCGCGTCCATGCAGAAAGATCTTGCGCAAGCTAAAGCAGCGAGCTCTCGAAGTGTCTACTCGGTTCTACCTAGTGTGTATATAAGCAGCAGGAACAAAAGGCTGAGAGCGCCGATAGCACCGTCAACAACTTGTTTTCCCTTGGCGACCGGCGCTTTCAGCATTCGTGCACAGCGAATGCGAGCGCGCTCGTAAACGCGACAGGCACTTTTCGGCCCCTTTTAAAATGCTCTCTCTCCGTGACAACAGCCGCCCCGCGACAGAGTGCTGTACTCGCTAGGACGTTGAGGGCGCTCGATTTTGTATCCATTTATTTTTCGCGGCCCTTGGACTCCTGGGCGCATAATGCGCTCTTATATTCGCGGAAACATCGCGTACATAGGAATGTTATTACAGTCCAAAAACGAAAAGAAAGAAATCCGCACAATAGGAGTCATAGAAAGAAAGAAGCAAAGTGCGGCAGACAAAATGGAAAATTGTGAGAACGACATTAAGCTCAAAGTCGATCGAGTCTGATCGCAAAGTTCCGCATTCCTGAGCGTGGGATGCGGGCGGCGCTCCCCCGAAGGAGCGAACAAGGCGACGAGGCCCCCACCTGCACGGCTTCTGAGGGAGGAGTGTCGTCAGAGATATTGTGCGCCGAACTGCCGTATAGCAAAGACCGGTGTTGCTCCCTGGTTGCCCTCCCCACCGTCCTCCGACGGGCACCCGGTCTTCTCGTCTCCCATCTTTTGTGCGGTGTTTCGTTTTTTTTGCGCGGGGCGCGCGCGCTCTTCGCTCTCTGTTCTTTACGTCCACATCGCGCGGGGTGTTGCCTCGGCGAGCATCGCATGTGGCGCGCGCATATGCGCGCTACCTCGCGATCCTATCGTGAGCGGGGCCGCGCGGCGCGAACGCACCCTTCTTCGGGCCGCGCCAGCTCCTCCGAAGGTTCTGCTGGCGGAGTCATGGGAAATCAGTGCCGCCGGGCCAGGCTCGAAACTGCGCGCGTTCGCCGCTCAAACACGAAACGTGCCCGTGAAAAGATAGATATCGGCAGATTCGGCCTGCAACGCAGGAAGAAAAGGCCAGCAGGCGGCCTTTCGAAACGAAACACTCTGTAGGCGTCACGCAGTCGAGTTTTGCATAAGTTGCCAGAGTAACTTACCAGTGCTGGAGGCTTCGTTTCCCGACTTGGTATACATGCGCACTTTCGTAGAATGTTTCGCCCCACTTGGACTTATGTAAAGAAGCGAAAAGGAGAGGCGGTCTGCCTAAGTTACGTTTTTTTTTTTTTTTTTTTCGCGCCTTAGTACAGACGCCGGGAGAGATGAAGTAGGCTGGCAGGTTACGCGCATAATCTAGGCGGGCTGCGTTACTACTGCCCTTCCCAGCAAGAAGCGATAAAGGGAGCTAGCGTCCATGAGGCACGTATACGCGATAACTATCACATTTTCTTCTGAAATTCCTCACCGAGCTACCGTTATCACAGTTTCCTACAATAATTACTAGAGGTAAGTCTGGCGCTGCAATCGTTCAGCCACCGTGGGAATGATGGTATAGTGTACTAGAACACTTTAATGATGTGTAGTACATGGATTTGCATGATATTCGTGCTTGTGGATTCAGACGTTCTTGTGGCTTTGTTTATTGCGCTTTTTATGCCTTCACTGTCGTAAATTTCGGAGCAATCTATACTTTTCTAAGCGCAGAAGACTCTGCGGGCACGCACAATCGCTACTATAATTGCGACGGTTCAGCTTTTCGAGGTGGCCAAATCGAAACGCGCCAAGCTTCTCAAGGCACTGGCTTGCCCGGGCGAGAAATTCACTCGGGCGTTTTATGCCGCTCGTCGATGCATGCGTCCCTGGCCTAATGGTTTCAATATCGGGCTTCTGCGCTACAGGTCCTGTGTTCGAATCCTGTCGTCCATAAATCTCACTAATGCTTATTTGATTATTTATTACGCAAAGCTTTGTTGAGAATGATGAGTTTACTACAAACCCACGAAGTCGTTTGAAGGCCGAAGTTTAGGCGAATCCATGTACTACCTATATCATTCACATGCTGGCTGAATCGCCCCGCTTGCAGCTACAGTAATTATGACACTAGCGACAGAGTTCCCTCTAGTAATTATTGCATGAAACTCTATGGCCGTTATATCAACGTACAAGAAAACCTTACGTCGCATAAACTTCGCTCTGCGGCCGCGTTTGCAAAGCACGTGTTTTCAAGGCCAGTATGAAGCGCACCTTCATATTGATAGCTTTGACGTGATGTCAGAGACCTAGCTTATAGGGATGGTCGACAAATTTTTGTATTTGATTATTTATCATTTTAGCCTTTAATCGCTTTCAATTGAGGGTTTCTCGTCGATTAATTTTTTAATCGAAATTTTTGCCGGGCGCTTTAAAAAGATTGAAACACAGTTATCTACTTTTGTAGGACCCTATTTTACTGTTTGAGAGGTGGAACCAAGTTAGAAATACTAGTGTTTAAAGTTTGATAAAGAATATAATCTGTAATTTGTTAAAGACTAAATAAAATTGGCACTAGTGGCCCTTGAAAATATAAACAGTATATGTTATAAAATGGCACTTAGAGCAGCATTAAGCAGGATAAATGACCCGCCGCGGTGGCTCAGTTAGCTAAGGCGTTGCGCTGCTGAGCACGAGGTCGCGGGATCATATCCCGGCCGCGGCGGCCGCATTTCGATGGAGGCGAAAGGCAAAAACGCCCGTGTGCTTGCGTTGTAGTGCACGTTAAAGAACCCCAGGTGGTACAAATTGATCCAGAGCCTTCGACTATACGGCGTGCCTCATAATCAGAACTGGTTTTGGCCCGTAAAACCCCAGAAAGAAGAAAAGATAAATGGCACTAGTGAATCCCTGTAGAGTACAGTTAAACAAGAAATAAGCTAAATGGGCAAAAGTGAAAGGCGCAGTCGAACTAAAATATGCAAGAAATTGCAATATGCACAGGGGGAAAGAAAATTACTGGTGGGGATTTTAAGCCACATGCTCTTTTCTACAGAGCGAAGGAATGCCAATTGGCTGGGATGTCCGGGTGGAACCGACACCTTTGAATGGCCACACAACCAGAATGCGAGAATAGACGCTCGGATACTATAGATTTGCTGGAATCGGTATGAACTCCATCGCTATGTCAAATACAAGCTCCAAAGCGGCGCGAATGCTGTGCCACGTCTTTAGTGGACTGGGAGGGACACGACGATCAACGACTGGGTTTGAATTGCAAGCGCATTTCAAGCCTCCGGCTTCGGATGGTGTGGTGGCGTGTGCGGTGTGGGAGCAGAGAGGGGAAGCGCTCGGCTCGGCGTCATTCAGAACTCGGAAAAACAGTCGCTCTACCACATGCACCCGCACAGTAACGGCTCGTGCTCCATCATTCTCCTACGATTTAAAAATTTTCGCGCAACTCTTGTTCAACTCTCGAAAACGATTAATCGAACATGTCTAATAGATTAAGTCGATTAAATGAAAGCTGGACAGCGATGAAGATTAATCGTTTTGCGGGATAATTTTGATCGATTAATCGTTCATCGATATTGCCAACCCTAGCTTATCACCGTGCCGGTGCACCTGCACGGCGTCTACGATTACGTCAGGCATGTCATCTATTAGCCACGTGCGTAGCCATAAAGTTTAGAGTTATAAGAACGAACAGCTCAAAAGAACTATAATACGCAAGCGCAGATTGTGACACAGTCAAGCAATGAGGACAAGCAGTGAATTTTTTTATTCATTTTTCACGCGGTACAAGTCATTCACCATGTGAGCTCTCAGAGGATCGTGTTACTGAAGGTTAGAGCGCCAGGATAAAATGTCCTTTAGAAAATACAGACCATGGCATTTATGTCAATCGTGTTATGACATGCATGGCATGATATGTCATTAATGTCACGTATGCATCTCATGACACGTGTGTCCAGAATATAACCAGTTTAAAAATGCATGTCATTCAATCCATTATAGCCATCTCATTTATGACATTCATGTCATGCCATGATTGTCATTCATGTCAGTTCAATCTTATGACAAGTTATGTGTCATGTTATCCATGGCATGAATTAAATGACATGACATGCATCACATGAATTACATGACATGCATGGTATGACGGGATTGTCATGAATGACATAAATGACATGAGGTGATGGCGTCGTTGTCATTTCTTTAACTGGATATGTATCAGGATATGTGTGGCGAGACATATGCGTGCATGACATGGAATGACGTATTCATGCATGTCTTGTCATTAATGTCATGTCATGCAACGTATGGCAGTCATGTCACGACACGCATGTCATTCATGTGGTGTAATTTATGTCATTCATGTCAGGTCAGGCACGCATGCTATGTCATTCATATCCAGATATATATTGAGTTGAAAACGACCACGACAGCATCATGTCATTCATACCATTTATTTATGTCATGACATACAGACTATTACTAGCTTACGATGTCATTGACGTCATGACATGGCATGCGCTTGTATGTCTTGTCATTCATTTCATGACACAAATGACATGTCATGAACTCTATATCATTCATGTCATTTCTTCCATGTCAGGTCATGCGTGAATTTCATTCCTGTGCAAATATACTCGTTTATTGAGTTAAAGAAACGACCACGACGACATCTTGTCATTCGTACCATTAATGTCATAAGATACATGACATGACAAATATGTCACGTCATTGATGTCATGACGTGCCATTCATGATATGTATGCATGCAATGTTATGTATGCACGCACATCATGCCGACCCATGCTTATTCTAACAGAGATCCAGTTGCAGAAACAACCACGACGACATGACGACGTAGGATAATAGATAGATAGATAGATAGATAGATAGATAGATAGATAGATAGATAGATAGATAGATAGATAGATAGATAGATAGATAGATAGATAGATAGATAGATAGATAGATAGATAGATAGACTAAAAACGAATGAAGTACCCGAAGAATGCTTTGCATTAAAATTTCGAGCGTGGCTACTACGAAACACTTGATCAAATGTGTAAGAGGAATGACATTTTTGATCAGCAAGACGTTTTCTTGGGCTAGTTGGTTCATAACGAAGACGTAAAGATTTTAGCGCGAAGAAGACGAGGGCAACACAGCGCATGCCCAAGTTAGCGCCTGTCCTGCGCACTGTGTTTTTGTTTTTGTCCGAATTTTGCACTATTATTATTATTTTTTTTTTACTGTCTGTGATTACTATAAGCACCACTTATAGACTAAAGAAGCTACGCATTTGAGAAGCGAAAAAGCGCTTGCTATAAATGCACGCGCTTTCCGCCTCTTATGACGCGCCACATGCGCCGCGCATGCTCAGACGAGCAACATGGCTATACCTGGGCTAGTTGGTGATTCATACTGACAGTAAGCAGCAAACTATCACTGCGATGACATCTACAGATGGCAGCAGAAATCACAAAACCAATGTAATTATAAAAGCCAACCTATATGTATAGGCACCTTATACCGGCCAGAGGGCACTGCGACGCTCTCATCGATCACCACAGAGTCGCCGACATCGGCTGCTCAGGAATGCGAAGAAAATGAGGCGACATGAAAAACGACAAGGACCCACGCTCGATCGTTCGTCTCGATTCCACGCACCATGCAGAGCATGCACATTTGGACATTTTCAAATCTCGGACACTCTTGCCTCGTGAAAGCGATCGCAGATGTCACCGCAAATTTTTTTGGAGCGTCTCTCTCATTTTGCTTCCGCCGCCCGCTACGCTGTGTGTTCTGGCACGGCTGTTCAGTTAGGAAACCTCCAGCGCAAGGTGCCTGGACGGTGCCTTTATCGAGCACGAAATAGTAACACTACAGGAAAGAACCAACCGAGCTATGAGTGTACAGTTTACTTCTCGGTTTCTGGGTGTTTAATTGCCCTAAATTTTCTCAACCACCCAGCGTTACGAAAAAAAAAAAATTGACCACGAGCCGATGCATGGTTATGGGCAGCACTCATTTACTTTTACATAAGCGAGAGCACGAACGTAACGACAGCAAAATTAATGCTCCGCAGCGCAGGTGGCTCGCGACTTACTGGGAACAAGAACGCTCTTAGAGCGCCCGCTGGTCGACGTCAACATTCTGTTTAAACGTTTTGAAATAATAGAAGACGAACTTGCGCTTGCATTCTTTTTATTTTCGTATCCTAAACAACAAACACGACAGCACAAGCAAGCATCTGCTTCACGTCAACGCACGCAACACGCCATTCTGCTTGGCCCGCCTGGCTTCTGTCTCGCGAGGCGCCTGTCTTTTGGCGAGCTTATTCTTCAAGGCCGCTGTCGCTGCGTGCTGACGTGAAAACGTTCTTGGTCTCTCTCCCTCTTCCCTCTCGCTCTCACATATATCTTTATTGCTTTGCTGGGTGTAGCACAGCCCTTTAGCCCGTCTCGCGCCAGATTATTTTTCTCCGCTCCAGCCATTACTCTCCCTTGACAAAATTATTGATTGATTGATCGGAGTTTTCCGAAGCCGCGTGCCGGCACCGACGTTTCTTTGTGCCCAGCTCAGCCGTTTCCTTGCTCGTGGCACCATCGATATTCGTCACTGTTTAGCGTGACTCGGGCGCCGATTAGGCCGCTTCCCGTGATCAGGCTGAGAGTACGCGAAAGGGGACGCAGCCTCAGTGTCGAGGCTTTGGCATCCCTCCCTACCCACCGTTCCCAGCCACGCTTTAAAATCAGATCAGCTCACACCGGTCGCCGGCGCTGTCGCCAGCCGCGAAGCCAAACTATACGCCAGCTCAAACCGAGCAAGAATGTCCTCACGAGGGCGCCACAGAGACGGTCGAAATCTCCGTTCGGTGGACGTCATTCGCGCGCACGGGACGCCAGCAAAAATCTTCGACTGGAATCAGGAACTCGCAGCGCTCTCAGTATTTGCACTCGGCGGGGAAAGTTGGGCGAGTTGAGCTTTGTCTTCGTCCTTCGCGCCGCTCTCATATTTGTAATGAATATACGCATATTGCTGGCATTCGCTCACTTCTAGTTGATCGAAACGCCATTTCAGCAAGACAGCGTGAGTCTTGCTTCAATTCCCGCGTATCCGCTACACAAATACAGCGAAGCGACGGAATAATAAACATGTCGTGAACGTGAATTATTTCACTAAATATGAATGACAGAGAAATAAACTTTTTGAAGCTGCAGCTAGGCAGGGCTTTCACGCACCAAACTCTCGCGTGCTGCTGAGACCCGAAGCGCGCTTATCTTCCCCCCCGAACACTCCCCACCTGCCAAAATGTCCCTTTAATACAATGAACGAAAAAAAAAAAATTGCAGTAAACACATCTCACGATGAATGTCGACGTTCCTGTCTAAGTTTGTCTGAATATATATGATGCGGGTTCGATTCCACCCAAGCACCGGATAAATCCTAAATATACGGGGCGATCATTTTTAAGTTTTACGGTATTTTTAAAAATCGCCTGTAGCAGATAACATAATTCTAGTCCTTGAGCTGGATTATTCAGAGAGACAGACATTGCTTGCACGAGAAATCAGAACAGATGTTCGACTAATTAACAAAAATTCAGAAATTAACTTCTGAATTACTTTACGGCACATATGACAATTTACGAATTGTAACCGGTGAGTTAGCAAGCCGTATTCACTTGAAATGAATTTCCAGAATGACACCAGTTCCACAATGACACCAAGTCGTTGTAGAACGGCGATGTTCCTTCTGGCCAGAAAGTGCCTGACGCGTTGAGACTTGGTGCGTTCTCTTGATGGCCACGATTTGTGCCGCCACAACTCCGCTCTCATCTTGCGTACGGAACGAAGCAAACACCACATAAACTTTTTGTAAGCTTGCTGATTTATCGCCAAGCCCTGAGGCAAGAACTCACTGTGGTCGATGCCTCTAATATCGAAAAACGTGAACCGCATGACTTTCACTTTTGAATTGGACTGCCTTGCTTTCTTCGGCCTTGGCGACAACGGAGGCTTCCACTGACAGCTCTGGCGCTTGGATCCTGTGTCGTACTCAGAAATCAACGTCTCATCACCGGCAGTAACTCGGCAAAGCAAATCTGGCTCAGTTTCAAGACATGCGATGATATCCAGACACATGCGCCATAGGGATCGAGCTCTTCCTGATCCAAATTGAGAAGCCATCCTTTGCACAGATTTTTAGCACGCCAGAATCTTCAGTCATTATCCTCCAAGAACTGCCCTTTCATACGTTAAACTGACTGGCGATCATCCGAACAGTCAATCGCCGATAAGCGCACACCACCTGCCTTACGCGGTCGACGTTACCGTCATTCCTGCTTATTGAAGGCCTTCCGCTTCTTGAGTTCTGTTCGACGTTTTCACGCCCCTCTTTAAGCCTCTTGTGGCACTCAGACACACGTGTGTGTGAGATGGTGTCATCTCCGTACTCTTTCCGAAGCATTTGGAGGGCTTCTGGCGGTGTTTTCCTCAAGCGAACCAGAAATTTCAGGTTGCTCCATGCTCAGGGTTCGTTCCTCAGTTCTTACAACAGAACTTCTTGCAAAAACAATGCTGTAAAAGAACTTGTTATAAGAAAAAGTCAATGGCTGCAGAAATCCGAAATTAGTCATATACTACCAACACATCACATTATACTCGTATAAATAGTAAGCTTATCTCTATTTCGCTCATAGCTCACACAGCAAACCCAGTTCCGTTGCTTTTCAGGCAGACCTGCTATACGCTTAGAATCTATTATGGGAAACATGCTAGCTCGTGCAGGCCGCACCTTCTGCTGAGAACCACCGACGCAAACGGCAGGGTGACGAGCACGCGCTGCATACCCGCCTTTGACGTCCACGTTGTGAAGATATCCCGAGGCGCAGCCAGCGACGGCCGGGCACTCACCAGCGGCTTGCGCTTTGAGCTGCGTCACCCCGATGTCTGCCCGTGCATACGGGATGAAGCCAGTGCACGCGAAAGCCGTGAGTCATGTCTTACACATTGCGGATGCCACCTAAACCTGTGGTTTATTTTGCAGTGCGCGCCCGTAACCTCGCCGGTATGGCCGGGGCTAATCAGCAGGCTGGCGACGTGGATGGCACTTCCGGCCACGAGCTCGCGTGTTGCTATTAATAGAAGTGAGGCCGCACTCTCTGTAGGTCGCTTGCAGTGATGCCGCTTTTAGTGCGAAGGGTGGAGAGAGGGGTGTGATTCGGACGTCCGTCTCTGTAGCGCTGGACACTACGGGTGCTTTCCAATTTTGGCCAGCATCGGAGACAGCCTACGTTGACAGCTGGAAAGACAAGTAATGGAACGCATCTGGAAGACGTCGCCGCGACTTGATGCCACCTCGAGTCGACAAGACTTAACTAAGAAAATCACATATTATCGCTCTTTTTAACTTTTTTTCGTGTGCCAATCTATGAGATTCACACACGAAAAAACATGAAAAACACAACGTACTTACAATATAAGCGCATAAGAAAGCGTGACTACGTTTTCTTGTGCGCAGACGACCTCCCCGTCGAGCTTCGAAGCATTCTGCCATGCCGCCATCTTGTTTGGACAGCAATGTAGCGTGCATCGTTTTTGACATCAATGCTGTCTTCGCGAAGCTGTCTTCGCGAAGCTGTCTTCTTTGCCAGCTTCGTCAGTATTGGAACACGTCAGGTGGTCGCTATCTGCTTAGCTGTAAATTTAGCTGTATACGGCTAGTATTGAAACAAAGCCTATAAGTTGCACATAAGTGGAAGCATGCCTGAAAGGAATCGACCGACGATACGGGCACTGACCTGTCTGCGCGGCGTTGGTTAGTACGGCTTGCATAATAAGAAAGAGTTCGAGATTGAATGATTTGGGCAGTATTTATTTATTTATTCAAAAATCTCACAGGCTCCAGCATTGGGGTATTGCGTGAGGGGGTATTGTGCATAGATAAATATAGAAGCGTTGGTCGTACGCAGACGTACAGAAAAAAAAGGAAAAGAAAAAAATGCAGCTGAAGAGACGAAACCAATAAACAAAATATTCGCGAATTCTGACGATTGACAGTTTTGAAGAGAGATCAAATGGAGATTTTCGTTGAGTTAAAATGGAGATATCCGTGCGTCACGACGGAGGTAGCAATAAACCAAACTCGAATACCCGTATTTGGAATAAAAGGCGAATGAAATTTTTTAAAGTTAGAACCATATGGAATCAACAGACAATGAAGCCAGGGAAAGCACAGGAGAAATTAACTGTTATAGTACTTAATTGAAGTGTAAAAAATTGATGGTGCATCCATCATTTAATGCTATTAGCAACCGATCTGACGGTGAGTGGGCAATTGTTGATGATGTATGTGTTTATAACGACTATTATGAAAGGCAGCACATGTCGTATACCCAGTGACTCAAGTGGCCGGGAAAGAGGTTAAGTGCGAATATATATATATATATATATATATATATATATATATATATATGCATACCGCAAACTGGGGGAAGTTCCAAAATAATACTAATAACTATAATAATAAGAAAAGTGACATGAAAGTCGGCCAAAAGACAACTTGCCGCAGGTGGAAGCCGAATCCACATCTGCTTTATTACGCGTGCGGTGCTTTATTATCAAGAGAGAGATAGAGCAATGGAGGCGTATGCATAAGACGTTTTGAAATAAAAGAGAACACAGGTTGGGCGTTCCCCAAAGAAATTTTATATAGCATGAGAGCATCCCTAATAAAGTTGTTACCAACCAACCAATGAGAGCATTCGTCCGCGCAGCATTCTGAATGAGTCTCATGCGTTTCTCATTTACCATATATCGCGCATTTACCATATACCTGATGCGCCGGCATAAACTTGGCGTTGATATGTATTTTTCACTCTTATAACGTCAAATCACATTCGCAGTGTAGACGGGAGCGCCCCTTTTTATCGCCTGTATGCCATGAATGCCTCGTTTCTGACTCTATTAACGGTAAGACACCCATTCCTCACGTTGTTTTTACACTTAACTCCTCAGCATCATGAGAGCCCACATTTTCCTTCTCCACAGAATACAAAGACAACAGCACGGCGGGTCGATTGCACTTTGTCTCTTTCAGTAATTACACCTTTGGCGCAAGTGTCGTGGCGGGGATGCCCTTTTTTTGCGGTGTCACACGTGCGTGCGACGTCAAAGGATCACCACTGTCTGGTGGAGCAAGGCGTCGGTACCGCCTAAAGCCCCGTGCCGCCAAGTTTCGGCGCTGCATCTTCTTTTTAGTTCCGACCTTGCGCGTTAGTTGTGACAGGGTCATTTCATTAGCGTAAAGTTCGCCGGGGCCATGTCGGAAGCGCTGTACCGGAGGTAATACGAATGTGCTTTTAAAAGCGGGCGCCTTACCGCTTTCTTTCTTTTTGGACGGGCGCGTATGACACCGTGAGTGCGGCCGCCACGTAGTTATCGCCGTGTGCTCGAGCGCCCAGAGCGGCCACTAACAGCCCTCTCGGCTGTAATTCTTCTTTCTTGGGAGGCCCGCGGCGAGAAAGCAGGGGGCGGCATTGGAAGCATTGATTTTGCACGGCGACGGCGGCCCGCCTCCCTGCCTCGCGAGGAGCACGCTGGACCGAGCGTCTTTCGACGCGGCCGTGTCCTCCCGGAAGTGCGCGCCGCTGCCAGTCGATGCCCGTCGTTAACGGCCGCTGGCAATTACACAGGCCCACCAATTACGCACGCAGCGACGCTTTTCACTGGCAGCCAGACACGGCCAAGACAATGGCAGTCCGACGAAGCCTGCTGCTTGTCGAGCCTCCTCGGGCGGCGCGGTATACGGCTAGGGGGCGTTGGAAAGGAGGGGGACGAAAAAAGACGCCAGCGACGACGACATGTATAGATTCTGTCGTCTCGCTCGAACGGGAACGACTACCCCCCTTCCCTTTCTTCTCCGCCACCCCTTCGGGGCTTGTTTGGGCGCTGTTTGTTCGCGAAACAAGCCCGCCGTTCGCGGTGCCATGCACCGCAGAGAAGACGGCGCAGAGTCCGATGCCTGTCGATGGAACTGCTGCGCGCACATACGCCCGACGCGCGGCTCGCCGTCGAACGACTCGACGCTGCTCGGAAAGGGAGAACGGTTGAACAGCCTTAGTCAGCAATGGCGCCTGCTTTAAATGCTTTAAGCTCGCCCTGGCAGCGTGGCGCTGACGCGCTTGAGTGGGCCGACTCAAAGATGGCGTAGCACGTGCGTTTCCGGGGTGCTTCCGCTTGGCTATGTACGGTGCGTCCATCGTTTCAACACGCTCGGCTGGCGTTGGGCAGCCTTCCTCCATTTTATCGTTTCGTTCTGCATCGTTTATCAGACATCGTCATCCCGGCACACTCGGATAATGTACTACGGAATCAAATCACGGCATAGGTGCTATATGTGCTATAGGCGCCGCCGCATTGTCGCTACCATGTTAACTTTTTGTCGCCGCTTTATGGAAGACAGGGAAATTTTGAAACATTTTTAATAAAGCCGAGTTCCTTTCAGACTGAACTGAATGAGGCAAGCACATATATTCAATAAACACGGAGTCTTCAAATCAGCCACGGGAAATTAATATGTAAAATGTAGGCTGAGAAAAAGAAAAGCAGGCTTGTTCCATGCATTATGGAGAAGGGGGATACAATAAATCTGTTAGGACATAAAGAAAATTCCCATCAATTTCTATCTATCTATCTATCTATCTATCTATCTATCTATCTATCTATCTATCTATCTATCTATCTATCTATCTATCTATCTATCTATCTATCTATCTATCTATCTATCTATCTATCTATCTATCTATCTATCTATCTATCTATCTATCTGACCTGCTCTTCTGGATGGCAAACGACCCGCTGGATCAATGTAGCGCTGTTTTCGCTTTCTGGGTGATGGATAAGTTCGCCAGTAGCTCAGTGGCTATAGCGTTGCGCTGCGGAGCTCGAAGTCGCGGGTTCGACTCTTGGCTGTGGAGGCCGCATTCTTGTGGGGGCGGACTGCAAGAACGCTAGTGTAATTAGACTTATACAGCTGCACGTTAGAGAAACCCAGGTGGGGAAAATTAATTCGGAGAACTACACTACGGTGTCCCTCATAACCCACTGTGAAGTTTCGGGATGGTAAACCGCGCCATTCAGTTCACCAGTGACGTAATGGTTGCGTAAGAAAGCACTAAAGAAATGTTAGCGTGACTGATAACTCACATAGCACGTTATTTCGGCCTTATAAAACATCAATATGGTTGAGCGAGTTGGTACTGCCGAATTTAGTGAAGGCTGCGCACGAACGAGTATAAAGGAAAGAGACAGATATATACGCTCCGTCCAATCCGCGTGTGCACTACGACACCAAAACATGCCCTATGCCAACGCTGAATGTTTTTTCTTGACAGATAGCTATCCACCATACACTCAACCAGGTCGGCGTCCACCGATGGAGCTCTGCAATATCTCTCACCCATCTTCATCGCACGACGCATACCCGCCGACATGGAATATTATTGATGCGTTATTATGCCTAAATAATGTCCCATGAGAATTATCAGTACCACTAATACATTGTGTCCTACACATAAAGAACACATTTAAGGAACGAAAACATGGCCTTTATGAGCATAAGCATGTCAAAGTCATGGAGGTAACTATAGTGAATCCTGCATTATGTACGTGTTACCTTACCTTCGTCTCAATGAATCGCAATAAACATGCTAGAAGCAACTGTCTGCAATACTTTCTTTAAAGCTGAGAAGTTTAAAGAGAGTGTTAACTTGTCCGTAAGCGTAGTAACCTTACGGAATGCCGGGTTACCGAAGACGGGAACTGCAGCAACGTTTGTGGCGACATCTTGTGATGCTTTCTCCAACCTCAATGCGTTAAATACCTTTTCGTGCTATGAGTGTTCTTTTCAATAAAAGACAAAAAAAAAAAAAAAAACTGCATGACAACAATTACGCCGCTACCGATACTTCACACCGGCAGCCAAGGATAATATGGTTCGTTACTGCAATGACAGCTCTGTGTCCTCTCTGGTTATACTATATGTGCAACAAGTCGGTGCCAGCAACTCGGCCGCTCATGTATACCGTCTCCGGTAACCCCGTTTTCCGGAAAGGGTAATAAGTTTACGTGCAGCTAAAACTTCCTAATATTTCATAGGATCACTTTATTTACTGTGGATAGTTTTTATTTTTCTATTTTTCTTGACAGATATAGCTATTCATCATAAACTCACCAGCTAAAATGCGGTGTCCATGCAGCACGCGAGTTGGCTTTTTTTAAATGGTAGTGTTCCGACTACAGGGTCCGTAGGACTGCATTGTGACCCTGGAAGTTTTCTCCACTTGGTGTAGGTAGCGCACTAAAAACGAGGAGAAGGTGAAGAGACGGAGACACACGTAGCGCAAACATTCAACGTTGGTATAGTGCACGGTTTGGTGTCGTAGTGCACACCGCGGATTGGACGGAGCGTATATATCTGTCTCTTTCCTTTCTACTCGTTCGTGCGCTGCCTACACTAAATCCGGCAGTACCAACTCGCCCAAACCACCACGCATGCACGTGATCCTGTTTGTTGTACAAGCATGTCACTGTGCTATGCGCTATGTATACATATAGAACTATATATGCAGTACTTACTATATATGCAGTACTTATGCTGGCGCAACAAGCCCATTGATTATTGCGGTGATTCAGGCACTTACACGCACTCAAAACGCTGTGTTTTTGCAGAATTTTGATCAGGAATAAAACACATGCTATTACGCAGCAGGAAACTTACGAATAAGTGCCGTGCATACGCATGTTATTAGAAGGGCGTACCTTCACGACGCTGTCAACTAAAAGTTGTTGAAATTTGGGCGGCCTTTTGAAACAACTTTTTAAAAAGTACTGCCCACTAAGGTTGCGCTGGGGAATTCCGGTGAAGTTCGACAAATGGCCGCAGGGTCAATGTAATAAATTTCTGCGAATGTATTCTTCCGGAATGCTGACACTCCTAACTCTTTTCCATGGCCGACTTGTATTTTTCCTTCTGGTGATCATTGTTTTTTTTTTTTTTTCACTCGTGTAGTTCCACTATGCCTGTAATGCCCAGGAGTCTGTCAGCCGGATATCCGCTTGGATGTGCCATGCAGAGCACTGTACTGGCGATAGCCCAACCCGGGTGTATGAAAGCGGTTATGGTGATTAACAGCAGCCTCCATAGTGTGCTGTCAGATAACCGGAAACTTCGGGTATAAAGCGTAAGGAACTGCTTCATGGCACGTATAGCTTGCTCAGCGAGTTCGTTTGCTTTTGGGTCAGGCAGGATACGGTAAAGAGTAAATCAATTTTCCTTTCGTCGGGCCGATATCTGCCGCAAGTATATGCTTCGATGTTTTTGAACATTTCTCGGCTTACTGTCCGATCTATTGCTACCATTCGCGTGCATTCATCAATCACCAGGGGGAAGGCTTCAGGGGCTCGCACACTTTACCATTTCTTTTTTATCTCCTTGAAATCGAGATGATCCACAGAAACCGGTCCTTTGGAGTGGTCTATTATGATCAGAGCGCTACCAAGTGTTTTCAACATTGCCTTGTGGAGCCGGTACACGTGGTGCGTGCGTGCGTACTATGGGATATCTCTGTTCATGCTGAATGCTTGTTTGATTTTTCATTACATTCTCCGGAAATAGTCACGTCCTCCAGTATAAGCGTCAAAATCGCGGAACAGTTCAAGGATTCCGCACACTTATTGTCTCTTTGGTGCCTGTTGCCTTCTATCTTAGGCGCCCTGTTTTCCGTTACATCCCATAATAGGTGCCTCGCGGTCCCCATCACAGCATCTATAGCCGTCTTAGCCTCGGCATCCAGTAGTAGAACGCCAGGCTTTTGAGTGACCAAGAAGGCGCACTGTATTTCACTCGACCCATCGGTTTCATTCGCCCATTGGTTGAGTATGGTATAGGAGCTGTGTCAACGCTTACTCGTTCGTAATTAACTTGAAGTGCCTGCCTTTCAGGTACATGTGGAAGTAACGGAAGGCCACAGCAACCATACTGAGGATTTTTTTTCTTCTCTGTAACGGTGGAATTTACCTCTTCTTTCGTGAACGTGTACAGGAATAGTAGCAATGACCTTCAGTCATCGTTTTGGACAATCACTGTCATTCTTGGGTTACCGAACTGCTCCACGTCCGTAGTGTGAAGCGTCAGTACGCAGTCCAAATAAGTTTTTGGCGTGCTTGTATAGTCTTTGTAGTCCAGTTGACTAGAATGATATTTGTTTTAGAGCTGCGCTACTTCTGTTAGGCATTTACTCTTAACTGCGTAGTCTTCAATAAATGCTCGAAGTTGTCCAACAAGGTCGAAAAACATGCGCAGTGAATGTACAGCATATGACTTTAATTGTTAGCTGGGAAATTTGCTTGACTGATTCCTCCTCCGTATTTTCACCTCGGCCACAGTGTAATAGTTCGATACTGGTTTTGCTGTGTCCGTCGGCCCACCCTTCCCGTTACATCGATGACTATGACCGTCGTCGTCGGGTGGGACTGAATCGCTTCTTTTATTTGTTTTCTATGTAGTTATCCTCCTATGAATCTTCGGTTGTCGATTCCTCGTCTGCGTAGCTCACTCAACCGTAATGAGAAAAATAGTTGTGGACACATGTTCTTCCAGCGGAAACGCTTCGGTGGCTGGCACCTGTGATCTGACTATACAATGGCAAGGGGTCGATACAGACGTCTCTCGAGGAGTCCAGCAGCTGGTCCATTACTGCAGGAGGTCCGGCAAAGACCTGGCGCTGGGTGTCCATGGTCATTCAGTGATAGTCAGGGGGTTGTTGAGGGCCTCAATGTAACAGACATGTACTGGTGTTTCGTGTAGAAATGATCGATGGCTGCCCTCCTCGGCGTTTTTGGTTAAATTGCTTTGTCCCAATGGTAAACGGAATTCACATCAACGCTAGCCCAAAGTTGTATTTCCCCTCAGTCCTTGATTCGTCAGCGTGCACCAAGAAGAACGGTTCTAATCATTTCTTAGCATTACCCGTGATGAACGGATGTATGTTGTTAACGCGTTCTGAACATGTCGACCAACCATTCTGCGAGCAGGATCATTCATAGAACTGGATCCACGTAGACGGACTCGACGTAGCACCGTCGAAATAGTCTGGCTGAACGTTCTCCCGCACTGGATGTCAGCAGCATGACTAGTTGATGTTTCTGTGATTATTTTTCCGCACTCCTGTACAGGTGCCAAGGCTAAATCTAGAATATTTTCCCATGATCCACTGTTGAAAGCCTGCCGTCCGCAGATTCACTTTCAACGGCCCCTTGTATAAGATCTTTTCCAGTCTCGTGCAGGATCTATCCGCAATAAAAATGAGAAAGTCCGAGGTGATGATCTTTTCTGAGACTCCACAGCGATATTCCAGTCTTCCTTGTAGCGGTGGACCATGAGACGGCCGGCTTCGTGGCACTGAGACACGCAGAAGGTCGCATCATGCATGCAATTCTAACTCGTCGCAGGACATAGCCGTCCTGATTATTTTGCGCTAATGGGTGCGCCATTGATGAACCTCCTTTTTCTTCTTTCTTTCCTCTCTTCTTACTTCGTTTCCATGTGGCTGTCTTGGTAGAAACCTACGATGTGTATTTATTGTGGGATATGCAAGACTGATTACGGGACTGAAAGTGCAGTCCTTTGTAAAGGGCGAACTCGGGCTATGCGCATATTGCATAATTCTTACCGATCAGTTCTCTTCTGCTCTGGTATTACTATTTAATTAAATATATATACTAGGCGCCAGCTACTTGTCTCCTCCGACGTGCGATACAAAAAAGAAACACCCTTAGAGCAAAGTCATAGCGATACAAAAAACACCCCAAGGACAAGTTCTTGGAAACAGCTCACAAGTTATTAGACAGTTACCGTGTGAGAACACGTGTTCGATGCAGTCTGTCCGGTAAAAGGAAAAGGAAAAGAGAAGCTTTTGCCCTCCACCACAGTAGACCATACACCACACCACATTGCGTGCTCTTTAATAATCTTCCGAGATTATCGTTTCTTCAACAAATTCAGTAGAAATGCACGACATTTCCGTATTTTTGACGTTTCTGTTGGCCACGCACCCCATCTTTTCTTGTGGTGGCTTGCGAACTTCATCTAAGGTTGCTTTTTGGGTTGTTGTTTATTTCTTTGAAGATGTGCTGCGCAACTAGCTTGTAAATGCATGGCACATACAAACATTAAGACGGTAAATTTGATTGAAAAGAAAAATAAACTACGCAATTTGGTAAGCTTCCGCATTGACACCTTTATGAGTAGGGCCTTTATGGCTTTTTATAAATAACGATAAATAGAACATGGAGAGCGACATACGTAATATACTATCCCAGGGACAAGGAAGGAGGAACAACACATGCATTGTAAAATGTTGAAGCATGAAACGGAACTTGTGTGGCCGTTCCCTTTACTCTAGTATGTGTCGCGTTCTATATGTAATATCAAATAACAGAAAGTTTATCAAGGAAAGCAGCAAGGCACTTTTTTTGTCTTGGTTTTCGCCTTCTTGTGCACGAATTTTTCGGGGAGCCCGAGTCGCTCCATTTTTTGCCATTCGCAGTCTGCGTTCTCCCTGGATTACATGTACATCTTTCTGCGGCGCGTGTACTGCTGCTGCTTTTAATGGCGATAAAAGAAGAAAAAGAGAACAAAGAAGTACAAGCCTCCACGCAATATACAAAATGTAGTCGTGTACTATTTTAACCCACGCGTAGTGGTCGAATAGCCTGGGAGGACTATAGAAAATTTCACTTTCCTTACCAGGAGAGCTGAAGAATCGCCTCCTTAAAGCTCAGGGGCTTCTCGACAAGCCGCCTCGCTGCCAAAAGCAAGATCTAAAGAATGGAGACTTATAAACGTTTTCTCCAAACCCAGACTCCTCGCGGACAATGCAATGCGTGCAGTGACTATTCCTCCATGTTCATCGTAGGCAGACGCAAGTGGAAGGGGCAGTCTGATTTCCTTTTTCTTTTGTTGCTTCAAGCGTCTCAAATTTCGCTTTCCTAGGGCGGTTTTCTTCGCCTTTCTGCGTTCCTTTCCTGTCCTCCCTTTCTCTCTGCTGACTCGCAGCACAGAGACAAACAAAAATAAGAAGACGGGTGCATAGAAAAAGCGCAGACGTGACACACCACATCGAAGATTTATTGAAGGAGAAACATAATATTGACATCGGCTATGAGCTGGGTTGGGTGTTAATGTCTTAAAATGTCTTGCGCCTTGATTGCTTTCGTGCTTCTCACGTTGCTGCGTTGATGGCCAGCCGGAACGCTGCTCTGGCCCAGCATCCTTAATTGCTATTCGAATGGCGTGTCTCTTATAGTGTTGTTCGTCATAGCGTCACTTGTTACAGTTATGCATATTGCTGCAGCGTGGCTCTTATATGTTATTCGAATGGCGCCTCTTGTTGTAACTGACATGTGAGAAAAGCAACGGCAAGCTTTACGTCGCTTAAATTTTAAACAACACAAGAAGGGGACTGACACCGTATCGCCTCCCGCGGTTCGGAAGCGACTCCAGATAAATAATGAGTCAAGAGCGGCCCGACATGTGTTGGATCAGTCGCTAAAAGTTCGAGATAGTGCACTTTGCAGCTTTTAAATGCTGCATCCGCGTATCAAAACGGACTTGGCGAGCAGAGGAGAAGACAAAAGAAACAAAGAAAGGAAGAAAGATAAAAAGAAAGAAAGAAAAGAAAAGAAAAGAAAGAAGAAAAGAAAGAAAGAAATTGCGAAGGCTTGCCACTGTTGCCGCAGGGAGTTTTTCAGGGTGCGGGAATATGTCATTCTCCCGAAACAAGTGAGGGGCATAAACAGCTTGTATCCGTCGTTGAGGCGATTTCAAAAGCCGCTGAAACTCGTCGACTAATACCAGTATGAACAAGAACAATAGAAAAGCAGGAACACAAGGAAAGCCCGAGGTGCAGATTCCAGATCCGCCGCCCATGCAAAATGAAACGGATTTGCGTGCTGACCGCCCAGCGCCCCAAACGGTAACGTTGGGGATAATACAATGGGCGCCGAGGAAAAAAGATTAGATGCGGACACGTCGTGTAAGCCTGCGCGACATGTGTTTCGCGAGCATGTTCCATTTAGCATGCAGACAAAATGAGGTGGCCTGATGGAGGGTCCTGAATAATTTGTCCCCCATATGTAATAAAGGCAGCTGCGCGGCGCGCGCATCAGCCTTTATTACGGCACGCGCTTGGAGGTGAAACATGGCGCGCCTTGCGGCTCTTGCTTTTGCTGGAGGCTTCGCACCACCGCGCGATCGCCACATTTGCACGATCAGCCCTGTTCCAAGACCACTTGTTCGCTGAGCTGGCGCGATAATGAAAGCTGTGTCGTCGTCAGCGAGGATTAATTTGAATACGTGCACAATGCCAGGGTGATATCACCTCATCTGCATTTATTCCTCCCCCGCCCGCCTGGAAGAAGCGGCCCGCAGTTACGCGAGTGCCTGAGTACGGAACAGGGGGTTTGGGAGACTAGAGAGAGAAATAAACTTTTATTTAGAGCAGGTGAAACGTAGTCGCCCTCGGCGGGCAGCCTCTTCAGTCCAGGAATCCGTGTGCACGAGCCATTTCCCGAGTCCGGTCGATCAGCCTACGCTGGTGATCCAGGCTGGGGCTAGATAGCTAAGCCTCCCACTGCACTCCGGCTAGGTCTTTGGTGCCGATGGTACCCCGTGGTCCCTTGCATCTCCACCCCATCTGTGGTATGGTGTTTGGTAATTTGCAGACTGCGCATTCGTAGCTGTAAGTGGTGGGCGAGACCTGTGTGCTAAGGTGCCATGGACGTGACTGTTTGTTTGGATTTTTCGGAGGGTTACTGCTTCTTCACTTGTTAATTTCGGGGGGGGGGGGGGGGTAAGGAGTATGTTCTTCTATCAAGTCTGTAATGCAGGAGGTTGTCCGTATATTTCTTGGGTACATCCTGGGTACTCCGAGATCTCTATGACAGTAGTGCTCGGCCTAAGGCGCTGGCGGCCTTGTTTCCTGCCAGGTGGGTGCGTTCCGGAGTCTGTATGATGTAGACATCTGGGAGGTGGCACGACGGATGACTTGAAGTGCTAGGGTAGCAATTCTTTCCTTTTGGAGGTTTCCGCATGCGTATTATGAGTCAGTGAGGATGAGGGCACTTTCCTTACGCGTCGAGAGAGCTAAGGCGATTCTTCTGCATGCCGTGTCTATGTCATTTGTTGGAATAGTTGCGCAGGTCTGTTCGGTAAAGAGGGAATCCATGACGCTGATGGAGTGGACTTGTGTTCCCAGGAATCTGGCTGCATCAGTGTATCTGGTGCCTGGATTTTCTCCGTGCGCCTTGGTTAGGGCCCGGACTCTTGCCAGCCGCCATTCTTTGGGGTAGGTAGGATGCATATTTCGCGGGATGGGGGCCATGGTGATGTATTCGCGGAGGCCCACTGAAAAAAATTTTTTTGTCACCTCTCTGTCCACACTTCAAATATGGTTGCAAGTAGAATATATTTCTGCGAGCAGCATCGTCAGGCTGCACATTTCTTATCCATGTGCACGGAGGACCTCATCAGTTGTGCACTTTTTGTGCACAACTGATGAGGTCCTCCGTGCACAACTCCGTGCACAACTGATGTAGTCGCTTTTTCCACAATAAGACGCGAGCTGACGCGGACGCGTAGTAAGCCGCACCTTTCGCATATTTGTTCTTGTTGCGAAGACGTTGTGTGCGTGTGCACGGGAAAGAGGATCGCCCCCATGACACCTCCTTTACCCCCTTCGGACCGCCACTATAGCCCTCGCCTTGCTTTCACATTAAACCTTCCCTTTTCATCCATGCCGCTCATTCAGCCCTCCTCCCCTGAAACTTTCTGTCCCGTGGGAGGGGGGGGGGGGGGAGGCGAATGGAGGGGAGTCGTCAGAAAATTACGGGGGGGTGAACCCCCCCCTCCCCTCATGGCTACGCCAATGGCCCTGAGGAGCCGCTTCGAATCCAGATATCGTGTCGGCCTATATACAGGGAGTATCGTATGCCGTCGATTTTATCAAGAATCTTCGGGAGAATCAGCATAGCGATATTAAACTGAAGGGGCGATATAACTGAACCTTGCGGGGTGCCTTTTTCCGCTACGCGAAATTTGACCGTCTTGAGATTTCCCAAGCTGACGGTGGCCGTGCAGTTGGTCAAAAATGCTTGGACGTAGTTGTATGTTCGGTCTCCGCAATTGGTGTCCTGTAGGTTCCGGAGATTTGCGGCGTGTGACACATTGTCAAATGCCCCCTTGACATTCATTGCAAGGATGGCGCTCTTGCTGTGCTTTTCAAGGTGATTAATGAGGTCCTCTTTGAGTTGGAGTGGGATATCTTGAGTGGACAAGTGTTTTCGGAAGCGGTAGAGTCTATTGAGGATGTTCCCTTCAGCTTCCAAGTTGCTAGTCAGGCGGTGCAGGACCATGTTATTGTAGGGATTCCCTGCGCATGAGGTGAAGGATATAGGTCGCATGCTCCTGAGTTCTAGTAGTTTGTTGGGCTTGGGAATCATGATCACCTCGGCGTGTTTCCACAATTCAGGTATATCCCCTGTCTCCCAGCTGTTGTTTATGTGCTCGAGAAGGTACGTCGTCGCCTGTTGGTTGAGAGAGAGAGAGAGAAATAACATTTATTAGCCCCGAAGGAACTAAAGCCCAAGTCCGGGCCTCGTGGTAGGTTCATGCCTCCTGGCCCAGCATGTTCTTGACGTGCTGCACCAGAAGCGGCCACCATAGTTTTTCAAACCTTCCTGGGGGAGTGGTCCACTCCTCCCAGCTGCCAGGACGCTGGTTGTGTGGTAATTTGGAAAGTATTGTCTTTTTGAAGACGGCGTTTGCAGGGCACTCCCACAAGATGTGTTTATTTGATGGATAGGCCCCGCACTGTTTACAAGTGGTGGAGCCTGGGTCCCTGTTAATATAATGCGTATAGTGTGGTGTGAGTAATGTGTGCGTTTGTGCTTTTCGTATGATTGAGGCGTCCTCTCTCGAATGGGTGTAGGATGGTGTGTTGAGAATTGTTGATGCTTCCCTGCGAGACTTCAAAATATGTATCCTTTCTTTCCGCTGCATCTTCTGCTCTTTTCTGTGGTTGTAAGTATCTTCAACAGGCCAAAGGATAGGAGGTCCCGGATTTTCTGCGCGGGTGAGCTGGTGTGCCATCAAGGATTGCGAGGAAATGTTGGTTGAGGTTGCATAAGATTTTGTTGCTTATTCGGTCCGTGCCCGGAGTGGTGTTCTGGCGAGCTTTGAAAAAGGCCGGTCTAGAGCCTCGTTTGGGTTTTCTTGGTATGCTGAGTGGTTGGTTTGATGTTGGGTTGACGAAGTTCTTTCGGTGAACTTCTGCTTAATCACGTTCACGATTTCTTGCTACGTTCCATCGTATAGGAATGTCTTAGTCTAGCCAGTTTGTTGCGAGATTTGGATTTGGACTCTGTGATGTCAAAGAAAGATTCGAGAATGCTCCAAGTTTTACGTGTACTGAGAGTACCTTGGAGACGATCGCAAAATTGGTTCCAATTTTGCCTTCCGAGGTGTTCGGCATATTCATTGGTGGGTTTGGTGATCTTGGCAATGCGCTTTTTACAGCGTAAGCTGTTATGGGCTCATTCCAATAGCCGTTGCGGTTCGCGATGGTGTCCGCCTCCGCCGCCGTGGTCCGGTGACCGTAACCGCTATCAGCGGAAATGCGAAAAAAAAGTACCAGGTTCCCGCCGAGATCGAACCCGGGCCCGCTGCGCGGGAGTCAGACACTCTACCACTGAGCCACGCAAGCGCTTGCTATCAGGTAGAGGAAAAATGCCCTATAAACGCGCCCTAGGCTGGCGCGCAGGCGCAGACGACGAGATGCAATTCAGACGAGGCACGCAATCAACGCGATCCCGAGCCTCCGGCAGTATGGTGGTGTCATCTAGTTAAGGCGCCTGCAAACGTAGCGTGCCCGACATGAAAGTTACATGTAGCAGTTGCATGCTGCATGTAACTGGACCTGGTTAACTCAAGCAGGATAGGTGACTATTTGTCACCAGCCCGTTTTGAAGATTCCAATAAACAATCATCATCATCATCATCATCATCATCATCATCAACAACAACAACGTACCGTCCCACGGGTCAAGGGATGTGAGATGTGCGCCACGTATTCTGGATACCTTTTCGGTACACGTTATGGCGTCTCCTCGCAAGGTACGAACCACTGCTGAAGCAGCGAATCGTAGAGCTACGTGCGCGGCTACAACCAGGCATCATCGGGCTCAGCAGACTGGTGTGCAGAGAGCATTACAAGCCAAAGCTCGCCGTCGACGCTGGGCGGACAGTTCAGATCGTTCTCGTCAAACCGAGGCGAAGAGACTTTGCCGCGAAGACCCTATTGTGCATGGTAGCGAAATTGGAGCTACTCTTGAGCCAATCCACCAGCTTACGCTGTGACTGTGCTGCGTGTGCCGCCCAGGCCTGTGACTTTTCAGGGTTCTGTTTCTTTTCTGCCTTGTACATCTTCGAAGTGGTCCTCGCCGGGCGTCCCTAAGGTGGAGGAGGTGGGAGTAGATAGCTGGTGCCTCTGTCGTGAGCTGGATTTCTTTCGTGTGACGTTCGAGATTTTGCATTAGGAATTTGGCCCAGGCTTCGAAGTCGGCCGTGGACGTTGGGGGGCTGTCTTTCATGGAGGCGTCCCACTTAGTAAGGGAAGCCTTGCCTATACGAAGCGGTGTCTTCTTATGGGTAATTTCAGTCTGTATTAAGTTACGATTACTTCCAAGAGTCTCTTCTAGCCTGGTCCACATCACTTGTGAGGTGTCCCTGCTGGAGGTCAAGTCAGGATTTGTGTCTCTCGAAACACTGTTGCCGATTTTGGTGAAAGTGTGTGGGTCATTCCACAGGATTAGTTGGTGATCCTGCATCGTATCGCGTAATTGGGTACCCTTCTTGTTGGTTATGATGTATCCCCAGCACATTAGGTGTGCGTTGAAATCTCTCACCACAATAAGCTTGTTCCTTTTGAGTATCGGTCCACTTCCCTCATGAGATGGTCGAAGCGTGCTAGGGGAACTCTGAGGGTACTGTACACATTAGGAACGAAGATGCTTTGCTCAGTCTTCCTGTCGGGAATTATTTCGACGAAGGTGTGCTCGATGAGGCTGCCCACGTGGTGTTGATGTGCATTGAGGGTCTTTTGGACCAGGATGGTTGCACGCAATGTTCTATCGTCGGTGTATGTTTCACATCCTCAGATACCGGGTCACTTGGTGTGGGTTTCCTGTAGGGCTATTATGTCCGGATTGTCTTGTGTAGCGAGTTGAAGGGTTTGTTTTTTGAGTGGGAAAGAGCTGCAGTTCAATGGACATAATTTCAATGTTGGTAGTGGTCTTCTTTCGATATTGTTGTTGACAGCCATCTTCTCTAGGTTTGGTGGTCGCATCCACCGGGCTGGCGTCTGTTTTAGCTTTCTTGCGGGCCTTCTCTTGTTTATTGAGGAGATGGTCGAGGTAATCCCGTGTGATGTAGTTTTGTTGAACTCATGCGTGGAAGTCTTGGAGTATTGCATGGTTTTGCACATTTCATGACTTAGCAACTGGGTCATGTGCTGCGTGACTTGTGCTGCGTAATTTGCTGCGCCAGAGGTATGAGTGCTTTCTGGCTTCCTTCAACGGTAAGTTCCCTGACGCGTTCTTCTGTCAGGGTGCGGGGGAGGGGGGGAGGGGGGTTGGCCGCGTGGGCTCTTCGTCTGGGGCCATTTATAATGACCTCTTGATCCTTGCATTTGTTGAATAGTTTGTAGATGAGCGTTTGCTGTTACAGTTTCGCTTCCAACTCGTGGAGGATTTTGGTCTCATCGGCATCGGGCTGTCCGCCAGTCGTAATGTCCACGTCGGTGACCCTATTTTGGGCCGGGTAGCGCGGGCGGGAGCCAGACCGCGAGAGTGATCTTGAGGTGCCTATCCGTTATCTGCAGGGGCTTCTTGTTCTTCTGATGGAAGGTGTGCTCGGTGTTGTAGTTGAGAGGTCAGGGAAGTCATCGCCAGAGTCAGAGCGCCACCTGCTTTCCTGTGCGTTTTCTTGGCCTCCCTTTGCTGCCTAACCCACGTTTTCTTCCGAGAGATCGCGAATTGATTTGGCCTATTTGAAATTAAGCGATAAGGATAAAGCTCTCCATTTGGGTTCGTGTTAATCGTGGATTCAGTTTTACACCCAAAAGCTGGCACTGTCGGCTATTAGTGATACTGCAGTAGCGGACACACGCTTAAGTTGTGGCTGCCTCGCATTAGTACAGTAATAACTACGAAAATTGAATGAAATCCTGCAATTATAGAGTCCTCATCGAGAAACCTGAAAACGTGCATTTTATACAAATATACGAGTTAATTAGAGATCGAATATTTTGTGAAGAGGCTGCACATTTTGTCTGCTGTTCAAATGGCCCGCGACGAAAGGGGTCACTTCGGTAGGTGCCCTGCAGTGCAGCGGCAATCTGGAATTTCACGTTCTGCTTGGCACTCGTGCCTGCTTTGAGTCAGAGGCCCGAATAAAGAGGGAGCCACGCGCCGCCCGCAAATAGCGCCGACAGAGCATTGTGAGGAGGTCACCCATCACAAGTTCTGAAAAAAAAAATGAAATAAAGTTGGCCAAACTTATTTTCTTTCATGATGAAATGCAATTCGGTAAACTTCTTTGTTATCACTGGCTAACTGCAATTCAACATTCACAAGTGGACATGTTACGTTGTGAGAATTTGTATCGTGTTTTCATGGTGGCGGCGCCAAGCTACTCCCACGTTTACGTCATTTTCTCGCTTACGAAAACATTGTTCTCTGTAAAGGGGACGTTGTGGTCATCTTGGGCACTAATGACATCCATATTGCGCATGCCCCGAAACCCAGGCACAAGGGCCTCTCTTTTTCGTTTCTTCTCTCTCACACACATTTTTTTCCTTTTCTTTTTTCTAACTTTCAGGTTATGTCGGATACTCTCACAGCTACATGATTTGCGCTCGTGCTAAGGGTTACACGGGGTATGTGCTTCAGTATAATTCTTGTCACGCGTACGCATACACACACGCATATTTCTTTAGTATGTGTGTTTATTTAGGGGCGACTGCTATGTTGGGCAGCGTCGAGGGCACTTAACGGACGTAACGCTGGCTTGTGACTGGCCAATATTTCACCTCGGCCATGGCACATGATTTGCGCTCTCGCAGCCCTCCTCTCCTGGGTGACACGTTTCGTCGCACTCACCGCGTTAAAGATTTACTAAAGTATAATACTCATTTAAGCTTCATTAGTAAATTACGTTTATGCAATAGCAAAATGGCCTCTCTTACCGTGAAAGAAGCCTGGCAAGCTATCAAAAAAAAAAAAAAAAAGACTCAAAAACGAAGGGCAGGTGGCGACGGAGCCCTGAAGTTACCAAATATGTTCGCCGTGACGTCATGGATTTTGACAATGTTTGCCTGGGTCTAGATAATTCTTCATCGGTGAAGCAGGACTGCATTTCATTCTAAATGGACCAACGACTACCCATAGCCATATATTCAATAGCTTTAATTCCGGCGTGAAACCTTGATAAGTATGCAGTGACAAAGGTAAGCTCATGGATTAAGTTATCCGGTTTATGCGTCTCCTTTCCTCTCTGCCTCGACCAGCGTTACATACCATTTATTATTAAGCAGGCAGCTTTAGCACGCCACTTAGGTGACCGCATTGTGTCACCTAAGCGAGCAATTGGGCAGATTGGCTAGTACAGATTGCCAGTGGCCTATTAGAAGGTCAGAATGACCACCAAAGAAAGGGGAACGCCTCGGGCGGCAGAAAAACATCTATAGAATGACGAGATTAGGAAGTGTGCAGGAGTAGGATCAGCTCACACAGGACAGTGTCAACTGGAGATCAGCGGGAGAGACCTTCGCCTTGTGGAGGACTCATCAGGCTGACAGTGTTGATGATGGTGATAGTTGTCTTTCATACTTATCAGAGCTAAATTTATTTCCGTGGAGGTGAATAGACGAGCAAACCGGACAAAAAGTGTCTGGGAGCGAGAAAGCACTCTTCGTGGAAGAAACATGAACGGCGGAGAGTGAGGAGCAGCGGCAGCTGTCGACACTTCGCAGCCAGTTATCGGACGAAGCCGCCGCGGGTTGGGACGATCGTCACTGGGAGCCGTTTTGGGGATCACCGGCGCGCAAGGTGGCTGCAGCTTTTCCTTCTCACGCGGCAGCGGTACGAAGAAACCTTTGTTCGGAGCACGACCTCACGGCTTGTTTGCCTATACGCTCGCGAACCGCGGAGCGGACGAGGATCCATCAGCGAACTGCTCGCTGCTGCAGGCGTTCCCCGCGCGCGCGTACGCAGTCGTGCGTTCACGTCTCGGTCGCACGCGCGGCTCAGAAAAAACGAGAGGCGCACGTAGCCGCGGACGAGACCCGGAAGGAAGCGCATTTAACGGCGGCGGCCTTGGCGACCAGCGTACTATACGCGATAGTTCTGGCCAGCTGAGCTGCGAGCAGCGCACGCACGCACGCTCGCCCGCGGACTGCATGCGCCGCGGCTCCTTGCCGGGCAGCAGCGCCGGCGTCATCACGTACGCGCTGGACGAGTTCGTGCGTTCATCACGCGTGCATTCGGCGTCGCCCTCCCGGATGGAAGGGGCCAGCGAGCCACGAGCATAGTGTTCCGAGCAGGCCGCCCGCGTGGCCCGCGAGCTGACGTTGTCGGAAACGTCACATCCCGTCAGAGTGAGGACAGGGCCTCCACCTTTTTTCCGTGGCTCAGCCAGAAAGGGAAAAAAATATAATCGAGCGTCACGCGGACGGCAGCGCGTATGCCCCTCGCGCCGCTGGACGCAGCGCGGTCGACGACCACTGCGATGTTCTGCGCGCCTTTTGTTTGTTAGCAACGCCGGACGAGCTGCGCGCATGCTGCGCGTGCGAACGGGATTGCTAGACCAGCGCCGCCTTCCATCGGCTTTCGGGTTCGCTGCCTGCTGACCCTCACACTAGCCGAGCACGCGCGCACCCTCTCTGTCTACTGCTGTTCGGTGTTGTAGCGTTGTAGAGCGCGTCGTGAGCGGTTTTCTTTTCACTTTTTCCCTTCGTCGGCGGGTTTCACTTGGTGATTCTTTTACGCCCATTGGCGTGACTGAGCAAGTATAACGGGGCAGAGTTCAATCTGCATGCCAGCATTGGCGCGGATTGAATGAGTGAGCGCAGTGTCCCGTTGGACGTGTGAACGGCCGGTGGCAACGTTACAGACACAGGTGTGAAGAAAACTTTCTTCGCATTTAGCGCTGCATCGGTGTCCTGTCTCGGAATATGAAAGTTACCTAAAAGACATGCCCAAACAAAATTATTTAGGACTGCAGTCGACTCTGAATATAATGAACCTGGATAAAACGATTTGTTCTCTATATCGAACACGCGTAACTTAGTGACCAGTACTCATGTAATATAACTCCCTCAGCATGACGAGCTGAACACTATATAGATAGACCGAACTCTAGGCTCTCGCGGCCGCTTCCATTCCGCGAACTCAGCGTTGACGATTTATTTTCTTTTCTTTTTCTTTTTTTGAGCATGCTTGGAAGAATGCGAGCGTGTGTGCGACGAGGTGAAACAGTTGAAAGCACAGGCAAATCTTACTGCTTCTAGGCTTAGTTTCGTTTGGAGTAAATGGATTCCTTCCTTGCTTGTTTTCTTCATGGGAGATAAGAAATGCATGTATAATGAACGCATCACAAAAGTTCCAAGTTATTTGCAGGCGACGTTGATATATCGAATTGTTTGATATACTGGATTATTTTAGCGCACAAGCCAATACGTTATAATCGATTGATCTCTCTAAGTAGGTGAGCGGGCCGGAGGTGCTGCTGACAAGTCCGTCAGTAGAGAGTTTTGCTGTCTGTAAACTATTGCCGTTTGCGGAATACCGGGTTACTGGAGAGGTATACGGCAGCAACAATCCTAATCTTGTGATGCGGTGTTTAATGAGAGGGCACACAAAGCTAATACTGGCAGTGACCTACCATATTTTACTTAACCGTTGGTGTAACACTTTCGCAGCAACATATTCGTTAACGTACAGTCCCTTTATGATTTCCCTTCAACAAGAACAGTCACGCCACACAGAAAAGTTTCAAACGCATTGTCGTTGCACCAAGCGTCACTAGATGCCACTACAAGGGGCTTCATGCTTTATGTTAAGGACACATAGAGACTACTGGGAAGCAGTGAATTAGCTGTCTGATCTAGATTACATCCATAATGGGAAAAAGGTGCAACAGAAGATCCCTGGGCTGATGTATGCGGACAACATAGTGCTACTAGCGGACAATGCAAGGGATTTACAGAGACTTGTGAATATAAGCCGCAATGCAGCGACGAATATAGCACTTAAGTTTAGCGCAGAGAAATCGAGAATTATGATCTTAAATGAAGAGACGAGTAATAACGTGGTATCAATTCAACAGGAAGTCATGCCCATAATCAAGCAATATAAATACCTGGGTACATACATAAACGAAGGAAATACCTACTCAAGCGTCCATCAAGATAATATAAAAATAAAGGGGAAGTGGAATGCAGCAATAATGAAACATAGATCACTTTAGGACTACAATAAATACGAGGTGACGTGAGGAACTTGAAAAAGTTCGCAAATGCAACGTTCGCTAATGCTCACAAATGCAATTCTGCGCTTTAAATCAGAAATCTTTTTGGGGTTGGAGATTAACCAGAAGGCGGTGGGCCGACTCGCTTTGGAGGTCCACGGTGAAACCACAAATCAGGCAGTGCAATGTGACATGAGTTGGGGTTCTTTTGAAGTCATAGAAGCGAAGAGCAAAAGTATTTTTGAAGAAGGAATTGAACATGGATGAAAAAAAAAAAGAAAAAGAAGAAATGGCTAGCTAACGTACATAAATATATGTACCTCAAAAGCGTGGACACTGGAGTAAACGAAGAGGTCAAGAAGGTTGGCTTGGTTGCCAACTGCTTGGCTGTACAGGGTAAATAGGCAAACCTGGAGCCGCAACAAGAAGTTGAGAGAACCAGATAGGATAAATTGGATGCGAAGAACGGAAAAAATCGCTGTGCAGATTTACAAAAAACGGCAATAAAGGAATCAGCAGAGAAAATCTGTATGATCTCGCAAGGACGAGTGCCTTGCTGTTTAAAGCCCGATCTGGCTGCCTGAGGACAAAAACATAGCGGAACAAATATGCGCCAAAGGATGAGACTTATGTGTGTTGCAGAAAAAGCCCGAAAACGACTCGGCACATCGTAATGGAATGCCAAGATATTGACCCAGTGAGACCCGTAGGGACTGTCCACCTTCTAGAAGCGTTGGGAATCAAAGAACAAAGAAGAATTAACTGGTCAGCAGTCGAGATAAGTAAGAGACGATTAGAGTATAGGTGGAAAAAAAAAGTTGGGAAGAGAGATAGAACGGAAACGCGAAAGTTAAGATCGAGATCACATTGGTAAGAGGCTAGATTGCGATAGATGTAGTAAAACCTGATTAAATTGAGCAGGCTATAGGTGACTATTTGTCTCCGCCCCGTTACGAAGAAGATGCTAATAAGCATCGTCATCATCATGCTAACGCCGTCCACACCTCGGGTAATTCACAACCGGTAATACGTTTACAGAAAAGCTAAAGCTGTCTACCTAATACCAATCGGAGTTATTTCACATATGCACCCGTTTAATTTCACATGGCGAATGCTTGATCCGCGTATTGCACCAGCAGGTACATGCGCATTTAATGAGCTTTTGCTTTCACCCCCTGGATTTCCGAAAGATACTGCGTTGATGCACCTATCACCGCCTGTCCTTTCGGATTACCGACAAATTTCACCTTGAACGTATCTTTCATAGACGCAGGCGCCAATGGTTGAAAAAGAATAGTCGTGTCGCCGCTCGCTGCGACCTTGCTTTCGCCCACGTATAGACAGTATAGACGGTACAGACGCGGCGCAGTGCCGTGGCGTTGTAGGAACGGTTTTGTGTTTTGAAAGGCCGGCCGTGTCGCCACGAAAAGAACAGTATGTTTCGCAAGCACCGTTGAACTGACGGTAATTAAATGGTTGATGGTCTAAAGAGCGATATGTGTAAAACATGCACTTGTTCATTCCGTTGCAACATTAAAGGAGTACTAATATTGAATTTCCGATGTGTCCCTCTTTGCATTAAAAATGACCCTAGACTTCGGAACCTCAAAAAAAAAAAAAATTCACCGACGATTACGATATTCCCTAATGCGAAATTTGAGCGCAGCTCTATACGTGTTTTCATTTCCCGATGTATTGGCGGGCGCGGACAATCTTGTCTCGTGCGGCACGTTGCGAACGGAACGAAGTGTGGCGCGACTGCCTCGCTAATCTGGACATCGCTAGAGGCAGCGCGTGGGTGACGTGCGGGCGCGATTCACAGCAGTCGCCGCCGACAGACCTCCCAGACGACGCGCGCTACTCTGGCGCCATCTCGTAGCTTTCGTCGCCGCACTGCGCTTTTCTTCGCACCCTTTCGCCATACCCTCCTCCTCCGTCTTCCGCCTCATGGTTCCGCCGCACCCTCCTCCTCCGCTTTTGTCCTCTCCTATTGCATCCCCCGCTGCGCTTCGCGTTCGGTTTCATCTTTCGCTGTGCTCGTTCGCTCGGTTACGCCGACGCTCGCCGCGGGAACGTGCGCCCAGGAGCTGCGCTCTAAAATGATATACTGGGGAAACTACAGAATGGGTTCAGGCCAGGCAGACTCTTAGAGAATAATATGTTTGTACTAACTCAGTGCATGGGGATTTCATTAGCTCAGAATAGAGCTTTATGGATAACATTGCTAGATATTAAGAGAGCCTACACAACAACATAGATACGGAATTGCCATGGGGTATTATCAAGCACGAAGGGCATAGGTGACGATTTCGTGGAGCTGCTGAGGGAGATATATAGGGACAACCATGTACAAATTGTATGGGAAGGCCGGAAATGCGATGAAGTGATGGAAATTTAACAATGACTGAAGTAACGATATCCTCTGTCTCCATTGCTTTTCACGCTTTACGTTAAGGGCATAGAAAGACGACTGGAATACAGTGAATTAATGTTTGAATTATCTTACATTCGTAATGGGCAAACGGTGCAACAGATGGTCCTTGGGCTGATGTATGCGGACGACTTAGTGCTACTAGCGGGCAATGCAAAAGGTTTACAATGACTTGTAAATATAAGCGGCAGTGCAGCGCCAAATCTAGGCATTAACATTAGCACAGAGAAATCGGGAATCATGATCTTTAATGGGGAGACGAGTAATTACGTTGTGTCAATTCAATTACACGTCATACTCATAGTCGAGAAATACAAATACCGGAACGTATACATAAGCGAAGGAAAAACTTACTCAAACATAAAAATGTTTTTTTCCGAGCGCAAAAGAAGCCCGCGAATACACGCAAACTTACTGCGCGACTGGCCGCTTGAGGCACTTCGCGTGTATTCACGGGCATCTTTCAGGCTCGGAAAAACGTTTTTTATGTAGCACGTATTGAGCAACTGAAAGCTGTAACGAGAGTTTTTTTTGTGTTGCTCTACAATTTTTTCATTGACACTTTTAATCTAATTATAATAATTCAGATGTTGATTGTATAATTAATACTAATTTTTTAATTAGACGGAATGCAAAAAACAATCTGAGTATCTCCAAGGGACGGCAAACTACATTATCTTGGTTCTGTTCAGCTACGTATCATTTGCATATTTTTAAAGTTTGGCCCAAGTTAAGTGAAACACCCTGTATACACTGCGGACAGGCAGACTGCAGCGAGAATGAGACGTGTCGTGGCGCTGTCCTCACCTCTGTCATCGTCTGTTCGCGCTGCATGAATGTATACTTGCAATGTCCCAGCGACTAGTCCCACAAAATGTTTTCGGTAGTAAAACCATGTTTCCAGGTAGATTGGACATGCAGCTCAATATGCGACTGAGGTGCGTGCTCTTAAAAACGTTTGCTCCCGAACTGTGCTGCAGTTTATCTTAGAGACAGGCCGCGTCAGAACGCTTCAGCAGGTCTGCGATTATGCATAAGATAAGGTAATTAGAACTGATGATTGGGTACAAATTCGAAAGATGACTACACAGCCCTGGCGCAAGGCGGCCATAAGCTCGTGGGCGATTAGGAGGAATATTTCTCGGCCGTTTTCTTTCGAGTCCCAGCATAAATAACTCTACTGATAGAAATTAAGATGTGCAGTCAGTATGCGACAAGTATTCGATTCGTTGTTATGTGTTCATGCTTGATTTGGTTTTAAATATTTGCAACCGTTAATAACATATACAAGAGACTGCCCGTTCTGCAATACGCCAAGTACCCTTTACCATGATGGTCCGGGAAATGCAAAAAGAACCGATGATCAACGCCCATCCAAGCACCAACAGGAGACCAGTGGGAGGCGCAGCTGATAAGCCCAAGTCCTGAGGACCAGCTACGACTGGTCATAAAGTTTAATCACTCACTCACTCACTCACTCACTCACTCACTCACTCACTCACTCACTCACTCACTCACTCACTCACTCACTCACTCACTCACTCACTCACTCACTCACTCACTCACTCACTCACTCACTCACTCACTCCACCATCAATATGGCTGTTAAAGCAATCGCTTTCTTTAGCTACTACACCCGCTTTGGATGCTTAGTTTTTTTCGCTCTGTAGACGGGGAGATAACGGGATGTATGGAAGAGGATACTGATAGAGAGAGGAGCAAGCACAGCTGTGCGGAGGCGTCGAGAGCGGTTACGTAAACTAGATAAGGGAGGAGCGACGAAAGGAAGGTGCCTAATACAGATGTGCATAATGACGTCTTCACCAACGCGTGCACAGGGCGTGGATATGGCGTGCGCAGGATCCCCTTTCTAAATATATCGACACCACCGCGCCTTCAAGTAAACAGATATTGCGTTGCAGCTTATTATGTAGGATGACGGGTGCCCACTAGATTTACCGTGGATTACGGGATGGAATGGAGACCAGCAGGGTCACGCAAGAAAGCTATCACTTACTTTGATGATTATGTACGATTGTTTCTGCCATAATTATATATTTTTTTGTTATTGTGCGCGAAGTATGGCTATATTTCTTATGGGTATTTGTGCCATGACGCTGTCTCTTAAGTTTTGAAGGGTTTGCCGTCACGCGAGACAGTGCAAACGGTTGGGTTAGTTTTAAAAATCTACTGATACGCTTATGCACCGTGTGCTTGTACGGCTCGGTCAAATCTTATTCATCTTCCTTTCGCTTGCTTTTATAATTACATTTCTTTATCAGTGTGACTTTACCATTTATAAAGTCAAAGATAGTAAGTTGGTGGTAGCCCATTTTCTATGCTCTGTTCACAAAAAGTAAAACAAGTAAACACCCTGTACTTAGATCACTGCTAATTATCACGCCAAATTTTCCGCTTTTCTTCCGTCTCACTCACTGAGCCCTCCCTTGCTATTGCAACAAACTGATGCCCATAAAAGAAAGAAGCAAATGAACAATTAAAAATAAATAATGGTGCCTCTACTTGGGAAAGAGGTTCCAGTAGTGCCTCCATATCTACGAGTATATGGCTGAGTTGTGCATAAATCAAGCGGCACAGGCACCATTTTACGAGTAAAGATTCAAAGGAAGCTTCGGTATCGTAGTGCGACCGTCTACTACAGTATACTACAGGCGAATATTCGGAAATATCGAATATCGGATTCCCGAATCAAATACGAACTACCTGAATGTACATCATCAAATGCGTTAAACTTGAATATTCACAACCTTAAATCTGACAAAAGGGCCATTATTCGCGTTCACTATCGGAGCCAAAATGAACATTTACTAAGGTGTATTAAAACGGCAATTGCGTTGGAAATCAGTGACTTCTTTACTGCATTATATATACTGAAATGAAGACAAAGAGGCGCACTTGGACTTGGGCGCTCGGACCGTTCGTGGGGGCGAGAACAGAAGACGACGAGGCAGAATTATAACAAGGCGTTCGGCGCAAGGGCCTCTTGTCTGCTTGTCTTTTACAATACATACAAAATAAAAAAAGAAGAAGAAAGGGGGCCAGCGGTCAAGTTAGCATAGCCGTGAATTTTTTTGTTTTTATTTAGTAGTCCCTAGTCATACATTTACAAAACACGGTACGTGCTCTACGGGACATCGAACCAGGGCATCCAGGCTTCTTTCCTTTCTGTCTTGTAATCAAGGGCCCGAGCGACAGCAGCAGGCAGGAACGCTGCCATTTAATTAAAGGTGCTCTCAATAAGCGTAATGCAATCAGAAGCCTAAACAAGCAGACAGCAAACACTAAGTTACGGGCGGCTAACCCTTGCTGCACGGGTGTTGAAGCATGAACGCCTGCGTATCGTCGCCGTCCGTTGCAGATCTAGAGAGCAAACGCCACGCGAAAGGAACACAAGACGAGAAATACACGTACAACGGCACCCTCTCAGGCCTGCACAAATGCGACAGCGCCGAGCCTGGCTGCAAGCGAGCTGTGCGCGACAAAGCACCGGTGACGAGCAGAAGAAAGATCGGATTTCGCTCCAGCCGACGTCATTTGCCAAAGGAAGAAGGGCCAAAGCGGGCGCGCTGTTGCGTTTAATAACGGCAGTCTCTTTTATTTATTGAGCAGGATATATACGCTGGCTGTCCTTTTCAATTTCCAACGAGCGATTGCGCTTCTCGCGAGTGATCCAGCGCGCCCTCTCCCCTCTTCTTTTCCGGGCGGGGAAAGGACGCGCTCCCCGCGTCGTCGACGCGTCGCTGTTTCAAGCCCGATCGGGTCAAGAGATCGCGCACTGTGTCTCTGCTGCTGCGTCCAGCGCTGTTCGGCCGACGCATTAATGCAATTGTCGCCTTATCGCGGCGGCCTGTCTTGCCTCCGTCCGTCCCGCCCGCACGGCGTCTCCGGACGTCGTCGCTCAGGTTGCTCGGCTGCCATGGGCTGCCGCTCATTTCCCGCGAGCGCCGCGTCGGATAACCCGCGGTGAAAGCGCGCGGCCTCAGGCTCTCTCGTCTTCCACCATTTCGGCCCGTCTTGGCTGCCGTACGGTTTCTTTTCGTCTCTCTCTGCGTGTATTTTTTTTCCCCTCTCTTGTTTGTTCTTCGTTCTTTGTGCGCAGCAGCTGGTGGAACTGCGCCGTGACACTCGAGCGCATGAGAGTGTTTATCGCTCGTTCAACGCTGGCGGTCAACGGCCTCCAACGGGCATAAACTTTCATGGTCTCTTTGTTTACAGCAGCGTGCGTCGCCCACAGGTGTGCGTGTGCGTGCGTGCGTGCACCTGCCCGCGCACAACGGGATAAGCTCCGGTTTGAGCAGAGGGAGAACGTTTCTCGGAGGTCCAAGCCGAAGTGCAGCGTGCGCGCACCGCGGTGTCTGCCGTCGAATTGCGCTGGAATCGCGTCTCGAACGGCATGTTCAAAGGGCGCCATCGGACGCGTGCTGTATTCCTACTGATGTGTCGTACGCACAAAATAGATTACTGCGTGTCAAATCAGCGCTGCTTAAAGCGTCAGCAGTTGTGGAGAAACTGCTGACCGTTTTTTAAGCAATTGCTGCTGAGCTATATATACACACTTGCTCTCGATAGAATCAGGACAACCTTGAAAACCGACCAGTAAACACTGAGAAGAGAGCTTGTTGGAACAGAAGGCTGATTCCTAGTCTGTCCCAAAGGTGATTGGTGACCCGAGGTCGCTCGGCCAGTGCGAGTAGCGTTCGGCTGCGTCAAGTGGTTGCGTGCATGCACGCTGGTTCACCAATGTTCTTCCTTTCAATAACGTGATCTGTGCCTTGTCCACCTCGGCATTTGCCAAATGCAACAGGAGCTCTTTTGAACGGCCGGTAGTAAACGGAGCACTATGCTTTAGAGGCGCCGGGGAAATAGACTTCGACTGTGTCGATGGCATATAAGCGGCTTAAGTACAGCGCATGTGATTATTCAATAATTTGAACGGCTCACATGCCGTCAGATAGTGCTTGGGCGTCGTCGTGACGTGTCCGATCTCGAGCTGTCGGTCGAGCTATATAGTTGAGTGGCGGCTGCTGACCTGGCATGTTAGTAGTTCCAGCTACCTTTTAAAGACGACAGTCTTTCTTGGGCTACCTAAACGCGAGAAACTTTGTCCGTCTGTCACTCGATTCAACCACCCGGCCAAAACCAAGCATGAGGAGAGAAGTGAGAGGAGTGAGATGATGATGATGATGAGGAGTGAGAGTGGAGGGGAAGAGCGTGAGGTGTGGGAGGGGGGAGAAGAGGGGGTGTTACGTATCAGGGGCGGCAGAAGACTATCGTCTTTCGACGTCATCTGCAGCGAAGCAAGCAGATATGCTGCCAATTTTTAAAAAGAAAACTGTTTTTTGCGATTGAAGCACAAAAGTAACTTGAACGCCAATATATTTCGTCGGACACTTTGAAAATTTAATATCTCCAAACTGGTGCAGTCCAGAAAATTCATTCCAAGCGGAGACGCCATGCGAAGTCACTAGCTACAATTCGTAGATTAAAACATGTGCCATAAGATATTTAATTAAAATGTTAATTAGAGTAATTAAAATAAGTATTCAATGAAACATTTTGATTTGTCATAGAAGCAATGGCCACCTCATCGAGTACTTTAGATCAAGGATTAGAATTGTGATATCGGCTTAGGCATTAAAAAAAAAAGTCGGTGCAGCGAAAAAAAGAAAAACCTCTATATTGCGCAGGATCGCGCGCAAGCGGCGATAAATATCCAAAAAAACTCATTTTTGTGCTCATGTTTAGCCGCCTATTGAACACTGGGGCGATCCTAGTAAAAGTAGGCTAAATAGCACTTCTGATGGCACATTGCGCAATTTCCAATCTGAAAATGCTTTATCAAATTACTTTTTGTTTTAAGCGAGCAAAAAGTCCCACCACGCTTTTCTGAAAAATTGCATCTGCTTCGTCTTCGACCCAAAGCGTCTTGGCGGCAAACATAAAATGTATGGACGCGAGTGTTCATGAGCTAATATAGGTATGTATACCTGGGAGCCTGAAGCCCTATAACGTAAAGCTATTCCATTGTGATTTGATTCCAATCTCCTTACGTCAAGTTTACATAACCGCCGACGCAAGCATCGGGCTGTGACCCGTAGCGTAGTTTGAACAGCCCAAACAAATACTCTCCCGTTTATAGGAGGTAACTTTTGTTTCCTTTCTAAGCGAATAACATTGCCTACACTGACAGGTTTTCGTATCTAATTGGTTGGCAAGAGGCGAGGAGCACGCTAAAGTGGAGAGGGTACGATGGGGCCGAGGCAGCGCAATGAAAATAGATAACCGGATGAAGAGTGTGGTGCCGGCGTCTTCGATTGGTCCGCTTCGCCTTACTTAGCTTGCAGTGGCTCGTCGAAAATCGTGGCGGTGTGCAATGGAAGGTTAAGAATGCCGCTAAAACGGATAATCAGCGAAGAACGGTTGGCAGAGTGACGTCGTATACGTGGCGAAAAAGCTTGTCACGGGATACTGCCACGCAAATTTTTTTTTATTGTACGCAAAAAAAAAAAAAAAAACTAATTCTTGCCGTCAGCTCCGAGCAACCAGCTCCAGAGCGATCGGCCGTCAGCCATCTTCTGTTCCTTTAAGAACGGGGAAATCTCCGGCTATTCCGAAAAAAAAAATTCAGTTTTGCTCGGCATATTAATTCACCTTTAGTGCTACACGTCACTTCGACGTGGTGAGTGTTCGCGCTTTTGTGACATCGCGTGCAGACAGGTGAAACGGGCACGACCAGAAATATTTTGATCAACAGCGGAGAGCTAATGGCGACATATTCCCATTACGTCCGTCCCGGCTGAGTGACGTTACGCTTTCCTATGATTATTTCCGGAACGAAGTGCCTAGTACAAAAATGGACAAAACTATAACACGCACACTGACCCGAGCAAATGCTTCCCTTAGCTGCACACACACCACTTGATCAGTGCGCATGTGTCGCTGGGTGTTGTCTGTTTCTTTAAGTTCTTCATTCTTTTATTCTTTATAGATAGGTTTCAGTGCTTTTGATTTAAACTGAGGACCACAACTGAAACAAAGAAATACGCCGAATACGTTCGGAATTTGGTTTTAATCAAACCTGGACAGTGAAAGCAAATTTACCAGACAGTTAAGATGACGGTCAGTGTGAAGTCGCAATGCTACAGGCGCTCCAACGCCGAGCATCGCGGGGCACAGGTAACGCATCAGCCTGCCGCCCCCGAACCTGCCGCCCGAGCAAAACAAGAACTGGGAAGGGGAACCCCTGGCCCTGATCCTCGCAGTCTTCACGCTGTGACCGCATGCGGGGCGTTAACTGTGCAAGACTATTGATCGTAACGCGGGATCTTGAATACGTATTGCTTTTTTTTTTTTGAAGTGTTGGTTCCATCTACTAGAGCGATTGATGTTACGAATAAAGTTTAATTATATTTGTGTTCGAATATCAAATGCACTCTTTCTTCCTTCCTGTTCAGCCACACACGTACGCACGCGCGCGCGCACACACAAACGCACACACACACACACACACACACACACACACACACACACACACACACACACACACACGCACGCACGCACGCACGCACGCACGCACGCACGCACGCACGCACGCACACGCACGCACTGTCTATCTGTCTGTTACAGGACGATGAGTTTGTACGGTTGCCCAAAACGCATTTCATGCGATGCCTTCTGAGAACACAGCGGTGCCTGAAAAAAAAATTGAAGTGTGCGGTTTTACTTGCCAAAACCACGATTTCATTATAAGGCAAGCCGTAGTGAGGGACTCCGGATTAGTTTTGACCACCTGGGGTTCTAGGTGCACCCAATGCATGGTACACGGGCGTTTTTGCATTTCACCCCCATTGAAATGCGGCCGCGATTCGAACCCGCTCCCTCGGGCTTAGTAGCGCAACGCCTTACCCACTACGCCACCTCGGCGGGTGGCGGCGCCCGAGTCTTCTCTCTTCACGCCATATTCGGCGTCATCTATTGAGTGGCGTGCCATAATCGAAACGAATGAATTTGACAAGAGCACTTAATTTCGTCTCATTTCTTATCAGGCATGATGACAGAACAACAAAACGTTTTTTTTCCCTTTCATTTCCTTTCTATCCTTTTATCCTTTTTTTTTAAGGTGATAGTCATAAGTTAGGCGCACCCTAAACATGACAAGACGGGACACCATGCGTCACTCAGCAGGGACGTCGAAACAAGATTGTGTTGACTAATAAAATTGGTTATCTTAACGTGATAGATAATTCAGTTAATCATAGCACCTTTCACAACATTAACTTTTTAGCGCAGGTATATAGTCTATATAGCAAACACATAGGTGTCGATGCGCTTGCCGGTGCATGTCGCGTGAAGACGCCAAGCAGGTCGACAACAGTCAGCGGCATGGAGTTCTGGTTCTGCTTGATTGACGCTGCTCGTAGCGATGAATAACAAGTGCAGGGTCCCTGTATACTATTGGCACATGAACGCTCGCGTCCATACGGTTTATGTCTGCCGCCAAGAGGCTTTGCGTCGAAGACGAAGCAGATGCAAGTTTTCAGAGCCATGGGAACCAACTTCAAACTTATTTCGCATTTAAAACAAAATGGAATTTAATAAAGCTTGTTAACTTTTGAAACGGTGTAACGTGCCATGAGAAGCGCTATTTAGCGCGTTTATAAAGGACCGTCTCAATGTTCAATCGGTGGCTAATTATAATAACTAATCAGCCATAAGTGAGTTTTTTTTTGCACATTTATCGTCGCTTGTGCTCACTGCTGCGCAATATACCTACCTGAAAACATTTCTCCCGCAATGTACAACTTTTGGACACATAGCTGATGTAAAATTCGCGTTTTTTTATCAAGCAATTAAAAAAATCCAAAATGTGAATCATTGTTCATATTTTTAACAGCTGATAAAAAAATGTAGGAATGGCTAAAAATCGGTGTATTTAATTTGAGGCTCAAGACCTATCTAATATCTCCTGCGAAGAATAAACCTTGATTTGTTACTAATGAAACACGTTTTTTGGCAACGCCTTTTATGGTGCATATACTTTCATGCCTTACGAGAACTGAGTTCCGGTTGTTCTCGAGCCGGTAAAAGATTTTTTTCGGGAAAAATATTTCATAAAATGACTTTTCGTATTACACGAAAGAGCCTGAAAATTTAAAAAAAATCACAGCATATCGACGAAGTGAATGATGATGAGTGGGCGAAGCACCGGGGGATCATTCGGGTAAACCACAGCTACGGACGAGAGATAAAGAGAGCGCGCGTCGGTAACGAGAGAGAAAATTACACCATCTTCCCGTAGGGGAACCCTGAGTAGTATGCGAAGCAGCCATGAGGTCGACTCAAGGTAGTTTTATCAGCTGTATAAACTTGGACATGCAGCAGCACCAGCAACGCGCAGAACTTTTGTCGACGCCGTCGGCGTTTTGCCCGCGTTCGCACCGAACGTGCGCAAAGTGGAACCGGAACCGGAAGTGGAACCGGAAGCGGAACCGGAACGCCATCTAGTGAACACTTCATAAAACTACAGGTGGCTACATACTACTACTACTACTACTACGACAGAGGAGGGAACGACCCACACCCTAAGGAGCTTCGCCCCTAAAAGAAATCGCAGGTGGTCGAGCGCCAAGGTTGGTACAGTTGGTACCGTGCAATAAACAATGTTTCATTGTTTCATTAAAGTTGGCACTAAAACGCTAATAATGTTCAACATTATTCTATAGGCAAGTGGAAGCGTATTTTTCGGCAGTATGCTCCACGATTAATTTTTCGTGAATCATCATCATCATCATCATCATCATCATCAACCTATATTCATGTTCACTGCAGGACGAAGGCCTCTCCCTGCAATCTCTAATTACCCCTGTCTCGGGCCTGCAAATTTCCCAACTTCATCACCCCACCTAGTTTTCTGCCGTCCTCGACTGTGCTTCCCTTCTCTTGGCATCCCTTCTGTAACTCTAATGATCGACTGGTTATCCATCCGACGCATTACATTGGCTGCATATCTCCATTTGTTTCTCCTAATGTCAAATAGAATATCGGCTATCCCCGTTTGCTCTCTGATCCACAACGCTCCCTTCCCGTCTCTCAAGGTTAGGCCTAACATTTTTCGTTCAATCGCTCTTTGTGTGGTCCTTAACTTGTTCTCGAGCATAGTTATGTAGTATAGTTAAACTTTAATCATTTAAGTCTGTTCAATTATGCCGCAGTAAATCAACAATATACACCGAGAAAACATTCGTCATGAGCTGTTTCCTACAGAGGCGCTTCCATCTGTGCTTTATAATGACCGAAACCTGTGTGCTTGAACAATCATATGATGGTACATGAGTGCTTGTTTTATTGCAACATTGTTCATGTATTGTCTCCACGTTCATTGAACTTTATCAGTTTTGAGTGCTCTTGCAATAGATGACGTTACATGTACTGCTGCTTTGTTTAATAAGTTTCGATAATGCGGCTGTTCTGATGGAATTGTCTGATTCATTTACGAAGCAGCGCAAGAAGAACAACATACAAATGGGAAGAAGCACACAGGACAAGTTATGCTATGTAATTGACATTTTTATTAAAAAAACAGTAAATAAATACAAAATGACCTACCTGCGCACGTATGCACTTAACTAATGGCAACTTCGAGCAAATTTATTTCGAAATCCTTTGAGCTTCTTTAGGTTTTCTTTCGTCCCTTTTGCGCTGTTTCAAAAGGGAACGTCGTTAACTAACTCGCCTAATTGTAAATTTGGCTACCATTGTCTGATTGTTCGAATAAAGTTTCTGAGAGGGTGAGTAAACGTTGAGTTGTAAGATTATAGCAACCTTATAGTAAACGACATTAACATTGTTGTAAGGCAGACGTAGACACGAATCATGAATACGTTCGGCAAGGATGAGCAGAACTGAGGCACAGAAAGAAACCTTCACCAGTATGAGAATTCCGTGTCATACATTTGGCTTAGTTGTGAGTATCCTCCATTATTAGTATATTTATTATCATGTGTATTATCATACACACCAAGTTTCTCGAGCGGCCAGTCGCGCGACAATTTTGCGTGTAATGGCGGGCTTCTTTCACGCTCGGAAAAACACGTTTATGTAGCACGTATTGAGCAACAGAAAGCTGTACCGGGAGTTTTTCATGTTGCTGTACAATTTTCTCATTGAGACCTTTCACCTAATTCAGTTTCAGTTTATTATTCTATAAATACTGTGAATAGGTTGCAGATAATATACAGACAAGGGAATCAAAGTCAAAGACTGCAATGGGACCCTCGGTTAATACTAACATTGAAAAAATGTATGAAAGTTAAGCAGGTTACGCAAACCAAACAAAGAACAATCGCGTAAAATACAACATAGAAAAATTAACAAAACAATTGTTAGTATACAATCCTATAGTGCATAAAATGCTGTCAATACATAACAATGGCAAAGATAGCGTGATTATTGATGTAATCTTAGTTATACAAGTAAAAAAGCTTAAGGGCATGATTAAATGCATGAAAGGATGGAGATTTAATTGTGTTGGGCAAATCATTCCATAGTTTTATGGCCGTGAATAACGATGTCATTTTTCCACAATTCGAATGAACCATAGGTAGTAGAAAATTGTAGTTACGTGCAGACCTGGTATCGTTATTATTAATGAGATAACTGGAATCTATGAATTCGTATGAAAGCTGTTTATTAAGTAATTTATAGAACATACTTGTAAGGCAATATTTGAACAAGCTCGACACAAGAAGGATGTTATTTTCATGAAGTAACATATTAGCACTCGCGAAAAAACCGCTGTTAGTGATAATGCGTATTGCTTGATTCTGTAAGTGCTGAATAGACGAGATATGACAGTAATATGTATTTCCCCAGGAAACAATGCCGTAATTAATGGGACTGTGAAAGAAGGCAAAGTATAATTGTAATAACGCGTCTTTGGAAAAATACGCTCTTGATTTGATTAATGCTTTGATCCCAAAGGTACACTTTTGCTGAATGAAGGCAATGGGTTGAGACAACTTCAGTTTAGGATCTAATTTGATGCCCAAAAATGATACGCAGTCTGAAACGGGGAATGTCATGACCATCTAGAGTTATTTCAGGCATGCTTAGTAGTATTCTTTGGCTTGATCTGAAAATCATGAAATGAGTTTTCGTAGGATTAATAATTAAATGATTGGAAGAACAGAACACCATGCAACGATCTGTTCAAGCTCATTATTTAGTTTAAAGATTAAGGTTGCTAAAGATTTGTCACACAAGGAGATGGTAGTATCGTCTGCATAGAGCACCGAATGTGCAGATTTAACACACGTGGGCAAATCATTAATACAAATGGAGAATTGTAAGGGACCTAGTATGGAGCCCTGTGGTACACCTTGATTATTAACTTTAGTATCAGAGTAAGTACCTCCTGAAAAAACTGTTTGCTCTCTATCATGCAAATAACTTTTTCAATGTTTTAGTACTGGACCGGTACTTCCTAGGGCTTCTAGCTTAGTAAAAAGCATGTTATGATTAATCGTATCAAAAGTTTTAGTGAAGTCCACAAATACCGAACCAACGAGGTTACCAGTATCTATCGAGTGACGAATATAGTCAGTTAGGGATATTAAAGCGAAGTTATTTGAACTGCCAACGCGAAAACCAATTGAGAGGTTTGCAACAGATTAAATTTTTAAGGCAAATATTTAGGCGCTTACAAAATAACTTCTCAACAACTTTACTAATCGACGAGAGAATAGAAATAGGACGATAGTTAAACACCTCCGTTTTATCACCTTTCTTATGTACAGGAATAATCTTAGCCCTTTTAAGCGTACTTGGAAAAATACCACATTTAAATATATTATTAATTATAATACAAAGCACATGAGAAATAAGTGGTGCAACAAGTTTTAGATGAAAAATAGAAATGTTATCTAAGCCAGGGCTAGTATTCTTCAGAGCTAATACCACGGAGCATACCTCATCAGCAGCTACGGGGAAGAGAAAAAAGGATTGATTGCATCGAAACATGGGATAAGAAGATCTCATCTGACGACTGCCGTATATGTTATAGAAGTAATCACTGAACGAATTTGCAATGCTAGAAGAATCAGTAAGGGTTTTATTGTTGTAATTTATTTCATCAGCGCTATTAGCGGACTTAGGTAAATTCATGAACGCATTAAGAAGTTGCCATTGTTTTTTGGGGTTGTTCTTGTGTTTTGCAAATTCATTTTCGTAATACTGTCGTTTAGTCTTCTTTAACAAATTATTCAGAATGTTACAACAATTTTTATAACGTGCCGCTGAGCGTAAATTTAAAGGTTTCTTTTTCGTTTTTTTTTGTATAGGTTTTCTTTTCTTCTCATACTAGTAAGTAAACCTTTCGTTTCCCGAGGATTGCAGGGAAACTTAAAATGCTACCTGCATCTGACGGTAGTTGTGTTAGCGCGAACGGCTTTTTGAAAGATGGAACAAAAATTTTCAAGAGCTTGATCTGGATCATGCAGAGAGTTAATTAAAGACCAATCAGTATTTGCTACAGTGTTAACAAAATTATCTCGGTCAAATTTGGAGGAAAAAAAGCAAGGCTCGGGCTGCGGTATTTGGGCCTGAAAGGTGACAAATAATGGGAAATGGTCGGTTATCTGAGTATCTATGACACCAGAGTTTGGAGTTGGTGTGATACTAGAGCATGGTCAATAAGCGTGTTGGTACCACGAGTAAAACACCTAGTGGGAGAGATGATTAATGATTCAAGTCCGAAACCAGCAAAACAGTCTGTATAAGCTGTTACACTTACGTTATGGGCGTCAAGTAAATTAATATTAATATCACCGACAATTAGCACTTGCTTATGTTCAAGAGAAATCTTTTGCAAAATCATGGTGAGTTCACTTAGAAAATAAGGGATAGATGAAGAAGGGGAGCGGTAGACACAACCAAGAATAAAACTGTTGCGATTATGAGAATTGGGCTGTAAGTGAGTTTCGATCCATACCGATTCACAGTGATTTAGATTAAGAAATAGATCAAGTCTTCGCTTATACTTAATATGAGGTGAAACAAATATAGCGGAACCACCATGGCGATCCGAAATACGGTGGCAGTATTCTGCTTGGTATGAACAAAAACCGTATAAATTACCATCCGTATTATCAAGCCATGTTTCCGAGACACTTATAAACCCTAAATTATAATATTTGAGAAGTAATCATTTAATTAAAACTAATTATATAACGAGGCGCAATGCAAAAAAAAATAACCTGAGTATCTCCAAGCGACGACAAACAACATTACCTTGGTTCTGTCCAGCTACGTGGCATTTGGATATTTTTAAATTTTGCGGTATTATAAATGCGACACACTGTATAAGCAAATGTTCCATTGAAGCGTCAGGATTGTCGCCGAAAATACAGTCTATCGACGCTCTTAATTCAATGTGACACAAGAAGTGAGGTGTGTGAGCTACGTCCAAGCGCTCAAAATGGAGGAGCGTGTCGAACTTGCGCTAATTGCTTATTTTAAATTCGAAGCATTTCTTGGCGAGGATTTGCCACTTTGACAGTATCTATCTATCTATCTATCTATCTATCTATCTATCTATCTATCTATCTATCTATCTATCTATCTATCTATCTATCTATCTATCTATCTATCTATCTATCTATCTATCTATCTATCTATCTATCTATCTATCTATCTATCTATCTATCTATCTATCTATCTATCTATCTAGCCGCCTACGTCTTGATGCTCTCATGGTCGTTTCGTTAACTTGGTATTTACCAAAATTGGCATAGTATGACAAGAGTGTATGACGAACATAAATGATAGGGCATGACATGAATATCATGACATGTGTGTCACGTAGGTGATGAAACAGCTGCCTAGGTTTTGGTGCTCTCATGGCCGTTTTGTTAACTTGGTAGGTACCAAAATTGACATAGTATGACAACAGTGCATGACGAACATAAATGATAGGGCATGATATGAATGTCATGACATGCGTGTCATGCAGGTCATGAAACAGCCGCCTAAAATGACAATGACCCAGCGAAAAAAACATTAACACTCAAAACCCACTGAAATGCGTTCTGACGTAGGTACTAAGTGAAGGAAACACTAAAGGATGATGGTAGAAGTCATAATCATGAGCCTGACTCATCAAAAATGACAATGACTCGGCAAAAAAGATTAGCACTCAAAAACCACTGAAATGGGTTTGGACGTGGGTACCAAGTGACGGAAACATTGAAGGATGGTTGTAGAAGCCATAGTCACGAGCATGACTCAGCAAAAATGACAATGACTCAGCAAAAAAATTAACACTCAAAAACTACTGAAATGGGTTTGAACGTGGGTACCAAGTGACGGAAACATTAAAGGATGGTTGTAGAAGCCATAGTCACGAGCATGACTCAGCAAAAATGACAATGACTCAGCGAGAAAAAATTAACACTCACAAACCACTTAAATGGGTTCAGATGACGGTACCAAGTGAAGGAAACACTAAAGGATGGTGGTAGAAGTCACAGTCATGAGCATGAATCAGCGAGAAACATTAACGCTCAGAACCCACTGAAATAGGTTCTGACATGGGTACTAATGAAAGAAGCACTAAAGGATGATGGTAGAAGTTATAGTTTTGAGAATGACTCAGCAAAAATGACAATGACTCGGGCGAGAAAACATTAACACTCCAAAACCACTGAAATGGGTTCGGACGTGGGTACTAAGTGAAGGAAAAGGCTGAAGCTTGATGGTCGAAGTCATAGTCATGAGCACGACTAAGGCGTTCGCCTTAAGGTCTCTTAGGCCTAGCTAAAGGGACTCCTCAGGAACTCATGACATGAATGTCATGACATGCGTGTCATGTAGGTCGTGAAACAGCCGCCTACGTCTTGGTGCTCTCATGGTCGTTTCGTTAACTTGGTAGCCTCCCCGCACACTGCTTCGCATAACATCGATTCCCACAGGGCGTGAAATCTGCCGGATTTTTTTTTTTTTTTTGTTTTGCATTGTGAGAACTGCAGGAATGGGTCGACTCTACAGGAGAGATGACTTTGCCTGTTCCTCGAATTGCACGTCCTGGCAAAGTGTTTGCCACAAAGTGCGACGAACATTCCTGGTGTCTGATAAGGTCAATACAATGGGGGTCAGGGTACTTAATGCGTGCCTTGCAGGAGCCAATCTGTCAGGTACCTCGGTCCCTTCAATACCAACGTGGCTCGGCAGCCATTGGAAATAGACCTTATGACTAGCGAGGGATAAATTGTTATGTTTTAATAATTTCGTAGATTATAGGGTGGTCTACATGAAAGTAAAATTATTTTGTGACTTCTACGGCTCCTTGAGAATCGACATATATCATCCAGTATCCTGTGTTATGCACCAGAGCAGATCAGTTTTTGAAGGATCATGTGCATCGGAGCTACAGCTGACCAAGTGGACAGGCACACCTTGGCGATCGTCGCAGCCTAAGTTTGACAGTGAGAAGTCAGACTGTTCTGGTGAGCACTGATCTTTCTTCATTCACTCATGAACGTGAACGGTGGTGAATAGGGACCGACAGCGCTGGTGGTAGCATATGGGGTCAGGTCAGTATGAGCGAACAAGAGCATGACATGGTCGTCGGTCATTACTGTAACGAGCCGTTTTACGATGCCATCGCAGGGAGGATAATGTTTTCCCGAGCAAGCGGTGAGCTGCCTCCGACCAAGGCAATGACATTCAGTGAGCGAGGAAGTTTCTGCATAACGTAATCGCACTGTACAGAAAAAAACAGCACACGCGAAAACAGCTTCTAGTTCTGATCACGCTACGCCGAGATCGTCTGACTTCAAGACCAGCACCGGTGAATACGATTGGACACTTAGTGTTCCTATTCATTTTGTACTTTTTTTGTTGGAGTCTTAGTGCTCGTTGTTAATTATTGCCTGTGTTTTGTGAATACCCATCGGATTTTTATTGTGTTGTGTTGTGTCTAGCCTAAGTGTGCAAGTGTGTGTGTAACTGCCTTGTGCGAAGAATATATTTTGTTGAGTTTTGACAACTCTGGGCTCTGACTCGGTCTTTGGACAGCAACCGGCGTTCGCTGGCGCAACAGAGGGCCCATTCTTAATTGTCCTTGCTTTCATGGGATTGTTTTCGGAAGCTGATAAGTCGGCTTTGGAATTTGGTCCGGCGTTTGCGCCTCGTTCTCGGGGTCTGTGACAACGACATTATCAACGAATCCGGAGTGCGCACGGCCTTTTTATCTATTGTCTAAAGGCTTCTGGCCTCTCACGTTTCAGTGAGACTGGACCTGGTGGACCAGCGCCAACTCGTCGCCCAGGCCCGGCGGGCGGTGCAGGCCAAAGGGTTCCTGAAATGAGGGACCCTCCTACTTCGAGTGACAAGTCACTGTTTCAATAAAGGTTCATTCATTCATTCATTCATTCATTCATTCATTCATTCATTCATTCATTCATTCTAAAGGCTTCTGGCAAGTGCATTTGCTTGAGAAGATGAATTTCTCGGCCTTCATACCACCATTTGATATACACGAGTATAACAAGTTGCGCTTTCGCTGGAAAGAAATGTGGGAGGCTTGCACTATAGTGGTGCAAGGCTGGAGTAAATGGCGGAGCTGGTGATCGACCTAGCTTCTTCCAGGTTTTACTAGGCTTGGCTAAGTTTTGCTAGGAAATGCTAAGTGCTTCTAGACATGGTATTTAAAATCGGCTCGCAGCCAACGTGCAGATTAGCCGCGCGACGCGCTTCAAGATGAGTGGCTTGTTCTCCGACAAGGTCGACGTCCTCATCCTCCGGGCATACAAGACTGCCTTCGGCCTTCCCCCCAACGCGTCCACGGCGCGTCTCCTCCGCCTGGGAGTCCACAACACGCTTGACGAATTGATCGAAGCTCACCGCACCACTCAGGTGCAACGCCTTCATCGTTCGCCGACCGGTCGCCACATCCTCTCTTCCATCGGTCATGACACCTCTTCTCACCCGCCAGACCTGGTCTCACTACCGCATGCTCTTCGGGCAGCCTTCTCCATCAAGCCGCTACCCAAGAATATGCTCGCGGGACACCACGACGCCCGCCGCCAAGCCCGTGCAGCCATGCTTCATGCCAAGTACGCCGACCACCCGGCCGTCGCCTACGTGGATGCGGCCCAATACGCCTCGCCCGGGGACGCCTTCGCAGTTGTCTCCGTCTCGCCATCCTCGCCGCCCTCGGGGCCGACAATCGCGGCCGCCACTGTTCGAACAGCCTACGTCGTCGAGGCTGAGGAGGCGGCCATCGCTTTAGCCGCCGCCTCGACCGACGCCAGCGTCATACTGTCCGACTCCAAACACGCCATCTCCAATTTCACCCGAGGTCTCGTCTCGCCTACCACCCTACGGCTCCTTCGTCCACTCCTACTGGAAGACAAACCGCGTCACATTGAACTGGTCTGGGTCCCCGCCCACTCGGCCACCCTGGCAACGAGTCGGCTCAACAACACGCTCGAGGATTCATTGACCGAATGGTGGGCCCCTCCGCGTCGGACGCCTCGGTGCTGGAGCCCCTGGTCACCTACCACGACATTACCCAGCACTATCGCCTCGGACGGTACGCCTACCCACCACCACATTGCAGTCTTCCCAAGCGGTCCGAGATCGCCTGGCGTCGCCTCCAGACCCACACCTTTCCGTGCCCCTAGTGTATTCGCACATCCACCCTGGTGTCATCGATCCACGCTGCTGCCTGTGCGGCGACGTTGCCTCATTAAACCACATCTTCTGGGGCTGCCCGGAAGATCCCCCGCCCACCGACCTCGTCTCGCCACCCCCCACCAAAGAACAATGGGAGGCCCTTCTCTCCAGCACCGACCAAGACATTCAGACACGGGTCCTGGCACGAGCTGAAGACGCCATCATGAAACACAGCCTGGCAGCCTATGTAGCTTAGCCTCCCTTACCCCTTCTAATAATAAAGTTGACACTCACTCACTCTCTCCGAGTGTCCGGATCTTCTTTGGTCCTCGCCACAGAGTTAACGACAATTCTGCCACCATCGCGGTGGCTCCGAGCTTTATCTCCCCGGTGGCGTTACGGCCGAGCTGCGCCTCCACACTTGCTGGGGCGTGGCTGGTCGAAACCTACCGAGCCGCCGCCAGAGGCACCGGCTGCAGTCACGGACACCGCGCGCGTTCAGCGCGAACGCGGGGAAACGCGGACGGCGTCGGCAGCAGCTCTGTGCGTTGCCTCATTGGTGCTGCTACAATTTCTTTGTCTCTCTCTCTCGCTCTCATTTTCTCTTTCTCTCTCCCGACCATACCGCGCGCCGCGCGCATGCTCTCCTTCCCTCTCCTTAACGTCTCATGTCAAGGCAACATGTGCACGGCACGGAGGGGAGACGAAGCAAATGCCGCTCCGCGAGGTGATTGCTAGGCAGCGCGCGGTGACGCCATCGCCAGGCGCTGCTTTTTGTTCGCACTACGCGGCCTAATCAAGAACTTAAACAGCTCCGCTATTAATCTATGCAGCATGGCTTTAGAAGGTGATGAACAGTATCTTGCAGCCACATCTCGGAAATGTTCGCATTGTTGACTCTATCTCTGAATACGAGCACTCCGAACTTCTGGGAAAAGTTTTGCAAGTGCCCAGCGAAGGAGATCTTAAGAAAAATCAAAAAGAACGAGATTTTCAGCAAAAGGCCGTTTCTCTCGGGAGAGTGTTCGACGGTGCCGCAGAGAGCACCAACAAGGAGTTGGTACAAAGGATATCTAAACTCAATAAGGCAACGTGCCCATCATGGCTAAAAGTTCATTTGGACTGGCACGCCATTTCATCAAAGAGAGTTCGCCGAGCAAACGAATCGACTAAAAAAAGCTAGCCAAATAACACGTTCATTTTGTATGGTCAGAAGACTGCAAGATGTCTTGCTAGGAGCTCGAACATCGTATATGGTCTGACCCAATACTCACTATACGCTGTTTAGTGGCGGTCCTGTAATAAAAAAAAAGAAAAAAAAAACGTTAGTTCTAGTCTCTATACCAACGGCTTCGATTTGTGGGATACTATTTTTGCCCTTTTAGCCCTGCGCAGCTCAGCAATTCCTCCTACCATTCAACGGCAGAGAAAGGAGCTCTCGAACTTGTGCTGCAGTACTTTCGACAATACATCGATGAAAGAAAATTGAAGCTTTGTACAGACCACCAAACGCAGACTTATGTAGTCAATCTTCCTGAGCTTAGAGGCAAAGCAGTCCGCCCAATAAACGCTCTCGACATTAAACACTTCGACTTTCAGGTCCTTCATCGTGAGGGAACCATTTGACGCATGCGGATACCTTGTCTCGTTTAGAAGTGGAAATGTCAAATCAAATGATAAATTTTACAAAACTTTGGGTAGGATACGAAAACCTTTAGTTTGCAAATGACAAGTTCCTGGTGCCAGATACCCTCATAACAAAGGTACTTCACTTTCAGCACGACATCCCTGAGTCCAGTGGTCACTACGGTTTCTGGAAAAGATGCAATAAGACTTTTCGGAAGGAAGAGTATGTAAGTTCATGACATTTGTGCTGGGTAAGCAAGGCGAATTACTGACCATGACTTTACAAGCTGATGCTGCCATGTCCCTTGAATAGAACCTTCGAAGCTTTATAACCGAGTTAAAAAGAAGAGTCTTGGCGGGCGCAAAATGCAGTCAGTTACAGTGGCAATTGACCAGTGCACATGGACAAAGGCAGCACGCATTGCAAGGGGTGATGATAACAGTGTTATCAAAGGGAGATGTTAAGGAAGATAACAGTGTTACCCGTGGTGGCGGCGTAGTCGATTAGGCGTTGGGCTCCTATGCCTGAGAGCGTGGGATCAAATACCGGCCACGGCGGCCGAATTTCGATGGGGGCGAAATGGAAAAGCGCTCGTGTACCGTGCATTAGGTACACGTTAAAGAATCCCAGGTGGTGGTAAATAATGAGGAGTCCCCCATTACGGCGTGATTCATACTCATATCGTGGTTTTGGCCCGTAAAACCCCATACTTTTTCCCCGATAACCGTGTTAAGAATAAAGAACCATGCCATCTTTGTCACTAATAGAAGTCAATATTTCATTGCAAATGTTCATTCAACTTTCAACGTAACAAAGCCACAAAATCTCGTTTTATAACGTTTTCGTGCTGGCATTTTCTGATGAACTCCAAAATTCCGCGACGCCGATACTAACGCTGTGAGGGAGCGTGCGCGCCCACAGCTTATGTTCTCCACGCCCGCTACCACTTTTTTAGCTAGTTGAGAAAGCTTAAAAATGATATCGTCGAGAGCAATCGAACAACAATACGGCTGCTGTTTATTATCCTTGGCTTCTTCCATTTTACGTTCTATCTTTGTTGTGTTAACTCTTGGAAGTTTGCACAGAACCGCGCGTTACGCATTAAGTATTAATGGAGTCGCAGTGCAGTAACTTCAGGGTTTTGTGCGCCCCAGTTACATCATATGGCTCTTCAGAGAAAACACAACTGTGACGTTGGACATTTCGGCGACGCTCATCTCTACAGGAATCGATGTACGCTTGAAGCATAAAAACTGCAAAACGAAGGCACGGCGTGAGTTAGCGCGCCTTCCATAAATAAGAAGGAATTCTTGAATCGGTAGTTCTTCAGATGTTCGAGACCGCTCATGCGTTTCTATTCCGCTTGATAGCCATCTTTTTACACCCCTTTCTCGTTGCTCTCAGCCGTCGCTTCTCCCCTTTATCTTTTTCTTTTTTCTGCGCTTATAGCCTGTGCGCAAAGCGCTATGAATATTATCTCCAAGTCATGAGATGAGTAGTTCGTCTCCGCTTTCCCGTACCATTTTTTTTTTCACGCTGTTGTGTATATGGGTCTTCGAAAAAGTCAGTCCTCAGCAGATTGAGAAAATCCGATATGGCATATATATAGTTCTGGCTTGCGTACTTTTCCGACTTATGTAGCAAAATAGTTCGCGCATCTGCAGAAATAATTTTATTGTTCTCGTAACGGAAGTAATTCACAGCCTTGATTTAAATATTTTGGCCCATGCGATCGAAGAAAGCTCTCTTCGAAGATAGATCCGCGACCGAATAATTCTTCGTTTCGACGATGTGCAAAAGCTATAGCAAAGTCAGTTTCCTGGTCCCTGGAGAAGGTACAAAACTAGCTTCTCTCTGTTCGTTTCTGAGACTTGAAGAACGGGTTAGCCATGCTATTTGTGTTTGCTGTTAATGGCACTTTTCTTGATTCAAGTTAAGCTCCCGAGTTCCTTTTCTTGCAGCCTCACGCGGGCACTGTTCAAGGATTTTTTTGTACAAAACCAAAATTGTTTGAAAAAATATCTCTGTAGAAATTCGCTTTCGATTCAGATCTTGTTTTTAGACATTTTATCGTTATTAATTTCTCGTTTGTTTCTGCGACGGATCGTGCGCTTGACAAGCGATGCTCTTGACTCAATAAGGCCTAAGTGCTTGTAAGGCTTCCGTGAAACGCTCGCCCTGTGATTCGTCAAATGGCACGCGAAGAATAGAGCAGCTAAGTGTTCCGCACTCAGTGAAGCTCTCTTCGAAAGCGCCGACGACGTTTCTCTGCTTGCGAGAGGATGCACCCGAGGAGCTTCACCGTGTCAGCGCCGGACGCGTTGCCGGTTTCAGCGTCGTCCGGTAATGAGAGTAAACCTAAGCCTCTGCAGCTTCCTGTTGGAGCAAACGCGCTGCACCGCGCCGAGTGCAGAAAAGACCGGCTGGTGACGTTCTTACCACGTCGGATCTTTATTGGTGACCGATGGGAGAAGGCTAATGGCATCGACGTCCCTTTGCGCGCTACAAATAAAAGTAGAACGTCGCGTTAAAGGAACAGCGAAGCAAGAAAAAAAGTCGGCGACGGAGGCGTTCCAGCTGACGTGCGCTGTCTTTGTGTCCTTTCAGAGAGCGTGACGAGGTCGAATGAGCGGTTTTGCGCGCCGGGCTATGGCGATAGACGCCGGTCATGGAGTGTGGCATCGATCCTTTTCGTCAGTCGACCGAAGAAGCGGCCGCAGGGTCCGCCGCGGCCGGCTCAAAGACGCCGGCCACGTGCAAGCCGCGCCGCCGTCAGTAACGAGCCCCTGACCCGCTTCTCTTGTCCCCCTTCTAGCCTCACTAGGCGACGAAGGGCGCAGGTAGACTGGAGGCTGCGGCTCCAATCTTTTTACGGTATCCATGCCATGGGCGACAGCTCTGCACAATTCTGCGCGAATGCGAGGGCGCGCTGTGAATAACCAACGACGTGGTTTCTATCGTGCTCCTCTAGTGCTCTTCTCGGGGGAAAAGCGTATTCAGAGGGATGTTGCTTAAAAGGATCACGACAATGAGATTACATGCTTACATGCTTCCCACGAAAGACCGTCGTTTCATAGATGCTTGGTAGCTAGAGCTCGGGTGCCAGTATGTGTATTTGTTTTTGTGTGCGTAATACCTAAAGCCTGTAATAACTACTACTGCTTCACTGTCATTTTTATAAACTTATTAGAAAGCGTGACTGCAGACAACGCCGATTGAATAATGGCGCTGCTTCATCACGCCTCATATAATTTTGCCTGTTGTGTTTTTATACTGCCGCTGCTGCCAGTGTAATCGCGTAAATTCTGCATCGTGGTACGTGTACGGTGTGTTATTTTTCCTTCTTACAGTATTACATAGGAAACAGATAAGCGTTCAACCAACTACAGCTGACGTTAGCTGTTTGCTGTTTTATCCCTTATTATACATTTATGTACAATATTGTACATACACACCTATCTCCTTTGGTCTTCCTATTGGTAGTATTGGAAATTCTCTCTCGCTATGTGTATGCGTGCGTTGCGTGCGTGTTTGTGTGTGTTTGTGACTTCGAGCGGAACACACACTGCTCCAGCCACCACGAGCCAGCGCGTCTCGTGGCTAATTCTGCCGTCTACATGCGATTCTTAAGTTCACCCGCGTGCCTCTTTTGTGCTGTTCACGTGAAGTATAGATACTGAACTCATGGAAACTCCGCTAGACTAACAAACTCACTTTTTTCCATTTTTCGTACTGATATTGCTTTTTTTCATGGATTCTATTTAACTTCTGCAATATAATCGAAGATAACGTGTGCGCTGTGTCTTTCTTATTGCGCGTTCTGGTCCTGTGCGTGCACCCGATCGAGAAAATAGCAATGACAATACGGCTTTACTGTCGCGTAGGTCCCATCCCACCTCATAGCAACAGAACGCTCTGTCCATACGCAGCCAAGGTCACGACACGCTTACTGAGTCGTTGCCTTCGCATCGCAGCTAGAAGCCATGACAGCCTCTGTCAAAAAATGTGGAAGAAGAAAAAAATACGAAGCAAACAAGCACCCTGCAACGCCTAAGTGACAAGCAAGTGTGTACACTCATTTCACTGCACCTTTGCCTGCGGACAGGAACGAACCGCAAACCTTCGGTCTCGTATATTTGACAGTGGCCACCCAATTATCCCGTCGCCTAGGCGTGTTTGCCTATCCGTCTCGAGTCCTTAACGACGTTGCGAAACCGGCACTCCGTGAGCCGTTCATCGTCACGGCCAATGTCCTCCCCGCGTCGCGACCTAGGTTTGTCTTCGATGAAACCAGCGCGACCAGGCTGCGTGGAAACGCCTGCGGGCGTCCGGCCATCTGCTACCACTTCGGGCCGCGCGACCGTGTATATGCGCTTAACGTTGTCGGAAAGGGTTCTTACTCGGCATGTACACGCCAAGTGCAACGTTCGTGCACTAATGCGACCGCGTTTGTTTACACGGCGTTGCAACTCACATTAGCGACTGAATTGCGCTCATGTGGGGCCTCAGTTTACACTGAAGGTAGATCGAGTCAGCCAGTGCGAAGGGTGCCCTGACAAATATCACTCAGAAATTTCATTACGCTCTTTCAGGGAAATCCCAGCTATCAAAATTCTTTGCTGCGAGAGCAAGGTGAGCTTATCGGAAACGAGGAAAACGCTGACAGAACTTGGTCGTCTCATAAGTTTCTTCAACTCTACTTTCGGAGCTCTCAATGTTCCGTTGCTCGTAACATTTAACCCAATGATTTCTAAGGGTGCAGGTCTTTTGGTTATACCTTTCCCCGCGCGGGTCTATGGTTTTCACATTCATAATAGGACTTCCAGACTTAAAAATCATATTAGCGTTCGCGAATGGTCTTGTGGCGTGTCCATCTCTTGTGAGTGGACATGGATAATGATACCTCGCTAAAAGCACGACGCGTGAGGCTGCGTCCGCCTGCTTCATTTTACAATTGTAAACTTTATACTTCAGTAGGTGAAGAATATATTTGTGTGACAATTTTCCGCCTCAAAAATTATAAACTGCCATATTCGCGAAACAGTGTAGGGAACAAGAAAGGGCGAAAAAATAATTTAGTGCTTCATCAAATTAGACCAGTACAGTTTGATATCACGAGATCACCGACAAAACGAGCGTACTTCGCTCAGGCAAAGCATCAGAAAATGAATAGAATTCGGTTTGATCACTCTCCACCCCCCCGCGACTTCCTGCTTTTTCTTTTCTCAACAAATTCTCTGCTCTATTGGCCATTGCAGAAGGTTGGATAATAACGTGCGGTCAATGTAGTCGACTTCTTCAACTATAAGTGACAATAATCAGGGGTACCTAAGCGCTCAATCTTTTCGTAACAGCCATATGATGCCAGCAGACAATGAAGCCAGAGGAAGCTTAGAAGAATTACATGTTGAATTGATTTTTGTGAAGGTAACTGTCATTCATAATTAATTTTACATATCGAAATGTAGAATTCATTCGGAATGATTATTAACTTTCCGATAAGTCTCATATTCATAAAATGAAGGAAAATGAAAAAGAAAGTTGAGAAGAGATTTAGCATAGCGTCTGCTGTCGGGCTAGTTAGTGCATGACTAGAAGCGAGTTGTGCATGGCGGGAAATAAGACGAGAACTGGAACAGACACGAACAAGAGTCTTTGTTCAAGCGCGCAGGTTTGCTTGTGTGTTCTCTTCTTAGTCATCGCGTTATTTTGTGCATCAACCCCCTTTTACACTCCATCTCACTAGTCATTTGCAGCCCCGTGGAAGCTGCCGGACTCCATTCATTAAGAATGCCTGATGCCCCTCGAGATGTGTTCTCATCCGCGCAACGTCATCATGCTCAACGGCTGCTGAGTTCGCGGTATACGACGTGCATGCGCAAAGGTCCCAATATGCCACGTATAGCTGTATTGTATTATTTTTAGTCATACAAATACCTGCAGCAACACAAGGGCATTATTGCAGGGGGGACGTTGTAGAGAAAAAAGAACATATGCAAAAAATCAGCTGGTTCTGAATCAGAAAGCATACAACAAAGCACAAACGCAACATTAAAAATGTCAGTCGCAACACCAGTTTCGCAGGCGTGTTCACATCAGAAAAAAATTCGTGACGTCGCAACATTCATATGGGGTCGGATTACCAGTGAAGCTGTTTAGGCTACATACATGGGCTGCATATATTATAAAATCATAAATTTTTTTTTTCATACGACACTACGCCGACAAAAGCGCGGCCGCAGTCACCGCGCCTACCATGCATCGTCTGCAACCGCTGCTGCAGCCGCACCGGCACCTTCGACGCGCGCGGTGCTATAGTCGAATATATCGAATCTGAAGGGGATCACAATAAAGTATGATATATCGGTAATTTGATATATAAAATATTAGAGCCAGTGGCAAACGGCGGTTTACCGATTGGCGCGTCCGTGGGCCGCTAAGTTACTGCACTCAACTCAGAGAAAAAAAATAAAAAATTGCGTAGCTTGCTCAGGGCCGGTATTTTGTAGCGATGCCTTTCCGGTGCTAATGCCTTTTCGCGCTTATCACGCTTTGTCAGTGGTCAGAGCGATGGTCCGCTCGCGTTATCAACGGGATCAGCCGGCTGAAAGCAGTGGATGATAAGACTAGTATAGAATAAGTCATAAGGCATCGCTACAAAATACCGGCCCTGGAGGCGCATTGCTAACGAGACAGCGGAGCTGATGAGCACCTAGCTAGTCCTGGCTTTTGGACTAGGCTAAGCACTACCAAGTCATCCCCAGCATTTCCCGGAATTTATTGATTATTGATCGATTATCGATTAGCTATTTATTGGATATCGATTGGCTATCGCAAGGTACTGGCCACATATTTGGGCTAGGCTAAGCAATACTAAGTCATCCGAGCATTTTCCAGAAGTTATTGATTTTTGATAAATTATCGATTAGCTATTGATTGGCTATCGATTGGCTATCGATGCCTGACTAAGCTTAAGTAGTACCAACCATGCTTAGCTAGACTCAGCCAGGCGCAGCTTCGCTAGTTCACGGGGGTATGTGCCATTGCGCTTGGACCCTTTCTGCACAACCGCCAGGATCGGCCCACATTTTTTCCGACGTGCCACGTACAACGGCCGGCTTAAACAGCTCCACTGTTAAAGAAACAAAACAAAACAAGCACACTTTATTTACCTGCAAAAAAATTGCTCGACCACTTTCAACTTCATTGCAAAGTAACCCGCCGCGGTGGCTTAGTCAGCTAAGGCGTTGCGCTGCTGAGCACGAATCCCTGCGATCGAATCCCTGCCGCGGCGGCCGCATTTCGATGGAGGCGAAATGCAAAAACGCCCGTGTGCTTGCGTTGTAGTGCACGTTAAAGAACCCCAGGTGGTCAAAATTAATCCGGAGCCCTCCACTACGGCGTGCCTCATAATCAGAACTGGTTTTGGCACGTAAAACCACAGAAAGAAGAAGAATTTCAAAGCCCAAGTTCATTCTTTTCTTTACACTTGCAGCGGCCATCGATTGCGGAAAATGAACTGACGAATAGGCACTCAGCCCACACGACGACGCCACGAAAATCGGAAAGAAGGAATGTTGACGTTCGAGGTAGCAGGCGGGCTAGCCGAACAGTTCGACGGGACTAAACTGACTGCACGCACGACCCACACGGCTCAACTGACTGCACATTTTCCTCTCCACCTCCAGGTGCCAGAAGACCTCAAAGTGCACAATGAAGTCCACTTTGAGGTCTTCGGTGTGGCGCCGCGTTCGATATATCGAATGTGCTGGTGAACGGCGCTCTATATACAGGGTGTCCCGCCAGCTATCACGCAGCACGATTTAAAAAAAGAGGAACGGCGTTACCCGAACCAAACCTAGTGCGTATTGTTTCCAGTACAGTGGAGTAGCCGCCAGTATTTTTTTCATTACTGAGATTTAATTATTATTGTAATTAATTATCTAACTCGAGAAGTACTGTCCTAATTATCAAAGTGTCAATGAGAAAGTTGTAGAGCAACATGAAAAACGCCCGATATAGCCTTCCGTTGCTCAATATACGTGCTACATAAAAGTGTTTTTCCGAGCAGGAAAGAAGCCCGCGAATATACGCAAACGGGTCTCGAGCGGCCAGTCGCGCGGCAATTCTGCGTGTATTCGCGGGCTTCTTTCACACTAAAAAAAAACACATTTATGTAGCACGTATTGAGCAGCAGAAAGCTGTATCGAGAGTTTTTCATGTTGCTCTGCAACTTTCTCATTGACACCTTGATAATTAGGACAGTGCTTCTCGAGTTAGACAATTAATTACAATTAATTAATTAAATCTCAGTAACAAACAAATTACTGGCGGCTACTCCACTGTACTGGAAACAATACGCACTAGGTTGGCTTCGCGTAACGCCGTTCTTCTTTTTTTAAATCGTGCTGCGTGATAGCTGGGACACCCTGTATATACGCGTGCACCAGCCCTATACATTTGCATGGGATTTTCAAGGCGATTTTACAGCTGTTCGATATACACAATAATTTGTTTTATGTGGGTTCGATATATCCGGGTTCGACTGTATAACCACAGAAGCGCAGGCGACGTGCACAGGCGCCGTCGCCACACTCTTTCCCCCTCTCCCTCTATTCGTCTCTATTGCTGCAGCGCTCTCGCCACACTCTTTTTCCTCTCCTCACAAACGCGCGTGACGTTATAACCTCAGACGCGCAGGCCATGAGCACAATATCCTGTCCAATCATATCGTCTGCATTCCTGTCGCTGATATGGACGCAAGCCACCCAGGGTACCCCCCGCTGGAACGCATGCGGAGGATGCATACGGGGCTAGAGGTAAACAGCTTCGCTGCAATATATATATATATATATATATATATATGAGCTGGTTCTAATTCAGAAAGCATACAGTAAGGAACAAAGGCTAGATCACATACGTCATCGCGATAAATAACAGGTCACATGCGCATTTACATCACAGAAAGAAGAAAGGGTGGTTCATCGCATGAAGCGCAGTGATATGCCCTTACGACAGGTTGTACGAGAAAAACAACTGAACCCGGGGCATGCTTTACAATGAACAATGCCCTTAGGAAGGCCTATTCCATTGCGTATAAATATGCGAGAAAATGAATTGTGGAAGATGGCAGTACGGCAGCGTATTTCAAGAACATTAAACACGTGATCAGATTGCATAGAGATGAAATGGGGCGGAGAAATGTACACGTTCTTGTTTATTCATTCCGTGAAACCAGAGTAAATTCGGGGGAAAAAAACAAAACAAAGTTCTAAATTCGCTGCTAAAGGTGGATGCACACGCGAGGGCAAAATCCCGCCTGCTCCGCGGTCCAAACAGGCACGTGATCACAACACAACAAAAGTACATGTGGTCACTGCTGCACAACAAAAACACACGTGGCTTCAAGCCGACAACACGCCATCGTAGCCACGCCAATCCGCCCAATGTTGACAGATTTGACGCTGACTACGCTAAACTGAGGTCAGACGACCGCCAAACGGACAGATGGAAATACCGGCGAGCATTTTCAATCCGGACCGCGAGCGGAGGAAGCCGGACTAGGCGAGGGCGCGGCACGTTTTGAGGACACGCGCGTCACGTGATACGCCATCCGCGGCGAAATTCCTCCTCCGTCCGGTCGTGTGAATGCACCTTAAACGGCGTTCTGCTAGTGTTTGCCAGCCAAGGCTCTCCTTAATTGGTGTAATACTGCTGTGGAAGTTTTATAGTTACCAGAAACAAAACTGGCCTTGGGGTTGTGGATTCGTTCAAGTTTATAAGATAAGAGGTTTGAGGGTCTGTAAGGTCGTTGTGAATGTGCGCCTTGTTGACTCATGTCTGCAGTCTTTTTGTTTAGTTAAAATGCGTGGTCGCTCGTTTTCTCTGGGGTTTTCTCTGTGTTGGTGGATTTGTTGCCTTGCAATGTTGCTCGCACCCGAGTCGCTTCCCGAGAGCGCCTGCAAAGCGGCGGTGGCCGGACGGGGTTCGGCGAAAAAGGGATGCGGCAGGGGTTCTCGCGCACTGGTCTTGCGAGCGCCAAAAATCGCACGGCGAGTCGCTAGAGGCATCTGGAGAAGGGAGTTTTTCGGGAGTATTTGGGTCGGGAGCGGGACGGCGTGGGCAGCTCGGGAGGTTCGAGTGGCGCCCACCGCCGGTGTGAGTTATGGAGCGCGGACACGTGGTCCTGGGGGTGAGAATGTGCGCGGCTGAGCAGGCAGTGTGGTCTGAGACTTGAGAGACAACGGACCCATCCCCAAGTGCCGATCGGGGCGACGGACTGCCCCGAGGCCTTTGCTCAGCCGCATTCATGTGTGTACTCGTTTTCCTTGTTATTATATATACTCGCAGTGTAACCTCTGTCTTCTGCAATTAAATTCAGTTATAATTATTGACATCCGCGATTTCGAGTCCCTGAATACCGAAGCTCGAGAAACAGTGCAGCGGCTTAAGGAAAGCCGACAACGACTACGAAGACAAGTAAAACAGGAAGAAAGAAGAACCCGGCGGTGGGAAGACCGTAGAAAAACTTTACAGGGTTCCAAGCCGGCACAAGCAAAGTCGAGTGTCGGGCGAACATTTGTATTGTAAGTCTGCTCTTTTACATTTGTGGGGGCTTTATGAAAATGCGTCTTTATTCTTTAATCATCAATTACCTCGCAGCGCCCCAAGGCGTTACAGCAAAGGGGGGAGGGGGTTACAACATGAAATAAAATACAGCTTCATCACACAATGTACTTGCTTTACAGTCAGCCTATTCCGCTGTTTAATCGTTCGAACGAAAATGAGTTGGCATACATGCTCGTTGGCAGGGTATTCCAGGATTTTTCAACTATGATCAGCACGCTTTCAAATGTAATGAGGGTTCCGTATAGGTGAATTTTTATTAATTCCAGTTATTATAGTAAATCGAATATAAAAAAATTTAATCTGTTTATTGCGGTGGGCAAAGAGATTCCCATCTAGCTCAGCCTTCATTGCA